>NC_091002.1:18425000-19050000 GCF_041146395.1 Eulemur rufifrons
CACGTGCTTATCAAGGTATTTCTCCAAAACTGGTTTCTTCCCTTAGAGGCATTTTGGCACCAGCTCTTAAGATAATTACATTTTTCCACCTTATTGCATACAGAAAAGTTTAAAGAAGCAAATAAAAATCATTTGTAATTATATATCCCAAAGATGACCACAGTTAACATTTTGGCCTTTTAAAAAATGCACAAATATATTCATTTTTAAGATAATTGGGATCATAGTGAACATACCATTTTGTATCTTGCTTTCCCCACCCCTGCCCACTTAACACATGAACATTTTCCAAGGCCAATATATGTTTTTTTTTTTTTTTTTTGAGACAGAGTCTCACTCTGTTGCCCAGGCTAGAGTGAGTGCCGTGGCGTCAGCCTAGCTCACAGCAACCTCAAACTCCTGAGCTCAAGCGATCCTCCTGTCTCAGCCTCCCGAGTAGCTGGGACTACAGGCATGCGCCACCATGCCCGGCTAATTTTTTCTATATATATTTTTAGCTGTCCATATAATTTCTTTCTATTTTTAGTAGAGGTGGGGTCTCGCTCTTGCTCAGGCTGGTCTCGAACTCCTGAGCTCAAACGATCCGCCCACCTCGGCCTCCCAGAGTGCTAGGATTACAGGCGTGAGCCACCGCGCCCGGCCGAATATATGTTTTAAAAATATCTTTTTACAATAGTGGCCTGATATTTAGTTCTTTGGCTACACCATAACTTGTTATGGGATATTTTGCTTATAACTGATTTTTTGTTGTTGTTGTTGTTGTTGTTTTTTTGCTTTCATGATCAGTTTTCTCACTGATACTTTTGTATATAAATCTTTGCACATCTCTGTGCACATCTCTGATAATTTCCTCACGATAGAATCTCAAAGAAGAATGACTGGTTCAATTGTTATACTAAAAACACTTTTTATTATGTAAAAATTTAGAATCTACACAAGAGAGGATAGTATAATGGACCCCACGTATGACGAGCCAGCTCCAACTATTACTAGCATTCTGACAATCATTTTAGCTGTCCCCTTCACACTCTCATTTTTTTGTTAGAATATTTTAAAACAAGTCCCAGATGTTGCATCATTTTCCCTGCAAAAGTTGTTTTACTTCTCAAATAGGTAAAATAACTTATTAAAAACATAACCAGGATGCCATTAGCACACCCTACAAAAATGGACAATAATTCCTAAATACCATTTAATATGTGGCCATATTCAATTATCTCAGAAAATGTCTTCTTGGAACCAACGTGATGCAAACAAAAGTTGACGCTTTGCATTTGGTAAATATGTCTTGTAGACCTCTCTTAGTCCATGCCATGTCTCCCTACCTTTTGAAACCAAGTTCTTCTTGAAGAATCTAGTATAAAGAATTTTACAGTTCTCGATACAGATTAGAAAGCAGATTTCCAGTATGTTGTAACAGTCTGCACCTCCGCCAGCAGCGTGAGAGCGTGCACCTCTCAGTCATCCTCAGCACTGGATACCCCTACAACTTTAAAAAATCAATCTGATAGGTGAGTGATGGCATCTTATTGCTGCGTTAACTTGCATTTCCATGATTATAAGTGTGATTGAACATTTTTTCCATATGCATAGTAGCTGTTTGTATTTCTTCTTTTGTGAATTATCTGCTTCGACCTTTGCCCCTTTTAAGAAGTCGTATTGATTATCTTGCTCGAGTTTAGAACAGAGAAATTTAAAATTTTTATGTAGTCACATTCATTATCTTTTCCTTTGTGAGTTCTTCCATTGTTTTCATGCTTTGAAAATCCTTTCTTTACTCTCAAATGCCATTCACCCACATTTTTTTCTAGTTTTCTTGTTTGATTTTTGCTGAGTTTTAAAATTCATGTGGGATCCCACATAGTTAGACCATTGATCCAGTATCGCAGATTGAATAATTCTTCATTTCTTCATTAGTTTATGGTGTGTCTTTATTATGCTCTAATTACATATAAGTATATGTATGTGTATCTATGAGATATATATGCATATACATGTTGGTCTTTTCAAGAAGAATTTGTGCAGTCACTGGTTTCTTGGGGGCCTCCTTGAGTGGTAGTGAGTACCCCACTGTGGGAGGTGTGTGAGCAGAGCCTGGTCGGCCACCAGAGCAGGCTGGGACCATCTGCCCCTGGCATTCTGGGGGTTTTGGATTTCCCTACCTGGAAGGCCTCTGTAGCACCTGTCATCTCCATCTCCTGCTCCTCCTGCCTCCAGCAGGGACTTGCGGATTCCTCTCTTTGTCAGTATCACTGGTAGGGGAGGAGCCTGGACTTCCCCGGGGCCTTGTGGCTGGACTGTTTTCTCACACCACGGACCCACCTGAGAACTGAGATCTGGGCTGGTCTCTGTCCACTTTCCCAGATCTTCTTTGTCCTCGTAGCATTTTCCCCAATTTACAATTACAACAAATTCTGTCGTTTGCCTCCGCACCAGACCGTAAGCCCCAAGGAGAGAGGCCTTGTGTTCCCATGGCTGGCCCACGGCGGCACCTAGGAGTTAAAAGAAAGAATGGACAAATGGTCCTTTGGCCCTGGTGCGTGAGTGAGGGCTAGAGTGACTCACAATCTGAGTGAAAACCAGAGACTGTCATCTGACCAGGACAAATGCTCTTTGGGGAACAAAGGGACAGGATATCTGAAATTAAGGGACATCCCAGAAAATCCAGAACAGCTGGTGGCCGCAGAGAGGGCTGAGCCTCCTGAATCCCAGGTCTGTGTGGAGCCATGAAAGTCACCCATTTTGACCCCGAGCTGACATCTGACCTCTAGAGCTGATTATTCCTTCTCTCCAAGAGCATATTCCCGACAAAATGGGGTCGGGAGACATTTGCATCCAAACCACCAAGCTCTTTAAATGCTGGGGCCTGGAGGCCCGATGGGTTTATTAGATTATCATTGCGGAAGTTAATAAAGAATTAATTTCTCTTCATGTGACATCCAAAGGCAGTTATTTCAGGAGCCTGTCCATTTGCACAAAGCCAAGTATTTGTCAAGTGTCAGAGGCAATTCCCAGGTCCCAGCCCCCCCTCAATAATTCTGGATTAGGGACAGCCTGAAATGACATTACACAAATTTTCTTTCAAGATGCATTGAGCTCTGGGGACCACTCAGGAATTTCAGGTTCCTGAAGGTTATACTGTCAGCAAAAGGGCTGGGGAGGGGGTGGCTGGAGCAACTGCAGCTCTCCAGCTGGGGCAGCTCTGGAGGGGGGACACTTAGGGACGGAGGGGAGGAAGCCGTGGACAGCCATTAGTCTGTGGGGCCCTCTTGCCTCCTGCAAACAGCTTACTGCCATTTGTATCACAAACCTCGTGCCCAGCTTGATGGTTTTTTCTTGTTCTTTGCTCAGGCTCAGGGAGGGGCCATGGCCTGACTGGGACTGCAGGACTGGCCCGCGTCACCTTGTGGCAATATATTAGGGGAGGTCAAGGCACCATCAATACCTGTCTTGGAGTTAAGTGCTGGGAAGTGGAGCCACTGCAAGGGCAACACTACTAGAGCCCAAATGCAAGTCGCAGCCAGGCATCCCTCAGAGCCACGGAGAAAAGTCTCTGGGAGGGGGGCCTGAGCCTGGTCCAAGCTGAGTCCCCTAGAGCAGCATCAGCAGGATGGTGTGGAGCAGCTCAGTCCTCTTGCCAGAGCTCCAGACATGGGCATTTGGCCACCTCCTAGATGCCTCCCCATGAATGTCCACCAGGCCCCTCAGACTCTGCACGTCCCAAGCCAAACTCTGCAGCTCTGAATCCGTCTCCTCCACATACCCACTGCCCCAGCCAGGTGGAGCTACTTCTTTTTCCTCCAAGTGCATCAGGCACTTACAGATGTCTGTCCTATCCTCTTTCCTTCCTTGGAATTCTTTCCACATTTGTTATTTAAGATCTAGCTCAGATGTCACCTCCTCTGTGAAGGCCTCCCTGACTACTCCACGAAGAATCAAGGTCTCCTGCCAGGACCACAGATACCTATGTAGCCCCTTTGCGCAAATTAAGAAAAGCCTTCTCCCCCGACCTGGGTGATCACATCTTAAAGTGCCTGTGTGTACATTAGAAAAAAGTGCCCCCCTCTTTTTTTTATCCTAGAAACACAGTCATTATAAGGGCTCATGGTTTGGTAAGCAGAGTGTGGGATAAATTTCAGCCCCATTCACCTCCTTGGCTGGTTATTTTTGGGCAGTGTACAAACTGGACAATCACACATGACAGCCCTGCTCTTTTTCTCTGAGATCCTGCAGCTTCCTGTGCTTAACTGTGGGACTCGTGTTTGTATTAGTTTCCTATTGCTGCTGTAATAAATTAATAATACCATAAACTGCAGTTCTGGAGGTCAGAAGTTTGAAATGCATCTCACTGGGCTAAAATCAAGGTGTTGGCAGGGTTGCTTTCCTTCTGGAGAAATGAGGGAAAATCTGTTTCCTGGCCTTTTCCAGCTTCTAGAGGGGCCTGCATTCCTTGGCTCATGGCGCCCTCCTCTATCTTCGAAGCCAGTGGTGTAGCATCTTCATCTCCCTGACTCCGTCCGCTGCTTCCATCACCACATCTCTTTCTCTGACTGTCTGTTTTTTCCTCCCTCTTTCCCTTATGAGGACCCTTGTGATTATATCGGGCCCACTTGGATAATCCAGGCTGATCTCCCCATCTTGAGATCCTTAATTTGTTCACACCTGTAAAGTGCTTTATGCTATGTGAAGTAACATATTCACTGGTTTGGGGGATGAGGTCGTGGACATCTTTGGGAACCATTATCTTGCTTACACTACACCATATGATTTCATTGCATCAAAATTGTTTCCTCCACTAACTGTAAAATCCCTGAGAGCAAGACTACTGTTCTGTTCAGTGCTCTCTTCAGGACCCAGCACAAGTCCGGCGTAGAATAGGTGTTCAAAGAATGTTTGTTGATTGTGTGAGGGCATGGGTGCACCGGACCTCATCTGGGAGACAGAGGCAGTAGGAGACACTCGTGCACAGCTTTCATGGTTTACACCAGTGGTTCTCAACCGGGGGCAATTTTGCCCCTTGAGGGACAGAGACATGGCAAGGACTAGAGACATTTTTGGCTTCCAGAGGTGCTTCTAAACATCCTACAATACAGGTGGGATTAAAGACTCATGCAGTGCTGAGGCTGCAAAATGCTGGTTTACACCAGGACTGAGTGGCTGGAACACACAGGGGGCAGCTGTGTGCTGGAACTGATGCTAGATGTCTCAGTGTATCCCATTCCTTATTCCTTTGGTTGAGTTTTTCCAGCTCCACTTTGCAGCTGAGAAAACAGACTAGTTGAGGTGCATGCAATTGCCCAGGTGTTACCGGCTGGTCCCCGATGGGGTCAGGCTTTGAAACCAGGTCTCCCCGCCCCATGCAGTGGGCAGACAGAAGAAGGACATGAGTAGACGTGGTGCCTCCCTCCAAGCACTCTTGGCTTGCCTGGCTCTCTTCCTCCCTCTCTGATCATCCTTTCTCTGCTTTCCTGATCAAGTTGCCTCTCCTGAACCCCTCCTCTGTGTGCTACAGTTGTCCCCAGAGTCTGTACAATGTCCCCCTCTTTCTGCTCTCCCTCAATGGCCTCAATTGCCCTCCCTGGGTGACAGCCCTTGAACCTTTTCTTTAGCTCAAACCTCTCTTCTGAGCTCCGGTACCACATTTTGTACCACCTTGTAGACCTACCTGCTCTCCCTGTAAGCACGGCCCAGCTCTGACCATGCCACCTCTCAAAAACCTTCAGTGGCATCCTGTGACCATCACCTAAATCCAGCATTCAAGGACCTGCAAGGTTGGGCCTTGCTCTGGCCAAACCTAAATACTCACTGCTCTCCAAACGCAGCTTGCATTTCCTCCCTCTCTTGTCTTTGCCCAAACCCTTCTCGTTTCTTCTCGTTTCTCATCTTTACTCTCCTGGTACCCTCAGGACTTGCAGCAAGCCCGTGGGTCAATTTGTGGTTCTGGTAGAAGTAGGAGGTTGATTAAATAATTATTTTGTTTATTTACCCAGCTCACGTTTACAGAACATGACTACATCACAGGCACAGGGTGGATTTTGGGCATACAGAGGTAGAAGAGAAAGTTGCCTTAGTTTTCATAAAACTTACAGCCTCCAGGGGAGACAGACATGAAACAGTTAATTCTGCAATCCATTATTTAGTTTCAACTGTGGTTGGGGTGCTGAGAGTTGTTTGGGGGTGGGGGAAGCTGCACAAGTCAAGTCAGCAAAGGTTCCCCAAGGAGGTGACATTTGGGCCCAAGGCCTGCTGGTCATTGTCTGGACGTGGATTCTGCCCTGGAGTCCCAGGGGTGACCTGAGCCGCAGCTGGAGCTGTGAGTGCCTGGAGGGCTGCAGGAGGAGCCCCAGCAGTGGCCGAGAGTCGATGTGGATCATAGAGACCTCAGCCAGGCCCCTGGGCTCTGCGGAAAGGTTACCCCGAGCTGTGGTTCCTGGCCGGGTTGCTCAGATGTCATTAATCTGGCTTCCAGGAAAGGCACCAACTGGGTGGGGGCTGGGGACAGCAAGGGGAGGGACACCCAGAACAGGAGGTGAGTGAGGACAGGGTCAACTGTGCTGCAGAACAGCCCAGAGAAGCTGGGATTGGTTGCACCATTGTTGTGCCAGTCCCAGCTCGACTTCTTACCTGGAGTGGGACCTGGTTCTGCACGTTTGTAGCTGCTCACACTTCTGCTTCAGCGCACCCACTGCAGTTTGTAACTATACATTTGCTTGTGTGATTGATCAGTGCCCGTCTCCCCTGCTACCTGTCAACTCACCAGCTCATCATTGTACCCCTAGAACCTTGCACTGGGCCTGGTGGGTGCTCGAAACACATTCGCCATATGAATTGGGATCTCTGGAACTCACCTCTCATGTGGCCTAAAAGGGGAGTGTTGAGGGTTCTTTTGCGTCCCCCCAAATTCGTATGTTGAAGTCCTAGCCCCTAGTACCATATCTGGAATGTGACCGTATTTGGAAAAAGGGTCCTTACCGATATAATTAGTTAAGATGAGGTTAGACAGAAGTAGGCTGGGCCCCTAATCCAATATGACTGGTGTGCTTATAAAAAGGGAAAATCTGGACATGCGCACACACGCACACACACATGCACACATGTGCACCCACGCAGAACACCATGTGAAGGTTGGAGTGATGCCGCCACAAGCCAAGGAGCTCCCAGGAGCCAGGAGAGGGGCCCGGAGCAGATCCTTCCCTGGCTGCTTCAGAGGGAGCTTGGTTCTGTCGGCATCTTGACTTCCGGCCTCCAGACTGTGAGGGAAAGTATCTTGGTTAAGCCCCTTAGTTTAAGGTACTTCCTTACAGCAGCCCCAGCAAGCTAATGCAGGGCCCCTCTGAACATGCCACCTGCGGGGTTGTGGTTGTGCATAGCACAGCGTTGCGCGGCTGTATGTGTGGGCCCACAGGTAGGTGGAGGCTGAGCCCCAGTTTCGGGGAAGCTGAGAGGTCTCTTTCCTTTGTCCCAGCTTCTGCTAGGCCTGGTGTCCCAGGCAGGGCAGGGCAGGCTGGGAGTAGGGGGCCGTCCTAGGCTACCATCCCCAGAGTATGGATTTGCAAATCAAAGGGCCTATTCCAGGCGGGTCCCTGGGCCACAGGAGGCCTGAGTGACAGCATCCTTTTTGAGGTCCCTGTAGGCCTTGCTTAGATGGATTTCGGGGGGGGGGTTGGTTTGGGGAGGTGGCCTGAAGGGAAGCTCTGTTAGCAGTCTGGAGCCAGGTGCATCTCAAAAGGGCTTGCCCTGGGCCCTTCATTTCCTGCAAGGTGGCTTCGAGCCCCCACAGACAGACATACTGGACCAGGTTAACCTTTAACCAGGGAGCTCCGGTTCTCAGCTCCCAGGCCTAGGGCTCCTGCCAGCCTGTGAGCAGGCCTGCTTTTCTGCTCTTGTCTCCGGTGAACCAGAGTCCCTGATGAATTGCACGCACACCCCCACCCTGAGCCCTGCCACCATGTTGAGTGCTGGTGTCCCAGCAAAGATGAATGGGCCCCACTAATGAGCTGGAGGCGGCGGCACTGTGACCCCTGACCCCACGCACTCGGAGCCAGAGGCCTGGGGAATGGCTGCCCCAAGCCTGCTTAATGTGCCGGGCTGGCCTCTGAAAGAAAAACACATTTATTGCTACTTAGAGAAAATTGATCTAATTGGGATGGAAGCATTCTGCTGATGGAACATGGAATTTTTATTAGGAGGGTGACTCGAGTTCAGCCAAGGTATCCCCCAGCTGGGAGGAGGCAAGAGAGTGTTTCTAGGGATTTTACCCCAAAACCTCTTTCTAGCTGATACCAAATATCTGGGGAGATTGGAGTTTGAATTCTGGCTGGGCTTCCTATATCTTAGGAACATTTGGCAGCTTCTCTCAGGCCTGATAAAAGAAATAATTAGAGCGTTCTTGCTGTCTTGTTGTGGGAGGAAAATGAGATTATACATGCATCAGGGCTGTGGCACTGCCCCTAGCAGGAGACTGGGTCCAATGGGACCTTCTCGAGCCAAGACTACACGTGGTTTCAGTCCGTTTGGCCAAAACTCCTGCAATTCAGTAACAGACCAGCCAATTCCTTGTTGGCTGCAATTGAGGTGACTCATTTGAGAGCTATTTTTAGACAGAGCTCCGGGCCCTGAAATGTGGGGGCCACACCCCCCTTCTCCCCACTAATAGCCTCGGAATCACCCCTGGCTGCTGCTTCTCCGTTTCTTACTGCAGCCAAGTTTGCTTAATATCTCCTACATTTTCCTAAACTGCCCGTGACCCCATCTCTGCTGCTCCAGCCTTTATGCAGCTGTCACAGTCACTGAGCGCTCTGGCTGGGGGACTGTGCTCCTTCCCTCCCTGGCTTCTCATCTTGTTCTCCCCCAGTCAAGCCTCCACAGCCATTCTCCAAACCAGGCCACCCTCCACACCAGCTTATACCGCACGCTGGTGCGTGCCCTGCAAATGGATCTTTCTAAAACACAATTTGAATCAGATCACTCTCCACTGCCTCCAGGGTAAAGTCCAAATGCCTTAGCCTGCACTCTGGGCTCATCAACAGGGTAACTAGATAACTCATTGGTTAAACTGGGATTGTCTTAGCCAGGACAAATAGTAAATCGCATGGGATGCATAGTCAACAGGCATAAGCCAGGACTGTCCTAGGCAAAGTGGGATGTATGGTCACTCTATATGAAGGCTGAACTGGGGCTGGAGGGGCCGATTTCAAGATGGCGCACTTGCATGGGTGCCGAGATGGTGCTAGCTGTTGGCAGGGGCCTAGTTTCTCTCCATGTGAGCTCCTTCGTGGGGCTACTTGAGTGTCCTCACAGCATGGCAGCTGGCTTCCCCCAGAATGAGTGGTCTGAGAGAGGGCAGTGAGGAAGCTGCAGCACCTCTGTGCCCTGCATGGTGCTTCTTGGTGCTTCTCATATCTCACCTGGCTCAAGGGCCAGCCCTTGTCCTGTCCTTCCTCTTGGAAGCCACACACCACATACCATCTTCCTGCTATATTCTGTTTGTTGGAAGCAAGTCACTAAGTCCAGCCCATTCTCAAGGGGAGGGGAATTAGGGCCCACCTCTTAGAGGGAGGAGTGTCACAGCATTTGTGGACACAACTGAAAACCACCACAACTTATTCAATCAGAGAGCTCCTTAGAGGACAGTCCTCAGGGCACCTGCGTCTGAATCATCTGGGACAGATATAAACGTTCATGTGCTTCCATGTCTCACTTCAGCGGGTTGAACCAAAATCTAAGGGTGAAGGGAAGGAGGGGAGGGGAATGGGCCCGAGAACCTGTGTTCTCTACAAATCCCACAAGGTTTGGGAGCCACTACCCTTGAAAAATAGTAATTAGAAGCATAAAGTTTAATTCTCTGGGTTTGAATCCTAGCATGGCCACTTACTAGATGTCGTGACTTCACACAAGTCACTTAAGCTGTGTCTCAGTTTCTTCATCTGAAGGATGAGAATAATAATAGTAGATTCCTCACTGTTCTAAGGTCAAGAGGTCTAAACTGGTTAAATTTGTTAATTTGTGAAGTGCCTAAACTGGTTAAATTTGTTAATTTGTGAAGTGCCTAGAACATTGCCTAGCAAGTTTTAAGTGATATAAATGTTTGTTAAATTAGAAAATTAACAAAACCAAATAATTGGAAAATAGCTCATTTTAATCATCTACCTTTATGGTTCCCATATTAGGTAGAAGCTTCTGGAAGGCATCTCTGTTCACCCAGTGCCTAGTGTGCAACCTGTTCCGTATGTGTTTGTGGATCGACTGTTGGTGGTGTTCAACTGTGGCTGTCTTTTAGGACCCTCTGGGGGACTTAGAAATATCAAAGCCTGGCCCCACCATGGACCAGCAGACTCAGCCTCCTGGCACGGTCTCTCCAGTAGATTCTGTAGCAGGGCTAAGAGTGACAAGAATGAGGAAGTGAAATAGAGGCTCTGCTGGGACACCCAAAATGAAGCTTTGGCTTAGACAAGACTCTTCTAGAACAGAGTGACAGCGTGTAGGGCCACTGGGCAGAATGATGGGTGCTAAGGACTTTCCTAAACTCAAACTGGGACCCAGTGGCTGGCAAAGGATTTGTGCCCATGTTCCTGGAGTGAACTGGAAGCCGTCACTTGGGTGCCAGAATAGTGGAATTTCTGAGCTGTTTTAGGGAGAGAATGGAAATGCTTATTTCAAGTAGACACCATGGTTGGGTGGGTGGGGGGTGGATCTGGAAGCTGTAGTTTTAATTGTGTTCCCAAGACCTTGGATTGGAGTCCTTGTTCTGCCACTGTGGGTCCCCCACCTGTGACTGGGGGGCATCACAATGATCCCAAGGGGCTGCTGAAGGAGTCCTGATATCGATGCCCCGGAAACTCTTTGCAAACTGCAGAGGGAGCCGCAAAGGCAAAGTGTCATATTGTAATTGTCATCAGTGAAAATGAAGCCACAGATTGAGTATCACTTATCTGAAATACTTGGGAGCAGAAGAAGCGTTTTGGGTTTGGATTCTTTTTGGATTTTGGAATATTTGCAGTATACTTACCGGTTCAGCACCCCTAATCTTAAAATTTGAAATCTGAAATGCTCCAGTGAGCATTTCCTTCGAGTATCATGTCAGCACTCAAAAAGTTTTGGATTTTGGAGCACTTTGGATTTTGGGTTTTTGGATACGGGATACTCCGGCTGTAATCTGTAATCAGCGGTTAGGATGTGCTGGGCTCTGGGCAGTGCGGGCCCCTCCTCTCAGCAGGTGGAGGGTGCGGAGGGGGCAGGCTGGCTCCAGACTGCTGCATGCTCTCCTCCCGGAGTGCCTGCACCTGGCCTTTCCCTGCAGGCCACCAGGGCTCTGTGCGTGGGCACAGTTGCTGCTGTTTCATCCGCCAGCAGCCGAGCCCACATTGTTAGGTGACCACTCCGGCTGGTGGGTGGAGAAAGGACTGGAGGCGGCTGGAGTGGAAGGAGGATGACAAAAGAGTATGGAGGTCTGGCCTAGGACAGAAGCAGTGGACTAGCAGAAGCCAGGTTCAAGGAAGGTGCTAGAACAAGAGCAGAGAGGACCTGCAGATGTGAGGGGTGAGGGTCAAGGAGGGAGGGAAATGGAGGAGGATTCCTTGGTGTTTGATTTGAGCAACCGGGTGGATGGGGGGGGGGGGCATTCCCTGAGATTGGGAAATACAGAGATGATCAAGGCTTCGTTTTGGCCACATTAAGTTCAAGATGGCTTTTGGGAGTCTACATAAAGATGGAATTTTGGAGTTCATGGGAGAGACTGGAGCTGCTGGTGAAAAAAGTTAGAAGTTGTCAGTTTACTGATGATGTTTCAACTTTGGGAATGGACAAGATAATTTCAGGGGAGAGAGTGAGAGCCAGCCCGGGTGAAGCCCTGGGGCACTCCAACACTGGGAAGGTGTGGAGTGGAAGAGAAGGAGCTTACAAAGACAGAGGAGGAGCAGCCGGAGAGACGGGAGGAGGACCAGGCCAGCGTGATGTCACGGAAAGCAAGAAAAGAAGAGGCTGCAAGGCCAAGTGGCCAGCTGGGTTGCGTTTTGCCGACAGGCACGTGAGAGAGCCAGAGTGTCCCATAGGGAGGGACACACAGCGCAGGTAGGGAAACAACCATGAACGCTGAAGTCCATGTACGTTCAATGTGTCCTGTCTGCAGGGCTGGGAAGGTTTCGCAGCGCAGCCCGGATGGGAATGGACGGAGGGAGACGAGGAGCAGATTGCAGGGACAAAGCACTCCCCCTGCCTCTGCGGCTCTGGGTCACACCCTCAGCCCGGAGTTTCTCAGCAATGGGCTCCTCCTCTGCCGGCCCTGTGGGGACAATGACCTGATCCAGCTGGAGCTGGCGGAGAAAGAGGAAATTCCTAATTTTAAGAAACTAACTTGATTTCATTTCATTTCCCAGTGGTTTCTAATGAATTTTATGGGTGCCCTTTGGGGTCTCTGTATCAGAAAGTGCCTCAGGAGCAGCTCATCTGGAACGGATCCACTTTAGTTATCAAGAGGCTGGATGGACTTGCCCAGCCTCATGTGGCTCTAAGTTGGGGCCTGAGGCCTTGTATGCAGGGGCTCCTGCCAGCTGGGTAGGTGAGCTCCCAGGTTCTGGAGGAGCCCTCCCTTGGGACCCTGGGTACCCAAGAAGCTCGAACCTACTTTCTTAGGCATCCTCACCTCTGTTTTGTGATGCTGTGTTATGGATGTAAAGGGGATGGAGAACGGGCTCCATTTGGCCTGCGATTGGCTGCTTTTCTTAGGTAAGGCCCTGTTTATTCTCAATTATTGACCTAACATATGGCCAGAGGATGGAGTTAGCACCTACCTTTAATTCCCAGGTATGAACCATTCCCCCCTTGTTCCCTCCTTCCTTCCCTCTATCCATCTATTAATATATGACAACCAGCAAGGACCAGCTCAGTGGTTGGACTAAGAACCAGCTCCAAAGCACTTCCCAAAGCCAAACTTGCACCAAAAAAAGGTCATGGTCACTGTTTGGTGGTCTGCTGCCGGTCTGGTCCACTACAGATTTCCGAATCCTGGTGAGACCATTCCATCTGAGAAGTGTGCTCAGCAAATCGATGAGGTGCACCGAAAACTGCGATGCCTGCAGCCGGCATTGCTCAACAGAAAGGGCCCAGTTCTTCTCCACGACAATGCCCGACCACGTGTCGCACAACCAAGGCTTCAAAAGTTGAACGAATTGGACTACGGAGTTTTGTCTCATCTGCCATATTGGGGGGTCATATCACCTGACCGACTACCACTTCCTCAAGCATCTTGACAACTTTGAGCAGGGAAAATGCTTCCATAACCAGCAGGATGCAGAAAATGCTTTCCAAGAGTTCACTGAATCCCAAAGCATGGATTTTCACACTACAGGAATAAACAAACTTATTTCTCGTTGGCAAAAATGTGTAGATTGTAATGGTTCCTATTTTGATTAATAAAGATGTGTTTGAACCTAGTTATAGTGATTTAAAATTCACGGTCTGAAAGTGCAATTACTTTTGCACCAACCTAATATAACCCTCCCTCCCTTCCTCCATCCAGCAGACATTTGGTCTCCTCTCCTGCTACGCTCCCTTCTCCTCTCTCTGTTCCACCTGAGCTGACATTTTCTCTGCCTCTTGAACGGCCAAACATATTCCGATAGCCTGAGGGCTTTGGCAGTGGCTGTGCCCTCTGCCTGGAATGTTCTTCCTTTGGAACCTCACATGGCCAACTCCCTCACCTCCTTCAAACGTTGCTTGAGTGCCGCCTTCTAGACCACATGGTTTAATTTTGTGGTCTGTGCTCTTCCACCCCAGCACTCCAGCTCCCTTGCCCGCTGAACTTTTCCTCTGCTCCGTGGTCCTTAGTCACCTTCTAACAGCCTGATATGTTCACTTACTGGTCATATTCCTTGTCGAATGTGGTGTGTGAGTTCCAAGAGAGGATGCTTCGTTTTGTTCACCTAGAACAGTCCTAGCACATGGTAGACATTCATTAAATCTTAGTTAAGAAGAGAACACTTATTTAGCACCTACTATATACCAGGCACCACAGGCACTAGGAATATTTCACAGAACAAGACAGGCAAGGCCTCTTCCCCCCTGGGGCTCCCAGTCTAGTGAGTGGGAGGGACAATCAACATAACATGTAAATAAAGGTAATTGCAGGTGGTTATTGTGGGGTGAAGGAGGAAGAAAGGAAGATGTGGGACAGGGAATATGAAGGAGACTGGCCTTAGTTAGGGGCCGTATCAGGTTCCTGAGGCTGTTATAACCAAGTACCGCAAGCTGCGTGGCTTTAAACAACAGAAATGTCTCCTCTCAGGGCTCTGGAGGCTGAGAGTCTGAAATCGAGGTGTCGGCGTGCTTCCCCCGAAGGCTCTGGGGAAGACTCCTCCTTGCTGCTGGGGGCCCCAGGTGTTCCTTGGCTGTGGCATCATCGCTCCAATCTCTGCCTCCGTCTTCACATGGTGCTCTCCTCTCTGTGTCCCTGCGTCCAAATTTCCCCCCTCTAATAAGGATACCAGTCGTTGCATGAGAGTTCGCCCTAATCCCATCTGACATCTGCAAAGACCCTATTTCCAAATTAGGTCACATTCACAGGACCTGGGGAGAGGACTTGAACATACCTTTTTCGGGGACATACTTTAACCCATGCCAGGGGTGAGAGAAGCACTCTCTGAGGAGACGAGTTCAGCTGACAGCGGAACTTGAGAGTGAGCCGCTGCAGGGAAAGAGGTTGGGGGTGAGGAACTGTGCTCCAGGCAGGAGTCCCAGCAAGAATAAAGCCCTGCAGCGAGAATGAAGTGGGGCAGCGATGTCCTTCCTAGCGGTGACTCCCGTGGGCCCCGACCTCTCAGCCCAGAGCCTGTCCTGGCCAGGGCAGGGGCGAGGGGTGGGTGGTCTGTATAGACCCCGAGCCTGGCAACATTGGCAGTGGTGAGCTGAATAAATCACGATGGCTCCAAAATACAACTCTGACCTTATCCCTCCCTTGCTTACTTCTCATCCATGGCTCCTCATCGCCCTCAGGACAAAATCCAAGACTGACTTCTCCCTCTTCTCCAGCCTGCAGAGGTGGGAAGAAGGTACGTGACAGGCTCCCAAGTCAAACCTAGCTGAGTAGCCTTGGGCAAGCCTTTGGGACTCAGTTTCGTCATCTGTAAAATGGAAGAAAACGCACAAGGCTGTTGTGAGGATTAAAGGAGATCATGGAGGTGAAATGCTGAGCCTGGTGTTTAGTGGACTCTCAATCAGGATAACTTCCTACCTCCTTCTGGCCACTAGGTCTTCCCCTTCCCCTCAGGCCCTGGGACCCCCTCAGCCACCCTGCCCAGAATGAACATGGAGGCAGAAGTTCTGACTTCTGCGAGCTCGCCTTTGGGCAGTTTTCTGGGGATGGAAAATCCACTTCGCCGACCCCAACCGCATGCCTCAATGCTTGTAAAATGCCTTTCCTCTCACCTGAGATCACATTGTTCTAACCGCCAGCACCCACGTGCAGCACAGATGGCTGGAAGTCACCAGGACAAGAAAGAGAGGACGAAGGGAAGCTGGACAGTTAACACGGAACACGGCTGATGCGATCCCTTCCCGTGCTCGGCCCGTGGTGGCCAATGCACGCATTTGTTGTATTAAGGGATGAGCTGAGATGAAAGCACGACTTTAATCTTCAGGGTGGCGTCGCTTGGGCTGGTTCGCTGAGCTGGGGGCTCTGATCACATTGCACTGTGGTTAGTGTCTCGTGACTGTGTCCCCAGTCAGCTTGGGAGCACTGGGAGGTCCAGGAGCCAGATTTGAGTCCCTGCTGGGACCCCAACCCCAGCACGGGGTCTGACCATGAGCAGGTTGGTGCTCAGCGAAAGAATAAAGAAGTGCCTGGGACTTACCCTCCTGTGTTCTCTAGTAAGTCCCCCACTTGACCAAGGCACTGTCTTAGCTTGGATTCCTGTAGAAGCAGCCCCTGAGACAAGGATTTTAGTGCAGAAGTTTATCTGGGAGGAACCCTGGGGTGCACGTGTAGGAGAGAAGGGAAGTGAGGGCAGAGAGGAAAAGGAAGCCACTCAGGGCATGTGGAGGAGCAGGGTACCGCTGTGGGCAGCAGGAGTGCAGTCCTGCTGGGGACCTCAGGGACACAGCAGAGAACACGCACCCCTGAGCATGTACCCCGTGCATGTGGAGCACAGAAGCTGGGGTTCCCATACACCACCTCATTGTCCACCACGGGTTGAGGTTTGCACCCAGGGCTCACGCGCACTGGCTGAGAAGGCTCCTGCGAGTGGAAGCAGCCGTCGGCAGAGGTGCAGATGGGGAGCGAGAAGCCGCAGGTGGGTTGAGGAGTCAGAAGTGTGCGGGGAGGCTCCCAGGCTCCAGGGCCAAGGCCTTGTGGCTCTGCAGATGAGGTGCGCTGCTTCCGCCCGACAGTCGCGGGCCCCCAGCCAAGGGCGGCTGGTGGAGGAGCCCTTCCCAGGGTTTGCTTGGGCCTCAGCTCCACGTCCCTGGGGTGGGGCCTGTCGCGTTCCCGTCCCTGGCTGCGTCTGGCCTCGCGCCCTGGAGAGAGGGCTGCAGAGGGAGGAGGGAAGGCTCGCGGGGACCAGGCTGGCGGACTTCGGCTCTCCCCCAGACTGGAGCCGCCTTGAGTGCTGAAGTGGGGATGAAAAACGAGCAGCCTCGCGTGCATTAAATATTTAATATTCTCTCCCTGGGAGGTGTCAGGGAAAGGGCCCTATAATAAATACCGCACGGGACAATTCCATCACGGAGCTCGTCAGTTAATGGCCTCGTTTGCTCTGACAGAAGCATTACGGATGCTTGGTCTGGGGCGCATTTGGGGAGTGTGCCTCTGCCGAGCCTTAGACCGAGAGGGCAGGGGACAGGCTGGAGAGGCGGGCCCTCCGGTTTGCCGGGTTTTACCTACTAAGTATGGAATTGCGATTGAGCCGGAAGAAAGATTCGTCTAACAGATTCACAGCACTTGGTACCTGGCAGGCCCTGTTGTAAGTGTCCCAGGAATGTCAATGATACGCTCCTGACTGTCGCTACATCACAATTATTATTTCCATTTTGTAGGTGGGGACACAATCTGCTGAAGAACTCATGCAAGGCCACTTTGCTGGTAAATGGAAAAGATGGGACCTGAAGACAGGCAGGCTGGCTCCGGAGTCCCTGCTGTCAGCCGCAGTGCCCTGCAGCTGGGGCTCCGGAGCTGTGGGCTGTGGTCCCAGCTCCAGCTGTGTGACGGGGCAGTGTGGCTCACCTTCTCTGAGCTTCCGTTGCTATGTGTACAAAACTGGGACGATACCAGTCCTGTCTCATGGAAGTTGTGAGAACCAGATGAGGAATTGCATGTAAAGCTTTAATCACCACATTGGTAAAGGTTAGCTCTTGTCACCACTTGAACTGCATCTGCTGACCGTCTGTCTCCATAGCAAGCTGCTTGACCTCGCCGGGTGTCAGTTTCCTTCTCGGTCTACGGAGCTAAAAGTCCTGTCTTGCAGGGATACTCCCAGGGAGTGCCCTTGACCTCTGTTCTGCCTGGCCCTGGGGAAGTCCCGGTGAGCTGTGGTGGGCCAGGCCTGAGGTTAAGGGGTCCTGGGGTGACCTGGTGGGCCAGGCCTGAGTCAGGAAGTCGTGGCATGCTCACTGTGACAATCCCAAGTCGGGGAGCTCAGTGTGTCTCTGTGTGTCAGTCCCACCTGCGTACGTGGGCCATCCTGAGTCAGGAGACCCGTGGTTTCCAGCAGATTCTCGGCCCTGTGCCCCTTTGCTGGTATTAAATTGCCCTGTGCTGCCTGATGGGCGGTTTTCACTGCTTGAATTATAACTGAGCCAATGTGGTCAGGGAAGGCACAGCCTGACTTCCTTGCTGGCAGAGAAGCCACAGTCCCGTGTGTTCAAACGAACATGCCGGAGCCCCGGGCAGCCCACGGTCCCAAGCAGCCCAGGGCTGCTGTGCTCGGATCCCGTGTTGCCAGGCGTCCTTCTGGTCTGCGAGCTTGGCTCTGGGCATGGACACGCATGTCTGCTGCCTCTCTGGCCCGGGACAAGAGGGTAGAAAGGGAGAGGTGGGGGTCCAGCCTGCGGCTGAGCTCAGGACGCGCCGCCACTGCTCCTAACAACGGTGACTCTCTGGACGGCAGTGTTCCAAAGGTCGTTCCAAAGGTCACAGCTCTGGGGGGCTGCCCCTCGTCCCAGTGGTCCCATCACCATCCTATTTGACACCTCCAGAGCCTGGAGCTGCTGGTGGGGACGGGGAGGGGGAGCCGCCGGGGGAGGGAAGACTGCGTGGTCAGCAGCACTTTATGGATGGCCCCGAACTGTGAGGAGAGGAACCTTCATGCTCCTCCCAGCAGCCCCGTGCTCTGCCTGCCTAGGGGCAGGCAGGGTGGGCTCCACTAATTTATATTAATGCAAGCCCACTAATGATGAGCTATCGCCTCTCTCTTCTCTCTTCCCTCTTGCAGCAGGAGGACAATGCTCAGATTCAAGTGCTGAGTTTGGCGGCTCCCAGTTCCTTGGGTAATAAGCTTGGGAAGGAAGTCTGAACCAGGCAGCTCTAGCTCCTAACTTCCACCCCATCTCTCATCTCCACCCCAGCAAACAAGTCCCCAGGGTTCTTTTCTTTGAGTTCTACCAACTATTTTCCTAATGAAGAAGAGAGCTCCAAAACTGTGGTGAAAGTCCTGTGCCGATGTGGGCGTGCAAAGCCTGCTAGAGACTCGGGGGCATTTGCTACAACCACACAGGGCAGCCTTTATGACATCCTACTTCCTTCTTCCTGCTTGTGCCTGAACTTGCCGGAGGGTGAGAATACCTCCTGTTGCCCTGTCCTGCAACTCCCTGCCCACAGCCTTTATTCCTGACCAAAGTGGAGTTTTGGCGCTGTCCTGTGAAGTAGAGACAGGGCTGATGGAGTTGTCCTCACTTTACGGAGGACGGAAGTGAGGCCCAGAGAGAGACCAAACTGAGCCTGAATCCAGTCGTACTGCTTCTTGAAGCCACAGGGGGAAATTTCTATCTAATTATCTGGAAGTAATTATTCTGTTCCAATGGGGCCTAGGACGAGGGCAGGCCACAGGATGTCTGTCCTCAGAGCTGGGGATGACAGGGCCCTCATTTTCAGGGTGCCATGGGGAGAGGTAGAAACTGTCACCCAGGTGACATCCTCAGAGAGCAGACCAGTGCTTGTGTGCACGGGCTGTGGGGAGAAGCCGTGCAGGCCGGGGCCAGCACAGCCCTTCCCCTCCCAGGCCTCAGTCTTCCCATGTGGATGCTGGGAACTGTCTGGGGATCTCTGAGCACGAGCCCGGAGACTCCTGAGTGGGGCCGTAAGGAAAGGAAGGCCCTTCGAGCGCTGTGCCTCGGGCTGGGGGCTCCCTAGGGGTCTTGGTCTCAGACCCCGGACCCAGCTGGTTGAGGAGCCCACCCAGCCCTCCGGCTCCCTCATGCCGCCGCGGATCAGCGGTGGCTTAATCCCACTGCTTTGGCTTTTGGCTCCTGCTTGATGATGTTAAACTTGGGGGTGCCTGAAACACTCGCACACAAACCCACACAAATGATTTCTCCCGACATTAACATATTTCCTTTTGAAACCCTGTGAAGCTTTTCTCCAAAGTAATGGATTTTCCCCCCTCCACCCCCTTGTCTGGGCCAAATGTATTCAAATCTGGCCTCGGTTAAGTCAAAAGATTCCTATCGGCCCAGCAGGGCTTCCCTCCTGTTTCCTCGCAAATCAGCATCCTTTTTATTCTCCCCTCAGATCTCTGTGTAAAAAGGGAGGCTTTCTTTGCAAAAGTTTCACTGGGACAGACAGACAGACGCGATGTTGCTGGGGCCTTTGATAGCCAAGAACACAAGATCCGACTTCAGGGGGCTCAGAAACTTCATCAGCCGAGGAGGGGGACGAGGAGAACAGGATCCTGCTGAAACAGCCCTTTGAAATCCCCCAAATGATGTTTGATGTGCCAGTGCCTTTCAGCCTAAGCCATACCTTTGGCATCAAAAGCACCTTTTGAAAAAAAAAATTAGCTATTTTTTAAGGCGCAGAAAGAGTAAATTTAATATTAAGTCCTAATGGCAGAAGTCTTTGAAAAGGCATTTCTGGACTTGAGATCATTTAATACGCGCACTGATCTAGCAGCACCGGTTCCCTTCCCTCCCCGCCTTCAATTTCTAATCCCCCTCTTTCCAAATCCTGGCCCTCCGTGGTGGCAGGTCAGGGCCTGGCGTCCCATAGGGGAGCAGTGACTTCCAGCGAGGGGAGCGAGAGTTTCATTCCTTCGGCCATCCAGACCCCCAGCTTTTAAAGCACCAGCCAGCCCCTGAGATTTTCTTCTGGTTTTCAAAGGGATCGTTCAGGCCTGGAGAGGAGATGCTGGAGGAATTGTTAGTCCTCCCTGCCTAGAGGACTGGAGCGAGAGACGGAGAAAGAGCCCCTGATGTAGCGTGGACCACCTCAGGGCTCAGGGACTTGCCCAGCTCAGCCCATCTTGGTCATCCCAGCTCCCCAGCAAGTGACTTGCGAAGCCCTGATTTTGGAGGGGAACCCCCCACACTCCACACAGGGGTTTCTGACCTGCTTCGGGGAGCATCTCTCTTCCTTCTCCTGCCCAGCCCAACACAGCCAGTACCGCAGACAGCTCTGGGCATGCCCACGTCTGGTTGCAGGAGACTTTTTGCTCTGGTCTCCCCCTGAGAGCGTTAAGGGGGCCTTGTTGGACTAAAGGGAGCTTCACTTTTTGGGATGGGAAACCATGTTCCTCCACATGGTTTCTGAGGGAATCACAGGGATTGTGGGGAATGGAAAAGGAAGGTGTGGTGTTCTGCCTGAGGGCATGGGGACATGCTGGAAACAGGGAGGGTGGGGTGGGTGTGTTTAGTGTGGGGAGAGGGTGCTTGGGGGATTCCTGGGGGTATGGGGCTGAGTGGTTAGACCTCCCTGGCTACATGATGTCTCACCTAAATCACTCCCACTGTCTCATCCCTATCAACCCAGCTGTCTCTTGGCTTGCCTGATTGGAAAAGTTCTCCTTGCATCTGTCCCTTGCTTAAGACCTTCCGTGGCTCCCCATTTTCCTTAGACTAAAGGACAATCTCCTCAGCTTGGCAGGTGAGACTTCTGAAGATGTGGCTTAGCCCACCTGCCCCGGTGCATTTCCTGACTCTGACTCAGGCATGCTGTGCCCCTCGCATGTGGCGTCCTTGTCACAACTCCATGCCTCTGCACTTCAGTGCTCTCAGCCTAGACCCTCCTCCCTGCTCTTCCCTACTTGGCAAATATCTGCTCTTTGGTCGAGACCCTGTTCAAAGCTCAATGCCTCGATGAAGCCCTCTCTGATCCCTCAGGCACTGTGTTTCCAGCGCCGGTTCGGCCGTCTCTACCAGCCTTAGCTTCTTGTGTTGTAGCTGTTTGCACCTGTCTTCTGCTGCTGCCTCTGAGGTCTTACAGACAAAGCCTGGGTCTTATTAATCTGTGTATCCTTGTCACCCAGAAATCCAACCCAGCCTCCTTCCTCCGAGTTTTAACAAATTCTATCATCCCCATTTTGTAGATGAAGAAACTAAAGCTCAGAGACCTTAAGTAACTCGCTCAAGGCCACATAGCTAGCAAGTGGAATACCGCAAGAGAAAGCGTAGCTCTGTAGAAGGAAAGGAGGTTCTTGCAGCTCAACGACCCTTTCTGAAGCCAGAACTTTTGGAGATGGCCAAGTGGAAGCCCTTCTTTCAAGCAATGTCTCCTCCTTTTGGACATTTTCTCCGCTAGGGCGGGCTGCCCAAGTGCCCTGAGGGTGATCAGGGTTGGGAGCATCACAGGTCCTGGCTGGTGGAGTTGGGGCCCCTGACACTGTGGAAGGGAGAAGAACCTGCAAGACAGAGCAGAAATGGCGAAGTGCATTTGGCATTTTTTGGGTCCTGCCAATCCTGCCCATACCTAATCCTGAGGAGGTGCAGAAGGATGACGCCCAGCCCGCGGCTCTCACTGATTCACGTCGCCTCCCCCCCAAGGCATTAGCCCTCTATGACTTCATATTAATCTGCAGGCACTTATTGCTCTGCAAGGCTGTTTTGACAAAAGTTCATTATCAAGACTGCTAAATGCTTTTAAAGCATTGATTGGGCAAATTATTACATCACTGGGGTAGACACTGTGTTTGAAGATGGATGGTGTTGCTCAGACCATCTGAAATTTTCCTTCTTTTAATTGGATCGATCCCCAGAATAAACGAAGTTTAATTGAATTTTGAGGAAAATTGAGCAGTTGTTTGTGAGTCTCTGTCGATAGGCATTATTTCAATTACACGGTGATAAGTGAGCGGGGCGGGGTGGTGGGATGGGGTGGGGGGGGCAGTGAGCTCGCTGCATTCAAGTTTCCCCGAAGTGAGTCCCACCTCCGCCCTGCTCATTCAGTAAATATTTACTGGAGGTCAGGTTGCGCTCCAGCCCAGCATCAGGCCAACTCCCTCCTGGTTGCCAAGTGCATTCAGTTCATGCCACGAGTGGCCAGGGGCACAGGCTCTGGAACCGAATTCTGGCTCACTAGTGGTATGGTTCTGGGAAAATTATATACATTCGGAATGAGGGTACAGCCTGAGGCCTCAGTTTCTCCACTTGTAAAATGGGAATAAGTTGCCCCTTATCACCTGGGGTTGATACAGCGTGAAATAAGATTTGCAGATGCTATCCCTCCGTTACATCTGGAAGGGGCTGCAGGTCTAGCCCCACACCAGAAGGAAAGCAGTCGTGAACGTGCACAAATGTCAGAGGGTGAGGAAACATCTTGCCATTGTCACTAAGCTGCCTTTTAATCTGTATGGTTTTTAAAATTTACCATGGAGTTCTTTCCTTCCCTGTCTGTCTCCTTGTTTCTTTCTTCCTTGGGCAGGTTCTCCCCGGCTTACTTCTTTTTCTCTTTCCCCATAATTCCCTCAACACTCCTCCCATAGTTATTTGATTGTGAATAGAACAGGGTGCTGTACAGTGTGTACTGTGGGTGCCAAATAGTCCAGGGCATCAGGGAAAGCTTCTGTGAGGAGGCAACATTTAGTCTGAGACCTGAAGAATGAGCAGAGTGAATGAACTGGCTGTGTGTGCGTGCGTGTGTGTGTGTGTGTGTGTGTGTGTATGGGGGAAGTGTTGTAAGCAGAGGTAACAGCATGTGCAAAGGCCCTGAGGTTGAGTGGGAGATGTATGCAGAGCTGTTAGCAGACCAGTGTGGTAGGAGCATGGGAAGAAAGGAAGTCTTCAGGTCAGCAACAGACAGAGCACCTGTGACAAAGTGAGGAGCGTGGGCTCACATCTAGGTCTACAAAATGCTAAGTCCGGGCTCATTCCATTGCCCCACGCCTTAGTCTTTCTTGAAGTCCCAGGCAGATCAAAACTAAGGGACTCTGTGTCCCCTGCTCCCCAGGTCCATGACGGAGGGCAGCAATGGGCTTTGTCGAGGTGGGCTGAGGATTTTTCAGATTCTTCAGAATGGGCCATTTCTAGCTGGACAAACCTTTCTCTTGAAAATCCTGGACTCCTTTTCCAACTCAACCAAGATTCAGAACTGGTAATTGAAGTCAAGCAGGGATCCTCACCTGGGGGCGATTTGTCCCCATGGGAACATTGGGCAGAGTCTGGAGACATGCTTGATTGTTAAAACTGGAGGGGAGTGTTGCTGGCATCTAGCGGGTAGAGGTCAAAATATCCTCTGATGAAAATCCTTCAATGCACAGTATAGCAACCCCCCAAAAGAATTATTCAACCCAAAACGTCAATAGTGTTGAGGGTGAGAAACTCTGCCCTAGGCCATGTGGGACGGTGGCCACTGGCCTTCTTACCACTTGGAGCTGGTGCGTGGAGAAGTCAGAGGCCTCTCTCTTGTGAGTTACAGGAAATTTCTCCCAGAGCCGCTCCTGCGTAGCGGCTGGCCTGGGTTCCCTCGACACCCGGCTTGTCCTGTCTTTGGGAAAAATTTCCTTTGCTGGTTTTCTCTACACCCCAATAGTCAGCTGTACTTCCTGGCTTTAAATAATGCCTCTACCCTGGTTAGGAGCCTGAACACTCCGTGTATACTTCAGTATCCTCTCCGGGGGTTCAAGTGCTTCATGGCTGTATCCCCAACCCCCATCCTCTCATCAGAGCTGAGCACTTGGATAACACACGCCCCGTGTGATGGGGAGTGATTTGGATATTTTCCTCACTTGTCACTAATTGAAAACAATAAAATAAAACATCGTATTGCCACCAAGACTGCATTGCCATTGAAATCAAGTCCATTTTCATTTAAACAAGTTTGTGAAACATGCTCATTGGAAACAAATGTGTTCCCTGCACATGAATTCAGATGATGACAAATGGCATTTTTTTTTTTTTATTATCCTGAGTGTGTTTTTCTCTTCATTGGGAACTGTGAACTTCTTACAAGTGCCTTTGTAACCTCTGGAGTCAGCTCCAGGCCTGATTCTGTTTCTCCTGGTCCCTCTCCTGGGACGGAATTCGGAAGAGGGCAGTTTGCTTTAGGAGGCTGAAGCCTCCCTGGCAAGAGGGTTGAATGGATGTACAACCGTGGGCACATCACTCCCATGCTGTCGGGACTGCAGAGTAAAGGCCAAGTGCATCTTACCGGCATTTGAGACTTTTCACTCTATGGCTTCTGTCTACCCACTGAGCTTTCTGGTTTCTTCTTCCCCCCACCGGACTGTTTACTTTCCCCTGAATACCCTATATCTTTGCAGATAGTATTTCTTCTACCAGAAATGCCCTTGCAATTCATGCAATAAGATGAACATATTCTCCTGAATTCAACTCAAACATTACTTCCTCTGGAAAACATCTTTTCTCTTCTGGGATTCCTCTATATTCTCAAAGCACTGTGCCCATACCTCTATTGGAGCATGTTTCACAGGGTGGATTAAATCCATGTTTACTCATATAACCCAAATAAAACCAAGGCCCCATGTGACCCAGTCTCAGCATGGTGTCGCATTCAAAGAATCACATACAGTAATCAAAGGGATGTAAAACAATTTAAATCTTTTATTGCTATACCTTGAAGAATATCAAAGAGGATCTAAATCATAATTCACAGCAACACTTGTTAAGATTTTCTTTCCTCAATCCTCTGGCTTTTCACTTCTCCCTCCCTTCGTAGCTGCCCAGAGGCTACGCTTTCTTTTTTTCCTCCCCATAATTAACTCCCAATGAAAATTCTCTCAAGACCAAACCACTCATGGCTCTTGGCTGTCTTTTTGCTCCTCTTTCTCTCTTAAGGTCCTTCTTTTCTCCTAAGTCCTTTTTTCCCTCCTCCCCAGATGTAAGTAAAAAAATTCCCAGGGAAATTATAGGCAGGCTCAGAATCTTCCTGGCAGAGGAGAAAGAGGATCAGAATGGCCAAAGATAAGCTTAGATTTAGCAGTTGGGGACACGGAGAGGTTGTAAACTTGTATAATGTAACATCTCTTTCCCCCACACTGCTTGTCTGCATCTACTGCTAGATACAGACACAGGTCTGCATCTACTGCTAGATATAGACACACGCCTGCATCTCATTCATCTGAGTATTGAGCCCTGTACAGCAGACATTTCACCCAATAGTCACTCAATGTTTGTTCCCACAGCTCCTCTCATTCAGAGACACTGAAGCATCAAATTGGGTGGATTGAAAAGGGTGCGGGTTCAGCTCAGACCCTCTGGATCTGTACTGGGGAAGGTAGGACGTATGTGTGCTGTGAGACTAGTCCCAGCCACCACTCATCAGGGTCTCCATCCTGTCGGAGTTTGCTTTCTCTTATTTTTTTCCCCCATGGCTCATACTTATTTGTTTTTGTTTTTCATTTTGAATGGATAAATTATTTTTACATGTTCTTTGCATTTCAAAACAGATTTTTAATTATACATTTTCAACGGTTTTAATGTGAACATATGATCAGCTACTGAAAGTGCAGATAAATGTACCACGTTTCCGATTGTTTGTCACAATATTTGCTTTTTGCAAAACATTCCGGGGATATGGTCTCCCACATCCACATTTTGGAGGCTGTTTTGGAATTCCTGCCAACAGCATGGCCAGCATTGTGAAAGCCGAGAGAGAGAGAAGGTCTGGAGCTCGCGCAGTCATTGTCTGGGTGGGTGAGTTCTGGAGTGTGCTACGATATCCCTGTCTAAGTCACGTGCGCAGCAGGGATGCAGGTGGGATTGAACCTGGGCAGAAGGCATCCATAAGGCCAATGAATGATGTCCATGCATTCATTCATTAATTCAGCCGATGATTCTTGCACATCTGCTGTGTGCCTGGCGGTGTAGCTTAGGCCTGGGATTTTAGGTGGTGACTAAACCTAGAAACAAGCACTGACCAGGGGCTTTGAGACGTGGCCAACTCTGAGTCATCATTGGAAGTTAGGGGGTGTGTAGAAAGGCTGATATATACACAGAGTGGAGGTCCGAGGCCTAGAATGCTGTTCATGGGCTGAGGGAGGTCCCTAGACCTTCCTCTCTCTCCCAAGGAGACAGGAATATTCCACTATCCCCAGACAGAATTTCAAGGTATGTGATAGATCACACAGTGGTCAGGAAAATGTTTCCTCCTTCCCTTCCTCCTTCCCACATCCATGGGAGAAGAATTAGACTTTGCCACGTGCCTTGCTTTGCACTCATGAAGGGCAGAAGATGCCTCTGCGTTCAGGGTCAGGGCCCAAGCACAAGGTACAAAATGATACTCCCAGCCTGGTATTTCACGTCAAATAAGGATCCAGTATCCAAAGGACAGACTCACCTCCCACAGCTCAAGGCCATACTTGATCATGCTGCTCTGTTTGGGCTACCTGTGGCTGGGGGCCTTTCTACCTTCCCAGGACTCACCATATTGGGTATCTGCAGGCCTTCCGCCTTGACTAAGCTCCTCCCAGATAACCCAGAAGCCTGAGCGTGGCCCCAGAGGTGTAGGCAGAGTCCTTCCTCCCATAGCTCAGAAGTTTCCATGCTCTTGTCTTTCCAAAGGACAAAATCTGTTCAAACTTTGTAGATCAGCTTCCTCCAGGAAGTCTTCCCTGAATTCCCTAATGGAACACATCTCTCCATATGTATTTCTTTAGCACATCTCAATCTTAGCTCTCGTTTGGGAGATCATTTAATATAAATATAATATAACATACAATACTATAATACATAATATAATGATATAATATGGTCCATCTCACCTACCATGTTGTAAAGTACATGAGGGTAGGGGCTAGGTCTCTTTTTGTTCACAATTTTATTTCTAATACCTGACATAGTTGTTTGCATACAGAAGACGATCAATGCATATTTGATGAATAAACACATTTTTAGTTTACTGATACTTATTATTAATAATTTTATCCTCACTGACAAGGTCTCAGGAAGAGCAGCGAGGCACAATAATGGCAACTACAGCCACAACAGTAAGTGCTATTTCTCATGCTCTTACTCTGTGCTGAGCACGGAGCTCAGCACTGTTCAGGCAGCAGCTCACTTCATATTCACAGCAGCCTCATGAGGTAGGTTCTATTGTCCCCATTTCAGAGACAAGGACACTGAAGCTGAGGGAAGTTCAGTCGCACAGGCAGGGTGTGGCGAGGCCAGGCTGAGAACACTTGGGACTCTGTATCAGTGTCCTATTGCTGCTGGAACAAATTACTTAGCGGATTAAAACAGCACAGGTTTATTTATTATTTTACAGTTCTGGGGGTCAGCAGTCAGCAAGGGGTCTCACTGGGCTGCTATGACGGTGCCAGCTGGGCTGCATTCCTTCTGGAAGTGCAAAGGGAAAACCTGTTTCCTTGCCTTTTGTGGCTTCTAGAGCTCACCTGCGCCCCTTGGTCCACAGTCACTTTCTCCACTTTCCTAGCCGGCAGCAGCATGGCATCGTCCCCTCTCTCTCTTCCTCCTCCTCCTACTTCCCTCTTACAAGGACCTTGTGATTACATTGGAACCACCTGGATGATGCAGGATCCTCTTCCCGTCTCAAGATCCTTAATCAAATCTGCAAAGTCCCTTCTGTCATGTAAGGTTTGGGGATTGGGATGTGGACATCTTTGCAGGGTCTACTATTTTGCCTACTGCAGACTCCTCTGCTGTGTTGCCACCTTTCTGGATTCTTCTTTGAGGACCTCAGACAAATCCAACCACCCGCCCCCCACCCTCCGACCTGGGTCTGTATGACTTAAATCTCAGAGAGGAGAGGAAACTCTCAAACCTACTGATAGGATGGGTCAGAGGTGCCAGGGCATTCCCCACCCGTCCTGGGGAACAGAGAGGCAGGTGGCGAGACCAAAAGGCAGTGACTCTCTCTCTTCTGCATCAGCAAAGTGCTGAGGCCCCAGCCCTGGGTCTGCAGGTTCCTCTCGAGGCCAAGATGATCTGCAAGGTAATGTTTGATATGCGCTGGCTGGCCTGCTGGGCTGTAAGTCTTCACGTGTAATTTAGGACAATTAAAATAAAGTGTTAGCAAGCCATGCATTTCCCCGGCCATGACGAGTCTCTAGCATTGTGTCTAGCTGAGCAGCTGGGTCCCTTGATCCATCAGAGGCGGCCGATGCCAGCCTCCAAGCTCACGGCTGATCTCCCACGTGGACCAAATTAACATGGCAGATATAATTTCCCTGGGTCAACGTGCTTCGCCCCGCGGATCCATCTCGGTTCAGGCTCGGGGAAGGCTGACTGAAGCCACCTGCTTGCCTGGCCTCAGAAACCTCGTCTGGGCCTGTCTGCCCATCCCTCCCTCCAAGCTTCTGCTTCTAGCCTAATCACCAGGGGGAGGGGAACACAATCAACTTGGGTGTAAAATTCTAAAGTCCTTTGGAAAATGCAATTGGAACATAATCCTGCCTGTTAACGTTTCCTAGTTAATTATCATCGGCTGTATTTTTGGCATCAGGACTGAGCTGGCGGGTGGGGGGAGAGAGGGGTGGGAGCTTCGTCACAATACCAGTTTTAGGAGTCGTTTATCTTGTCTTTTAGACTAATTATCCCAAACTCACCACTAGGCTGTCACACTTACATGCTCCAATAAATGTAGTTTTAAATCAGCCGCTGACTTTGCGGCAGGGGTAGCCGCGTCCCTGGTTCGTGTCTAACTAGGGCCATCCATCTGTAATCATGGCGCGGAGGGGAGGCGGTGCTGTTTGGGCCTCCATGAATGATCACGCTTATTTATATGCAAATACGTTTGACAAATCAATAATGTATGATTTAGCTGTTCAGTGTGTGTTAGTACGCTGGCCTGCGAGCCCAGGTGGGGGCTCCACAGGGGGTCTCTTCGGCCCCTGCCCCATCCCACCTGGCCTGTGCTTATAGCTGCCCTTCCCTGCTGCCTCCAGCTTCCAAGGTTTCCAAGTACAAGGTTCTTCATTTTTCAGACCAAGGAACTTGCCCCAGTGAGGGTCTTTGTCCCTATCTGAGGCTCTGCCCCAGTTAGGACTTTGTCCCTTTCTTAGACTCAGCATATTATTAATATAGCAAATACTTATTGAGCATCTATTATTATATTTCTCTATATCTACATGTTCTTATATCTCTCTATAAAACAAACCCTTATATAGCATTTAGTAGGTTCCAGCACTGTTTTTGAGTAATTCACATATAGTATCATATAATCCTTCTAATGAGATAGGTACTATTATTGGCCCCATTTTACAGAGGGGGATACTGAGACCTGTATTGTCCAAATTGTCTCTATGCAGCTAGAGAATACCAGCTCTGAGATTCAAACCCCGGGGAGCAGGGGTGGGACCAAGGGGTTTGGCCCAGACTCTCTACCTTTACCTGCTAGGTTTCTTTATTTTCATTTTTTGTAGAGAAGGGGTCTCACTATGTTGTCCAGACTGGACTTGAACTCCTGGGCTCAAGTGACCCTCCTGCTTCGGCCTGCAAAAGTACTGGGATTACAGGCATGAGCCACTGCACCCGGCCAGTCTGCTAGGTTTTACTGTCAAGCGCTGTGCTGGTACTGGGGCTACGGAAACAGGAAGGCAGACAGTCCCTAACTCCCTGGAGCGTTCATTCTGGGGGATAGACAAAGAGCAAGGACAAAATATAAAACAATACAAAATAACTACAGAACCCATACAAATACACAACAAATTAAAAAAAATGCCCAAGTGTGATACTTGCTATGAACAAAAATGACAGTGCGACGGCAATGGGAACGGCGGAGTCAGAAAATCTGCCCAGCCGAGCACTGTGTTGTCAGAGGGAGGGGCTGGCAATCCAAAAGCGGGGGGATCAGCCTGGCTTTGCCCACTCTTGGGGGCTCTTCCAATCTGGTGGGGGAGGCTGGAGTAAGCCTCTCAGGAGCAGAATCTCAGGTCGTGCCCAAAAGCTGGGGAGAGGTTAGTGGTGGGGAGAGGGGGCATTGAGGTCCCAGATTAGACTTGCTGGGACTCCTGTTTCGTCTTCCAGCAAACCCTTGGAAAGGATGAGGTCCTCCCTCAGTGGACATGCCATTTTCCCTGCTAACTTCTGTTCCATCCACATGGCTTGGGAAGTCAGCGTGCAGTGGCTTAAACAAACGCCCTTCTCTGCAGAAGTTTCTGAGAAGCAGATATTTTGCTGAGTTGAAAGAGCAGCAGCAGACTGTGTCCAGATGATAGGTGGTTCATCAATTCCAGGTTGACACAGATGAAGGCCTCATTCACTCCGCAAGAACTTACTATGTGGGTGCATGTGCCAGATGCCTTTTCTCAGGCAACACCCACAACCACCTCATGAGGCCAGTCCTACAATGATTCCCACTTTACAGGTGGGAAAACTGAGGCTAACTGAGGCTAAGTGACTTGCCCAAGATCACATAGCCAGCAAGTGAGTAGAGTGCTGGCATTTGAGACAGATCCATTGGCTCTGGTGACCTCTCTCTAGTCTTCTAGTTCTAACTCTAACATTGCCTTAACTCTAATCCTGAACTGAATCTCCTCTAAGTATGGCAGATCCCAGGGCTGACTTGGGGTTCTGTCTCCATCTCTCCAGAGTGTGTTTTCAAATCCACCCAGACCCACCCACCATTGCTGGGATGTAGCAGACTCGGGGGCCCACAATACCCACAGGGCAGTCTTCTGCTTGAACACTTCAAAGGCTCCCCAGGGACCTCAGGATAAAGCCTGACAGTCAAAGCCCCCTCTAAGCTCCAGCAAAACTGAACTCTTTGGATCCCCCATGCACCAGCCTCTGGGCCATTGCATAGGTTGTTCCCTGGGCTGAACTCTCTTCCCTCTTCCTCTTTGCTGAGATAGCTTTACCTTTTCAGTCTCTAATCGGATATCATTTCCTCTAGGAAGCCCTACTAGGCTCCCTTCTACCAGACCAGATGCCCCTCCTCATCTTCGACTTGCCCCATGCGGTCCAAGAGGGCCCCCAACAATTCTTGCTTCCTGGTATTCATGTCTTTGTAGTGCCCTCCCATATTGTATCAGAGTTTAAGCATGTGACAGATAAAAACGACTGAAATGATGATTTGTGACTTCTGTGGGTAGGTCATAAAAAACATTGCTGCTTCCATCTTGTTCTCTTGGATCACTCGCTTGGGAAAAGCCAGCCGCCATATTGTGAGGACACTCAAGCAGCTCTATGGGGAGGTCAGTATGGCAAGGAACCGAGGCCTCCTGCCACCAGCCAGCACCATCATCTTTCCACACGTGTGTGTGCTGCATTGGAATCGGACCCTCTGGTCCCAGTCTATCCTTCAGAAGATGGCAGCCCCAGCCGATATCTTGACTACAACCTTATTAGAAATCCTAAGCAAAAACCACCCAGCTAAACCCAGCTAAATTCCTAACTCACTGGGACTGTGTTTGAGAATAAGTGTTTATTGTTTTAAGCTACTAAGTTTTGGGGTAATTTGTTAAGCAGTAGACATGTACTACATCCAACCAATATGATTTCCCATTTTCTTTTTTGTTTCCCCCCGACTCAACGGAGAGCTCCATGAGGTGGAGACGGTGTGTTTTTCATGGTTATATCCTCATCACTCAGCAAGGAGCCCAGCACATGGCAGAAAATCAGAAGATAGATAATTAGGGAGTGAATGACTCCAGGGATGGGCATTCCCAGAGCCTTCCAGTGGGGAAGGGACTGGGCTGGGACTCCTGTTTCATCTTCCAGCAAATCCTCAGAAGGGATGAGGTCCTCTCGCAGTGGACACGCCATTTTCCCTGCTAACTTCTGTTCCATCCGCACGGCTTGGGAAGTCAGCGTGCAGTGGCTTGAACACACTCCCTTCTCTGCAGACGTTTCTGGGAACCAGAAGGTAGAGGCAGGAAGCAGAGATTTTGCTGACTTGAAAAGGCAACGGCAGGCTGTGTCCAGATGATAGGGGTTCATCAATTCCAGTTAGCGGCTCCCCTCCTGGCTCGGGAGATTGTTCCGGCCTCATCTCCTGTACTATTAATGCCAGTTCTCCCCAGCACACATGGCCAGCGCTAGCTCTGGGCTGGGGACATTCGCTTCCTGCGGGGCTCACGGCCATGAAATATTCAGTGCCAGCAACTTCCCCTCTCATATTTCTTCATATTCAGAGTGGCCACTCAATTGATATGTAAATAAAGTGCACCAGCACCGAGCCTGTCCCGTGCTGCATTATTTAAGCCGCAGAACGATGCATCATCCGTCATGGGGCCCATTGGCGGGACCCTGCTGGGCTCTGGGCAATAAAGCCCGCAAGAGTCTCATCAGACGCAGCGGGTGGCCCTAGTGGAAGTTCATTTATGCATGAAATATTCAGCCAGCAACAGTGCCAGCCTTAAACATCAGTAATTGGGGGGTTTCTATTGCTCCTAACTAGCGCCTCTAAATTATTGCAAAAGACTGGCCAATTTACAAATTACATATATTTGTCATGCTCTTGTACCTTTCCTGAACTAACTGAAATGGCCCCTGCGTTGTGGCTGTTTGCACACTCACCGTGGTGAGCTGTGCCCAGCGGAGCCTGGCTCCTCTGCTGGGCAGCACAGAGTGGGGGCTGCACCAGCCCGGCGAGCCCTGTTCCGCCTGCCCACCTTACTCCCCCGATTGTTGGCAACACTCCTTTCCTGGCTGCCTTAGTGGAACCTCATTGGTTCAGAGGCCACGTGTCTGAAGCCCAGGGTCCAAACCTCCCCCAGAGCTGTCCTCCAGTGTCTGCCCTTGGGGGGACTTACCTACTTCTGTGAGGTCAATCTCTCATTCAATCAATATTAATATTTATGGAGCATCTTCTCTGTCCCAGGCTCTGTGAGATGTTGGGGCTCCAGGCTTTGAGAAGCTCATGAGTTTAGTAGCTCACAACTCCGTTTAGATGACTAAATAATCATTGAGCAATGTCTTATGCTGGCTTCCTCCTAGGCAGACTCTGAGACAAGATTCTGGATGCAAATTGTGTATTTGGGAGGCGATCCCAGGAAACAGGGATGGGAAGGAAATTAACATAGCAAGTGTTAACCAGCAGGGCACCTGGGGCTCAGCCCCACTGGGGCCTTCTGAGAGGCAGTGTAGAATTCATCTCAGAGTTATTCCACCTGGGGGGCGAGGGAGCTGGGGTACTTATCCACCAACTCCCGCCAGTCCCTTTGAAGGGCCTTTCCGAGAGGCTTCCTGGGCTGTGGAGTGGGAGGGACGCTGAAAAAGGCAGTTTGCTTGGCGCCCTCCCCAGTGTTCCCACTGGGAACTGGCTCCATCTTACAACCATCTGGAAAGGGAGTTTCTCCTTTTTGTCTGTGAATTCTGACACAGCCCTTGTGTGTGCAGGGCCTGGAAGTGTGCTGGGACAGAGGGGGAGGAGGTCTTGCCCCTCAGTTGAATAGGTACCCGCCTTGGGCCAAAGTGAGAAGGAATGAGGAAGGAGGAGAGAAGGGGCAAAGCATCTCTAATTGCATCAGGAACGCCTTTGTCCAAGTGGCGGAGTCAGGACTGGAACCCCGATGCCCTCTAGGAAGAACTCCTTCCTGCCCCTTGTCCAAACCCTTGACATTCCACCAATGTTCAGCAATCTCATCCTCTTGAACCAAGCCTGGGGAACCTGAAGGCCAAACTCAGCCTTGAGATACACAGGAGATGAGATCCCAAGGGTTGCATTGTCCACGCCTGAGGCAGGCAGGAAGGGGTGGGGTGAATGCTTGGCTGGCCTGGTGAGGCTGGCATGCCTGGAAGCCCCATTTCCTGCCCCTGCAGCGACATGATGTCAGGCGTTGATTCCCAAGGCTCAGCTCCCAAAGGGATTCAAGATCTTGAAGAGGAGAAAACATCCAGGAAACCCTTCAGGGCCAAGACTCTTTCCAGATGAGCTCCCCAAAGGCATTTCCTGTGCTAGCAGTGGCCCTTTTTTTGTTGCTGTTTGCAGTGGACTGAAAGTTTTTATTCCTCTTTTGAAAAATGAGGCAGATAAGTTCCAACAGGATTAGGCCACTTTTAAAAACCTTAAAATTTTTGAAATTATCTTAAATTTACAGGAAAGTCATAAAAATAATGAAAAGATTTACTGTGTACTCTTTACCTGGAGTCCCTCAAAGTTAACATTTTACCACATTTATTGTGTCATTTTCTGTGTGTGTGTGTGTGTGTGTGTGTGAGAGCGCGAGCACCCGCACGTGCATACATACGTATAACATATATTTTTATGAACTGTTTGACAGTAAGTTGTGGACATAATGCCCCCTGTGTCTAAATACCAGTGTGCATTTCCTAAAAACAAAGACATTCTTTTACAGAACCAAAATCACAGCAGAATTTTCAAAATCAGGACATTAGCATTTATACAGTACCATTATCTAATCTACAGACCTGTCCTAATCTCGCCAATTGTCACACCATTGTGGATCAAGTGCCCTTGAAGGAGCAGTGCCAGGCTCAGGCTGGGGTTAAGGAGAACTGGTTCTGATCCTGCCTTCTTCTCTCTTTAGCCTGGGGACTTTGGATAAATGTGTCACCCAAGCCTTGGTTCTTCCTCTGTAGAATGGAAGTGATAATAAGACCTTTTTCACAAGGCTGTTTTAGAATTAAATAAGATAATGCATGCAAATGCTTACTCCTGCACCCAGCAGCCAATAAACATGCAATCAGTTACAGCCCTTGTTGGTGGTGGTCTAGGAAGCCTTGTTGTGGAGTGCCATGTATTACAATGGTGGCACCCAACGCTGCCTCTGCCTGCTCCAGGGACGTGATGGTGAATAAGGCACTTGGTTCTACCTCTGGGTCTACTCCTGATTTTTCTGCTCCCTCTGTCTGCAGACAGCTGTGGCAGGTGCCATTGGTGCCCCACGACACATCCGTTAATCCCCTCTCTGGTATCAGCTCCAGCTGTGCCTGTGGTGGGGGGTTCCCAGGCACGCTGACAAGGTCCCATGTTAAGCACTCTCCTGTTTCAGGTCTTTCTCCAAGGCTTGAGGGAGCTGCCTCATGCCCTGCCCAGTGCAGCCTGGAAGTGGGGGAGAGAAAACACCCCTAGGGGACAACATTCAGGAGTCCTTGGGGAAATGCCCAGCCGCCCGACCTCTGCAGGGACAAGTCTGAGTCCATTCTCACAGTTCGCCAGAGAGTCCCCTGTGGGAGTGAGCTCCAACTGCCCGCAGTGGTAACCAGCTTGATCAAACCCACCGAGTGTTGGCTTTCTATCCTTTCATGTCTTATTGTCCCCATTTTTACTACAGGGCTCACCTCCTGAGTAAACTACTTGCATCTAAGTTCTTGTCTTAGATTCTGCTTTGGGGGAAACCCAAACTAAGACAACAGCCCACCGGAGCTTTGAAAATATCTACTATGTCCTTTGATTCTTCAACCACTGTTCCTGCCCTGGGCTCATTGACTGCTCCTCAGACCCTCCTTTCTTCTGTTTGCCCTCACTCTCCGGATGCCTGGTGGAAGAGAAGGGTGTCACACCCAGGTGGGGCCCTATGCTGGGATCTCCCTCCAAAATACTGCTGAGCTTCACCCTTTTCTCTAACCTGCGACCACTGCCCTCTCTCAGGCCTCTGTTCTCCCAAGAGGACTGACGAAACAGTGTCCTCACTGCCTCCTACCCCGAATCTCTCCACTTCAATCTATTTCGTACTAGGTGTCTCAACAGGCAATTCTATTTTTATGTTTCTAATCTGTTTGAAATACTTTTCGACTTGCAGGATGAAGCCTTGTTCTGCAGCCCGGCACACCATGTTCTGGCCAACTTCTTTAGACTCTCCCACCTCTTTGCTGGTTCTGTGCCCTCTAAGACTTCCAAGTTCTTGCCGATCCCAAACACACCAGCCTGTCTCATGCTCGATGCCTTTCCACGTGCCGTTCCCTCTGTTGGGAAAGTACATCTACCCAGTGGGCTTGGAAAATTCCTATTTGCCTTCAAGTTTCATCTCCAGCATCCCTGCCTCTTGGAAGACCTTGACTGTGTCCTTGTCCCTTGCTTATTTCTAACATGACATTGATAGCCCTGAGCTGAAACTGCTTCTTTATTTGTCTAGACTAGAGCTCCATGAGGGCAGGCCTGGGTCTCACTCATGCTATAACCGTCAAGCCTAGCACAGCGTTTAGCTCAGATGAGCACCTGGGAAATGTTTATGGGGTGAATTAGAACGACAATCTTTTTGGTCCAGTTCAAACATTTAGATTCCTTTCATTCAAACTTGCATGCCTAGGTTTTCTACTCATTGGTTTGCTAAGAAGTCTAGGGGCTGGAGGGGCCCTGTAAAGAGAAGGGGAAACTCAGTCACATTGGTCTGATTTGGACAGAACCACTGGTTGTCGTTTTCCTCCTCCCATATTTCCCCAGTCTCCACATTTGCACCCATTTAGACTGCCCTGGCCAACAGCCATGGGTGCCTGCCTCTCCTTAATTCCTAAGCTTCCCAAACAAACTTCCCATTAATGCTTGTCTGATGCAAATGTCAAATGGTCCTGTGTGGATGCTATTAAAATAATGAATGCAGAAGGGGATAGATGAACATGGCTGGGAATCGATCTTGGACCCCTGATGAGATCATTAAGAACTGGGGGAAGGGAGGAGCATCACTCTCACAGGTTGAAATTTCACTGGTGCCCCTTCCTCCCCTCCATCAACGCCTTTCCCCTTTCCCACCCATTGCTGATTTATGGGCTGGATGCCCACTCCTCCCCCATCCATTACCCTCAATGCAGCGCTAACTCACCATGGAAAATCTATTTGTGTCAAATGGAATTTTTATCTTTGCCTAGGAATTAATGCATTTTGTAAAAAGATGTTTTAATCGTGCTTTCCTTATGGCAAGAATTATTGCACGAAGAAAACTCACCTGCCCTAAAGACATAGGCAGGTGTCATGTAGAAGATACGCCCTGGCTACTTGAAGGGGGATACTTGGCAAGGGGTCTAGCGTTGGCCATGCCTGGGGACTATATATTGTGGGGGAAGGGAAGCTGCACAGAGGAGGCTTTGGCTGGGTGATGGGGAAGGGCATGGAGTGTTCCTTGAACTCTTAAGAGCAATTGCTTCTATTATTGCCAACACATTCCTTTTGGAACTAAGTTCTCACATCTTTGTAGAAGAAAGAAGATTCCAATTCTGATTATTTGATTCACTTCATAAGATGTCGAGGAGGGAGCGTGATGTGAGGATAAGAGCCACACTCACCATTCAACCACTCAATTAATTAATTTACTCAATGAAGTATTTTGAGCATCTCCCACATCCCAAGCACTGTGTCAGGTCAAGGAATTAGGTAATGTAAAAGATAGGCATGATATCTACAACATGAAGTTTATAGTCTAATGGAGAGAAAACATTCATAAGATAAATGCACAAATAAGTATATAATCACAGTTGTGACCTATTAATAAGGGAGATTTTAGGTATGTATCAGTTCTTAATTGTCACAAAATGCTACACAGCCAACTACCTGAAAACTTAGTGTCTTAAAACACCGAGCATTTATTTAATTCATGAGTCTGCAAGTCAGCCCTTTAGGCTGAGCTCAGTGTGGCGGTTCTTCTGGTCTTGGCTGGGTCATTCGTATATCTGGTGACTGACTGTGGGTTGGCCGATCTGGATGGGATGACTGGGGCAACTCCTCTCTGTTCACGTCTCATTCTCCAGCCTGGGTATGCTCTCATGGGGAAGGCAGATGAGCAGGAGGTAAGTGAAGAAACATTGTTGCTTCTTGAGGTCTAACACAAATACACCATTGGTACAAACACACCCTTATTTCTGCTTTATTCTGTTGGCCAAAGTAAGAACTGAGGTGAATCTGGATGTCAGTGGTGGGGAGATGGACTCTACCTCTTTAGTGAGCAGCACTATAAAGTCACAAGGCAAAGAATACAGACAGGGTGGGAGGCCACTGGGGCGTTGGGGCACTCACTGATGCAATCAGTCTATTGCAGCATATCCTGACCATGTATAATCGGGTACGTGATTTAAAACCAGTGGTCACAGGAGGCCTCTCTGAGGATGTGACATTTCAGCTGAGCTATGCAGGGTAAGTAGGGATCAGACAAGTGAAGAAAGAGGAACATTCCAGGCTGAACATTCTGTGTTCTCTGAACTCTGAGGTGGGAGTGAACTGGATAGAGTCAAGAAACTGAAAGCAGGGCAGCGTGGCTGGGACGGGAGGGACAGGTTTGGGTTGAGGGATGGTGGAGGCCAGCCCATGCTTGCTCTGAGGCGAGCCCTGCTGGCACAGAGGCTGTATTGGACACAGGAATCATATCGGGCTCAGATTCACAAGGGCTCTAATTTATGGAGCATCTACTGTGAGGGGTGTGGACTCAGAGAAGCGGGAAAGCAGGAGGTGACATGAGTGAGTGACCCCATGCTCTGCACAGTGTGACAGAGTAAGTGCAAAGCACCATGTGGGGTTCTGCAGGGCGAGTGGGGCGGGGGCCAGGGGAGGGGAGTTTGGTCAGGAAGATGAACAGCTGTGCCAGATGCTGAGAAAAGAGGGCCTTCTGTGTGGAGCAAAGGACTTGGGGGACCCAGGCCTGTGCATGAGGCCACCTGAGGATCTGTGTGGCTGGAATGCAGAGGGGAGTCAGGGCAGGAGCTGAGGCTGAGGGCGAGGGAGCCCCTGCAGGTGGGGCAGGATGGGGTTTGGGTTTTGTGGAAGGACCACCCTGGTCATGTGTGCAGAGGTGGTTGGGGTGGGGGATCCGGAAAGTGTGGAAAGGACCTAGCAGCAGCAGTGGTGTGAGAGTGCAGGTCACGGAGGGAGGACCCGGAGGGAGTCGCAGAGGAGGTTGTGTCTGGGGTGGTGGAGGGTGTCGTGGAGGCTACGGGGGTCCCCAGGGGGCTCTGGAGAAATGGGAGTGGGCAGAATCTTTCTCATTCTTGGTCTCTCTCCTCCCTGGTCTCAGCCTCAGAGAGCCGACCGGCGAGGGCTTCCTAGTCCAGTCCACGGCAGTGTGAGAGTGAGAAGGAGGTAATGGGAGGACTAGAGTGGGGAGGAAGCTGGGGAACCCATGGAAGCCACCCCAAAGAGGGTCCTTTCTGCATGACATCAGGGCCAGGCAAGGGCTGGAGGCATTGAGGGGACCTTGGCTCAAATCTTGCTGTGTGATGCTGGGCCAGTCCATTCACCCCTCTGAACCTGAGTTTCCTTCTCTACAAAATGAGTCTTTAAAGTAGAATTTACCTTTTTTCAAGGTTGTGGGGAGAGGACAATGGATAGTGTATGTGGAATGCTGAGCCTGTGCTTAGGCCTGTGGGTGTCACCTAGAGATGGCAGCAGGGCTGCTGCATTGTGCAGCACTAGGGGACATCTTTTGCATGGAGTCCAGGGTGCATGCTTCTTTGTGATGGGAGACAATGGCCACTGTTGGCCATTAGGGCCAGGGGGCCTGGTGGCACTCTGCTTCATGGAGGTAGAGCCTGGAAGCAGGTTTGGCATTTGGAGGCTGCTTCCCCATCCCCACACTGTCCTCCCGTTCTCCAGGGAGCTACCCATCTGTCAGGGACTCAAACTGTCAGGCAGGCTGGTGAGGGGGCCTGCGGGCAAGGGACGCTTCCCCTGACAGGGGAGTCCTTCACTGTCAGCGGCTTCGCCTCGGTGGGTTAATAAAGCCATCCATCACCCTTCTCCACGCCAGGTATCTAAATGCCTGCTTAATACCACCCTGGGGAGTGGGAATCTGCATCGGGGCTGCTCGCTGGGGCCAGGGTGCTGGGATGGGAGGAGCTGGCTGGTGGTTTGGAGCCTTACTGCAGTCCAGGTGCAAACCCAGCCCAGGGTCTCCCTCCACCTGCTGGCGTGGGCCTCCATGAGGACACCCAGGTGGTGAGGCCATGGTCCGACAAACAGCCTCAATGCACGCTTGGAGGAGACACACTGAAGAACCTGTTTGCCATTTTACTGCTTGCAGAGGACGGAGGTTGGAGTGGAAACAGGTGTCTGCTGCCCAGAGCTGCCCACACTGCTCCATCCTATGCATCTGCGTCTGACATAGGGTCAGGGACGTGCGGGCTTCATAGGAGCGCCACTAAACACACGTGTCTGGCTGCTCAGAGACAGGTGTCTGGGAAGCTATAGTGGTAGCTTTGATGCCTTTGGGAGTTTCACAAGTTTGGGCTCCTGGAGAGAAGGTGAAGGAACTCAGGTTGGGGAGCATCAGTCAAACTGCAGCCTCTTGTTTACTGAGCACTTACTACATGCACTTGGCCTGCACTTCATCAGGATCCCAGCGCAGTTACTATCCCCATTGTGCAGGTGACAAGACTGAGGTCGAGAGAAGTGAGCTGTGCACGATTACACAGCCAGAAAGCACAGAGCTGGAATCTGAACCCAGGTTCGTCTGACACTAAGCCTCACTCTTCACTGTCACGCTTTGCTGGCTTCGCAGGCTAAGTAGATGCTTTCACGGCTCTCCTGCAGTCCTCCCAGTGACTCTGAATCAGTGGTGCTCCCCTCATTTTATCTATGAAGAGAAGGAAGTTCAGAGAGGAGACATGAGCAGTGTAAGGTCACAGGGCCGGGCAGCTCAGAGCTGGGCTCCAACCCAGGTCTGTGTGACTCCAAACCTGTGTTGTTATTATTATTTTTTCCTGCCAGAATAGTGTGTGTTCAAACCTTTTCAGCCATAAACCTTCCTTCTAAAAAAAAGAAATCTGCTGTGGGATTCTGATATACAGAACAGATGAAAGAGAGCCCTGCTCCGGTTAAGTGGGGACCTGCTCTGATTATCTGCTGCCTTATAGTAAATCGTCCCCAAACAGAGCAGCCTAAAACACAACAGTTGTTTATGATCTCTCGCAATTTTTGAATCAGGAATTCGGATGGGGCATAGTGGGGACAGGTTGCCTCTGCTCCTTGACGTCTGTCAGGAGGCTTGGAGGCTGGGGCTGGAATCTGAAGGGTTGTTCACTTGCAGGTCTGGCAGAGGGTGGGCTGGGGGCCTCAGGTCCTCCCCACGGAGTCCCTCTGTGTGAGCTCGTTTGGGCTTCCTCACAGCATGGCGGTTGGGTTCCAATGGCACAGCAGAAGCCATATTGGTTTTTAGGACCCGGCCTTGGAAGTCACACAGCATCACTTCCTGTCCAGGTTCAAGGGGAGAGGAAATAAACTGGATGAGCGCATGGGGCTGGAATTATTGCTGGGGCTGGAATGAACACACTTGGGGGCCCCAGGAAGGCTGAGGACCTTCTACCTTGGTGAGCCCTCCTGATTTACCTTCTGCAACCCCCAGGACCTTTCAACTCTTCCCTGCTTGGTAGCCCCCCCTCCTGGCCAGCTCAAAAATAGCGCCCCCCCCCCCCCCCAGCTCCCTGGGGGCCTCCCAGGCTGGGTCCGTCCACCTCCGTCTCAGGCACATGCGCGTTTTGACCAGCAGCTGTATTAGTTGAGATAATTCTGTCAACGCATGCCTTTTGTAACCAGAACATGCCTGGTAAATTTGTTAGAGAATACCCCAGGCTAACACATCATTACATTCCCAAACTCATCTATCTTTTACTTCGGATTAATTCTTTTTTTCCCTCTCTCTTCACCTCCTCCATAAATCCTGGTGCACTTAATTAATTTCAGTTCCACTGTAAGGTCCATAATACAGAATTGTTCAAGCAAACACAAAATTAATTATTCTATTTACAGCCTTCTCATTGAGAGGAGCATTTCATCTTTCATAATTACATTTTGGAACGTCCAATTATGAATTCAGGCGCCTGCTGTTTTGCATACTGGGACAGTCCCCGAGTGTCCTCTAGATAGGGGACTTGGGTTGGTGGCCTCTTGTGTCTCCTGCCTCTGACCTGGGCACCGCTGCTTCAGCCCCTGGAAGATCTTTTAAGGAGACATTGAGGTAGAGGCAGGATAGAAAGGCCTGGAAGGGAGGGGGGCCCAGAGACGGGGTAAGAGAAGGAGGAGGAGGTAGGGAGGGAGGAGGAAGGCTGGGGATGTGCCAATTTGATTGAGATCTCATCATGTGATCACGAGCCTTCAGATGGGAGGAAACGGACCTCTTCATCTTGCCAGGGTGACAGGGAAGATTCTTGCTTTTCTGCAAGTCAGTGATCCGGCATATGGGACCCATCTCGCACCTGGACTTTGCCCTGGTCTCAGGAGTGAACCCCGGAGGCCTGGCCTCTCCTCTTTCTCTTTGACTCTTGGCCATAGAAGACCACTTAGGTGGCATGAGTTTCACCAAGCCATTGGGGTCTCAGCCAGGACACATTTGGCATAGTGGGAGGCCACTGTCTCTGCTGCCTAAGGGCTGCTTTCTGCCTCCTAAAGGCTGTGGACCAGCCATGCCTGGTCCATCTAGATGGGAATGGGAAGGACACTCACTCTCCTCCCAGGGCCCTGCTCTGGGTGCCCGGGGTTTGACCCTAGCAGGCAGCCACTTGGCTGCACCCTGGTGCTTGACCCATTGGAGTTCTAAGACACTACAGGGGCACCTGTTGAAAGGTATTTTTTTAAATATCAGTTTTTATCTGATCCACATTTAGATGAAATTAACATTTAAAAAAAAATCAAGTCAAATAATTTCTTAAAAATTTTTATGAAAAATAAGGTCCATTTTTTACAGAGGGTGTGTTCTGCTCGTCCCAGTGGGGAATGGCTCCCTCCTGCCCTTACGGTGCCCTCCCACCTCCCTTCAGCGAGAACGGGGCTTCACTCTAACATGAATCGAAGTGTGGTTTTCTTTCCTTTTTTCTTTTTTGAGACATGGTCTCTCTCTCTCACCCAGGCTGGAGTGCAGTGGCACAATCACAGCTCACTGCAACCTCCAACTCCCAGACTCAAACGATCCTCCGGCCTTAGCCTCCCAAAGTGCTGGGATTACAGGCATGACTGGCTCGGGTTAAATGCCTGGCCTTTTTTTCTTTTTAAAAAATCTATTTAGAGTTCCTGCTAAGTGCGAGGCATCATGGTAGATACCATGTGCTGGGGACTTTGCATATGGTGCTTCTTAACTCTGTGACAGCCACCTTATGACATTCAGAGGGGAGTTCCAGACACATGGGAACCTCATTTCCAAGGGTGTGCAAGTGACCATAAACAGACGTGAGTTCCAGGCCTGAGCGGGCTGTGAGATCTCACAGAAATAGTTTGCACATGAAGGCTGTAAGGTGTAGAGTGAAGAACTAGATTCTGGCATCAGATGACCTGTGTGTGTCTCCCAGATCTGGTACTCATTAACTGGGTGAACTTAGGCAACTTAGTTAACTTCTCTGTGCCTCAGTTTCCTCATGTGTTAAATCGGGATAATACTACTCACTTCATGGGGTTGTTGAGATTTCTACAAAACGATGCATGTAAAGCCCTAGTTCATCCTGGGTGGGTACTCACTAGGAGGCCTGCCTCAGTTTCTCCATTTGTCAAATAAGTATAGTTTGAGTAGATAAGTGATAGTGATGCATTTTGGAAATGAGAGCTCTGCCAGGGTTCACAAAGGCCAGTGCCTGGGGTGCGCTAGGACTCTGAGGGTAGGGCAGGAGTTCACATGGAGGGACGTGAAGGGCCCTGAGCATCAGCTGCCTGTCTGCTTAGATTTCTACCATGTCGCTCCTGGTTAACCTCACCGCCCCCCCCCCCCCGACAGTTTCCCAGTTCACTTAGAATAAAAATATTCACTTAGAATAAAACTATTATGGTGGCCTATGAGGCCAGCCTGATGCCATGTCTGCCTGCTTGGAAGCTCACTTACGTCCCACTTTCCTCTTCACTCTCTGTGTTCCAGCCACACTGGCCTTCTCTCTGTCCCTTGAGTCACTGGCACCTTTCCCATCTCAGGGCGTTTGCACCAGCCGTTCCCCCTGCGTGTGTGCGTTGTGCCCTCGGCTCTCTGCAGGACTTGGCTTAAATGTCATCATCTCTTCGGAGAACTGTCCCTGACCCTCCTGCCTGGAAAGCAGCCTCAGCCCAATTGTCTCAGCCCTAACCACCACCTGACACGTCTGGTTTGTTGTCTTGTTTATTGTCCGTCTCGGAACCACTAGAACATAAAGACCCTCGAGAGCAGGAGACGTGTCAGTCTGGCTCAGTTCTCTTTCCCTGGATTTGTGGTGGGTGCACAGTAAGTATTTTTTAAACGAATACTTTACCACCATCTCCCAGGTGACGACAGCGAGCCTGGAAAAATGAAGACTTTGGAATGTCCTGGTCTGTGATTAGCTCTAGAGGAAATGGGCCAGGCTTCATTTTTCCTTTAAATCAATTTTCTGATATTGAGGAGCTTTTCTCCATCCTAACGGACGCTCAGGATGGGGGAGAGCCATTGATTTATCTCCTAAGTGATTTTTTCCGGACCTGCCCACACCGAATAATTACTTGCTTTTGTGGGCTGAGGATGTCTTTCTGCTGTTCTACCTGGAAGGTTTGTTTTGTTTGTTAATTAGCTATTAATTGCAAGGGCTTCTGGGGACGGGAGGAGGCCCCAGAGGTGGGCCAGGGGGTCTGGGGCAAGCTAGGACCCCAGACTGGAGTGAGGATGACCTCACTGGGCACTGGGCTAATTTGTTTCAAATGGTGTCATGTCCGGATCGTCACCGAGCTCCTGGGATGATGAGTGATTTTGTTAATTAAGTCCTGTAAACACTATGGCTTAATTTCCAGCAGTGGGGCTGCAGCTGGTGGGCGGGAGCTGCCGGCAGCTGTGACAGGGGCTGTCCTTGAAGGAACAGGCCACGGAGGACGTGGACAGACAGTGGGAAGGCTGAAAGGGAAGAAAGGGGTTCAAAGGCAGGAACCTTGCCCTGGGGCACACTCTTTTCTTCCTTCTCTCTTTGTCCCTTTGCTGCCTCTCTAGGCCAGGCCCTGCCCACAGGAATATCCCAGTTTGGTGAAAAGATCATGACCCTATGTTATTTGAAGGGAGTTTCTGGGAGATGATCCCGGTCCCCCCAGAGCCCCAAGCCGAAAACTTGCATCATTGTTTTCTGTCTTCCTCGATGTCATCTCCCCCCGGACCTCACTGCCACCCTCTCCTCCATCGCTGAGGCCTGGAGGGTTTGTCTCCGAAGCGTTCTACCTCTCGACTTTGCCCTTGTCGCTCCATCTCCCCCAGCAGCCCCGTGACCCCCACCCTCTCTCCCCCAGAGGACTTGGAGAACCACCTCTTGGGGTTCCTTGTTGCCGCTCTTGGCCCCGTAGCTCTTTCTCCACACAGCACCCTGTGCAGTCCTACCATGCCACTCCCTGCTTCAGACCCTCCGGGGGCTTTCACTTTCCTTTAGGTGACAGCAAAGGTCCTTCCCAACGGCTCTGAGACCCTGCTGACCCCTGTGGCCCCATCTCAGTTGCACACATTGGGACCAAGTTCTTTCTTCTTCATTGTAGTTTTTGGGACCAATCATATATATTTTTTAAAACCTTTAGGTGTCTGAACGAGATGTCCCTCCCACCAGGAACACTTTCTCTGCTCCCCCTGCCCATCCCCCAACGCCTCTGCTTGGCGGACTCCTTACTACGTAGGTCTCAGAAGCCCCTTCATCAGGTTGCTGGGGGCCCCCGGGCCCTGCAGCCAGTGTCGGGCCCCTCTGGTCGCTGACTGCACGGAGGACTTACCCACATCTGAGTGCTCACGCTGCGTGTGATAATAATGTGGTTACGGTCACACTCCTCTCCTTACGGGGACAGGGACCTCAACTGCCCGACTCACTTCTATGCGCCAGCACAGTGCCTGCCGCATAGCTGATACTCAGTACACGCTGTCGAATTGCATTAACTAGGTGCTAGGATGGACAGAGCGCAGTACGGTGCCGAGGTAGAGACTAGGTGTTTCCACGGGGCGAGGGTGAGGGGCTGTCAGGGAGGGCTTCAGAGAGGAGGAGACTTGGAGCTGAGGCTTGAAGGAAACAGCAGCAGGCGTGGCTGGGTGCACATGGCAAGGGTACTTCTGGAATGCCAATTCCTCAGCGGAGTGAGGGGATTTGGAGAGGAGCAGAAGGCAAAAAGGTCAGCAGGGACAGACTAGGGTGGTGTGGCCGGAGTGGGGAGGGACCCTCTGAGGGTTATCCGGGACCTGGAAGCCAGAGATGGCAGGCCTCGGAGAGCTGCTGTGCCCTGTCCCCCCGCCATGGCTTAATCTCAGGAGGCCTGCTGCCCTCACCTGGGCCACTGCTTGAGGGATGCTCTAGGTTGTCTACACTGAAGGGAGCCTGAGTTCACTTCTTTGAGCTGGTTTCTAAGACAGTGCTGGCTTTGCTTGAGACAGCTTGCCCTGCCCTCGGTGAGGACAGAGGTACAACATGGGGCTCCGTGGTCTCTCACATTTCTGCAGCCCTGGTGTTATAGTCGGTTAAGTGATTTTGTACAGCAGACCGATCGGGTATGCTTACAGCCAGGGAGACCTCAGAGGATCTCACACATTTTCTTCTGGCCTTAGCTGGGCCTTCCTCCTAGGTACTGTTCCGGCCCTCTATTGCTGTGTCCTACCCCAACAGGTACTGGTGTAAAACAACCACCATTTTATTCTGTGCACAGATTTTGTGGGTCAGGAATTAAGAAGGGGCATAACTTGGATGGCTCTTCTCTGCTCTGTCCTGTCCGAGGCCTCAGCTGGGATGACTTCAATGGCCGGGGGCTGGGGGATCCACTTGCAGAATGGCTTCTTGTACCTGGTGCCTGGGCTGGGCTGGCTAGAGGCTGGGCTCCCGTGGGACTGTCATCCAGAGCATGTACACATGGCCTCCAGCACTGAGGTTTTGAGGTAGTGAGGGTTCACACTCTTACCATGTTGTAATTTTCATTAGTTATCTCCCTGCCACCAACTCACTGTATGGCTTTAGGCAAGTTACTTGATCTCTTCTGCAGCCTCAGTTCCTTATCTGTGAAATGGGAATAATGAGAGTGGCTCTCTCGTATGGTCTTGGTGAGCATTAAGTGAGGGAATATATGCAAAGTGCACAGAATAAAGTCTGAGCGCGTGTTCACATGACCCCTGCTTCCTTATATTTCACATGTGGGAGTAGATGACTCCAGATCTCTCTAGGATCTCCTTTTTTATAGAGGCAATGGTGGCCCAGACACATCAATAGATTTTTATCAGCCTACACAACTAGTAAGTCTCAAAACTAGGACTGGAACCTGGTATCTTCCCACGAAGTTTGGTATTCTTTCTACTGTACCATACTGCCTCGCTGGTGACTAGTTGCTGTGAATCAGCTCAACAAGACTGTTGCCTGTGTATTAGGCAGATTGGGCTGCTCTAACAAAAGACCGTACACTGGGTGATTTAAACAACAGAAATTTATTTTCTCTTAGTTCTTGAGTCTGAAAGTCTGAGATCAGGGTGGTTTGGTTCTGGTGAGCGCTCTCTCTTCCTGGCTTGCAGATGGCCGCCTTCTTGCTGTGTCCTCACTTGGTCTTTCCCTTCTGTGTGTGCTCAGAGACAGAGCCAGCTCTCTGGTGTCTCTTTTTATAAGAACAATAGTCCTGTCAATTCAGGGCCCCACTCTTATGGCCTCATTTAACCTTAAGTACTTTCTAAAGGGTCCTGTCTCCAATATAGTTACATTGGGCGTTAGAGCTCCAACATATGAATTTGGGGGTGGGGGTGCACAATTTAGTCTGTAGCAAGTTGGTTGCTGGGATGCACCATAACTGGAGTCTCTATGGATCTGTTTGCTTGTTTTGCCAGCTTATTGCCCAGTCAATTATTTAATTATTACCCTGGTGGCCATTTGTCTTTCAGGAGCCGGCAGCATCAACAGCAACATATACCTAAGGTAATACGCTGCCGCCAATCTGTGAGTATTAAAAAGTGATTATATCCTTGGATCCAAAGTTTGTTTGGGTTCAATCTTGGTTCTGTGAATGCCTTTGTGTCCTTGGATGGCTCCTTTAACCTCCCTATGTCTCTGTTTCCTCATCTCTAAAATGGGTGTAATAATAGTACCTGCTTCATGAGGGCTCTGTAGGATTAAATGAGATAATATGATAAAAAATCTTAGCTTGTCGCATTATCACTCCCATCTTCACCTTCAGCCCCATCACCATCATCATCATCATCATCATCATTTCTCCCAAATACATTAGGGAAAAGAAAGGAAACTAGCATTTATTGAGAACATATTGTATGCTGGGCACTTTCATAAGTATTATCTCATTTGATTCTTTTCACATAGACATTTGTATGTCTCTCTCTCCCTCTCTCTCTCTCTCTCTTTCTCACTATATGAAGTAACTAAAGCTAAGAAAGTAGGACCGCCCAAAACCATGAATACAAAGCTAGTCAGTGGCCAAGACATGTGATGAATCTCAGTCTGTCTTACTCCAAAGCCTGGTTGATGGCAGAGAAAATGAGAAAATGAGGAACAACTGGGGTAGGGGGAGTTATAAGGAGAGGATGTGTTTATGACTAAATTTTATTTTTGTCAATTTTTTGCAATATGGTTTATTGTAATTTTTCTGATGGCAATATCAGCTTTCTCTTTAGTTTCAGTTTTTCTTGTTTAAAGTTTTATATTACACTTAAATTATCAGAACCTCTATAGGATTTGTTACAAATCCTGCAGTTTCTCCCTGATTTCTCCTCCCTAGAGGCAACCACTTTCCCCTCTTCTAGCAGATTTTGGTATTTACTTCTGTGTTTCAACAACACACGTTTGTGTTAGTACTGGTTGTTTTTTTCAGGTCTAGGCATTATGTCTTGATTTCTCACCATGGGAGATGAGGATTTAGCTTTCTTTCGTCTACCTGTCCCTACCACATTCCTACATCTTTCTCACCTACCCCCATCCTCCCAGCATAGTTACATCATAATTTTCTATCGTAATTGGTTCAGACCAATTCTTAACATTTGTATTGTTATGATGGTGTAAACACTCTTTATAACAGAGCCAGGTAGTAAACTCTTATTACTTTTCTTTTCCCAAACAACTTTTAATTTCCCTGACATATTTGTCTTTTTGGTTTTTGAAGCTTGGTTTGCTATTGTTTACCATTAGTTCAGCCCCAAACTCCTCACCAGTTGCTTAATCACCTACCCAGACACACAAGCAGTGGCTATGACTTGCTCCAGTGGCTATGACTTGCTCCAGTTTGCACCATCTGCACTCTCAGCCTGACACACAGCTGTTGTCCTGGTCACTCCTTCCCCCACATTACTGGGGATTCTCTGTCACTCACTCCTGAGTTAGATTTTCTGTTTTCTGAATCTCATCTTCCTTGTTCTTGGTTTACAAACTCATTTTGGTGGCACACCTTCTCTAATTGTGTCTAACAAGAGGTACCTGAGAGGTAAAACATCTAAAGACTTCTCATGTCTGAATATATCCTTATTCTACTCTCACACTTGATGACTATTTGGCTGGCAGTAGACTTGGTATTTACAGTTCATTTTCCTTCATAATTTTGAAGACACTCTTTGGTAACCAGCTTACAAAATAGCCCCCAATAATTCTTGCCTCTTAGAATGCATGCCCAGTAGAGTCCCCTCCTGCATTTAATAGGGATGACCTGTATTACCAAAAGACTATTACAGAAATAATGACCATAAAAGACATTGTGGCTTCCGACTTGCTCTCTTAGGATCACTATTTCTGGGGGAAGCCTGCTGCCATGTAATGGGGACACCAAAGAAGCTTTTTGGAGAGGTTCACATGGTGAGAAACTGAGGCCTCCTGCCAAAAGCCAGTATCAACTTGCCAGCCATGTGGGTGAGGTATACTGGAAGTGGATCCACCGGCCCCAGTCAAACCTCAGATGAGACTACAGCCCTGGCTGACATTTTGATTATAACGTCATGAAAGATGCTGAGCCAGAACCACCCACCTAATCCACTCCTGAATTCCTGATCCATGGAAAGTGTATAACATAAATGTTTATTATTCCTTTAAGTTGCTAAGTTTTGGGTTCATTTGTTATGCAGCAATAGATAATTAATACATGCTACACTGTTGTCTTCTAGGTATTGAAAAGTCTGAAGCATTTCTCATTTCTGACCCTTTATTAATATTTGATCTCTTGTTTTTTTTCTCTCTAGAAGCTTTTAGGATCTTTTTAATCCAGAGTCTGAACATTTTCCTAACATTTTATTATACTATGCCTGGTGTGAGACTATTTTCATCTTCTCTATTAAACTATTTCAGTGGAAATTCATATTCTTCAGTTCTGAGAAATTGTCTTGAGTAATTTTGATGACTTTCTCTTGCCATTGTCTCTGCTTTCTCTTTCTAGAACTCCCATCATTTGGATGCTGCATATCCTTGACTGATTTTCTCATCTTTTCACTCCTGTTTTCCACTTCTTTGTCTTTTTGCTCTGTTTTCTGGGGGAATATATTTATATTTGGATCCTTCTTTTGAGTTTCTTATAAACTCTGCTGCATTTTAAATTTCTAAGACCCCTTTTTTATATGTTCTGAATGTTCCTTTTTATATTATTTTACATTTGTTTCATGTACCCTCTTATCTCTCTGAAGACATGTACATGTACATATATTTGTAACAGCTTTATTGAGATATAATTCACACAACATGCAATTCACTCATGTAAGAATACAATATAATTATTTTTAGTATAATCATAGAGTTGTACAATCATCATCACAATCAATTTCAGAATATTTTTATCACCCCCAAAAGGAGCTCCATACCCTGTAGCTATCACTTCTTAATTCCCTTATCCTTATGCCAGCCATAGGCAACCACTGTTCTACTTCTTGTTTTTATGTATCATATTTGCCTTTTGTAGACATTTCATATACATGGAATAACATTTCTTGAGTAATATAGTTTCTGTTCTTTCCTAGTTGCTCTTTGCCTTGCAGTCATTTGCTTTGGTCTCTGTCTTCCAAGTCAGATGTCGAGTGATCCTGGGATGTGGATTCTCATTGAAGAAGGAGGAACAAACCAGCGGGTTGGCTTGGGTGGGGCTTGTCGACTCTGAGCTTCCCCATAGGGTGACCGGAGGCTTATTTGGCAGAGCAACCTCCAAAGCCATCAAGTCTCTCTCTTTGGGATGGCGAGATTCCTTGAGAAGATTCTTTCAGTCTCTTACCTGGAGGTAAAGTTTTGGCTGTCAACATTCTGAGAGCCAAGTGAGAGGAGAGCACAAGGAGATGTCGACATTTAAAGTGTGAACGTTTACTAGATTCCCTGTTTTCTGTAAGAACCCTACTCTCAGCAGTGCCTGCTGTCCTTATTCTAGAGATCCTTTGTCTTAAGATTTTGGATAAAAGTTCTCCGCTCCTCTGCCAAGCTGGGGCAGGGACAATTGCTTCTCCATGAAAGAGTAGGGGAGAAGATCTAGGGATCTGACTGCTTCTTCAGAATATTTTAAACCAATTTCATTTATATTTTTTCCTCAAACATTTATATAACCACTACTATGTGCCAAGTACTTTTTTGAACTGTTGATTGATTCTCCTTCTTTGAGATCTTCTTGCACCCTCCATTTACAGCGGTACTCAGTGCCTTTTGGAAATTCCAGGGAGTCAGGTTGGTTCTCAGCTTTTCCCACTGCCGGATTAGGATCCAGTTTTCTCAGGTGTATTAGACTGGGTACTTCAAGAAGTAGACATCACATGGGATTAGATGTGCAAGAGCTTTATTGGGGAAACCACCTGTGAAGGAAAAATGGAGAGAAAGCTAGAGGAGGCTGGGGGAGCTGTCCGACCATGATGCATGTCCAACCACTTTGGGGGAGAGAGGGAAGAAAAAAGTAGTAAAATGCTGTGTAGTTCCAAGAAAGTTTCAGCAAAACTGATGGGGAGTTCTCAAACCAAAATCATCTGTTGAAGGAGTCTCGTGTCTCCCAAGAGTGGACAGGCCTTAGTGTATCTGCTCTGCTCAGATACACTCAGATACACTCAGATACACAGAGCCTGGGAGGGAATTGGTGACGGGGTCAGAGCCCAGTGCCTGCCTGGGGCAGTTGACCAGTTACACTGAAGTGGGAGATCTGAAAGGCACATTTTTGTGGCTTCCACATAGCCACATCTGGTGTGCTAATTCCCTCTCTAACCTCCAGTGAAACAACAGCAAAGGTATCTTCTTAAAAGGCATAGACCACAAGGATGGAGAGAATAGGAAGGACAATAGCAACAAAATTTTGGAAGCTAGATATATATTTTTGATCTGTCATTTTTACCCAGAAATCCTTCAAGATTGTTATTTTTAGTTCTTCTTATTCTTTAATAGATGCATTCAAGAATACACATTTCCCTCTGAGTACTGCTTTGGCTTCACCATCATGTTAACCATGGTTAATATGTAAGCCTTTCATTTTGTAACAAATATAGCTGCTTAGTGACAGTGGTATGTTAATAGCCTACATAATCCAAAGCTTTTATATCTGATTATGGTGTTGTATAAATGTAATGTTCATGACAGGGGCTATCCTGGCTGACCAGAACCAATGGGTCAATTCATTTCAGTTTAACAAATATTCACTGGGCCTTCCCAGGTGCCTGTCTTATGTTAGGAACTGGAAATATAGAATGAATCAGAGAGATGTACCCTGACCATAATAATATAGTACACTAAGTGCTATGAGGAAGGTAGCAGGGGGTGCTGTGTCAGAATAAGTGATGGGCCCCTATCTCAGCCTCTGGGGTTCATGGAAGACTTGGAGGAGGAGATGGTGGAGCCCTAGTGGCCAAGTAGGAATAGGCCAGGAGGTGTGGGGAAGGGTGTTTCAAATAGAGGGGACAGTGAGTGAAGTAGCGTGGTGTGAAGTGTCAGACTGTATTCTAGAAGCTCCGAGTAGTTCAGTGTTATGTTGGCACTGTCGGGACTGCAGGTGTACTAAAGAGCTGGGACTTGTTCTGAAGGCCATGGCTTCCCCATCCACTTCTGGAAGTTCAGGCAGCTCCGCAGTTCTGTCACTAGCCCTCTCCCCAGTCCCCCAGGTCCTCCTGGAGACCTTGCAGCTGCCTGGGGCATAGGGCTTGGCTCACTGTGGAGATCTCATGACAGTGCTGTCCTGACATTGCTTCCTATCTGAGGAAGCCTGCAGCACCTTGACCTGCTTTCCCTTCCTAGCTAGATAGCCTAGCAATGCCATCCTTCGACTGGCATCATCTCTTCCTGAGCCCCCACACCTGAGCCTGGTCAATTGCACACCATACTCTCTACTTTGCAGGAGGCAGAAGGCTGGAGAGCCCCTGCAGACCCAGACTCTGCCGCCTGGCTTCAAGGGGAGGATGCCTGCACAGATTTTCCCAGGCACCCCAGGAATCCCCTGCTTACAAGAAAGGTGTTGGAGGAAGGTGTGATGGAAGACAGACAGCTTTGGTGCTAATCCCGGCAGAGGCGCTTACCTGCTGGGTGACCTTGGGCAAATTCTTTCTTTAACAAGCAAGCATTGGCTGGTGGCTTCTCTGTGCACAACCCTATGCTGGGCTCTGGAGGGACAAGACATAGTAGGGCAAACAGAGAGACAGAAAACAGGAGGACTGAGGGTCTGCGTGAGCCTAGGAAGACTTAAGCCCCCATGACACTGGAGAAGCTGAGGAAATGGGGGCTTAGAGAGGTTACATGTCTTACGCAAAAGCCCCTGTAGCTCTGTTCTCCTGCACTACGCCCACTGTCCCCAAGTTCTGTCCAATAATGTTAGAGCAGCAGCAACAACAGCCCGCAGATCCACTCTCTACAGCCTACAGGGACGAAGAATGTCCCAAGCCTTCAGGTGGACCCACCTGGAGTGGGCAGGGAGGTTGGGTTGGTGGCCTGAGATAATTTCCACCCCTTTTCTTTCTTCACCCGCAGGACAGGCGCCCCCATGTATGTCCCCAGCCCCTGGGCAGGTGGTCCCCACGGCTAAGGTCTTCAGGAGGGCCGTTGGGGTATCTGACCAGTGGGCCTGGGCGTGTGTGCCGGGCTGTCAGGAAGAGTTATCTCCAGACAGCCCCTCGGCCTGCCTGCCTTCTCCTCCACCATCCCCTCCTAATTCATTTTCCGCCTTTAATGTACTGTTGTGGAGCTTCCTCTCCCATTAGGGCCTGTAATGTGCACCGATTCCCTTCAGCTTGACTGCCCTTAATAGGCAGCGTAAATAGAATTTAGTGTGGCGTGCACTAACATCTCTATCCATTGTCCAGAGATTAAATACTTGCCACCAATGGTTCATGCATCATCAGCCTCGAGCCCGGCTTCATAGCTCCCAACCAAAGGAGGATATTAAATTAATTTGCAGGTTGCTTTAGCAAAACCTAACAAAAAAAAAACCAAAACTCTCAACTGGAGAAGAAGGGAGGGGGCACGAGGCATCTGCTGACCATCCATCACGGGTGGGGTTGCGGGGAGCCAGGGGTGGGGCTCTGGTCTGGCCCAGGTTGGGTCCCTCTGGAGGCCACACAGATTGGGCAGCTACTGCCTTCCTAGTCCCCAGGCCTCGGCCCACGGGCGGCTCCTCGTTCGGCTTTGGAATCAGCTTTCTGGTCTGCGGGGTAGCATGAGGAATGGAGAAGGGGTGGGGGAATGCAGGGGCTGAGTCCAGACCACAGGTCTGCTTTCTTCTTTTTGGGGGGGGCAGGTAGCCAAAGGACAACAGGCGAAATGCCCCTGTGGTCCTGCTCAGGGAGACCCCCGAAACCTCCCTTTGGACTATTTAGGTTCCTTTGGCATCTCTTCTTGTTGGGGCCACACCTGGGTGGGAGTGGTAGTCTGGGACAGACAGACCCTGAGGCAGCAGGCGTGAGGGTCTGTGCAGGCCTCGCCTCCAGGGTCCAAAGGGGGCATTTACTGTCCTTTTTGTATTGGACGGTGCTTTGTGGCATTGGCCACAGTCACGTGGAGGAGATAGACGTGCAAATAGACAGTGACGATCCAGGTACCAGGTGCTTTGGAGGCGCAGACTTGGGGCATCACAGTGGGCACTGGGCAGCAGGTGATGTCTGGACCTTCCAGGACAAGCAGGAGCCATCTGGCAGGGTTCAGGGGAAAGGGGTGTTCCAAGCACAGAGCGAGCCTGGGAGGGATGGTGAGTGCAGGGAGACACCCGAGATGAGGCCGGGAAGGAGCTTTATGTGGAGGCAATAGGGAGCCACGGAGCGATTTTCAGCAGGAGAGGTGCACAGTCAGCGTTGTGTTCTGTGGGTCATTCTGAGACAGTGGGAGGGGAGCTCTCGGGGGTGTGAGGTGGGAGGCAGAGAAACACAGGGAAGCCTCTGTGTGAGTCCAGGGTGGGCAGGGAAGACTGAGTCCCAATCCTGGCCTGAAAGTCTCTGGGACAAGAGATAAAAAGGTCCCATCTCTTCTCTTAGTTCTGGCATGGCTGGGACAATAACAGCAGGTCCTTGTGCTCATGTGTGCACTGAGAAGGAAGGCTTGGTCCAGACCTGTCCTGCGGGACCCGCCTGCCCCGGATAAAAGGAGGCGGGGAGGAAGGGGTTGGCTCACTTGGGCGTAGTTGGAATGGCAGCACCTCCAGCCAGGGAATGCACCAAAGGGAACAGTCACTCTCCCAACAGGATGAGGGCAGGGATGGTGGATACAGGACAGGCACGCCACCACACTCTAAGGCATCGCCCTGGCAGCATCATTAATCAATCAGGCCACTCTTCCCAGTGAGGGACAAAAACCCCTAGGCTCCTGTCCAGCACAGGCTGTGCACGGCCACCGGGGATGATCTGAGCTTGGCCCATGTGGCTGTTTTTCCTGACAGAACTGATAGAACCAGCCAATGACTTGTTTAACTCCAAACCAGGGTCTCGTCTCTTCCCAGGTTTGAGCAGGCGTGGCGGAGTCAGGGGCCTTGCTTGTTCTCAGGTCCTAGCAGATGCTTCCGCTCTGTCGTCCTGCCCTTCCTGACATGGTGGGAATGTGGCGGGTCCCCGTGGCGAGGCCTGGGAGGCGAGGAGAGGGAGGAAGCCCTCGCAGCGGCACCAGGCTCCTCCTGGGCTGCCGATTCCTCCCTGATGAACTCCTCTCCCGCTGACCTCCACCCTCGGTGGTTTATTAATAGCTTTTAACACGATCATTTGGACTAATTGAAAATGGGAGCGATGCTAATATGCCCCTTACATTTCATTCCCCTTTTATTTAAAAAAGATGCTAAAAGCATTTATCGAGTAGTTTCTGGGGAAAAGAAATAAAAAGGTCTCCCCTCTGGCCATTGCGATGGCGTGGTCTCCTGCCAACACCCCACACGGGGGGTTCTCATGGTTTATTAGTGTGATTGAAGGTGTCCAGGTGACCCCGTTATAAAGCCATCAGTGGGAGCTGCTCCAAGACATCCTTCATTCAAGGCGAGCTCCACCTGGTCCTGAAGGTGATGGGACAGGAGGAGGGTTTTTGGCTGACACCCCTTCACTGCCGGCCCCTCTGGCTGGGTGTGATCGTAGTGTGGGCACCGCTATGGGAATGAGTGGATCCCTCCCAGCCCCCGTTCTTCTGTCGTTCTGGTTGGGATTAGAAGTTGTGGGAGAGCAAGGTCTGATGAGCCTAGTTCGGGGTGAGTACCCATCTCTCAGCCAGAGAGGACAGATGTGCTGGTTACTCTACATTCTCCCTCCCCTTTCTCCCAGCTCCTTCCTCTGCCCTTCTCTGACCTCAGAAGGCTGAGCCCTGGACTTGCCCTCTGGCTTCCCACTGAGTTTGCCCAGCGGAGGAATTGGCAGAAGACCAGAGGTGGAAGCAGAGGGAGGATGAGGTCTTTCTTCCCATGCCCTTCCTAGCTCCAGTAGTCGTTGGCCCTGCAGGACTCTGTCATGCGGGACCCTCCCTCTGCAGAGCCCTGAGGGTGGTAACTGCGTCCCACTGGGACTGGTGTGGAGTGCCTCCTGGCTGGTGTTTCTTTCCTGATCACACCCAGACAGAGGGGCCCAGGTGAAAGGGAGATATTTTTATTTCTTTTCCCCAGAAACTACTCCATACAGCTCAGGCTATGCAGGAAAGTGTGTGTGTCCTTGACCAGAGCCCTTGTGGAGAGGGGAGAACTCACCGCAGGCAAACTCTCTGGACTCATGCAGATCTTCCAGGGGAAGGAGGTCCCCAGGATCTATCATCCCAGGTCTTACCTCATCCTCATTGGGGGAGGCAGCTGAGGACAAGCCGAGGGCCCCCTAGGAGCAGCCAGATGCCAGGGCAAGTCAGTAGGCAGCCACCCTGTGCCGGACCAGATTCTGGAGGTGAATGTTGACTTGGACTTGGATATTGGCTACTTCTAACTCGGCAGTTGCTTGATGTCTTCTTGGGCCCTCGATACCTTCATCTGTGATAGGATCAATGTCCTCTAAGAGTTCTGAGATTCTGTGGTCCTCTGAGTGAGGAAACCTGGGGTTCTCAGCCTCAGCACTATGGAGTTTTAGGCTGGGTGACTCTGTGTTGTGGAGGGCGGATGCCCTGTGTATGGTAGGGTGTGTAGCAGCATCCCCGGCCACCGTCCACCGAATGCCAGTAGCACCTTCTCTCCCCAGTTTTGTTAATCAAAAATGCCTCTAGACCTTGCCAAACGTCTCCTAGGGGTCAAAATTGCCCTCGTTGAAAACCGCTGGTTTCAAATGAGGATTGAGAATCCCATGTGCCTGGCCGGGGAGTTCACAGGACTCTCTTGGTGATCTGACTTGGACGTGGCCTTGTGATTCCCATTCTGTGGCTGGGAGCCTGGCCCATGCCATCCCAGCGTCACGAGGCGGTGGCATCCTACCCCCTAAGCCTCTCCTGCTCCAGCGATTATGCTCTTATTTATTCAACCATCAGGTAAGGTCTCAACCTGACAGCTGGAAGCCCAGATCTTCGGAGTGAGAGAGGAACCCCAGGGGGGCCAGGAACAAGGCTTGTATGTGGATGGTCCCAAGGGGGTGCAGGGAGAAGGAACTTGGCCTTCGGTGACCGAGAGTGGTGTCTCTCAGTGTGCCTTTGGGCAAGTTACTAACTCTTTGTATCTCAGTTTTCTCATCTTCTCGCAGGGGTGGTAATGGTACCCTACCTCAATGGATTCTTAGATCTGTCAGGATCCTGGCAGGATATAAATGGCACACACTGAAGGATTTCTCTGCAAAGGACATTCCGAAGGGACTGTTCACACGGTGAGGGCAGGGTTAAGGAAATAGAGAGGCATGGGGCTGGGGAATGCTGGCCTAGCAAAGGCAGGAATCAGTTGCCCTCCTCCCCAGCAGCTTGAAGGGGCAGGGAGGAAAGGTGCTTCTGGTGGCCTTTGAGGGTCGGAGCCTTGGAAGCCTCCTCCTGGCCTGTCCAGAGCTGTAGCCAAGAGGAACGCGGCCAGGGCTGCCATCACAGCGGGCTCTTGTTTTTCACAGGTGCTTCCCGTGGCCAGAGCCCTGCCTGCAGCTGGAGGGCCAGGGGGCCAGGAGGCCAGGTGATGAGCAGGTCAGCCCGGGGCGCTGAAAGTGTCAGAGGGGGTTGGAGAGTAGCTGTGGGCAGGGCTGGGGCGGGGCAGGTGGGGGCAACCAGCACAGCTGTCAGGACCATGAATGAGTGGACCTTTGTCAAATACTGAAAACAGTGCCCAGCATGTAGTAAGTGCTGGGTACATGAAACCCTGTGCTGGACTCTGGGGGGTGGGCGGTACAAGACACGGTAAATAAACCTCTGCAGCCCCTGCTGGCCCCAGAGCGGGACTCCCCTGCTGGGAGGTTGCAGGCTCTTCCTGCTGGAGCTGCGGAAGACTAGCCTGGGCTGGCTGTGGTGTGGGCCTACCTGGAGACCTTCGCCCAGGCCGGCCCCCACCCCCACGCCCACCTCACAGACACAGCCAGGAGAAGCTCACCCTGGGCTTCCCCACCCTGGCCTGGCACAGCCAGCTGGCTTCTCCCGTTGCATCCTCTGCCCTGCTCCGGCTCCCTGGCCACCCCTGGCTCCACATCTCATGGCCTTAGGCTGTGCCCCGGCCACGGACCAGGGGCCGGGAGACCTAGAAAGCCCTGCAGGTGGGAAGCTGGGTCCAGCCTCTGTCCTGCTCTCAGGGTGCCCTCAGCACTGAAGTTTTTCATGGTGCACTGAAGGGCTTTTCCTTTGATTTTGTGGGTCGCTTCCCTGCAGCCTTGTAGATACATGGGGTGCTGAGCCGCAGAGGGGCTCCCGGGGGGCCTGTGCTCCTAGCTGCCTTCAGGCGTGCTCTGTCTAGGAGCCTGGGGCCAGAGGGGATGGCCTTAGAAGGGGGGAGAGGCAGAGCAGGACAAGGAGGCCACATTTCATGAACGTCCAGCTTCCTCCATCACGGCTCTGAGGGCCGCGTCGCCCTGCAGGTGGAAGGTGGGCTCCTCCCCGTCTCAGGACTCACCCACTGGAGGCATCGGGGGGTGCAGTGAGCTGGACCGGAGCCCTTTTCCACTTGGCTGTGACAGAGGCTTTGTGGGTTGGGGGGTGGGCCTGGGCTGAGCTCCTGGGGCTGGGAAGGTGCAGGCAGGTTACTCTCCCCCCGCCCCCCACCCGAGGCTGGCTGCCTGCGTCCTGGGGCTCAAGGGAGCCCTGACACCACCCGCTCCAGTGTCCTGACGCTCCCCCTAGGTGTGCTAGATAAAATACAGGATGCCTGGTAAATGTGGATTTCAAATAAAGAACAAATCACGGTTTAGCATAAGTATGTCCCAAAGATTGCATGGGCACATGCTGAACAGCGATTTGTCATTTTCCTGAACTCCAAATTTAACTGGGTGTCCTGTTTTTTTTTTTTTTTTTTTTTTTTTTTGCTGAATCTGGCAACCCTGTCTGCACCACCATCTCTGGCCTATACCTTCCCTCTGTCCTGGCCCCGGAAGTGGGGGTTTCTCCTCTGTGGTTCCCTCCCAAGTGAAGCCCAGGATCCAGGCCCCACGAGCTCTGAAATGGAGCCATTGGGGACCCACGAAGGCCCCGAGGCTGACCGGTCGAGCCCTGGCTCCTGTTGGCCTTGTCGGGGCTGGGGTGGGGAGGTGTGGGGGGCGGGGCGGACAAGGGCTGTGACAGCACCGCCACTCCCACCCTGCAGCCGGCACCGCGGACCCAGGGTCAGCACTGAGCAGGCACAGACCCTGTGCTCCGCGCTGGGCTTGCTGTGTTTCATTTGTCCCCCCACAGCACAGCCCCGTGAGGCCAGTGCCGACAGCATCTTTTTGTAACTGAGAAAATTAAGGCACAGAATGGCGAGGGGCTGGCCCAAGTCACACAGCCATCTGAGGTAGAGCCGGGGCTTCAGTTCAGGTGTGACTCCATGGCCTGCGTCCCCTCCCAGGTCCTGGCCTTCCTGCTCCTGAGGGTGTCATCGGGCCTGGGTCGCTGCCTGCGTGGAGGGGCTGCGGCTCGGCTCGGGCACTAGGCTGGCTTGGGAACGTTTTCCACACCACCCCCACCCGCCGCCCCCGCCGCCCCCGCCGCCCCCGCCACCCCCGCCCCGTGCAGCTGTGTAATGCGCCCACATCTGTTACCACCACATGTTGCTCAGCGCTACGCAGATGTAAAGTCTCAATTTTTCTAATTAGCAGCAACACGAAGTCTATCTTAATTTTCTCCTCCCCTCCCTCTAATAAACGTGGTATTAACAAGGTTACACGTCTGCATTTTTGCTGGGTGTAATTGAATCAGGTCACAGATTTGATTAGTGGGTGTGGGGTGCCTGGGTTTGGTCAGGCGGAGGGGCTGGGGGAGGTAGGGACCACGTCCCAGCTGGGGATGGCCTTGGGATGGAGAGAAAGGAGGAGAAAGAGGGAAGTGAGAAGAGAGAAAAGGGAGGGAGAGAGACCAACAGAGAGTGGGAGGGGGACAAAGGCAGAAAGACAGAAAGGCGAAGATGGGTAGCAGATAGACATAAAAATAGAGAGCGAGGAAGGGGGAGAGAGACAAAGACAGGTGGGAGACAGTCAGAGACAGTGAGATGGGAGAAGTGGAGGCAGGAAGAGGGAGAGAGACAGACAGACAGACACACACACTCACACACAGCGAGTCAATGAGCTGTAGCCAGGGCAGCGTGGGAGCAGTCAGCACCTCACCCCCTGCTCAGACCTCTTTGCAGAAGCCCCTGGGCGGGGCCCCACCCAAGGGCTCAGGAAGCACCTGGATTGAGGTGGGAAGGGCAGCCACTCACCGGTTCCTGCCCCCTGCCCCCGCCCACAGCCTGTGTGTACCACTGAGCCTGGGGGCTGCAGGCCCGATCCCTGGTCCTGGGTCCCAGTGACCGAGGGCCAGCCAGCTCCCCTCTCTGGGCCTCGGTTTCTCCATCTGTAAAAAGTGGTCAGTAAGTTTCGCTTCCTGAATTGAAGTCCAGAGTGCTTGGGAGCACCCCCGCCCTCTCTCCCTCCATTTCTGCTGGGAAGCCCTGCAGAGGCAAGTGACAAAGCTCTTGCCACTTACAAAAGCCTGCTGGTTCATGAGTCCCGCTGAGATGGTCCCCGAGAGCACCTCTTGCCGAGGGGCACCCTGGACAGAGCCCGGCGGAGGTTGCCAACCAGCATCTGGAAAGGGATCCCCTGGCCTCCAGCGGCCTCCAAGCCCTGCACACTGCATGATGCCATTTCAGCCATGGTGTCCCGCGGGGCACCCCCACACTTTCCCCGGCGCCCCACTGGGTAAGCCCAAGGCTCCAGGTCATCCGTTCTCTGCCACCCGCTCCTGTCCTGTGCTCAGGGGCACCTGCGCTCTTTGCTCCTGCAGTCCCGCCATCTGGACTGCCCTTCCCCACCTTCTCTGCCTTTTCCTCTGACAAATCCTAACTCAACTGTCATTTCCTACAGGGACCTTCCCTGACAGACTGAGGGACTGGCTTCCTCCTCTGTGTGATCGAGCACTTCTTTCCTTTTACGCATCTGGGTATGTATGTGACAGTCTCTGCTACCACTGGGCCTGGCGGGCACCTGGTGGGTGCTCGGTGTGTGTGCACGTGCGTGGGAAAGTGTGAGCGGGGTCTGTGCACGCACAAGTGACGGCGTGTGCTGTCGGAGGGCTGTGGCGGCTGCAGCAGCCCTGGCAGTGCCGCATTCCTGCTGTGACAATTTCTCCCGCTGATGACTCTGTCCCTGGGGCCTTGGGAGGCGCTGAGAAGCTTCTGTCAAGGGGCAGTGGCTTTTCCCCCCTCGCTTAAATGAGATATGAATAATTGATTTGGCTCCTGAATAATTAATCAGATATTCAATAAGGAAAGTAATTGTTTGGCACATCCCCCGTGGATGGCCTGGCTCAGCCGCTGCCCCACTCAGGAGGGGAGGTGGGGGGCGTTCCGGGCTGGTAAGGAGCCCAGTGCCAGGTGGAGAGGTCACCTTGCCTGACACTTCTGGCACTCCCGTCTGGCTCGCTGTCCGCTGGCAGGGCACTCCTTGCCTCCACGTGCCCGCCAAGACTTTGGGTCACAGGGTCCTCCCACCCGAGTCATCTGCAGGTCCGGCTCATTCCCTGCCCTGCCCTGCCCAGCTCTGGGATGGCCCCTTCATCTGGGTGATACAGCAGCCCCTGGACACCGTCCCCTCCGAGGGATGCCCTGGCCAAGGTGCCAGCAGGGGGGCTGTGGTGGGCCCCACTTCCCTGTTTCCAACTCCCCACACCTTACCCCCTAGAGCAGACCCAGTGGTGTCGCCCACTTCCTGTGCGGCAGGGCCATGCTCCTTAGAGGAATTTTGGCGAGAAGGGGCTACATAGGTGGGTAAGCAAGGGCCACTCTGTCCCACACCCTGAGAAAAGCCCTGGGGAAGTGTCTTTGCGTGGAGGCCCTCGTGGGCCCCTTGGACTGGCCCTCTCCTCCAGAGAGCAGTTTCTTAAGACCCCCAATGTGACTTCTCACCCGCCTTCCAGGGACCCCCAGCCCTGTCCTGGCTGGAGGCCCATCCCCCTTCCCTGGAGTGTATTTCCTCCAGTCTGAGTAAGGGACGAGCTCCCCTGGGGGCTTCTGCCAACAGTGGATGCTCCAGTTCTCACTGAACAATTGGGGGTGCTTTGGGGCCCCAGTTCTGTTCTCGGTTCTTCTGAGGAGCCTGGCTGTCCTAGTGGAGTCCCTTTGTGATTTTCTTCATGAGCTGCAGGGACTTCTGTGTGTGAGACTAAACACACATACACACACCACACAACCACCAAACACACACACATAGACACACATGGACACATATGTCAACACACTACATGCATTACAATACACCCCCACGCTAGATGTATATACCATATACACACAGACATATCACACACGTAAACACATATATCACATACCTATCACCTAAACACACCCCATCCCCACAAACACCGTATGCCACCCTCACCAATGCTGCCTTCTCCCACCACCCCGGGTCTGTGTGAATCCTCAGAGTTGGAAACTGAAATCTGTAAGGAGGAAGGGGTTTGCTCACCTGCCTCCAGGAGCTCTGAGTCACAGGACTGTGTAGAGGGGTTAGTTCTTTTTCTTCATTCCCTTCCCATGCAACCCATGACATGTGTGCACATGTGTATGTGTGCATGCATGTGTATAGTGCACCTGTGTGGGTATATGCACATGTGTGCACATGCACACATGTGTAGGTACCTGTGTGCATACATGCATGTGCGCACAATGTGTGGTATGTATGTGTGCACCTGTTCATGTGGGCAGGCACATATGTAGGTATGAGCACATGTATATGTATGCATGCACATATGCATGTGTGCATATGTGTGCATGTGTGTATGTGCCCACACATGTGTAAGTATGTGTATATGTGTGTGCGTGCACGTGTGTGGGTGTCTTAACTGGTTCCCACCACTATAACAAAATACTTTGGACTGGGTAATTTATAAACAACAGTGATTTATTTTTCACAGTTCTGGAGGCTGGGAGGTCCAAGACCAAGGTGGCGGCGGATTTGTTGTCTGGTGAGGGCTAGTTCCTCAAAGACAGCACCCTCCTGGTGCGCTCACATGGCAGAAGAGATGGGCACCAGGGGGCTCTCTGCAGCATCTTTCACGAGGACACTGGTCCCACGCAGGAGGGCAGAGCCCTCACGACTTAATCACTGCCCCAAAGGCCCCACCTCTTACTACCATCACCTGGGGGTTTAAGTTCTGACATGAATTTTGTCCCAGTAGGTTTGTGTGCAGGTGTGTGGACGTGCACACACACGTGTAAACACCAGGCCCCTCAGGGGCCGGAGCAATGTCACCCAGTGAGTCCCCTTTGTGTCCCCTATGAGTACCTGGTTTGTGACTGCACTGCCACGAAGATTGGCTGTGTCAGGAGATGATTGGTGGGTTCAGGCTGGAGATGGGTGTGGTGAGCTGGGCTTGGCAGTGCGTCCGCAGTGGGAATCCCCACGGAGACCCTGGGCACCAGGCTGGGTCCAAAATGGGGTGGCCAGCACGTTCTGCATTTCATTATCTGACAAGTATTTTTTGAACACCAGTGTGCCAGGGACTGTTTGCGGCTCTAGGGATAAGGAAGTGAACAAACAGGTAAGCCCTAGGCTTGTTTTAGTGAGAGAGACAGAAAATAAGTGTGAGAATTGGTGAAATACATAGTATGTGGGATGATGACCAGTGCTAAGCAGGAAGGGCATATAAAATATCGGGGAGGGGTAATGTGGAGACAGTGCCGTGGATCAGCCAGGGCCCAGGCAGGAGAACAGAAACAATCTAGGTATTTCAAACACTCTGGTTCAAAACCCTTCTAGGGAATTTAAATAGGGAATTGGTACCACTGAGGTAAGAGCTGAGACACCCGACAGGGAATGTGAGGCTGCCACTCCTAGGCCTGCCATCCCTGGGTGGCTTTCATGGGTCTAGCACTATAGGTGACTTTTGTCCTGGGGGCAGCTTTAGGGAGGGGGTCTTGAGCTTGTGCTTGCTGGACTCCATCTTGTGGTGTCACTTTTGAGAGCTTGGATGCTGTGTTCTGCTTCTCACCCTAGGAACAATCTCAATGCCTGAGAGAGCAGAGTCTTTTTGTATCCAAGCTTTTCATCACCACCAGTAGAACAAAAATGCTTTGCTAGACCTTGAGTCTGCATGCTTGGTTTGAAAGATTACGGTCAGCATAGCTAAGACAAAATCTGCATTCCCTGACGTTGCCACGGGCTTTTACTCATCTGAGTGTCAGCAGAAACAGTTTTCAATGGTCCAGGCTCCTAGGGGCTGTTAAAACCCTCTCAGCTGTTTAGACAACCCACGCCTGGCTTCACAGCCATCCCCTCTGATTCCAGTTGGAATCTACTGGAAAGGTTCTCAGCGTTCACTTCTATAGTTGGCTGCTTTTCTCCATCATCCACCTGGCACTGCTTCTTTGTTGGGACTGACTGCCAAATGTGGCTGTGACGTTCTCATGCTGCACAACTCCAGAGAGTGGGCTCACCTAGATTATGTGAATGACATCCCCTAGACTTGTGTAGTATACAGCCTGAACAACTGTACACAGAGACCCTGCTCTTGAAAACAGCAGGCTACCTTATTGTGTGCTTTCTGGCTACTGTCTCCACCTGCTCCTGGATTCTTGCTCTGCGATGGCTCCTAGTATGAGGGTAGGACAGCAAACTACATTCTGACGAATGGACTCAAGTCAAAAGTCCTCCCACCAGCATTTGCTGTTAGTAAGCACTGGAGGTGAGATGCTCAGAGGAAGTGGGCACTGGAGAGTGATCAGGAGGGACCTCAAGAAGCCACCCCCAGTCCCTAGACCCTGAGCTCACGGCATGCTTCCTTTAGGGCTGACCTTTCAGGGGCATCTTACCTGCTGCAGTGAAGCTTCAGACTCCTGGCCGCCTTTCTTACGTCTGGGCTCCTTCCTGGCTCTCTCGCTCTCTCTGGATCCCAGAGGCTCCTGGTGCAGACCTGCTGCCCGACCTTTTGCAGGTTTGATGAGAGCCAGAGTAGGAGGCCCTTGGAAAGATTTAGGGGAAACCTGGGTGCTGGAACCTTCCGGAAGTGAAGGATGCAGGGAAAGGAGGCGGCAGCATTTAAATCAGAGGGAGGAAATGCCACCCAGGACCTGAGCTCGGGGTTATTTATGCATGTTCAGAAATGGCTTCATGCATCCAGGCGCAATCCAATGATTTGTCAATGGAGGCCTCCTCGCGCCCCCTGCCCCCGCCCCTGCCTCCGATAACATTTACAGTAAATCTATTGCACTGACCATTAAATCCGAGGCCGCCTCGAGCGATCGCTTCAATGGGGTGCTGACAGGCCGAGAGTTAATAATGACGCGGACGCTAACCTGTTTATTGATTTACTTTTTGTACCCTTCATCCTCACTCACTCCTTTTCCCTCTCGGAGGAGAAATCTTGGAATTAGTAATCAGGTGACAGCCTCACCCCCCTTCTGTTCCCAGCCATGTCATCCTGCTTAAACTCTTCGAGATAAATTACCGCTACCTCCCCGGCCCCTGCCAGCCATTCACTCTCCAGTTACTCAGCACAAGATGCCGCATCTGTCACTGGAGCCAGCAGACAGAAAAAAAAACATTAACACAGACATGAAAAGCTTTTAACTTTGACAAGAGGAGCACAGGAAAGTTTTATATTTAGCCCCTCCAGCAGAGGCCACGGTCAATCCATTAGGGCGGCTTGTCAGACCCAGGGCGAGGTGGGAGAGGGCTGGGACCAGGGTCTGGGAGGGTGGGGGCATCACCGGCTCCGGCCTGGGGGTGCCCATTGCCCCTCGCTCCCGCCGCTTGGGGAGTGGGAGGCAGGACGGTTGGATGGCTGGGTCGTTAGGAGCCGGGGAAGGACCCAGATTTTAACCTCTGTTTTAAGATTTTAAGATGTGGGCAGCACAAAGCTGATCTGTTTTGTGACCATGGCATTGTCAATATCCACAAATAAAATGAATCTTTTTATGGAAGGCTCAGAAAATAACAAAGAGAGGTTGGCTTCCCAGGAGGCAAAACTTAAAACTTAAAAAAAAAAGGAATCATTTCAGGCTGAGAGTGGTCCCTGACTTATTCTCCTCCTTCCCCCATCTCTCTCTCTCTCTCTCTCTCTCTTTCTAAGCCCTTTCTGGCTCTGATCCCTTCTCTCCCGCTCCTAAATCTATTCTTTTCTCTTTCTCCGGACAGGATTTCAGAAGTGAAGAAATCACACGTTTCTCAGCAGTTTCGCTCCCCCCACCCACTGCGTCTTTTCTCAATTCGCACAACAAGGTTAGGGACCCGCTGGCACAGGCAGCGTTCTCAGCAGGTGGGGACGGAGGAGAGGAGGTGAACCCACACAAACGAGTGTACACAGACACGCACAGGACGGCTTCAGGACAGGAGTGGCTGGAGTGGCTCTGTGGCAGAGACAGACCTTGGAGGACACAGAGGGCAATGTTTGGGGGGTGTTTGGGAGTGGCGAGGGGCGGGGCTGGGTGGAGGTTCGGGTTGGATCCACACACAGGCCGAGCAGAGGCAGTGGGCTTGGCGTATTTGAGGAGGAGAACACAGAGGAACTGGCCTGGACAGAGGAACATGTGGGTGGGGACCAGGACGTGAAGTCTTCAAATGCTGCTCTAGGCCGGGCTCCTCCCAAAGCAGCCTTTGAGAGAAGGATTCAGGTGCAAGTGGCTTATTTGGAAGGTGATCCCAGGAGACAGTGGGTGGGAGGTGTGAGTGAGCTGGGGAAGGAAAGGAAGCCAATAAGGGGTGAGTTAATGAGCAGGTTGTTGCTTTGGGCAACCAGGGCAGGATCTTGCTGGGGGACCACGTGAAACACACCTCAGAGATGCGGCCACCGCTGTCACTGGGAGGGAGGCAGCTGGGGCAGGTACCCGCCAACTCCCCTCCGTCACTGGTCGAGGGCTGTGCTGGGGTGGGAGGGACACCGGTTCCCCGGTACTTCTGGCCTCTGCCCTTCCTGGGGCCAGAGATGCTCCAGGGGAACATGCCCAGCACGTGCAGTGAGAAGCCGTGAGGTGTACTGGCGTGAGTGGAGCACCGACAACACCTGCTGTAAAACTCCCCACCAGCAGGAAACGTGTCCTCCATGCATCAGCCAGACGAACCCCTGCACGGTTTTGGAGCAAGAATCTTTGCTCTCGGTAGTTTCTTGGGGTGAACTTGCAGCAGAGAGAGACACTGTGTGTTGCTGTTTCTTTTTCTCTTCCAGGGACTGGGTGACAGTGGTCTTTATGTTGTAGCGTGTATTTTATAGGGTCTGGCTTGTAGTAGGTGCTCAGAAGTGTTGAACACTACCTTGTCATTGTCGTCATCATTTTTGTGCTTATCTCCTTTCTTTGAATTTAAGAGCTTGCAGGGGGCAGAGAACAAGTGCTGGTCAGTTTTTATCTTCAGAGCTGAGCACGAGGCTGCATGCGAATTAGGGATTTGGTGAGGGATTGTTGAAGGAATGAAGGGAAAAAAAAAACATCCAGGACTTTCCAGGGGACTTGGTAAGTGGGTTTGAGCAGACAGGCCGTAGGGATCGCTGCCTGGGGCCATAAGAAGAAGGATGTGTCAGCCCAGGTGAGCTGAGGATCCTTTCTCAGGTTGTAGGGGAGGGACGCCGGGGCAGGGTGGAGGGCAGGTTACGGGAGCGAGGAGGGGCTGGGGCAGAGGTGAGCCGGACACAGTGTACAGACTCCCCAACGTGGCCTTGCAGTAGGAATCAGAGCCCTGGTTGAGATGGGTCCTGGGGACAGGAGACCAGCTGTGGACAGATGCTGCCGGCAGCACCTGCTTCCTGCCTGTCTCCCTGCCTGCCCCACCCTCTTTTGCTCAGCCTCAGGGTCCTCGCCATGGGTGGCTCTGGGTGGGCTCTGATTAGAGTTTGCTTTTTAACATTGACACAATAATCCCAAGTCTAGAGACCTCCCTCCCTCCCTAAGGTCGCTATTCCTTTTCTGCAGCTGCTCAAGTGATCCAGGGGTCCTGGGAAAGGCTCCCCTCCCACTTCCTGCGGCTCAGGCGAATGTGGAGGTGGGGAACACGCTGGCCCTGGTACAGTCTTCCCTGCAAGGCCCAAACCTGGCTCTGTTTCTGGAAGGGACTTGGTCCTCCAAGAACCCCAGATGGCAGCGAGGACAGTGTCTGTCCTGGCTAGGAACAGCTTTCCCCGGGCCGGGGAGGATCCCAGCCACTCGGGTGTTGGGGGAAGGTGTCTGGTGACCCTGGAGGCCGGGATATCATTTCACCAATGCCAGACGAGGTGAGTCCTTGGCCGCCGGACTGGGCATAATAGCTCTTGCTCTGTGTATGGTGATAAAGGCTGAGAGAAATTAAGCCGGCGCAGATCTGTGTCTCCTGTAGCAGCCACAGTTGCTGAATCTGCTGTTTCTGAGAAAGTGAAATTTCAGTTCCTCCACCCCCCTTACTGGCTGGGCTGCTGGGCACATGGAGAGGACATCAGCCGACCTCCCAGGCCTCTTGGCAGAAAAGGGACATTCTTGTGCAAAACCCATGTCTACACTGACACGGCCAATCTGGTGATGTGGTTAAGACACATCTAGACCTTGGTGTGAAGAAGCTGCAGAGAACTCCTCTGTGTGCTCAGCCCTGCACGTGGCTGTGGTGATGGTATGAATGTTTGCATCCCCCCAAATTCACGTTTTGCAATCCTAACCCCCAAAGTGATGGCATTAGGGAAATGAGTATGTCCTGAGGGTGGGGCTCTCATGAATGGAATCAGTGTCCTCATAAAGGGAGCCAGAGAGCTGCCTCGCCCCTCTTACCATGGGAAGACACAGCGACAAGGCGCCGTCTATGAGGAACAGGCCCTCTCCAGATGCTGAATTTGTTGATGTCGTGATCTTGGACTTCCCAGCCTCCAGAACTGTGAGAAATGAATTTCTGTTGTTTGTAAGCCACCCAGTTTATGGTACTTTGTTACAGCAGCCCAAACAGATTAAGACAGGTGTTGGGGGGCATGGGGTGGGGGCAGAGGGGCACAGTTCCTGCCTTGTCCTCCAAGGAAATGATGCCACTGCCCCCTGCCTCACCTGCCATCTCTTATTACACAGGTAAGAACAGGTTTGCACTGGGAAAGGACAAAATGCAAAGAAAATGGGCTACAGGGCCGAGGAAAAGGGGGCAGAAGGGAGAAGAAGGGTCCACTCTGGCCAAGTGTTGGGGAACTTGATGGATGTTGGAGAGTCAGATGTGGGCAGAATGCTTTGGGGCCGTGCCAGAGCCTGCTGTGTGTCTGGCCAGGTCCACGTCCTTCATCTCCTAGGCTCACAGCTCTCCCTGCAGTGAGGTGGGGCCGTTGTCAGCTTCTGGCTGAGGGACAGTGGGCTTCCAGACCCCACGGCCTTCCCTACAATGCTCCACTCTCTCTTTCTTCATCTGCAGCTGGGTGGAGAGGACTGTGAGGAGCTAGGGAGGCCGGAGACACAGGTGGAAGGACTCAGCCAGGAGCCACCACCTGCAGGAGAACCGTTGAGCCAGGGATACCCACTTGGCTCTCTTACAAGTCATTCCTTTGCTCTCTCATTCACGCATTCATGGACCTTGCCGAGTGCCTTCTCTCTGCTAGGGCTGGCCGGGGTGCGGGCGCGGTCCCTGACCTCAGCTGCGGCTGGAGCGAGTGTTTGTAAAAGGAGGTGCAGAGAGAGATGAGGCGAGGGCTGGGTCTTGGGGAAATGGGGAGGGGCCTTGGCGGGCATGGTGATGAGCTTGGATTTTATGCTGAAGGACAGTACGATGCCATGGGAAGTTTAGGCAGAAGAGCGAGATGCTCAGAGCTGTACGTTTACCAGACCCGTTGGCTGCTGTGCGGAAGGAGCACTGGAGTGAGGGAGGGGTGGGGACCCCTTCGGAGGCCTCTTGTCACATGCGTGTTTGCTCACACAGCAGCATTTTCCTCTCCTCCATTCAAAGCGTGATGCCAATCTTTGAGCTCTTGTTTCAGGGGAGACTGGTGAGTGGGTTGGGGCGAAACAGAGAAGCTGCTGGAAAACAGAGAAACATTTCAGTGAACTCGCTCAAAACCCAGTTACTGACTCTCTGACCTACTGTTTCCAGGATCTATACTGGAAACAGTGTATATATATCAGTGATTTTCCTGCTCCAGATTTCTGGAACCTCTCCCGTTCTCCTACATTCTGTGGAGATTCGGGATAGGGATTCTTCAAAGAAGGCAGAGTAAATAAGTCACGTACACTTTGAAGGTAGAATAGACTTGGGTTTGAATACTGCTCCATCAATTTCCCAGCTTTGTGACGTGGTGTAGACTCCTCGGTGTCTCTGAATCTGTCTTTATAAAAGGGGTGTAGTACGGTCATGGAGGTGAGGCCCGGGAGAGAGGCTGGCCCACGGTAAGTGCTGACACAGAGTGAATCACTCTCTCCCCTATCCTTCGGTCCCCAGGGTGCCTGGGTCTGGAGGCACAAGATTTGGAGCCTACTACTGGCTCCTCACCTCTGTGTGGTCACCCTAACTAGGTCAGGCCGGTGGGATTTGCCTGTAGGCTTTGGCCTGTACCTGTGGGCTCAGGACAGCCCGCTACCAGCAGGGGTGACACAAATAGCCATCAGCTACTAAATCTGACTTTGGGGCTCTTGAGCCCTCTCCCTGATGGCGCTCTGTTCTGCTCTGCTGAAGCCGCCTTCCCCAAGTCCACGTCCCTGCCACACAGAGGGTCTTGTCCTGAGTCCTCAGGGGGTGTCTGGGCAGCTGCTACCAGGGGTGATAGGTGTGCTAGGAAGACCCAGGAAGCACCACAAAGCCACTGTGTCAGAGCCTGATATCTTCTACTTTAGACTAAAAGCCCTAGAAGTTTTGTTTGTTGCCTCATTTGGGAGAGGAGGGCAGGGAGGGTGAAAATACACAGTGGAGAGAAAGCCAACAATACTGACCAGAAAAACAAACTCTTCCTGAAAACTGGCAGTGGAAGCCCTTGGCAAAGTGTACCCTTGTTATGGGCTCAGTTGTGACCCCTGCCCCCAAATCTGTAGCTAGAGTCCTGCCCCCAGTGCCTGAGAACATGACCCTATTTGGAGACAAGGTCTTTACAGAGGTAATGAAGTTGAAATGAGGCCCTGAGGGTGGGCTGTAATCCAACATGACTGGTGTCCTTGTAGGAAGAGGGAATTTGGACACAGACACACACAGAAGGAAGATGATGTGAAGAGGTAGGGAAAAGACGGGCTTCTAGAAGCCAAGGAGAGAGGCCTCGGAGGGAACCAAACCTGCCCACACCTTGATCTTAGACTTCCAGCCTCCAGAATGATGAAAAAATAAATTTCTGTTAAGAAGTCTCCTAAGTTCCAGCATTGTACGCATCTGTGCATTGGCGAGTCGAGAACACCAGTGCCTGGTGCTACAAATGACGTAGCTGATGAAAATCTTGCATATGGCATCTAAGCCTGGAGGACATTCTGCCAGAGAGAAGAATTCTAAGCAGATGTGACCAAAATGTGGCCCTGCTGACACAGCCCACTGGGGACACGGAGAGGAGTCAGAATTGGAGAGACAAAGGAAGGGACAAAGACAGAACCAGGACAGGGTCTGCCACGTGGAGCAGGGGTCCTCAGCTTCTGTAGTGCGGCTGGCACACAGCCCACACCACTCTGAATCCCACAGGCACCTGTGAATGGCTTGCTGCCAGCTGACGTGGGAATTCCATAGATTGGCCAACCAAGAAGCCTTGGAGCTACCACGTGCTGGTGCTGCCTGGCCCCCGAGAGTCCAGTTTCAGCAATTATGCCATCGTTGTTGGTATAGCAGTGTTCATTGCATTATTTGTGCATTATTATTATTTTCTCTTTATTATTTTTTTAGAAATCACAGAAAAATGAGAGTTTCAGACTAATGACAAAACATATAAGTCTCATAAATTCAATGCAGTGGCAATAAAGGTAGAATTCAAGGTATGCTGAAATAGTAAAATCTTTTTTTTTTTTGAGATAGAGTCTCATTCTCTGTTGCCCAGGCTAGAGTGCTGTGGCATCAGCGTAGCTCACAGCAACCTCAAACTCCTGGGCTCAAGCGATCCTTCTGCCTCAGCCTCCCACGTAGCTGGGACTACGGGCATGTGCCACCATGCCCGGCTAATTTTTTCTATATATTTTTAGTTGTTTGGCTAATTTCTTTCTATTATTATTTTTTTCTTTTTTTAGTAGAGACAGGGTCTCGCTCTTGCTCAAGCTGGTCTCGATCTCCTGAGCTCAAACGATCCGCCCTCCTCGGCCTCCCAGAGTGCTAGGCTTATAGGCATGAGCCACCACTCCCAACCCAAAATCTTTAGCTTCCCTGAATGTGCATTTGACTTAGGGAGGTGAACTTGGGAAAGAAAAGAACAAAACTGAAGAACTACGTGTAGGATGGATGTATTTCTAAGGACCGTGTCTAATGGCAAGGTGTAATTTGGGGTTTTATAAAAGCTTTAGTTCTCTGGGAGTGGGACCCTTCACTTAGAACATTTAAGTCTACCGTTTACCTTTCATTCAAACTTCATACACATTTCTGGGAAGGCATCATATGCCAAAGCAGCAGGCATAGAGGGCGCATGGGGGAAGCAAGGGTATCTTACATGATACTGTCTATTGCTGTGTAACAAATCACCGGAAACTTAGTGGCTTAAATCAACACCCACTTATTATTAGTCCACCCTTCTCTAGGTCAGAAGTCCAGGCAGACTCAAAGGGGTTCTGTGTTCAGGGTATCGTGAAGCTGAAAACAAGGTGTTGGCTGGGCTGGGTTGGGCCAGGTGAGAATCTGGAAGCTCTGGGAAAGAATCTGTTTTCAAGCTCATGCAGGTTGTTGGCAGAATCCCGTTCTTTATGGTTATATCAGTAAGTCTGATGTTTTCGTTTGCCTGCTGGCTGCCATTTCCCAAGACCTCCTACATTCCTTCTCCCATGGTCCCCTCCATTTGCAAGCCAGCAATGGAACTTGAAATATGACTTCCTTTTCTGCCACCAGCTGGAGAAAATTCTCTGCTTTTAAGGTATCATGTGATTAGACTAGGCTACCTGGATAATAACCCTTTTAAGGTCAACAGTGCCATAAAATGCGACACAATAAGTAATATCTCTTCCCACTCACAGTTCTAGGGGTTAGGGAGCATGGAGTCTTGGGGGTCATTTCTAGAAATTATGACTGTCCCATTCTCTAGATGCCTGGATGCCAAAGCCCTTCTGGGTTTAGAATCTTAAATCTGGCTTTGGCCTGACCGGGAAATCTCTGGCTGGCAGAGACTCTAGTTGCACCCAGTTCATTCTCCGCTTTTCTGTAGTCATGGGATTGTTGACTAGGCACATGGCTGCCTTGAAGGAATACTACATTTCCTGGCCTTCCTTGAAGCTAGTTGTGGATGCGTGGCTTGCTTGGTCCATGAGACGTAGGTGGTAAAGTAATGGGCAGCTTCTAAGAGCCTTCCTAAGAGACAAAGTCTCCATGTTCTTAGCCTCTCTCCCTGCCTCCTTCACCCTCATGAACCTGATGCCTGGAGCCCCATCTTTGACCACAAGGACGAGGCCATGATGGCAGAGCAACAGGGAGGAGAGAGCTACATCCCTGCCTTGGTTAAGTGTCAAACCAGCTCTGGGTTACCCACCTGGACTTCTGTGATAGAGACAAGAGATTTCTGTCTTTACCTGTGTTTTGCTAACACTCTGGCCTGGAGTTTCCCTACTGGAGTTTAGTGATGCAGGATGTTCTGTGGTCAGAGGTGCCTGTCTTTAGCTGGGGCCATTGTCTGTGGCCTCCTCTGAGCTGAGGCCCTCACCTGCTGCCTTTGTCCTTCCATTGTTAGTTGGGATCTGGAGAAATTGTTTAGTTAAGTACTGGCTGAGAACAGTTGTTGCATATTGACGTTTAGTGAGAAAATATACTTACTGGTCATATTCAGGTGTTGTACTAAATATTATATATTTTTTTCTATTGCATATCTAAGGATTAACATTTCTTGTAGCAGATAAAGAGATTTGTTAGCTGGATTGTGCTTCTCCACACATTCTGCTAAAACCTGCCCAGCCTGCCCCCTCTCTGTGCTCACCTGTCCTCCTTTGTGCCCCCAGAAGACCCTCCCTCTAGGTGTCTGTCTCTACCTTTGTGACACTTTGGGGGCACGTTAGTGTCTCTTCTGTTAATCCTTTTTTTAAAATGTTTTTGTTTTTAATTAATTAACTATTCCTCTGTCAATCCTTTGAGGTCAGGGACTATGTCTCACTTGTCTTTGAATCCACAGAGCCTAGCACCATGCCTGGTACATGATAAGAGCTTCAGAATGTGCCAGGCCATTTGCATGTGTTTGCCTTATTCAACACTTACAGCAATGCTATGAAATTGGCACTGTTCTTATCACCATTTTGTAGGAGGGTAAACTGAGGCTTGGAGAGGTTATTCAGCTGTCCAATGTCATAAACTATTATAAGTCAGTGCTAAAACCGAGGCTTTCTGACTCCAGTTCTGACATCCTTCTAGATCCCACTGTCACCACATGGCACCACCACCAGAAATCTGTGTGATTTTTGCCTTCAGAGTCTCACCTTATTTGGGGGTGCACCTTCTTCCCACTGTGGCTTGTTGTCTAAGAAACTGAGGTGTAGCAGTAAGAACATGAGCTTTGAAGCAAACAAATGAGATTTGAGTTTTGCTTCCATTGTCCGACTCTCCGGACTTAGTGCGGGTTGCTTAACCTCCGTGATCCTCTGTTTCCTCATCTACCTGTTGGTTTATAAAACCCGATTCTTAGGTATATATAACTTAACATGCAAAGATTTTCCTGAAAAGCCACAGAGCAGTTGTGTAATGTGATTTCATTTTTGTGCAAAAATTATTATTAATAACAAATGTTGATATGTATTAACAGAAAACTGCCTGGGGTATATACACCAAAGTATTAATAATGATTGTCTCTAAAGGTGAAATGGGGCATTTTCACCCACAATATTGTTTAGTTCTTATCTCTATTTTATAGTCAAGAAAACTGAAGCTCAGAGAGGTTATGCTACTTGTCTAAGCTTGTATGTAATTTTTTTTTTTTACAGTGAGTAGGCATTACTTTTGAAATCAGAAAAGCAATAAAAATAAATTAAAAAGCTGAAATGAAATGGTATGCTTGAAATTGCCTAACACAGTGCCTAGCACATAGTAAGTCTCAATAGTTTTTTTTTTTTTTTCCACAGGGAGGGAGGGAAAACCTCCTTCTGAGCACAGAAAGCCACAGCCAGACAGAGGAGAAGACACCAGCACCGCTGGGCTCCTGCCCAATGGGCTGGGGAAGTAGAAAAGCAGCCTTCAGTCCTGGAATCTCAAAATAGTCCTATTTGTTGACCTCAAAGATTTTAGAGAAAACCTCTTCTCCCCTGGGGTCTGGGTAGAGCACTTGTCTGGGGAAGAGAGGATATAAAAGGCATATTGTGAGATTCCACTGTTCATATTCATCTCTTAATCCCCTCCATCTTGTTTTAACAACCAGGAATGAAATTTTAAAAATGATCTTTGGAAGATCAACTTTTCTCTCTCTCAGTTAGGAGTTCAGAGCAAGCCGCTGGTGCATCTAAAGGCTTTGGCCTATTCATTCTTGGTGTGAGCCCTGGAATGGCAGGTGTGAAGTGGCCCTTGCAGGGAGAGCAAGGATCCCCATGTGTCTCTCATGCACAGTCATGGTGAAGGGCAGAATTATCTCTACCTCTGTCTTTTAAAACATCAAGGTGAAATTTCAGCATGGGGTCCTACAGTCATTTCCAATATTTTGGATTTCATGGACCAGGAAATGTTAAAAGAAAATTTTGAGGACCAACATAAGGCTGCTAACTTTTTATTTTGCAAAGGACATAAAGAATAAAGAAATCAAACAATCATATTGTAGCAGAATCATTTGAACACCCCTTGCTCATAGGAAGGGCATGATTTCAAAGACAGTCCATCTCAAGAAAAGGCAGTTAACAACCATGCAAGGGTATAAAATATGTGGCTCATTTTATTGTGGAACAGTGGAAATGTCATTTGGTAGCCATGATGTCATGGCTAAGGCTTTGGGGTAAAGTAGATCTGCGTTTGAAACATACCTGGGCAACTTATTTGCTTTGGGACCTTAGAGAAGCCAAGTGACCTCTTTGAGCCTTAAAGTTCTCATCTGCAAAATGGGGAAATAATGACTCTTGTCAGGACTGAATAAGTTAACTCATGGACAGTGCCCTGGGCGGGGAGGGGGGGGGTCCCCTGCCTATGATAATTGCTAAATCCATGTTAATTCCCCTTGACTTCTTTTCTTCTGACTAAAAAATTACTAGAAATGTGTGTGAAAATGCAAAGAAATGAAAGCACCACAGATAAAGCCTCTAGAATTCTGGATTTCTTCAAATTTCTTTATAAAACACTGAGGCTTTAGTGAATACCCTCCATTCTCCACTGGACACCTGGAAGGATATGAAACTTGTGGCAGTGGGAGCAGGGTCTTGGGGTCCTGCTTGTTATTTCATGGAGGGGCACTTTAAAGTGGGACACGGGAGTGCACTGCTCAAATGTTCCCAGGGATCTGATCCTAGGTAGGTGCTTTCAGTTCCACCCTCTCTCCTGAGCTCTTACCCTATATCCAACCCCTACAGGACATCTCCCCTTGCGTGTCTCACAGCACAAACCAGTGCCAGCTTTCTCTCTAAGCTTGCTTCTCTTCCTCTGTTCAATTTCAGCAAATGGCACCACCATCCACTTATTCTCTTAAGCTAGGAGTTCTTTCACTCCTCACATCCTGTCTTTCCATCTTCCCTATCTTTCATTCTCCAAGTCCAATCAGGCACAAGGCTTGGCTCATGGGCTTACTAAATCTCTCTTGAATCTGTTACTTGTCATTCATCCTACTGGCCCTGCTTTAATTTATTTCTCCATCACCTCTTCCTTAGATTATTGTTTCAGCCTTGAGATCCCCACACCCCAAATCCATCACTGCTATAGTAATTTTTCTAAAATTCAAGTTCAATCATGTGACTTTCTCCTGCCTGAAAACTGAGGCTGAAAGAGATGAAATGATTTGCCAAGATCATCCACTAGAAAACTGCAAAATTGGGATTCAAACTCATATCTGTTGGATTCCAGATTTCCTGTTATCCAAAAGGTCTCCCTTGGTGCAGGAATTTACTCTCATGGCCTTTGACTTTGTCTTCACCTTCCTCAATGCCCCCTTATTATGCATATCAAAAGTCTTCCTGGCACTATTAATGCTCATCCCCAGTGGTGTGCTGGAAAAAACAAACAAACAAATCAACCAACCAACCAACCAACCAACCGATCAATCCTCCCTGATTAGTAGCATTTGCCAATTTCCATGGTGTAAATGCTCCCACCATGGTCAGTTTCAAGCTAACAACTTGATGTTCCTAAACTGGAGTTGGAGAGATGTGCATAATTGGCTCTCTTAGGCGGGTACCAGCCGGCACCAGCTCATCACTGCTCTGTGCATTTGAAATACTTCTGTTTATTCTGTAGGATCAGTGCCTTTGTCATCTGCTCTGGGAAACATTCCCTAAGTTCTCCTGCCTGGGTTAGGACAGGCTTTCATCAGCATTTACCCACATGTCCCCCAGTTATGGTTTTCTGCTCTGCCTGCCCCTCTGGCCCAAGAGCTCTTCAAGGGCAGCTCCAAGCCCAGCACCTAGCACAGAGCATGCATGAGCCAATGTTTACTGAAGGAATACATGAACCAGGGATTCAGACCTAAATCTTTGTTCTGACCTGCCTTCTAGGACTCAGTCCATCAACTCAAAGCTGCCAACACTTTTACTCCACTTTCTATCTTATGTGCTCATTAGATATTGAGCACACAGAAGTAGTTTCACTTTCTCCCCTTAAGAGCTATTTTCTCTCCCTTTTTCAATATAATATTTGATACATACAAATGAATAGATATTATATCCAAGTTATAAAATATAATGATAAAATGGATACCTATGAACTTACTCCTAACTTAAAACCTAGACCTAAAGTTCTTTCTTCATCTTGTTTTCTTTCTGTCATCTTGAGAGAGGAGCGAGTGGCCCCACATTTGGTTAATTCCCTTTGCCCTATTCATCTTTTTCCTCATCCTCTTTAGGGCTTAAAGCCCACACTTTCCAATACCATCATTTTTGGCATTTTAATTCAACTACTGGCAAAAGATGGTTAGAAAGGAGGGCACCTTCCCAAGTTGCTTTCCTGCCTAAAGCAGACCTTACCAATAGAATACTACACTTTTTCCCACCGAGCCTAGATTTTAACCTCAGAATCTTTCTTAACACAGCCCTCCAGCAGGCGCAACCAATCAGTAGGACTGGGCTCACTGATATGCCCTGTGTGCTCTTCATGGACTAGATACTTCTGGGGATTCTTTCTAGCTCTGATATTATGATTTTTAAAAAATATGTTAACTCAAACCAAGAATATTTTCACTTTGACATGAGTTAATGCCTTAATTCAAGAGTGTATAACCTAATGGTGACATTCCTGGCACTTGAAGCTGTAGGAGGAGGTACTTGGAATGAACCTGCTGTGTCCTTGTCAGAAATGTACGTTGTTTATGGTGAGTTGACTTTCTCTGTGTAGAATATTGCTCCTTTGGCCCAGGTATACACAGGAGGTATAATTATCCCATGTTCCTAAGGCAACTGGTTTCAGAGAGACTGATATGGGAGGCAATTTCTGCAGGGGAAAAAGAATGGGTCTTAAAGTCACCCAGACTTGGCTTCAAAACCCTACTTTGCCCTTCCCTGACTCTAGGAAGGAAGCAAACATTTCCTGGGTAGCTACTCTGTGTCAGCCCTGGGCTAAGCACTTCCAGCTTTATTTTATGTATGGGGAAACTGAGGCTTAGGGAGCCTCCAAGCTGTGGGGCTCTGGATAAATTCTTAACCTCTCTAATTTCTCATTTGCTCATTTGTAAAATGGGGCTGACATAGCCTACCTCGTGCAATTAAATGAGACAATAATTGTGCAATTACCTAGTAGCTCGTAGATACTCTCCAAAGGCAGCTCTTTCTTCCCTTTCTTTGGAAGAATGGCTGGCTGCACTTTCAGCAAAGAAAGCCTCAGTTTAAGGTCCTCAGGGAGAAACACATCTTGGCTCCAGGCTCTGAAATCCCTGGGGCCCACAACTTAATAGACTTACAATTGGTTAATTTTCTCTTGACATTGATCAGCAATGGGTCGCGTCTGGCACCCGCTGGCCTGGCCCTGGGGGTGGGAGGGGGAGCCGCCAGATGCCTGGCCTGGCCTCCCTAACCAGAAATCCAATAACTTTTTCATATAAATTGTTCGTAAGAGAAAACTTCTTGTTTTCGGCAGTTGTCGCTGTTTCAGCATTTTTCTGTACAAGATGAAAAACTTTTGCATTGAGCAAAATACAGATTTATGGTCAATAAAGTGAAGTTTAACAGTTTATAGGGGCCATACTTTCTTTCTTAAAAACTGATATTAAAAGCCATTTTTCCCAGTCTTTGTAAAAACGGCTCTCCTATCAATCAGGATCCCGGTTTGTTTAAATGATGGGAGCATTAGGAAAAACTCTCTCATCAGGGGGTCTCCGAACATGCGCCCATCACCTCCTCCTGTCCTAGAGCTTTGAGGAGGTCTGGAGTTATTTCTTGAAAGTTGGAGATGGTCAAGCGAGAAACCAGAAGTTTCTTGGAGGTGGAGTGAGTTGAACCTCAGGTGGGACTTGAAGACCAGGATGTCCCTCTTGTACCCAGAATCTGTCTGGTACCATTCATTTATTCAGCAGATGTTTGCTGAGCACCTACTATGTGTTAGCACCTGAGCTGGGCACTGGGATGACAAAGGTAAATCCCATCTGCTTCCTGCCCTCGAGGTGCCCACTTCTGAGGAAGCGAGTCGACAGGACAGAGTCAGGAATATGGGAACATGGAGGAAAGACACCTCACCCAGACTAGGGCATCTGGGAAGGCTTCCCGGAGGAGGTGATGTTGGAGCTCAGTCCTGAAGACAAGTGAGAGAGGTGGTAGCCAGGAAGGGAAGGGCCGTGCAGGCAAAAGAGGCAGCAGGATGCGGTACGACCCGGTCTGCCTTCCGGGACCATCCTCCAGGTGAAACTGGGAAAGTCAGATTCATCTGGCAGCTGTTCCTGAGCCTTCCATCCGTTTGCAGCTCCCTGCCCAGTGCTCCCCTGGCTGCTCCCGGCTGCGCCTGGACCCCTGTGTCTGGGAGGTCTGTCCGCATCAGTGTGGGGCTGCTCCACACCTTCCGGCCCTTCTCTGCCTCCACACCTCCCTCCCTTTCCAGCCCGCCACACAAGGCCATCGGAGTGCGGTAGCTTTATACAAGTATCGATGGTATCCGACAGAAATTACAATGGAGGAGATTAAAACTCTGTAAAATGTGCCTTTCCAGAGAGTTCCAGAAAGAAGACTGTACCATCAAGAAAGGAGCTTTGCAGGGGTTTCTGAGCTTTGCTGCCTTTCTTAAGGCCTCTCCCTCCTTTTTTGTAAGATAAAAGGCCATTCTCTTTAAAATTCTCTAGAGCTCAATATCGGCTACTCCCCATATTCAGGCAACCCCCTCTCCCACCCACACCCACATAACACTCCCCTACCTGAACAAATAATGATTCTCAGGGGCAGAGCTGCCCCACTTCTTTCCTCAGGGCAGCACGCGCTGCACGGCCTCCCTGGCTCACACGTGAGACAGTCCTGGGCGTTTCTCTGCAGAACTCTGCCGCCCTTCTTGGTTCCTTCTGCTTTCAGTCTGCCCAGGGCTCACCAGGACCCGGAAAATGCAGGCCCTACTGGTGGCTCCCTATCAACTGCACGTGGACGGAGCCTAAAGCTCCGAAATATAATTTCTTTACTTTAGGTCAGTTGAAATTCTTAGGCAGGGCAAGTTCCCTGGCCTCTGAATGGAGAAAGCCCCTAGGCATCGGCGGAATGGGAGGGTGTCCTTCCCCTCTCCGTGGGCGGGAGCACAGTGTCCAATAGCAACAGAACGCAGCCACACGTATCATTTTAAATTTTCTGGTGGCCACATTAAAAATCCAAAAACAAGTAGGGTAAAATTAATTGACCAAATGTGAATATGAATTAGCCAAAATGTTATCATTTAAACATGGAACCGATAAAGAATTATCAGTGAGCTATTTTACATTCTTTCCATTCATTCTGAGTGTTCAAATTCCACAGTATGTATTACACTTACTGCATGGATTAATTTGGTCAATGCACATTTCAAAGTGCCCAATAGCGACATGTGGCTTGTGGGCACCACATTGGACAGCATCAAGATAGAGTGTAAATGCTCCTGTATGTGCACAGGCAGGAGGGTGAAGGGAGGGATGAAGGGGGGCAGGGAGATAAGGGGGGCTTAATGGGCATGGAGAGAGCTGAATGGATTCTAGACTTAAGAAGGACTCGTTGGATGTGGGGGTGTGAGCCAGGAGTGGAGGATGACATGTTCTGTCCTGTAAATTGGGGTGATGCTGGTGCCATTTACTGAGACATGGAACAGATGGAATGTCCAGCTTTGAGGGTGGAAGATGAGGAGGGAAATTTAGGACATGTGAGTTTGAAAGTCCTATGGATGTCCAAGCTGAAGCATCCACCAGGGCAATGAACTTGTGGATCTGGAGCCCAGGTGAGAAGCATGGGCTGCTGGAGGTGGAGGTTGGGGACCCACTGGTTATTGGGGACCCCGACCATGCCTGTGACTCCAGTGGACCTTTGTAAGTCTTCTCTGATGGACCAGTGTGAGCCTGTCTTGAAGATCGATAGTGATCGCCACTTACGGTGTTTAGCACAGAGATCTGCACACCGGGTGATGTGCAAATGTGAGCTGTCAGAGGGTGATGCTGGTTTGTGGGTACCCTCCTGTTCAGACCCTGCCTCCTAGACTTTTGTTTTCACTCAGCTTGGCCACTGGGCAAAGGTCTGAGACAGGTGGTTGGTTGGGGGAGGACAGGGGTCTGGGATTGAGGGACCCAAGCTGAGTCTGCCTCCGGCTTGGAAACCAGCAGCTCATTGACTCACCCTTCAGGAGCTCCAGCCTCTCAGCCCACACCTGATTCTTCCCCGCTTCAGATGGCTTCCACCCAATTTGAGTGCTCTCTGCCCTCAAATTCTTTACTTGGTAGTGGCGATGCTCTGTCTCACTGCCTAGACCCCTTATTCAGGGCCCAAGGCCTGAGTCTCCCAGCTGCCGGGGACATTGTCAGCTGCTGGCTCTTGGCTGTCAGCCCTCTCCAGAAATCCCCCTGGCTGAAGAGAGTCCATCATTCAAGGTCACACTCCCTTCCTGGTGCAGCCCACATCCAGTGACTGGTCAATACAGGGGTATAGATGGCCTGGTCTCCTTTCCCCAAGTTCAGGGTTGTCCCAGCTTCAGGGCTCCACTCTGGCCAGCTGAGACTGTGTTGTGGTGACCGTGTTGCAGCCTGGCTCTCCCTCTGCCCACTCCTGCTGCCTTCTCTTCCCCACAGGCACGGACCCCAAGAGCACTCCCTGGTAAACCTCCTGCATCCAAATCTCCGTCTCACTCTCTGCCTCCTGGGGAACCCAGCCTGCTACATTTGGCTTTGTCGTTAGTTGCAGACATGAAATTACAGCCCTGGTCAGATGCTGTTGGTGGTACACACACACACACACACACACACACGCTCTGACATAATCTTAGACATTCACTCATTCGGTCCACAGGTTTCACCTCCTAGCATCCCATCACACTGCGCTATTCTTAACTGTATCTCCTTGCTCTCTTCCTCCCACCCCTCCTCTGTTTTTCTGCCTCTCCTTCCTTTCACGAGAATATGCTCTGACCTAAAACAAAACAACCCTTAACCTCCAGGATTTTTTTTTTTTTTCCTTTCTCAGAGTTCTGTGCCCCTTGAAAATTGAGCCAAAGAAGGAGAAGACATCTTGGCATCATCGGCATTGGTCCCCTTGTTGTCTCACCCCCTTCTAAACACCCTGAGCCTGCGAGGTGCAGAGGGCATTTGAGGGCTGTGTCCCTGTAGTCCCTCAAGCCGGGCCTTGGGGGGCGGGCTAAGATTTCTGCAAGGATCTCGAATCTGAAGAGCCTGAGTCGTAGCTCACGTCCCCACCGAACAATGAGGCTTGATGAACGGGGTGTGCTGTGCAATTGCTGATGAATATCTAGCTGATTCCCTCTGACTCTCAACGTGGTGCATGTGGGAGTGCAAAGCTGTGTTGTCCCGGGAGGGCTCAATACAGGCTCCAAGTTTCCCAACTTCCTGGCCTCAAAATTGATGTGTACAAAGGAAAAAAAGAGAAGCAGCACAACCCGCAAAGCAATGTTTCCCAAGGCGAAGCCTGACATTATGACCGTCTCTTTAAGCACTTGCATTGCGCATATATATATATATATATATATATATTTTTTTTTTTCTCAACTGCATCTTCTGACTGACAAAGCTCTTTCTTGCCAAAAGCGACTGTTATAAAATTATGACTTGCGCATATATAATGTTTGTGTTCAACAAGAAAACAGAAATGCCACCTTATTTTGTGGTTACAGCTGCACAATTCACATCCGGCAAGATTGATCATATTAAGGTTATGCAATCATCTAATTGCAGAGACAAGCCTTGAGTAATAACTCCAAATGCTCGCACTTCAATCTGCACAGCAGAGTCATTGCCGAGTCCTGATTAGCGCCTGACAGCGTTCGGGCACCATTACCCGCTCTGGCATTGTCTAAATCTCCATTTTCAGCCGAAGCAATCTACCCACTAACTGATCTATGACAAACAGGCCCGTAACGGTGAAGCTGTTTGGTTTGCAGATACATACCTAACAAAACATGACTCTTTGGGCTATTTCCAGCTCTTTGTAGAGAAGTTTCCTCCTTTCCTGAGAGAAAAACAGCCTCTTCCACCCCCATTTCCTTTCCTCGGCTCCTCTCGCTGTCAGGAGGCTGTAGATGATGCTGCAAGGAATGTATAAACCTTTACCAAATTTGCTCCTACTCACATCTCCGCTCTTGGCTTGAAGGTGGCTTCCGTAGAGAGGCGGCCCCTCCAGGCTCACCAGTGATACACTGTATCCCTGTGCGTTTTGTTTGTAGGGTGTAGAATTGTTTGCAGCCATAACTGCAAATCCTGTGGGCTCCACCTTCAAACTGTAGCCAGAATCTGATCGCTTTTTGCCATGACCACCAGCGGGGCTCCTGCCACCACCATCTCTCACCTAGATTGTCACGTCCCTCTCCTCGCTGGTCTCCTAGCTTCTGTCCTTGTCCCCCTGCCTCCCACCATCTCTCCTCAATTTAGCGAAGTACTTTGTAAGCTGTCAATCAGATCATAGCATTCTTCCACTCAAAATTCTGCAATTGTTCTGCATCTCACTCAGTGTAAACGCCAAAGTCCTTGCAATGGCTTTATGAGGCCCTGCGTGATCTCGTAGTGTCACCTGCCTGGTTGCGTCTCCTATCTTTTTCTAACCCTCTCGCTACTCCAGCCACGTTTATCTCCTTGCTCTTCCTTGAACATGCCAGGCACACTCTTACCTCAGGGCCTTTGCACTTGCTGTTCCCTTTGCCTGGAACTCTCTTCCTTCAGATAATCTACATGGTTTGCTTCCTCTCCTCTTGTGGGTCACTATCAAAATGTCACTATCAGAGACAACTTGCCTGGCTATCTTATCCAAATGGCAAACTCTCCCCACCCTGGTACCCCCCCACTCCCTTACTCTATCTTTTCCTATGGCATGTGTCTTCCTCTGACATACTGTACAATTTGCTGATTTATTTTGTGGGTTGTCCTTTTGTCCTCTGTACAGTCTAAAGCAGCTTTCTCCAATAGAGCTTTTGCAATGATGGAAAGGTTCTAAATCTGCACTGTTCAATATAGTCACCATTAGCACATATGGCTCTTGAGTACTCGAAATTTGGCTCATGAGACTAAGGAACTGAGTTTCTAATTGGATTTAATTTTAATTCATTTAAATATAAGTAGTCACATATGGCCAATGGTTGCCATGCTGAATGGCACCGGGCAAGATAGTCCATGAGGGTGGGATCTTCTGAGAGGCCATTTAGAGGCACATTTTATAAGCCTGAAAAATATTCATGCCCTTTGATTCAGTAAGCTTGTTTTCAGAAATTTGTCCTAAGGAAAAGTTGCGTGTAGAAGCGTGTTCACTGCACTGTTATGGATACTAGTGAAAAACTGGAAATAATCTAAGTGTTCAGCAAGAGGGGCTTGAGCAATCAAGTATGGCACCCATATGACAGAAATAGTGCAACTATTAAACATGTAATTATTAGTATAGATGAATAATTAATGACATGGAGAAAATGCTTATGATACATTGTTAAATGACAAAAGAAGCTAACAAAAACTGTGGTTATGTCATAATCTCAATTTTAGGGAAAAGTTCTATGATACGTATGATGATTAAACAAGAATAGAAGAAAATCTACTAGTGGAATTATCTGCGGTTTTTATTTTCTTTGACGTGTTTTTCTGTATATTTCATGTCTTCTACAATGGATATGTATCACTTATTTATCAGAAAAATAAAGTAAATATAATAAATTTTTATTAAAAAATGGTTTTCTGTCCACGCTTCTGGTTCAATGTTGCCATTTATAGAGTTTGGGGACAACGCTGATTTGAGCCCTTTGCCATCACTTTCAGTGACTTAAAGCTTTCCCCAGGCTGCTGCTGAGTGTTGAGTCCCCCTTTGAAGAGGTTCTGTGTCATCGATCCTTTTTTGAGCATTGAGTGACCACGAGATGGTTCTAATTCTTCCCCTCCCCTGCTAGAATGTGGTGCACTGGGAGGTTTGTCACCTGAGAGCCCCACACTTGTCAGGGATCACAGAAACTTGCAGCCTTGGGCTTTTCTCTGCTCAGTATTCCAGCACTGTGTCTCCTCTTCTGAGTTTTGGTGACTTTGTTCTGGCCAGAAGCATCCTCTCCCACCCAAAGTCCCGAGGGCTCATCTGGGTGTATTAAGTTTTGGAAAAGTCCTTTCCTTTGTGCATGATGGCAATGCCATTCCTTGGCCTGGAGACCTTCACGGTCTGGTTCCTGCTCACCTCTCCAGCTTCACCTTTCACTACCCCCCACTTGCACACACACAGTTCCTTGGGGCTCCCTCAAAATCTACTTTCATGCCTTTGCACAACCAGTTCCCCTGCCTGGAATGCCATTTCTACATCGACTTGCTACCTCTCTCCTCCTCCTGCATCGAGACCTAGACTAAGTCTTTCTTCCTCTGTGGTGTGGACACACGGAGGACAATTTCATTTCTGAATGAACATAGAGTTACTCTGTCTTTCAGTATAACTCAGTGGAGCACTTACATGTCCCATGCACTGTGCTGGCTTTTGGTGACAGGAGGTTGCGGGGAGCACAAAGGAGAGGAGATGAGCATTTGCTAAGTCCCCAAGATGTGCTGGCACTTTACAAACAGCTCTCAGTTGGTCCGAGGAGACCGACAGGTGAAAGGATCATCACGATGCAGCATGACAAACGTCCTAACTACAGTCTAGACGAGATATCTTGGGAACAGTAGTTCTACTAGGATGGGATGAGCAGTACACAGTTTCAGGGAGAAGGTCGGTTTGAGTTGGAGCTTGGAAGAGAGATGATTTACGTTTTTGGCAGCTCCCTAGCTATATGGTAGGGGACCACGCTCTTTGCCCCTCTGAGCCTCAGTGACCTTACTTCTAAGATAGATATCATGACGCATGTGCTGGCCACCTCCCGGGGCCATTTTACAGATTGCCTGGTGTAGAAGATGCTGTTGACACCCTGCCCTTGGTGCTTTCAGTTCTGGTACGTGAGACTCTCCACCTGAGGATGGAGAGATGGGGGATCAGGAGTGCTGTGGAGTTAGTGCTCTAGGAAGGACCCTCAGCCAGTGACGGATGGGAGCGGGTGTATAAACACCCCAGTTCCCTCTCCCCTCGGGTGGAATAACTTGGTGGTGCACGCTGACACGGGCTTCGGAGTTCCCAGCAGGATGGAGTCCCACTTGCCCACGGTGGTACAGTGGTCACTTTGTCGACCGAGCATCCTTGACTGGCTTTCTTGTCCTCCCAGTCTCACTTTCCCAGTCCCCTACTGGTGCTTCCAGGACCACATCCTAAACACACTACTTGCCCTCGATCCTTTTCTCAGGTTCTGCTTCTGGGGGACCCAAACACTGCCACCCGGGTTCCCATGGAAACGGGAGGCATTTTCCCCAACACCTCCCTCCGACGTCTCCTGCCCCTCTCACACTTCCTCTCTCCTCTCTAACTACACAGTGTTTTCCTGCAGGCTTTCGTTCACGAATTACGACAAAAAAAGCTTCTGGAGCAAAAAACCCATAGACAATAGGAACCCGGAGAACACCTAGGCTCAGCAAAATGCAAAGAAAGGGTGGATTTTATTTTACAGTGTGTGTGGGAGTGATTCTCAAAGGCTGCACCAATCCATCACCTCATTAGTTCTCCAGCCCAGAGGCGTTTGAAGTTGGCTGCAGTTAGGGTGGGGTAGGGTGGCGGGGAGATGATGGCAGCCAGGTCTGTGTGTCCTTTGTCATGTCCCGAATCCCTTCAGGCTGGGATGAAAGGCAGGTCTATGCCTCTGGCCTCTCTGCACCCCCCTCCCTCCCAGGCCAGGGTTCCCCTCCTGGGTGGGGCCTTTGGGACAAGGGGCCCAATCTGTGGCTCTCACTCTCTGGCATGGGAAAATTGCTTGCTCAGCCACCCACATCAGCTTCTGCCGTGCAGCCGGCTCAGCTGTCCCAGCCAGCCTCTCCCGGCCTGCTCCCCGGGGCCTGGACCTTTGGAATCAATTAGAATCCACGAACAGGCACTCAGCATCTCCGGGGAGCATCAGCATGCACTGTCTCACAGGGCGGACAGGGTATGATCCACTTGCTTCAGATGAGGACACTGAGGTTAGACAAGAGGCATACAGAACCCTGACTGGCAGAACTAGCCACCCAGAAACAGGGTCTCCCTGCCAGGGAGGGAGCTGGAAGGGCCGAACCCCACGTCACCTTCCGGCGCCCGCTTGTTGGAACCTCATTTTCGAGGTGCAGCGGAATGTGTGGTGTTCCCACCAGCACCAACATCTGGGACAGAGTGGGGGTGGGGGGTCTTAATTAAAATGCAGTGACTCTATTGGCACCAAAATAAACGTGACATTTATCAGAACCTGCTAAATCTATTCAGCGCTTGCTTCCTTCGGAAGTGCGGGGTTCGTGCCGTGGGCCTGGAGAGAAAAGGTCTTTGCTGGTGAGAAAAATGGGGTGGCAGGCTGGGAAGGAGGAAGAGAAGAGGGAGAAGAGGAGAGGGCAGGCTGAGAAGGGCTCAGCCGCAGCCTCGAGTCACTCTCTTGAATGCCTGTGAACCCTCTGCAAAGGGAAGATACCAATTTTAAGCCCCAGATCAGCCACGTTGGAGTGGCTTTCTACTGCCTGGTAAGGAAATGAAACATAACTGATTCCCCTAAACCTAAACCAAATTGAACTAAGCTTTATGGAGCTCCTAGGATGTTGCTGGCACTTTTACATATATTATTTCTCACAATAACTTAGTAAATCACTTTTTACCCCCACTTGACAGGTGGGGAAACTGAGGCACAGAGAGGCTAAGTAAGCCCCTCAAGGTCACTTAGCTAGTGCATGGCAGTTCGTGACCTGAGCTCTGCCACACCGTGGTGGGGCAACAATGACCTCGTTAGTGCGGTTTGAAGGCAGGCACTTGCTTAGGAGAAAGGAAACGGGGGTCTGAGTCTAGACTTACCGTTTGGTTTCAGAAAGTCTCAGCTCAGAAAAACATGGTCCCTAAGATCCTCCTGTGTCTGATGTGAGTATCTGTATGCTCTTGGTCATCCTCCATGGAAAAACCCCACGCCACCATCCCAAGTCCTCTTGCCTGGGCTCAGGTCTCCGAGTGTAACGAGAAGCTGACACTTACCAGGTAGAAGCAGCACAGGGTGGAGGCACCCTGGTTGCCTGGGTTCCAATGCCAGCTTTGCTGCTTACCAGCTGTGTGACCTTGAGCAACTTGCTTAACCTCTCTGAGACCTTACTTATATATTATTTTTGTTGTGAGAATTGTGAATAATAATTACAGCAAACATTTACCGAGTGATTACTAAGTGTCAGGTGCTGTGTTAAGGGTTTTATGTGCATGATTTCATTTAACCCTCATAATTACCCTACGAGAAAGTTACTTTCATTCTTCTCTTTTTAGAGGTGAGGAGAAAACAGAGGCTTAGAAACTATGATCTTAGATGATATATTATGATTCTCAGAAAACAGTAGAAACTCAAAAAAGTTTTGTTTCTTCCTGGCCCATGTGCTGGGAATTCCTAAGAACCCTCCAAACAGGCAGAACCAGGAAAGGAGCCAGGAAATGGGAATGGAGAAAAATAAAAGAACTTCATCTCAGGGAGGAAGTTTATTTATTTTTCTTTTTAAAGATCTAATGCACTGCCAGACCCAGGGTTTGCCAGAGCTGTCATTTTGGAGGGGCTCTGTCTCAGGGACACCTCCTCCTGGCACCTTTTGGGAGCCTCTTTTTTTTGGGACATTGGGGGCTTTAGGTCGGTAGATGAGCACACAGTTTGCCCAAAGAATACTTTGTCGTATGAGCCTTGCTGCCAAGCTGTCCCTTCACCAGGCATCTAGAGACAGACAGTTCATGGAGAGGTGTTCATGATTCTGATTAGAACCTGAACTACCAACCCTTATGGGCTTCCCCATGCCTGGCACTGAGCTAGAAGTGTTGGCTTAGGTGTTGTCATTACCTTCTGAGCAGTGGGCATTCCTAGCCCCATTTTTCAGAGGAGGAGACTGAGGCTCAATCCTACCATCTGCAATGGGCTCAGAGGCAAGAACCTAATCAGTGACTTTGTCCTCTCTTTCCTCCCCGCCAGCATCCTTTCTCACCCTAAATGGTTAACAGCCAGGAGATTAAGAACAAGTGCTAAGTGCAATTATCTCAGAACAGTTAATGCATAATTGCATATTTTTGTAAACAAGCTTAGAGGCTTTTTCAGTGACCTCTCTGTGGCCTTGTGGTTTTGCAGATAAATTCTCCTCCCTTTTACACTCTGATTTTAATTGGGAGCAACGGCTACGGCTACGCAGCTATTGCTCTTGCAGCCCTTACTCTCCCAGAGCCATTCCTGGTGTGTGTGTGTGTCCTGCATAAGCTCACCCTGCCATGCTGTGTGTGTGTGTGTGTGTGTGTGTGTGCACCCGTGTGCCTTTCTGTGGCCATGGCAGAGTTAATGACACTGCAAACCGGTGAGAGATTCTGCTGAGAACTCCTGGGTGAGGGTGGGGATTCCCTTAGATGTAGGAAACAGCTCATATTGGCAGGAGTAGAGAATCTGGAGTTTCCTCCTCGTGGGGATCATTCATTCATTCATTCTACAAATGTTTATTTATCGAGACCTTCGGTGTGCCAGGTTCCCTGGAGGAAATAGCCCTGAACGGGGCAGATCCAGCCACGGGCTGGCCAAGAAGTGTTCTCAAGCTATATTTAGTGTTTCAACAAGCTGCCATCGGGCCACCCAAGTGACCTAAAACACAGAGCCTTGCCCCAGGCAGAAATGATACCGGTTTGGTGGGGTCACCCTGCTGGCCAGAAAACTCTGGATGGTGATGACTACTGGAAACTGGAAGTGACTGAATTGATACTTACAATATTTAGGGTTTTGACAGATAAACGCTTTTGAAATAAGGGTACCTTGGCGAGGAGCTGCAATGGGTCCAGTTGTCAGCGTAGGGGATCCTGGTTTCCACCTTCTCCTGTCCTTGTCCGTACACTCCCCAAATGTCCCTGCTGTGATTAGCAGTGGGCAGCGAGGGGCAGGGGGGACTCAGCCCAAAGCCACCCCACAGTCAGAAGGCCGTGCCACGGTCTCATCCCACAGCGGGCTCTTGCTCTCCTCACTGCAACCTCCAGTCCTGCCCTGCCCTGTTCCCGTGTCCACTGTCCTCCCAGGTGCTGCACCCTGGATCTAGGCCACACTGAGGTCACCGTACTCCCTCTTTCAGTAATATTTGGGGCCTTTGCTATGTTGCTCCTCAGGTGGGAGCTCAGTGGGCTTGGCCCTGCCCCTGCAGCCCCTCCCACCAGTGTGGCAGACCCTCAGGCACTGTGTGCAGGGAGCAGTGTTCTCCCAGCCCTGCCTCTAATCCGCTGAGTGCTGAACCCGGCAGAAACCCGCTCCGGGAGACCAGGGATGCGGTATGCTGGGTGCCATCAGGCAGGGGAAAAATCGAAGGCCTGGGTGGTGGGGGCTTGGCACCCGTGTCTTAAGTCTTAAGAGATCAGGCCAGGGCTGGGCTCTGTGGCTGCTGTGTCCTCAAAGACTAGGGATCTTCCTGGACTCAACACAAGACTGCGTCTCACCCTGGGATATGGGGCAGTGAGATCCAGGGCCTGAGCTCTGGCGCTGGGATCTGCAGGCTCCCGGCTCTAATGCCCACTGCCCCCCTGCAACTCAGTTTGTTTGTCCGTGAAGACAGAGTTACCCCACATCTACCCCCCAGAGTCAGGGATGTAAACTGTAAAGGATGATGAACATGTGAGGGAGCGTAATTATGGTCATGAGGTAGAACAGGCGAGCTCTGCAGTCAGACCGTCTGCATTCAAATCCTGGCTCCGCCACTAGCCTGCTGTGTGACCGTGGGCAAGTGACTTAGCCTCTCTGTGCCTTAGTTTCCCATCTGTACAATAGGGATAATAACAGTCCCTAATTCACAGGGTATTTGTGAGGATAAAAAAGCTTGAGCTAATTCCTATGAAGTGCCTAACACAGTTCCTGGCACACAGTGATGTTTAGGAAATGATGCTGATGGTGGTGGTGGGCGGTGGTGATGTCGGTGGTGGTATGAGGAGGGTGTATAGACCCAGCTGTCCTCGTTCATGGTGAAGTGCACCTAACCTTTCCACACCTCCTCCCTGGATCTTCAGTCTTCACCTAGCTCTGACCCGGTGGGCAGCTCCCTGTGAAGTGAGTGCCATGTCTTGTCGCACAGGATAGGGAGGCAATACCAGGCGGGCCCCGGCCGGAGGGCATGTGGGCAGGACCACACCCCCGGGGGCCTGCTTTCCCCGAATTCTCCTGTGGGTCAGTGGTGAGTGCTGAGGCTCTGACCTGTGCCAGCACCCTCAGATGGGTCACCGCCTTTCAGAACTGGCACAAAGCCCTCAGCACGGGTGCCACGCTGGGATACCTGGGGTATTGCAGAGCCAAATGGGAAGAACTGGGGCTCAGTCGAGAATTCTTCTGCCTGCTTGACAATGAAGAGCAGATGTGAGCTGATGTCTGGGGAGGCGTGCAGAACACTTCTGATGACGAGCTGTTCGAAGTGGCAGAGGAAGAGCCTCTGGGCCCCACCGGGCACCGCCTCCACCGTGTGCCCTCTGTCCCAGGGGGGCTCATTTCCAGAGGAAGTGCCCCCAGCTACGCCTCTGGCCAGAGACTGACCCTCAGATTCCCAGGCCTGGGCTGTGTGGACAAGACAGCGGTCTCGGAGAAGGAAGGGGCTGCGCGTGGGTCCTGGAGGGAGGGGGAAGGGCGCCTTTCCAGTTGCAGGGCCAGGCCTGTTCCCCTCCCTTCCGGGCTGGCTGCTTCCTGGCTACCTCTGGCCTGCTCCTGTCTGGGCAGGAGAGCCACAGCTCGCCTGCACTGGGTGCCCGGAGGGGCCAGGACCGTGTCACAGGCTCTATCAATACTATCACTTAATTGACATAGCTCATCCGCCAGCCTCCTGCCAGTTTGGCTTGAGCCATCAGGCGGTATTAATTACCCCGGGGTGTGGAGGCCGAAACTTCTGCACTTGCTGAGCGGGGTGGGGGGTGGCCAGGACTGGAACGCCCAGTCTATTGGGTCCCTCTGCCCCCACCTGCCCTCCCCCTCGTGCCTATAACTCTGCATTCTGATCTCTCTTTCCCATGGAGTCTCACTTGGCCTCAATGTCTCTCCCTTTATGAAGTCTCTCATGTCTCTGTCCCTCTGACTTTGGTCATTAGCCTTCTCTTCCCAGCCGTCAGAGCCTGCAGTTCCCCACCCTGGGTTCTCTGGACGGACAGGCAGTGCATGGTCTGCTGGGATCAGCAAAAGCCTCACACTGTGTCCACAAAACGCCCGCTGTGGTTCCTCTCTCCCCCCTCGGGGCCTCTAATCGCCTCCCCCACCAGTTCCCGAGTCCTCAGCCCATCCAGGTTTCCTGAGAAAGTCGGCGTGGGGGCGATCCTGGCGGGTGAGTTGGGCCGTGGCTGGGCATGATTCCTATGTTCCTATGGGAAAGCTTGTGTGTGTGTGTGTGTGTGTGTGTGTGTGTGTTCTCAGCCCCTGGGGACACAGCCCCCACCTCGCATGGGCCTCTCTGCTGGCTCAGCCTCCCCAGCCGCAGACCACCTGGGTCGGCCCACGTGCAGAGAAGTCAGGACCTGAGAACCAAGTGAAGGGAGAGCTGCGGTCCACGAGGGTGCAGCCGGACGGAAACCACACGTTTCCTGGGGCGTCCTTTCCCGGGCTCCCGGCTTGGCCCAGGACTCCAGGATGGAGGGTGAGAAGCGGTGTGCCCGAGCTTCCTCCATGGGACAGGGTGAGCGGGACTCGGTGTTGGGTTGGTGCCCTGGCTGTGTGTCCTGGCCAGTCACCTTCCCTCTTGGAGGCTCCTGCCTTCAGCTACAACAGTGGTGGTAAAGATACTGGAAATGTCTTCTTTGAGTGCTGTGAGGGTGTAAGCTATGGTGCCAGGTAGGTGCACGAGAAGGGGCTGCCCCCCATTTCTTATCTCACTCTTCTCCTTCCTTTCTCCCGCCCCCCTTCTCCCCTCAAATTGTTCTGGAGAACCTCCAGGGTCCTAGGCCTCCCCCAACACATGCCACACAGGGGACGTGCTACACAGGTAAGACACACCCTGTCTTTGAGGAGGTCTCAGTCAGTATAACACAACAACAACAACAACAACAACAACAGCAAAAGTACTAAAGGTTTCTGACAAGTCTGGGAGCTTGCAGAATGTCAGGGCTCACTGCAGACCTGCTAAACAAGAATCTGCATGTAAGCAAGGTCCCTGGGTGATCCAAATGACCTTAAACTACTGGCCTGGGTAGGTGGTTCTAGTTCTAGTGTCAGCCTGGCTCCACTGCTTACCAGCTTGGTGCTTTTAGACAAACTGATGAACCCTTTCTGAGTCTCAGTTTCCTAATCTGTAAAATGGGGAGAATAATAAAAATGTATCCCCTGGGGCAATCATGATGATTACATAAGGTGCTGTGTCCCAAGAGCAGATACTGCGAGCCCAGGAAGCACCCGTCAGTGTGAAAGTGAGGGACTGTGGCTGCGCACTATCACCGCAGCGTTCTGGTCCTGGGATTTCTGCTGGCATTTAAGTCAGAGAGGCTGAGCCTCCCACTCACAGGCAGCAGAAGTCCCAAGGGAAGTGACGTTCATAGGCCCTAGAGCCAGACTTCCTGGGCTCAAAATCCAATGTCTGCTTTTTACTAACTGGATGACCTTTGGCAAGTGACTTCCCTGAACCTTTGTTTGCCCACCTGCAAAGTGGGCTTTTGTGAGGTCTGGCTGAGTGAGGATGGGCACTCCCAGTGAGTGCCTGGTAACAAATTTTCTTACAACCCTTTCTTCTCTTAGTCACCTCTGGCTCCTGTTTCCTGCTTTCTCTGATTTCTTACTCTTACTCCCCTTCCTTTTGTCCTGGCCAATCCTTGATGTCCCCAAAGCACAGGGTGACCAATCTAGATATGCCAGGCATAATCTGGCTTATGCATGTTGTCCCATTGTGTTATCTCACCTTTCACTCCCTGAAGTTTCCTAGTTAGGCCACCTTATCAAAGCCCCTTTCATGGATAGTTGTGTTTGGAACACTATATTTTTTTTTAAAAGCTTTATTGAGGTATAATGAACATACAATAAATGGCACATATTTAAGATGTGTACTTTGAAAAGTTTTGACATGTATTCACTCATGAAACTGTCATCACAATCAAGATAAAGAACTTACTCATCCCCCCTCCCAAAGTTTGGGAAGACTTTGGATTGAGATCCAGGTACAGTGTGGCAGGTCATGTGGCGGGGTCAGCCCAGGCCAGTTGGCAGCACTCTGCTCTTAGAGCTCAAGGCCTTTCCCAGTGCAGGGACTTCCCAACTGCTCTCTCTTCCCATCCTTCCTTCTCTCCCTCCAGCCACCTCTTTCCCCTTCTCCCAACATCTGAAAATTCTTCTCATGCAGCAGTTCCTTTCTCTGCCAGCCAGTGGTTCTCAGACTCCTGTGCCCATGACAGTCATCAGCACTGTTTGCCAAATATGCAGATTCCCAGACCCCACCTTGCAGAATCGGACTCTCGGGGAGTAGGTCTGTGAAACTCCATGTCTTACTAACGTCTCAGGTAACGTGAACACCAAGCACATCTCAGCTACGTTCCTCCTCCCTTTCATCTCAGATAACCTAAAACATTCATCAGAATATTTTGCTAAACAAAAAAAAGTTTTCTCTTCAATAAAATGTAGCAGTTAGCTTTTGCTGCGTAACAAATCACCCCAAACTGAGTGGCTTAAAGCAAACACGATATATTATTTCTCATGATTCTGTGGGTTGTTGACCAGGCTCTGTTGGGCAATTCTCCTTCTCCAGGTGGTACAGTCTAGATTCAGCAGGGAGCTTAGCTGGGGCTGGAACGTGAGACGGCCTCATCCTCCAAGCCCTCTCCGTGAGATCTCTCATCACCCCAGCATCCAGCCCGAGTTTCTTTACAGCACAGCTTCCGGCCTCCCAGACAACAAAGGCCAAAGTTGCTGGACCTTAAAGGCTAACCTGGAACGGGAACGTTGTCACTTCCACCACATTCTTTGACTGAAACAAATCCCAAGAGCAGCCCAGAGTCAAGGGGAGGGAAAATAGACTCCCCTTCTTGACGGGAGGCACAGGAGATGTGTGCATGGACGGGAGAATTGTTGGAATTCTGCTGCCGGCTTTGGAACTAAAATTCTCTCCCTCCTTACTAGAGTAGCCACTATCATTGTTACTAGCAGTAGGATGAGTTGCAGGGCCTGGGCTATACAGAGAGGACTACAGCAGAAGGCAGACATCGCTCTCTCTGTCTGGGGAAGGCGATGAGGGCTACGCTGCAGGTTAATGGAGAAGTGAATGTGGGTGGGAAGTGGGGGAACGGAGTCCGGGCAGAGGAACTGCCAAGAGCAAAGGCCTGGAAGTGTGACGTTATCTGCATCCAAGCAGGGGGAATAAAAAGGCCCCAAGGAGGCCTGCTAGGCTTCCCGGTGTCTGCAGTCCGAGGTTCCGAGGGTGACCGGGGTGCACGGGGTCTGCAGGAGCCTGCCTGTGTACTCTCAGCACAGACGGGCAGAGAGAAGCCCAAGGCCCCCATCGGGGGAGTCCGAAGGGCCGGGAACTCAGGCGTGGGAGGGTGGGGCCAGCTGATTTCTGGGGAGCACGTCTGAGCCATCACTCTTGAACTGTTCAGGGCAAGGCAGCTTCATTTTCAAGAGCGTTGTCCCCACTTTCATTTGTGAGACCAATTACAGAGCATTTTGCACCACAATTACTGGCGTTGAAACCTCTCAGTTCCGTTTGGTGAATTTTAGTAGTAATTGAACAGAGGAAGCCATCACACAGGAGATTGTCCAATTGAATCTGCCTAAGCACTGAACTGTGAATTCCAGTCCTCCTGGAGCAGTCACAGGGGGCCCAGGTCAGAGCTGCCTGCTCCCCTCCCGTGGCCCGTGTGTGTGACCGGCTGAGCATGGATGGGAGAGGAGAGGTGCCTCGAGCCAGGGTCAGCCGTGCAGTGCCCGCTATGAGGGCCAGGGATGGAGATAAGGCTGGGGTAGCACTTTCAAATCCCTGGAAGCTCTGATGTTTCAGAGTTGTGAGCTGGACTGAATTCGTGCCTTCATTTATTATTTATTGAACAAATACTTCTGCAGTGTTTACTGTACACTGGCTACTCTTCTAAGCCCATTGCAAATATTAACTTCTTTAAATCTCATAGCAATGCCAGAATTAGTCATCTTGTTATTGTTCCCATTTGATGGATGAGGAAACTGAGGCTCAGAGAGGTTAATTAAATGACTCAAGGTCACACAGCTAGTAAGGAGTAGAGCAGTTTGACTCCAGCATTCCTCTTCTTGCTTTCTTAGTCTCTCGTGGTGTTCCTCCTTGGTGTTTAGGGAAGCCTTCTAAGGTTTCCTAAGTATGTCCCAGGAGCTGTGGGAAGGGGTCTGGCTACTCCGAGGCTGCAGTGACAAAGGAGAGGTGCAGCAGAGCCTGGAAGCCTGCCTGGAAGTGGAAGCAGGAACCCAAGCAAAATACTCAAGGAGAGGGAGAGACTCAGGGACAGAGTCAGGGATGGGGTGTCTAGGAGCCATCCCTCACCCAGAGGCCCTGTGCCCAAACCCCAACTGCAAAGTTTGGGTTTTGTTTTAGCAGAAGAGGCCATATCCCCTTGGGGATATCCGTGAGGACTGTTGCTCCATCCTGCCAGCAGGTGCTCTGGGCCCTACAGGGAGGAACAAGGACAGAAAACCATCTCTACCTTCCTAGGTTCTGATTCCTTTGTAGATTTAGAGCCAGATGACTCTGGGCACCGATTCTGTGTCTTGAACATTTACAGATGAGGAAATTGAGGCTCAACAAGGAAATGCCATTTGCCCTCCTTTCCTTGAACTTGGGAGTTTCTGCTTAAATTCTTCCTGGGGGAACTCGGCCCCCTCTTGAGTGGCCTAGGCTGGTCTCCACTTCCCACACCTCCCTCTGGGGACCGCTTCTGAGGTCGAATTTGGTTGGGAAGGAACGGGAGGCTCTTTTTAGGAAGTGGCAGGAAAGTCATTGGGTTTGGTCTTTCCTATTGCTTGGAGATGGTAATGTCACCTGTTTCCTGTAACTAGCAGGCCAGCCTCGGGTCAGAGGCTCTCCTTGGGGTTTACCCCTATGACACTTATGCGGGGACCAAGCTAGGGTCAATGGCAGGGGGCAAGGCTGCCCCCCAGGGCAGGTAAAGTGCCAAATCCCTGGGGTCTAGCTTGGACGGATAAGGGTACATGTCAGAGGACAAAAGCGCTCCCCTGTGTCTTCAGATTGGTGGCTGTGAAACTCTAATGGCATTAGTGGCCTGGAAGGCGTATTAAAGCAGAGATTGCAGGGCCCCACCCTCAGAGATGCTCATTCAGCAGGTCTGGGTGAGGGCCTGAGAACTTGCATTTCTAACAGGCTCCCAGGTTACGCTGGCACTGCTGGTCCGGGGACCGGACCTTGAGAACGATTGCTTTGGACATTTTTCTCTTGACTCTTCCCTTGAGTGGGGGTGCTCCCCAGCTGGCACTGGGCTGTGCTCCCACCCCACCCACCACATGCCCCAGCATGCAGTGTGACAGCCAGGGCCAGGGAGGAGCAGGCAGGGGCATGAGCTGACAAGGCCTCTGCAGAAAGAAACCCCGGGCAGGACACGGGCAGTCACAGAAAGCAGCCGTGATGCTCACCACTGAGGAGTGACCACATCAGAGACAGGGGCCCTGCACAGGGCTCTAGAAAACTCTTCCAATGCAAAGCTGGAAGGCCGTGGGGAGCAATGGGGAAAGTGCATACTTTTAAGGCTCTGCCACTTTCTGGCTACATGCCTGTGTGATTTTGAGCAAATTACTTCCCTCTCTGCCTCCGTTTCTTCATCCATCAAGTGGGGCGAATAATACTTTCTATGACTGTTGTCAGAATACAATTGAGATTACAAAGGAGAGAGAGCGTCTGGTACGATGCCTGCCACTCAGTGTAGCTTCCCTTCCATTTCCTTCTCCATCCTAGAGACCTTGCTAGCCTGGGCTGGCCCGGGCTGGCCTGGCTCCCCGCTCTCTGCCAGTTCCCACCTGCCCTCTCCAGCCACTGGACCGTCAGCCTTTGTTATCATAAAAAAAGAGCTGGATTTTAATTTGTGGAATGTTTCTTTCTTTCTTATTCCTTTTTTTTTTTTTTTTTTTAAAGAAAAGCCTAATTAGGAAGCCCGTTAAATGCCTGCAATTCCAATATAATTCTATTAAATTCTCCCTGTAAAGTTAATGTTACAGACTTTTTAACAGATGTTTTAATTAGGCATTGTTATTAAAGAGAATACTGTAGAAATTAAAACCAGACCCTAAATGGGGGAAGAAAGGCAGTTTTCTTGTGCTGGGTAAATGGTGGCAGCCGCCCAGCAAAGAGCTGTTGGCAGCGGGTCATGAAAAACATGCACGAAAGGAGAGGGAATGCTTGGCGCGAGCCGCAGTGCTCAGCAGCGGGGGACGATGCCCGCGCCTGGTGCGCTCGGCCAGCACAACCTTGAGGCCGGCCAGCATGGGACACAGGAGAGGAGCCAGGAAGGGCAGAGGCCCACTGGCCTGGACTGACAGCTTTTGGGGTCTGTTCCTATAGTGATTTTTCCATTTAGGTACATCTCATCTGACCTTCGTGGCAGCCCACGAGGCAGGGATTCCTCTCACCCATTTTATACACCAGGAAACTGAGGCCCAGGGACATATGATCATCTGCTCAGGCAGCCACTGTAATAGGCGGAGCTGGACGTTGGATTTGGGTTTCCAGCTATCTGGCGCTGGGTTGTTTATCCGACGGCAACACGATCTAGTGGTTTTATCTATGTATATATGGCATGAGATTTCGAGACAGAAAGACCTAAGTTTAAGTCAAAGGTTTTGTTCTCACTGGCTGTGTGTCCTTAGGATATTTGCTTCATCTCTCTGAGCCTCAGTTTCCTCATCTGTACAATGGGAAAAAAATAATAGGACTTATTCATCCAAGGGGTTAAGATGAAGTGTCACATGTGAGGCACCAAGCGCGGGGCCTGGAGATGGCAGTGCTCAGGGCGTAGTAATAGACAGGATGACAGCTCCGGCCAGCGCGTGGCAGAGCTGGAGCTCCAACCTAGACGTCCGGTCCAGAGTCCGTCCTTTCTGTGGCACCACCCTGGGTGGTCTGGCCAGCCCGCCCTGCAGGCTGAATGACCCGCCTGTTGTTTGAGACTCAGCTGATTCCCAGTGACCACAGCTCTCAAAACCACCAGTGGTTTCTGCGCTGGCTGCCGCTGGCTGTGTCCTGTTACCTGGAAAGTAACCTCGACTCTGGTGCCAGCCGAGCGCGAGCGCGGGGTCAGCCAGCGTGTGGCTGGCTCGGGGAGACCATCCTGCCACTGGAGGTGGGAGTCGCTGGTTGCCATGGAGACCCCAGATGAGGCATCCGGCTCCCTCTGAGATGGCCACCCAACTCCAGATGGCTCCTCAGAGGAGGAGGGAGGGGAGAGGTTGGATTTGAATCCTGCCTTCTTCAATAGCAGAAGTGAAGCTACTGGCATGTCACGTCGCCTGGGCCTCTACTGCTCTGGCTCTGTGTCTTGCTGTCTCCTTCTCCGGGGCTTTGAGCCAGGGGCCTGGCTAACACACTCTCTGGTGCGACTGGTGACATGCTCAGATCTGCCATTCTCAGGGGCTAATTTTCCTGTCCATCCTCCAAGGCTGTCAGCCTGGGATTATTCAAATGATGTTTATTTCGGTCCTGTGACCCACATAGATCTGCCACGAGTGCTTTGGTGAGAGCTTGAAAGGAAGAAATGACGGGGGGGGGGCACCACGTGGGTCTTATCCCTGGCCCCCTCCCAGGAAGCTCTGCAGATTCCTACTTGGAGCTGACACCGATTTCCCTCCCCTCTCGCTGGCTCTGTCACCGCCATTCAAGTCACCCTTCCAGGTCAAGGGGGAGGCTCCAGGGGTGACTCTTGCTTAGGGTGACCTTCCTTGGGACCATTACCACCAGAGCCCTGAGGTGCCAAGGGACACATCGCCTGGCGCTCAGCAGGTGCTTCTGATGCCCTGACCCCTGCCTCCCGGGCCTTTGGTTTCCAGGATGTGGAGCAGTTTTTCTCAGCCACCCCTCTTTGCAGGCAGGAGGGTGCTGTGAAAACCATGGGCTCTGAATTCCAGTCTTGCCTTCACTAGCTGTGTGAGCCTGGGCAGTGGCTCAGCCTCTCTGAGCCTCAGTTTCCTCATCTGTAAGGTGGGGATGGTAATGCGTCCCTGGGGAACTGAGGAAGACAAAAATATGTTCCTGACAGCATCAGCTGCATACAGGATAGCTATAAAAGGGGGGGGACGAGCAGTTAGTGTATGTGTCTGCATACACAGACACATACACGGAACACACAGGACATATGCATAACGGCCCTCAAGACTGGCCATGCATGTTACCTCTGGAAGGTGTGTCTGGGGATTTCTTCTTTTCTCTCTAGTTTAAATAGTTTTTAAATTATGGACCTGTATTATTTTTTAATCAAAAGAAAAAGGCAGCAAAACAACCAGTGCAGAAACCGCTGTGGTTTTGAGAACCCTGGTGGGGCAGGAATCACTGATTCTCAAACAACAGTCGGGTCACGTAGCCCACGGGGTGGGCTGGCTGGGCCACCCTTCCAGTGGGGGCAATTGACCCAGCTTTGGGCCCTGAGCAACTGGGTTTGAGCCCTGGCTCTGTGACTTTTCAGCCACATGACTTCAGGTGAGGTCTCTGAGCCTGTTTCCTTGTCTGTGAAATGGGATGAACGGAAGCTGCTTGCGAGTCTGTTTCAGGGGAACCGAGAATGGGCGTGAGGCATCGGGACAAGCATAGATGCCAGGTAGGTAGAGATTCAGACGACTCTTGGGTTTTCCTGTTGCTGCCTCAGGAGGCTGGGATCACCCCTGAAGTCAGGTGATGGCATTGAGGAGTACCTCTGGGCCACCAAATCTGACTGGTGGTGTCAAATCTGCATCTTACTTGACACCAGCAGCATCGACACTGCCGACCTCTCGGCTCCTGGAGACCCCCTCTTCTTCCCTTAACGTTTCCCAACTTTTCATGTGAGAAGGGAAGAAGGTTGGGGGGGGGAGTAGTCTGGGCTGCGTGGGCCCCAGGTGGCTGGGTTGAGAGTGTGGGAACTTTCCTCCCCTTGAGAACCTGCAAGTGTAAGTCATCTGGAACAATCTGCATGTCCATCAGAAAGGATCTGGTTGAATAAGTTGTGCATCCATCCTGGAACCCCACGAGGGAGTTAGACCATGTCTTGGAGGGAGATGAAATATTCCACAACAGGCTAAGTGGAAAATAAACAATGAGATAATAATGTTTATAAGTATGATCTCATTTTCATAAAAAATATAAGATAAAACAATCCTTGGAGTAGGAGAGATTAAGAACTTTTTTAATTTTTAAATTTATATGGTTAACTTTCATTAACAACAGCAAGACCTACAATGACAACAGCTATAAAGGTTTTTTTAAAAATCTGAAAAGCAGCTTTATTCATAATTACCCAAACTTGGAAGCAACCCACATGTCCTTCAGCAGGTGAATGGATAAATAAAAGGCGGCACAGCCAGACAAAGGAATATTATACAGCCCTAAAACAAATGAGCTATGGAGCCATGAAGAGACATGGAGGAATCTTAAATGCATATTACTAAGTGAAAGAAGGCAATGTGAAAATGCTACGTACGGTATGGTTCCAACCATGTGATATCCTGGAATAGGAAAAACTATGAGGACAGTAAAAAGATCAGTGGTTGCCAGGGGTTGGGGGTGGCGGGGAAGGAATGAATAGGCAGGGAAACTAGTCTGTACTAGACTACAATGGTGGATCCATGTCATTACACATTTGTCAAAACGCGAAGAATATGTGACTGCAAGAGTGGGCCCTAATGTAAGCTGTGGACTCTGGGTGATGACGATGTGTCAATGCAGGTGCATCAATTGTGACAAATGCATCACTCTGTTGCAGGATGTCAAGTAGGGGAGATTGGGCTTGTTAGGGGGCAGGGGGCGGATAGAAACTCTGTACTTCCCACTCAGTTTATTAACCTATTAAAGGACCTTGTTGAGTCCAGTGCTGAGAGGGCTGCGTCAGGATGCTTGGGAGGCTGGCCCAACAGGGGGACTCTGGGGTGAATCAGAAGCCCAGAGCTGAGCCTGAACGGTGAGCCTTCAGGGGCACAGGGTCAAGCACGGGGTGACAGAGGTTCTTCTAGTGGCCCCGAAGGTGGGGCTGTGAACTTTGGCTGGGCTATTCCCTGCTCCCCACCCCCCAGCATAACGGGGAGGGAATGGGGGTTTGTGGGTGTGGTAGGCAGAACAGCCCTGCCCTTTCTCCTCGGGTGTCTACACCCTGATCTCTCAAACCTGAGAATGTGGTAGGCCACACGGCAGAGGGGAATTAAGGTGGCAGATGGAATTAAGTTTGCTAATCAACTGACCTTAAAATAAGGAGGCTGTCCAGGGTTGCCCGGTGGGTCCAATGTAATCCTCACAAGAGGGAAAGTCAGGGTTGGAGCGATTCGATGTGAGAGGGACACAACTTGCCGTTTCTGGCTTTGATGCTGGAAGAGGATCTTGAGCTACAGACTGTGGTCAGCCTCGAGAAGCCGGAAAAGGGAGGAGGTGAATTCTTCCCTAGAGCCTCCGAAAAGGATCAGCCCTGCTGACACCTTGCGTTCAGCCACAGGAGACTCATTTTGGATCTCTGACCTCCAGAATTGTGAGATAATAAACTCGTGTTGCTTTAAACCACTAAGTTTGGGGTAATTGGTCACAGCAGCCATAGAAAGCGAACACAGTAGGGATCTCGCTTGAAAGGGTCGAGGTTTTAAGGGTCAGGAGTGAGTTTTCTCCAGTCCCATTGTGCCTTATGGGGCATGGGACCCCAGCTTCTGCCAATGCCGGGAGCCCCAAACCCATCTCTGTTCAAACCTGGAGTCCAGAGACAAAGCTGGCAGCTGCCTACTGGGCTACGTCGCAGCTTTCCAGCCTGTGGGATGGGCATGTCGGAGGGTTCCAGAATAGCTTCTCCCTTCCTCGCTTGTGTAGAAAAGATGCCATTTAAGACTGAACTTGAATCCCAGTTTCACCACCTCCACTGTGTGACTTTAAACAGGTGACCTCATCTCTCTGAGCTTTAAAGTCCCAACCTGCCAAACGGGCATTGTGGTGTCCGTCGGAATTGATGTGGGTCAGGTGAGGCCTTGTACGTGAAATGCCCAGGGTGGTCCTTGGTTCGCAGGGGAGCCGAGGTCCCGGTGGGGCTCTGTGGCCCACCGGTGCGGGGAAGGTGGGCAGCCCCCTCCTGGCCTGCCATCCCAGGGGCCCCTGCGGAGGTTCCCCAGATGTTCCGCCAGGTGTGTCCCAAGGCCCATCTGTTTTATGGACATGTGTCCCACTCGCAGCTCTGCCTGGCATCCTGTTGACAGAAGCTTCAGAGAAGTCTCTTTCAAGTCCTAGAGCACCTTGAGAAAATAGTTTCTGCATCACGGAGGCCCATGGCGTCACAGGGCGCACAGTTAGACGCTTCTGAGCAGCACGCTGGCCCTGCACTGATAATTAGGTGGAGTTTTCTCTTTATGATTCATCCTCTTCCACCAGCTGAGGCTGTTTTCCTTGAGACCCCAAACCCATTTTCTGCCCTTGGTGATGTCCCAATGCAAAGAAACTCAGCTTTACTGACCTTTTTCAGGCTGTGTGTGGGTCCAGGGTGAGAACAGCCTTCGCCAGGCTCCAGAAAGCCCCGGAGAATGCTGCCCATGACTTGCATTGGATCTAACGGAGGGGCAAAAGCACAAACCCCGAGGTTCTGTCGGACGCAGGAGGGGCAAGCTGGTCTTGTGCACCCTGGGCCACAAGGGAGCTGATGAACGATCAGCCTCACCTCCCCCAGAGGCCCAGCCCTGGAGTCTGGGATTCCGCTTCCTAGACCAGCTGCCCGGGTGATTCTGATGAAAATGTCTACACACCATTCATTGAGTGATACCAATATTGTGGCTATTTCAAAGGCTTAGAACTAGGCAGACCTGGACCTAAATTCCATCGTCAGCTTTGGGACTTCAGTCATGTTCCTTTACCTTTCCAGGCTCCACCTTTCCCACCTGTAAAATGTTTTAAAACAACATGATAGAGTGTTTTCTAACCCTTTGCACCACCTCGCTTGATCTTTACAGCAGTCCTCAAGGTAGGAACTATTATTTTCAAACTCTGGAAGCCTCACCGAGACCACTCCCATCCCCTTGTTTCTAAGTGTGGTACTGAGTCGCAGTGGAGTTAAGTCTCTATAGAGTACCTAGCACGGTGCTGGGCTTGTTGCAGGTGCTTTATAAATACTCACTCCTCTACCCCTGGCCCATTGGATGGGTTGGGAGCTGCTAGGGATCTGATGTGGGAATGGGGCTTGCAGGGCCTAGAGGGGCTCAGAGCCCAGAGGGGAACATCAGTCCCACGTGAGAGCTCACCAAGGCCAGGCACCGGGGGAGGTGACCCCAGAGAAGGGAGCGAGGCGTGCATCCTGTGATTGCTGTGTTGGGATAATTTTCCCAGTGGACAAGAGAGGAGGAATCTTCCACATTGGAAGCCCTCCAAGGAACGGCTCAGTAGGGAACCAGGGACAGATTCTCATGAGCATTTCAGAAGTTATCCCCTCTTCTCGAGCATCCCTGCTTAGTGCAATCAGGCCTCTTCCAGGGGAATACCGCGTCAGTGTTATGGACGAATAGAGATAGATTTATTGACACAAGCATGAGGCTAATTCGCTTTATTGACAATAAAGCAAACCATACCAAAAAGAGCAAGGGGGTGGGGGTGGGGGTGGGGGAATGAATGAATAAATGAGGCTTATTTATTTCACTTCATCATTTTATAACAAGTTAGGATTTCACTTTCTCACCTAAACTTTTCCCAGCTGAGTTTTAAATACTGTACCTAAATCTCATGGATCATCCTGCGTTAAATACCCTCTGCGGTTCTGTTCTGAACATCAAGGTCAAAAGGCCAGTGCTGGCTTTTCTCTGAGCTGCTAAATAGTTCTTCATTCATCCAGCCACTAGGTATTGAGTGTTCACTGTGAGTGAGGCCATGTTTGGGGCACTGGAGGGACATCAGCAAACAAAATAGACAGAAGTCTCTGCCCTCCTGGAGCTACCGTGCTCACGGGGGAAGACGGAAAACAACAACATCACAATGACAGCAGCAACAACAACGGTAACAATGACAGTAACAAAACCAACCAGAACAAACACTGGGGAAACTGGGTGGTGTGTATATGGGAACTCTCTGTACTGTCTTTGCTGCCTTTCTGTAAATCTAAAATTAAAACTACAAAACCCCCAGAGTATATAATAAATGTATATACACACATATGTTTGATGATACATGCTCTGAAGGAAAGGAAATCAGGAAGGAGATTAGCTAATGCTCTGGGGCAAGGGGAAGGGTTGTAGTTTTTAAAAGGCTGGTCTTTTTGAAAAAGTGTCATTTGCACAAAGATTTGGAGGAGGAAAAAGAGCAGGGCGCGGGAAGATGTGGGGAAGGAGCGGTAGAGGAAACGGTAAGTGCAAAGTCCCAGTCGCCAGCCTCACAGAGGGTCCCAGTGGCCCCGGAATTCACACCCTTCGAGCCACCCTTAGGCTCTTGTGGGAGCGTGACTTCCACGGCTAGGTCATAAAGAGATTATGGCTTCAGCCTTGCTTTCTCTCTGATCACGCGTGCTGGGGACACTCACGCAGTCCCGTGGACAGGGCCACGTGGGGAGAACTGGGCCTCCTGCCAACAGCCAGCACTAACCTGTGGGATGTGTGAGTGACCAGCTTGGAAACAGAACTTCCAGCCTTCGGATGACTGCAGCCACATCGACACAATCTCATGAGAGACTTTGGGCCAGAATTATCTAGCTGAGATGCTCCCAGATTCCTGACCCACAGGAACTCTGTGAAATATTTTTTTAAGAAGTTTATTGTTTTAAGCAGCTACAAATTGGAGTTATTTGTTACACAGCAATAAATAACCCATACAGGTGCGGAGGTGGGGGTGGGCCTGCTTGCTCTGGGAGAAGCATGGAGGTGAGCAGTTGGGTGGAGGGTGTGAGGATGAGAACAGGAGTATCTGAGGCTGAGTCAGTTTCCTCCTGAGGAGCAGGCTTCCTCTCTGTGGGTATCATTATTATTATTTTTTCAGCAATTGGCTCTCCCCAGCGTTTCTCAGGCCCAGACCTTGGGAACCAGTCTGTGATGCTCATTTTCTTCTCTGCCCCGGTCTTCTGAGGTGGGTTTAAATCTCCTCTTCCCAGGAAGTCTGTGGTGGTGTCACCCTTCCTGAAGCGGTTTCAGCGAGATCTCATGCTGAAACCGGGCCAATGCCTCTCGGAGCACTTTTTTTTTTTTAAGGCCAGATCTATTTTGGAAAAGAACTAACATAGATTTGAGCAAAAAGGAGAGAAAAAGAATTTGATTAATTAGAAACAAACCATTGTTCAGAGAAGAGTGCACAGAGGAGGGGAGGTTTGAGGGAGGCTGCAAAGATGGTTATGGGGAGTTGGGCAAAGACGGCAGGTGAAGACATAGGAACAGGGAGACGAGGGCAGGTGAAGGCTCACTGCCCTCTGGGAATTCAGTCAGTGTGGAGGCCAGGAAGGGGGAGTGGGGGCAGGGGAGTGCAGGGGAGAGCATGCAGGGGCTGGAAAGGGAGCAGGGTGTGCAGGACTCTGAGTCTAAATTGCATCCTGTATGACAGAGGTTTTCCCGCCGGGCAGCTTCCCATCCTTAGGAAGGTTCCGCTTGGGATTGTTTTGGTTGCAAGGGTCAGAAAATCCATGCCGAGTTGGAGTTAGGAAACAAGGGAATGTAATTTAGACAAAACAAGAGACCACGGTTTGATGTAGTCAGGACTTATTCTCTCTCTCTCTCTCTCTCTCTCTCGGTCTTGTCTTCTGCCATGTTGGCAACATTCTTCCTTAGGCTCTTGCCTTGTGGTTGCAAGACAGTTGTCATCTTTCTAGGGTTGAATCTAGCAGAAAAGAATCATTGTGTTTCCTCCAGCTTCCCGGAACAAAGCCTTGCTATTTACTGCACAGTTGATGGCTCACTGGGTGTAGGTCATGTGCCCACTTCTAGGCCAGGCATTGCCACCAGTAGATGTGGAACTTTGATTGGCTGCCCTGTTGGAACCCAGGGACTGAGAATGGGGATTAGGTTGCCTAAGATGGAAACAGGGCTGATGCTACCAGTGGGTGGATGGGTCATGTGACAAGATGCAAAGGGAAACATTTAGTGGAATAGTCAAGAGTGTCACTTCATAAGCACTTAAGGGAGCAAGGCCAGAATGCTAAGTTTACTCAAACTGACATGTGGTATGGAAAGGTCTCCATTAAATAGTCAGATACAGGTGTGTGCCTTTATAGATTCCGTGAGGTATTGTTACACTGCAGTCATGATTGTACTGTTATTATTATTGAATTGTTTCATGCTATTTTGAGTTTTTTAAATCATTTTTTTAAATTAGTTATATTGTTTTTGCTTGGGAATTTTACATTATCATTGACTAAATGTAAATTTCTTTTGTACTTGATATATTTATTTATTTTATTTCAGAATGTTATGGGGGTACAGATGCATTGGCCACATAAATTGCCTTTGTACTACCCCAGTCACAGCTACAAGCTTGCCCATCCCCCAGACAGGGTGTACCTCACCCATTAGCTGTGAATTTACCCATCCCCTCTTCCCCCTCACACCTGCCTGATCCCCGATAAATGTTACTTCTGTATGTGCACGTAAGTGTTGATCGATTAGAACCAATGCAATGGTGAGTACATGTGGTGCTTGTTTTTCCATTCCTGTGATACTTCGCTTAGAAGAATGGGCTCTGGCTCCATCCAGGATAATACAAGAGGTATTAGTTCTCCAATTTTTATGGCTGAGTAGTAGTCCACGGTATACATATACCACATTTTATTAATCCACTCATGCATTTATGGGCACTTGGGTTGTTTCCACATATTTTGAGTCTTTTAACCACTTTGTGTTAGGGTAAAACTAGCTGCTGTAACAGATAAACTCTTAAAATATTATTGTCTTAAAACAATTTTCCTTCAAGCCAAGTCGAGTGTGAGTTCTTGATTGACAGTGCTGTGGCTCTGTTCCACAGAGTCATTCAGGGATTGATTAAAGCATGTTCCCTTTTGTGGCTCCTTGGATCTTAGAGTTCCCTCTTCCAGGTAGCAGACAGAGAAAGAGAAGGTGGAGCGAGGGTACCGGCTTCTTACACACCTCTGCCTGAAAGGGAGCAGCACATCACTTTCATCCGTGTTCCAGTGGTGGGAAGTAGTCATGTAGTTCCATCTAGAACCACATGGAAAATGTCCTGCCTGTGCAACCTTGTACTATGGACTGGGAGTGTGCATCTTTGGTGGGCAGCCACCAACTTGCAACACCCTCCACATATGCTGTCCCAAATTGTAGCTTTTAAAGTTACAGATTAGGAAATGTAGAGAAGTATTGTCAAAGGTGACGGCAGGACCCCTGAAGGGTTTCTAGGGAGGGGAGTGACACGTCAAATCAATCTTTGCTCTGGGACATGAAGGAGATGGTGGTAGTGGAATGGAAAGGAATGGCTCGGGTCCCTGTTGTCCCCACTTCTGTCTCCGTTTTGAATGGTGCAATACCCAGGGGTGTCTTGCATTTATATTCCTACCATGTACTGAGGATTTGTCGTGTGTCTTTTTGAAACACCGTCTATTGACTCCTTAGCAATGCTGTGAGGCAGGCACTATTATCTGCAATTTACAGATAAGAAAATTAAAGTTCAGGGAAGGGAAGTGACTTGTCCAAGGTGTGTTGGGCGTTGAGTGGGTTTGTCACTGAAGCTGCTGGTCTGTATTGGGAAATGCATTTGGGACTCTGTGGTGGCAAGCATGCGTGTGCCCTGTGGCATGGCGTCTTAGGGAGCAGAGGGTTTGGGGATGCAGCAGTGACGGGGCCTGGCTGCCAGGGGCATTGGCTAGCTCTTTGCAGCTGCATCTCTACCTGGGGCAAAGCTTTCAGCACTGCCCTTCCTGTCCCCTGCCCGTCCGATGGAGTCACCTTCAAGTCCCTAACATAGATGCTTGTGAGTCCCCTGATCTGCTCCCCGAATCTGCTTCGTGGCTCCTGGCCCTGGTGGGGAGGGGGACCACAGACATGCTCCCCAGGCTGGAGAAGCCAGTTCTGCTGACTGGGCAGATGGGGCCCACGCACCGGGACCTGGGGAGATGGAGAGGAGAAAGTGGCTGAGCACAGCTCTGCGAGGCCTGGTGATTTATGAGGAGCAGCTTCCGCAGGCCATCTGGACCAGGAACTTCAGGAAGCACATCCTGTGTGGAGGCGCGGGCAGCGTGGGAGCCCTGCCAGGGAGGAGGAGGGCGGCAAGGGAGCGGGAGGAGGGAGGGGATGAGGAGGCAGGAATGGGGCAGAGGCAACGTGGAAAAAGCCCTGGCAGTGAAATCAGACAGATCCAGGTGCTTCCACTTGTAGAAACTTTGGTCGGGACCTTAACCCCTCGGGGCCTCAGTTTGATCAACTTTAAAATGGAATGACAATGTACCCACCGCTAGCCCAGTGACTCGAAGGAAGGAGGCTGATGTTACTGAGCGTCTTCCATGTGCCAAGCAGTCAGTGAGGTGCTGGGAATGCACAGATGCTCAGAGTTTGCCGTCTAGTGGGAGAGGCAGGCTATTTTGGAACACGTGAAATATTTACAATAAACTTGGAACACAGAAGTGAGAACCACTAACTCCCCTGCCTGGAGGTGACATCTGAGCTGGGCCTTAAAGGAGAAATACGAGCTAAGTGGCCCGTGAAGCTGTGGCAGAGGGAATAGGCTGAGCAAAGTGTGCCACGTACCGCCAAATGTTGGTTCATTCATTTATAACTTCAGCCCCGATCGCTCCACTGAGCTCTGAACACACATATCCACCTGCCCACTTGACATTTCCATTTGGGAGTCTAATGGACACTTCAAATGTGGTCCTCTCGCTTCCTCCACCTATACATGTCAATCGGGTCTCTCTTGGCAAATGGCACCACCATCCACTCAGTCACATAAGCCAAAAATCTAGAGACATCTATTTCTCTTCGGTTTCTCCATTTCCCTCCTCACTGAATCCAGTGGTGCCAACTTGCACCACTTCCTGTGTGTGCTTCCTCCTGAAATTGGGCAACGTGGTGGTCCTAGCCTCACAGCCTCAAATTCAGTTTATCAGCAATTTCCGTCAGCCCTTATGTCCCACATACATCTAGAATCCCTCACTTCTGTCCCTCTCCTCCACGGCCAGTATGGTCTAACCCTCTGTGGGATCCTGCCCAGACAACTGCAGGGGGCTATGAGCTCATTTGCCTGTTTCCACGTCTGTCTTTCACCATCCAGTCTCCTCGCAGCTGCCAGAGTGGTCTTCACAAAAGAGCAATCAGATCACATCCCTGCTTAAAGCCTTCACCAGACAGCTATTTTCACAATAATTCTGTATAACCAGTCACCCTAAAACTCAGTGCTATACAACGACTGGCATTTATTTCCTGCTCACATGCCTACAGGTTGGCTGAGGTTGGGGGGGCGGTCTCGGTGGGATTTGGCTTCAGCCTACAGTTCTACTCCATGTGCTTCTCTCATCCTCCTTGGAACAGTGGCTGCTCAGGACACGTTCTTCTCACGGTGAAAAAACAGGAGCACTAGAGGGCAAGCCCACCTGTGCAAGAACATTCCGAGCTTCAGCTCCCAACACATCCGCTACCATCCCATTGCTCAAAGCAAGCCATGCAGCCAAGTCAAAAATCAAGGAGACAGGAGTACACGTCACCATCGTGAGCATGTGGCAAAGGTGTGGATATATAATGCATTCTAGTGGAATAAAGAATTGGGACCACTAATTCAGTCTTCAACAAAGGCCTTTTGTGGCTTTCTATTACACTTAGAACAAGGTCTAAACGCCACCTTCCCCCCTCAGGATCTGGTCTCTGATACATCGACAATCTCGACTCCTACCACTTTCTCCTCACCCATTTCTCTCCAGCCACGTTGTCTTCTTGGCTGTCCCACACCCTTTCCAAACTCTTTTTCCACCCCGGGACCTTTGCATCTGTCATCATTCTCTGTCTAGAACACACTGCTCCCAGATCTTCACGTGATGGGCTCCTTCTCGCCATCAGGTCTCAGGGGAACCGCCGTCACCTATCCTCGCAGAGGTTGTCAGAGAGGCAGGCGCTGGCTCCACTCCAGAGATTCCAAAATGGCAGGTCTAAGGGTGGGGTGCAGGAGTCTGTTTCCAACAAGACACACACGGTTGTCAGGAGTGCTGGTGTGCCGTGGACACGTTCTGAGAAATCCTGCTGTGTCACGGAAGTGTGCCCTAGGAGCACCGGGGAAGCCGTGGAGAGCCTGTGGGGGGTCAGGGAAGCCTCCAGAAGAGGCGGTGGCTGAGCTGAGATCTGAAGGACGGGGAGGAGGTCGTAAGGCAGACAGGACTCTATGCCTTGGTGCCATCTCACGACTCCCGGGTCCTCTCCCTGGATCCCACACCCCATGCAGCCCGGGCCCTCTGGCACGGACTCCCGTTGACAGCATTATATACGAGCAACGTCCGAGCTTGTTCAGACAACCAATTCCACAGGAAGTCTTAGAAAGCTTTTTCCCTCTAAATGATCTTTTTTAGTGTCTGTCACCCAGAGTTGTAGAGATTTTATATCATCTATGAAATCCTATTAAGATTTTATTTCCTTATTTTCCTTTTATGATGACTGGGATTTCCTTCCTGAGAGGAGGCCCCAGGAAGTGGGTGTGCCTCGGCGGGAGCCAGGCCTGGGGAGGGCGGGTCGCTGGGGCGGCCTCGGCCTCAGCAGCAGCACAAGTGTTCGGAGTTGGCAGCAACATTCAGGGTCCTGTGGCCCTGTTTTCCACCCGAGGTATCAGCTCTAGAGCACCCTGTGACTCACCCTGAGAGTCGGGGGGGCGGTTGAAGACCTTCCACTTCCGGGAGGGCTGGCATTTTGGGTGCTGCCTGTCTGGGTGACTTCAGGAGGGCCATGTGCCTTCCTTGAGCCTAATCTGTACATGCGTACACACGTTAAGGTGCAGATGAGATGTGATAAGGGCTTTGTAAGGAGGGACGGCACAGGGACAGCTCATCCGCTCTCTGGTTGAACACATTCAGTGATGGGAAACCCACGACTTTGGAAGGCAGAGTGTTGAGATCTGGCTGGTTCTGGATACCATTAGCCAGTGTGCTGGGGATGTCTTCGACTTCAGCTCACCTAACATATAAATCTCCAACTTTGAGAGTCTCATCAAAGCCACTGACCTGACACTGAGCAAGAAAAAATCGAGGACAGAAGCCTGTGGCCTCTGCAGGGAACTTTCCTTTAGGCATTGGTTTTCACCCCTGGCTGCTCACGGGAGTCACCTGAGATGGTCATGCAACACACTCAGTGCTCAGGCTTTATCCCAGATTTATTCGATAACAATCATCAAGGGTGGGCACAGGGTGGCATCAGGGCAGTTATTAAACTTCTCCAGGTGATTCTAATTTTGCACCGAGGGAAGCCCCTTCTTTTAAGGTACATTCAGCCAGTCGTGGACCCACCCAGAGCACTGGCAACAAACTCATATTTTCCCACCTGTCCGCAAGGATCTGTCGAACGGATGCCTGCTTCATTCCAGATACAAAATGTATGTCACCCCAGGTAGAGGTTAAACCTGGGACCACTTTAACAAAAATCACTAATTTTTTACTGGCTCTGGCCCTATTTATGAGCCTCTGAAAAGTCCTCCCAATTTTTTGGCGGAGGCCCTTATGTGTTTAGGAATAAGTCTCATTCTCTACATAAGGGAGTTTGCTAAGTTCTTTCTCTCCTGCTCCTCCTTTCTTGGTGACACCTGCTGCCCATGAACCATGGTAGAGCACCTAACTGCTTTCACCTCTGCTGGTGCCCCCTGTAAAAAATGCAAATGCCCATGTCCCATGCAATATCCCAGATGTTGGTACCATTCTTTGGCATTACCATTGATTAACCCAGCTCCTACTTTTGGTCTAGTGCAGAAGTGAGGCGGTCAGCCTTCCTCTCTTGCCCTCACACTTTGTCATGTGGGCTGCTGGTGCACTAGGTCCCAGCAAGTCTCTTATGAGCTCAGCCTTACCAGCCTCTTCCTGAAGCCCCGTCCCAGAGGCTGGGCATGCATTCCTGGCCCAGACCTGGGATGTGAATAGTCTATGTGGCTTCTTGCGTGTATGTTTTGCTCCTTTCACTGCAAACTAGAAAGACTTGACTGATTCCAACCCAAACTTACTTGTGCAAAATCCCCTCCTGGCTGGTCTACCCGAAAATTTGCCTTATGAGCTTAGTCCACTCAGCAGTCTGCCTGAAGAAGTCCAGGCCCAGCTCAGGCCCAAGTGTGGATTCAACTCAGGTCAAAGCTGAAATTGCAAATTCCAAGTCTGTTTCATTCCCCTGGTCTCTCGATTTGGCCCCATCACCTGAGAAAATAATAATATTAATATAGAAGAGCTTCTATCTATTGAGTGCTTACTCTGGGCTGGTATGATGCTGAGTGCTTTACATGGTTTATCTCGTTTGATCCTTATACAAGTCTTAAGTAGTGGATGTTATTAGGATCTATTTTATAGATGAGGACACAAAAGATCAGAAAGGTTGCGTTAATTTCCCATTGTCACTTAGCATGTACGGGGAGAGCTGGGATGTGAATCCAGGTCGGTGTGACTTAGAGGCCCCAACTTACGGTCTGGTCTGATTGTTCCTACAGAACCCAAGTAGATTCCTCCTGGCGCTCCTTCCCCAGGGCTTATCCATCATCCAGACAATAAGCAGATCTTCAGACTTATCAGGAGTCCAGGATCAGGATTATGGTTCTATGTTTTCTGTTGGAAAATTGGGTGGCATTTGCCCATTTCTTGTCTTTCAGTTTCTTAAATTCTCCACATTCCCTTGAGAATCCATGTAGACTAAGGACTCAGAGAGTTCAATGTCAGAATTTCAGAGCCAGTAGTGCCCTTAGAGAGATAGACCATCAAGTTTACCTCTTCACCAGAGAGAAGGAGAAATGGACCTGTCTAAGGCCACACAATAGGACACAGCAGACTGGGTTCAGGATCCAGGGTCCTTCTCCCACAGCCTTGGACTCATTGCGTGACCTTGTGTAAGTCACCCCTCTCTGAAGAATGAAACAGGCGCATGGCCACAGAAGCAGTCCCTGTGTTCAGCTAAGGTTTTAGAAAGCAGAACCCTTTGACAAAAGGGAACCTGCAATGTAGAGCTAGCCTAACAGCTCAAAGCCAAGATGATCTATTAAGTCAGGGGTGTGGATCTGGAAAGCTCATTCTCCCCCTTTTCCCTTTTCCCCATCTATCCTTAGGCACTTCTAGGAATGCAAGATACATGCTGATGCCAGTTAGAAAATCAGAAGCTTAAGCAGTTTGAGGGCATTAAGAGAGAACTTGATTGAGCTAAATCTAAACCTAGTCATCATGCTGACTGATCCGAGAAGAAGAGCCCTCCCACCAATGGTGTTAAATGGTTAACAATCTGCTCTCTGAGAAAAAAAATAAAAGTCTTGATTTATAGCATTTGCCCATTTCCATGGTGTAAATGTTTCTATGATGGCCAATTTTAAGTTACCAACATGATATGAGGCAGCTTGTAAATTTCCTGAAAATGTAACAATTGCTTCTTTTGAGCTGGTACAAGCGGACTGCAGCACACCACTGCATCCAAATCTTCAAATTCTTTGCTAGATTTGGATTCTTAAATTTTGGTAGCAGGTTTCCACTACCATGGGTATAGTATGAAAGAAATGGTGGGTGGGAGCATGCAGATAGCTTGACTATCACATGGATAGATCTTTTCCTATGCTAGCATTGTTTCTGTTTCATATCTTGATGAAAATGTTGCAATTTTTATCCTGTTATAGAGAAAATAAAAGTGTGACTTGTGGTTCACAATCTATGAAGCTGATTTCATTTAATTTTGTCAGTTCTATCGCATTTCTCACAGTTACAACTTTTTTCCCCTCCTGGGATGGTATGACATTATGTTGTGATATCGTGTTGGGTACTGTTCCCCTCTGATCCATTCTGTCAGGATACCTTCTTCTTTCAGGGCTTCCATTTCCCTACATTCAAGGCTCGGACATATGAACCTTATATATTTTCCCTGGCCCCAGGCTGGTATGTCTGCAGGAGGGGAGGTGGAACTCTGGTTCTAAATCTCTCCTTGGCACGTGTTCTCAGGCATGAGTGAAGAATCAGTGATTCAGTTTGAACAGAGAAACTGCAGACAGATGTGTGTTCTCACATCTGGCTACTTGGAGGCACAGCTGCATTTGGCCACCCACTATTTTTGTACCTGTGGGGGAAGGAATCAGTTTCCTTATTGTGCTGGCATTTTTATCTGCATGGGGGAAAGATGCTTAGGTCACATGCTGGGAGATGCCAGACAGGCTTCTGGGGGCAAGGCAGATATTTTCTTAGATCTTGGTGGGCTGGCAAAGAGGGGCAGGGTTGTAGGTAGAAGGTATCCCTGAGTCTCTGGTCAGCTCCTCAGGCCGGCTGACTGGGTTCGTGAGACAAAGCACAAACCCATTTTTTATCCCAACGACTCCAACTGCACCTCTGCTGGGGTTAGGAAACCCATTCCCCGGATGGCATCGAGCCAGAAAATTAGCAATGATCAATGAAAGGGGAAGGATGATGAAATAAAAGTGGAGTCTCAATTATGCTCTAAACGAGCAAGGCGATGTTAAGTCTTTAGCAGAGGAGGGGCCGGGGACTAGAGGAAGGAAAAAATGATTACTTGGAAGAATTCAGCGCCCCAGTCTGGACTCAGCCATTGATTTCCTATTCTAGTTCCACAGATGGACCATAAAGGCCTTGTAGAGTGCACGTCCGCCACGCTGTATTTCTCTACAGTCTGCATAAAGGAAATGTGAGTTCCTCCACTCTGCTTATCCGTCCTGCAACATCAGATCCTGGGTGGGTCTAAAGGAACAAATGTCTGTGGGTAATACGTTAGGGATTCAAACTTACCAGCTGCTGGGAAGTCACATTTGTGGTTTCAGGACACGGGATGATTCTGTGTGAACCATGGTGCAAGTGGCTCTTGTAAAATTATAAAAATAATGTGTTGTACTCAGGAAGCAGAGGGCTGAAATGTTTCTACGAGATTTCAGAGATTTAAAAAAAAAAAAAAGCCAAACTTTTTTTCCTTAAACTGCTAAAAAGACAAAGTAATTGATGTTGAATTTGGTGATTTGCTCTGAAAAATGCAATCATTGGGACAGCCTGTATCAGTCATTTAGAACGGAAACCAAATGTTTTCTTTCATGTATATCCATAACGTAAAAGACTTATCTCCCATCTGGCCAAACCTCTTTCTGTAGAAATGTTCACAGTGGAATTGCATTAATAAGTAGACATCAAGTGAAATTTACTATTTATGCATTTTCAATGGTCTCTGTAAACCATGTTGCACGTCGATCTTGTATCAATAAACATCTCTACCTGCAGGTTTTCAAGATAGATTAGCCGAGAAGGGCCATTATGGGATGAAAGAGGAGGACATGCTGGGAGAAAAATGAAATCAAACATTCACCCGTGCAAACACTTCCTTCCTGGATACTATTTGGATTTTAATTTTTTTTTTCAAATATAAAATAAAATACAAGATGCTGGTGCTGTTTAGAGATAGCCCACATCTGTATGGCAATGAGACAATTCTCCAGAGCGCGGCTCTCAGTGGGGTATTCATTTAATTCATATTGGTTTTGGACGGCAGCCGGTAATGAGGAAAGATACGGACAGAGGCAGGAGATGGCAGTTGGAAGTCTGTACCTTTTTGAACATGAAAGTACAAAAGGGTCGTGCATGTATTGAGGTTTTAGTGAAAATTCAATAACTTGAGCTGCAGACACTTTGCTCCGGAACACTAATAAAGATGGGAGAGCTAATAAGGGACTTGAATTTGAGCTTCTCAGAGAGGGAAGCTGGAGTGGTGCCAGGCTCAGCTGCCCCGACGTTGAAGGATGCCCTGGTATGTTTCTGCCCATGGGCCAGTTGAGGACTAGGTTGATTTTAAGGCATCGTCTAACAGCATGTGAGCCCCAGAGTCCTGCAAATGCCAAACAGGCACCACTGAAATGGGATTCACTGAAGAGGACCTCGGGGATACTTGATTTTCCTGTCAGCAAATACCCTGATAGGCCCGGGTTCAAAACAGGAGCGTCCTTCCCAAAGCCAGACAATCCCCCACTGGGTCTTTTTGTTTCCCCAAAGTGCAGCGGCCTGAGGATCTCATTGATGAGCTTGAGTTTGAATCAAAGGGCCAAAAGCCTCTCAGATAGAGGCACCAGCTAGTAAGGAGTTGTAGGATGAGAGAAAAGGCTCAGCCTCTGCAAGATTAAGGACTCACCCTGAATTATCTAACTTTATCCTCCTCTCCACCAGGTATTATACTACCACTTTCTCCCATTTTCGGATGCTCATGTGTAAAATCACACCATGGCAGACCCAGGATGTGAACTCAGATCATAGGCATGCATAGACAGTGTGGTCTTTTCGCCCCGCCAAGCCATCTGGGCTTCATGTCCTCCAGCTCCAGGAGGAATTCAGAGTTCTGGAAAGAGAAATCTGGGATGGGGCTCAACTCATGACTGGCTTTGTTCTTGGGTTGACCACGTTTGCAGAGAGCCGTTTGAGAACCATCTTGAAATCACCCCTCAGCCTTCTCTGCTGCAGGCCGCTGCCCTTGGCTTACACCAGGGTTGGTGAGTTTGACCACATTTGCAGGAGGCTGCCTGAGAACCATCTGTTGGAGAAGCTCAGCTTTCTCTTCTTTAGGCTGGAGATCCTTCCTAACCTGCCCCAGCTTTGCCTGAGGTCTGAATGCTCACTAGTGTGGTTACAATTAGTACTGATTATTGCAACAGTGCCAGGCATGGCACATGGCACATTACATTCTGTGTCTCTAGTGGTCACAACAAACCCAGGAGGTTAGTGCATTATTTCCATCATACAGACGAAGAGAGTGAAAATACCAGCTGTAGGATTTGATCCCAGGTCTGCCTAAATTCTAAGCTCATGGTTTAATGCTGACCGGGGAGGCCATGAATTGGGTGCCTTGTGGAGGGATGTGGTGGGTGTCTGGGCATTTTTGCCAGATTCAGTGCTGTGGGCTGAGATACACGTGGAGTGTTGGACAGCCCGGTCCTAGGAGGTGTCACTGCACTCAACTCTTCCTCCCAGCCCACTCTTGGAATTCCCAGGCTCTGCTCTGGGCCTTTTTTGTCTACCCTAGTAGCCTTTCCCTTCTCTGTGGAGTCCTGAAGGCTCTCACCTAGTAGAGCTGAGCTGCCAATGATAAATACCATTTAATTACAGAACAAGCTTTTCTGCCATTTCTCTCAGCACGGCTTCTATTGCCGAAGATTAAACTTCATTCCAATACCACTGAATTACCTTTTTAAACCTATTATTTCAATGTGATTAACTTCACTTCTTTTCATTTAGCTGTAAGCAAAATCTTGTTTACAAGGCAAAAAAAGTCTTTGCCTTAATATCGGCAATAATAATACAAACGAACATTGCAAGAAAATAATTTATGTGAAAAACAGGAAAAAATGGCATTGATACATGAGGCTCCTCTCCAATTAATAAAAAGGAGGAAATATTTAAAAACAATTTATCAAAGAAATATATACAGTTCATACATCATGCATTTGCAAAGAATATACTAATATTCATTCCCCAAATAGCTGCGTGACCCTGGATTCTAATTCTTTTGTGTGTGACAAATTCTGGGCTGTGGTTAAAATCCAGAGCTGGGTTTGGTTAACGGAGTACCAGGACAGGCAAGGTTACTGCCAGAGAAGGAGGCTTGGGTTCGCTAGACACCTGCCACGTTCACTCTTTCGAATGCGGCCAAAATGCATTCGAGGTTTTTAGAGAAGGTTGTTGTCGCAAGCCCGGGTGAGCAGCCCAAAACCCAGGTTTTTAAGGCAGACCTCCATCCTATCATTTGTACCCCTCCTTTTCAGGATTGAAATCCGAACCACTAAAAACCATAATTTTATTAAGAATTGCAAAAGGGAGAAACGCTTGGCAATTTAATAAAATTGTTTTCATTTGAAGCAAACCCTGGCAGACTGTTTCCTGAAAGTTGTCAAGGCCGGGTGGCCGCTGGGAAGTGGTGGCATCTGTCACTGCAGTTATGCAAATCCCCTCCTGTTGGGGCCAGAGTTTGGAGAGGGGACACACGGCTGCACGTTGGCAAGGCAGACACCGTATGCTACCACCCGCACGGCTCCCTAATTTATTTGTACCATTTTCTTTTATGGCCTTCCATGAGACGCACTTTCCAGGGAGTTCCTTTACAGGGCAATGCAGAGAAATTAGCATTTGCATCGTATTTAACAGTTTACAATGAGTTCTTCCACCCGGACATAAAACAATGTGCTTTTATAAGGAAAACATCAATATCAGAATGAATATTTCCTCATATGGGGTCCTCGTTTAGCTGACGTTTAGACTCCTTGACGGTTTAAAAGGAAAAACTGGGAGCTGGCAAAAGGCTTTGCAGCTCGAGCCAGGGTGCCCAGCCCACGGTGCCACAGAGGCGCCTTTGGGAGCAAGAGGCTGGGCCAGATGTGTGGCCCCAGGACTGGGGGCAGCAGGGAGCTCCAGCCCTGGCCCACCTCTTCCTTCCACCTCTTCCTCCTGCTCTGTCTCCTTGTTGCTCACCTGCCCCCCCTCATCCCTTCATTAAGTTTTATTGACTTTTCCCTTCCCTCCCTCCCTTCCCCCCTCCCTTCCTCCACCTGTTTGATTAACCACATTTACTGAGCACCTATGGGTCCAGGCTCCAACCTAGGGCTGGCATGGCCGAGGAGAAGCAGACACTCTAAACTTTCCTAACCTCTGACTTTTTTTTTGGGCACATAAAATCCACCCGTACATGCACAACCAGATGGACCGACTTTTCCACCTTAAACTTCATAATGTTGAAATCACTTAGGAACCCCCATGATGGAGGAGCCAAGCCCCGCCCTCACCTCTGCTAAGGAATCTTCTCTTTTCCCTGTTAGCTCTCTGCCTCCTCGCCTCCTCGTGCTACCCAGTGCTGATCGTTGGGAACTTTATTTACATATTCTCATCTCATCCTCAAAGCAAGTCACACGGTAGAAGAGAGGCAGAATGGAAGAGAAGTGGATTTGGTGGCTTGCCATGCAGGCACTGGCCCTGCTCCATGCTGTGACTTGGTTGAATTCAGTCCATGCAGACCCTCCAAGAACTGTTCACTGTGTCCGTGGGGACTGCTGGGGTCTGCGCCCCACTTCCCATCTCAGCAGGGGACTTTGTCAGAGGGCTGGGTGGCAGCAGAGCAGATGGAGAGGTCAGTCTCTGAGAACGAGACATTGCCTTCAGGGGCAGCCACCTCCAGGGGCGCCCCAGGGTGCCTGCCAGCGGGGACCAGGAACTGGAAAACCCAGGGAGTGCTGGATTCTTCCAGGGTGGGGGGCAGAGGCTCCGAGAAGCTGGGGGAAATGCCAGAAACCATCAGGGCAGGTTGACAGATGTGTTTCCAGCATCTGCCTCGCTCCTGGTGCTTGGCAGATGGGGCGCGGGGACCAGGCAGCTGAAAACCTGGAACCGTTTCAAACAGCTCCATTCCCCAGGCTCACAGCAGAGCATTTGCAGGGGGCAGCCACCGAGCCAGCCCTCCGGGGTCTCCTCAGCCACAGAAGTTCCACTGGAACCCTGCACAAGCCTGTCTTGTAGACAGGGAATTGTGGGGCTGAGTGAGCAATCTCTGGCTTATGAAACCCCTTATTTCTGCCCTTATGGCTCTGTGTGTCACCTTTGGTGACTTCAGACACCTGAGAACTTTGAGATATGCTCATTTGCCAGGTGGAAATGACAAGCTGAAGGCTGACTGGACCTTCTAGAGCTGTGCTGTCCAATACAGTAGTCACTAGCCAGATGTGGCTATTCCAAATATTTTACATTTATTTACTGTAAGTGTAACATACTCACTGCATTTCAAAAAAGGAATCTAAAATATCTCAATATTTTTATATTCATTACATTGTTGACATGATAATATTTTGGATATAGTGGGTTAAATAAAATGTTACTAAAACTAATTTCACTTGTTTCTTTTTACTTTTTTCTTAAAAATGTGGTTACTAGAAAATTTAAAATGACACACAGAGCTTGCAATCTACTTCTTTTGGATCGTGCTGTCCAAAAGAAGGAAAGACCTTGTAGCATCATCCTCAAATGACATTGTGCCCAGGTCCCCAGCAAAATTTGTCCAGAGGTCCTTATTGCTGAGGACTGCTGCGTCTTGGAGGCATGAGCCACCCATTCCTCTCATGACCAGAATGTGATGGAAATTGGGTCCTCAGGGACCCAGGTCAGCTGTTTCTGAAGAGCAGTGGCTGCACGTGCTGCTTTGGCTACTCTGGGCAGTTTGTGCTAATCTGCTACCGCTGGCATCTCAACACAGCCGTGGTGCTAGGTCCCCAGGCTCATGGCTGCTCCCTCTGGACCCAAAGACAGGCTCTCGAGAGGCCTCTTGGGGCATCTAGCAGCCTCTCTGCCTGCTCCCCATGGTGCCTGCGCTTGTCCCTGGCCAACCCACAGGACCCAGGCTACTCTTCTGCCTTCTACCTTCTCCACCTTGATGGGCTGCCAGGTTCTAAGCAGGTGAGCCCAAAAGCTGAAGCAACTTTGGGAAGCCAGGCGCGAGGGGACATCTTGGAGTAGCCACCTCCATCCTGGGTCACTCTCACTCACCCCAACCCCCTGTATCACGAGGGGCACTTTTTTAGATGTGGGCAACAGGAGACATTCTCAGGGCTGGGGGGCAGTGGGGATGGGGTGTTATTTCTTTGCTTAGCGTCTCAGTCCAAGCCCACCCTAAAGATCGACTCATCCCTTTGCACAGAGGAACATCCTCTTTGGACCTCCCTCCCAGCCCCAAGGGCCCCGGAATTCCTCATATTACACCAAAAAGCTCACTCTTTTAGGGGTGGGTGAGGATAAATCTCATCTGCATTCGTCTGTCATTGAGTAGGTACTACCGAGCACCTGCCCTGTGGCAGCGCCCCGCCGGGGGCTGGCAACAGTAGCAAACAGGAGCAGTCACGCCCTGGCCTCTCAGAGCGCCCTCTAGCGGGGAGACACGTGCTGATCCAGAAATCACACCCAGGTCTCCTTACAAACCAACTGTAAGAGCTACTTGGCAAAGGATGCTTGAAACTGATAGGGTCTTTCGTGGCGATGGATGGGGTCAGGGAAGGCATTTCTGAGGATGTGACGTTTTAGTCGAAATTGTTGTGTTTTGAAAGCTTTAATTTTGTTCCCATCCTGCTCCCGTTAAAGAACTGAGGTCAAACCCCCTAGGTAAGGGTTTTGAGGATGAGGGAAGACTGAGAAACATTTACCAGCATGGCCTGAGGCAGAACAGTCTGGAAGAGAAACTTTGATAGGAATAGAGAGAGGGATTCAGAAAATCAGCACATCTTAGCACGAAGTCTTAAGAGTAAGGTCAGCCTGCAACTGGGAGAGGGAGCGAGGGCTAGAACTCATGGTAAGTTGAGGCTGCAGGGGTGAAGGGTGACGGGTGTGTGCCTCTCTCCCGGGTAGGACTCCTGCCTCCGCAGAGTGATGACTTAACAGATCTGTGCAGGGTTGCATGTTGTGTACTCGGTGTTTCAATGGGCCCTCTGTTCTTTTATTGGATCTCAAAAAAGCATCCAACGATAGAATATGCCTGCCGGGGTACCCAATGTTGGAAAGAGTCCTGAACCAAGAGACCCAGTTCCAACCCTGATTTTGCCCCTTGACCCACCGTGTGACCTTGGGCCAGCCCTCTCCCCTCTCTGGAATGTAACCTCCTCATCTGTAAAATAAGGGGGCTGGACTGGGTGACCTCCAAGCCCACATGCACATCTCGGGTTCCAGGACTCTGGGAGTCAATGACGTGCTTGGCTGAGCCGTTCCCAGCTGTAGCCGAGAGGTCGGGGTTCAAGCCTGTTATGAAGCTGCGGCTCAGACGCTGCCACTTCTGATATTAATTTCTTTTCTCCCCATGAGGCATGGAGGGCTTTATGAATGACTTCAAGAATTGCCTCTGGCCTTGGGGACCGAAGTTGGCCCTGAAAGCAAATGGAGCTGAAACCCTAGAGCAACTGTACCCCAGGCTTTTGGTGAATTGACCTCAATCATTTCTCCCATGAGCAAGCTGCAGCTGAACTCCTGCGAACAGAAAACTGGCGACAAACTTTCCTTCTGATTGTCCTCAGAGCCATGCTCTGCTCCATCCCAATCCTGAGCAGAGAGAGTCCTGACTTTATCAGAAGTACACAGTCATGGACGTGGGGGTTGTTCAGCTGTGAGTTAGAATCTTGCAACTGGTTGAGTCACCCTGGGTAACCTCCACCAGCCTCAGTTTCTCCATCCATAAAATGGGGAAGATGAAGTCACCCACCCTCGCTAAATTATTAGGAGATTAAAATGAACTCATGTTACTTTATATCGTATGTAAGCACCTGGTAAAATACAAAGCTGTATGAAGATTATTATTATTATAAAATAAAAGTGACAATAAAAATATACATCCCTCCCAGGATGAAAACGTGTATCTCTAGAGCTTAGAGATACTATTGCTAATAAATGTATCTTTTGTTTGCACAAGACTTTAGCTTATAAAACACCTATGTTCATTACCTCATTTTGTTCTCACCAGGACCTATGAGGCAGGTGTCATGACTTCCGTGTTTCAGCCGGGCAATGGCTCATAAAGGGGAATTGGAATGCCCAAAGTCACAGCTACCTGTGACATAAACCCTGATCTGATTGCCTCTAAGTGGGTGTTTTTCTCGCTGTCTGATGCTGTTTGGACTGGACACACAGCTCTAGCACCCTCTCCCCCTTGCAGCTCTTGGGGCAGCCACTGTCCCTTTACTGGTAGGTGTCGATCACTCAGACCTGTGACCTTTTGGCTCGAAGGGCCTTTAATAGTAGGCACGGCATGCACCTGTCTCTTTTCACATGGCCAGGAGGAGTTTGCTTAGAATAGCTCTGTGGGAGACGCTTCGACCAAGTAACTAGAAGCCTCAGTTTTATGCTCAGGTGAGTGGTCACTGGGGTGGACTGCCCTGTACCCTGAGCTAATAGGTGGGCCTGGAAAGGGGCAGGAGGCTGCAAAGGTGAGGAACTCTATGGAAGAAGGCGAATCACTGGCTGATGTCTCGACAAGAGGAAGATCCTCAGACAGGTCCCAATTCCATTCCACAAACATTCCCTTAGGTCTTCCTCCTGCCATGCCCCAGGCCCAGGGTCCACAAAACTAATTTGTGTTAAAACTTTGTCCCTGCCCTTGCAAAGCTCACAGTCACAGCCCGGAAGAGCCCTCTGGGTGGCTACCAGATATCCCCTAGCACAAAAGTTTCTGATTCCTTTCCAGCTAAAAATGAAAATATCTTTTCTGGAGGAGAATAAATAAATAAATAAGCTCCCAGAAACAAGATCTTATCAGAATAATAAAATTAAATTATAACAGCGCTGTCAGCGGCACAATATCTGAGGGTGAAAAGATGTGATCTCGGTGAAAACATCGGATCTGTCTGTTTATAGATCTAATAAATTATGTTAGAATTGTGCTCTTATAAATCCAGGCTGTCGAGGAAACCTAACAACTAATTCATCAGTTGCTCATCGAGAGGTCCCTTCTCCGTTCCAATTGCTCACCATGTAGATAACAAGGAGCCTTACAGACCGGCTGGTTAAATGTCATTTGTTTCAGAGCTGTAACACGGCACGGATCATTGCTCACACATAGTCACCCAATTATATTAACCTGTGCAGCAATACGGTGTAATGACATGACATTAACGCAGCCACTTCAGAGGGGCGACAACTTCCCTCCTCACAGAGGATGGAGCTGCCAGCTTCTCTCCAACATCTCCCTTGTCATTTAAATGCAAAACAAAAGCTCTTGAATGGAAGGAGCAGAGAGTCAGTTCTCTCTGGCAGCCTCTGAAATTTAAAATCTTCCATGCTTTATCCTGTTAGCTCCGAGGGGTTTGCCTGCCGAGTTTTTTAATTCAGCAGCTCGATTGTCCCAAAGGACAGGGTCCCCACTCTCTTCTCACAATTCACAGTGTCTTGTCTTCAAGGGCAGTTCTGGGATTACCCCAAAAATAGGGAACAATGAGACTGAACTAAGGGATGAAAGACACAGAAAGAGCCCTACTCACCCAGGTAAATTACAAGGCACAGAGCCCTTCTGGGAGATGATGGTATTTGGGGTCACTAGTTTCTTTTGTCTTGTCAGAGATATAAGGGGCAGATAAACAGACCTAGCTGATTTCAGAGCCTCCTGTTTCCCAATCTTGGCACTATTGACATTTGGGGCCGGATCATTGTTTGTCATCGGTGGTCTGTCCTGTGCATCGTGTGATGTTCAGCAGCGTCCCTGATCTCTACCCACTAGATGCCAGTAGTATTTTCTCACCATTTGAGACAATCAAAAATGTCTCCACACTTTGCCAAAACTCCCCTGGGGGGCAAAATCGCTCCCAGCTGCGAATCAGTGATATAGGGTGAAACTTTTCACTCCACAAACCTTCAGCAAATATTTGCAGAGCACCAGATTTGTGCTGGGCGTGGGGCACTTTAAGTTGCTCGGAAGTTTCTTAGTAAAAGAGGAGCCTATCTCTGAACTCCCCAAGTCCCTCTCCTCTGCAAACAGGGGTGGCTGTGTCCTTTAGGTTTTTTAGGTCGAATTGAAGCTCTTCTGCTTGACAGTTGTGAACCTCTAGGACTCTGCTTCATCTGTATAATGGGCATAATAATACGATAGCACCAGCCTCACTGAGCTGTTGTGAGAATTAAATGATTTATGCAGGTGAAGTACTGAAAACCTGGCACAGGAAGCCTTCGGCATTTGGTGTTGTCATTTTCACTGAAGCCCACTCATGAAGGATCCTGGGGATCAGAAGTTGGCCCAGACTTCAAGGACAGAGCCTGGCCTGGGAATGAGACCAGTGTGTATATTCTCTTGTATGTATCAAATACTGTAAAATATTCCCTTCAAAATTTCAGCATAAAAACAAAAAATTAAACAAAAGACCCAAACAACAAAAGAAGTAACAATTAAAGGTGAACTAGAAGAGAACTTTCTCAACCTTAAGAAAAACTTAAGTATTTTATTAAAAGGTCTATACTACCTTAGGAAAAATTAACAAAAAGAGGCCAGTGTTTAGCAAAATGAATGTTCTGTAAGTATTTTATCCTGTTTTATTTTTCCTTCGTAGCATTGATCTCATATACACATCAGGTTGTTGTTTGTCACCCACACACAGATGTAAGTCCCATGAGGGCAGGGGCTTTGTTTTGTTCACCACCGTGTTCTCAGTGCCTAGACTGATGCCTGCGGTATAGCAGGTACTCAATAAGTATTTGTTAAGTTCAAGGATAAGTGAATCCTAACAGGTCTCCAATAAAGGGATTCCATAGACAATTTAATCTGGGAAACTTTGCTTCTCATCTTTCCCTCTTGGAAAGTAGCAATGCGCAATGTATATTTTTCCATGGAACCCCGACTTGAGAAAGGCTGACCTGTCTGTACCCTGGTTAACCTGGCCCTCCAGTACAACTCCAACCTCATCAGCTCCTACTCTCCTCTTGCTCATGCCTGCTCCAGCCACAGCGGCCTCCCTTTCATTCCTTGAACACACCAGGCAAGCTCTCAGTTCAGAGTCTCTGCCTAGAATGCTCTTCATCACATAAGCACATGGCTCATTCCCTCCATCCTTCAGGTCTCTAATCGAATGCCACCTTACTAAAGGGTTCCCTAATGGCTCTGTTTAAATAATCATGGGTCCAACTCCTGATGCCCTGCCTCAGCTCTATCCTCCTTTCTAGCTTGTGTGTGTGATCATCACAAATGCTCTATATTGTACTTATTCATTTGGTTTATCATCTGCCTCCTCGACTAGTATGTGGCAGGGCTTTCTCTGTTCCATTCACCGCTGTGTCTAGGTCAGTTCTTTGCACATGGTAGGTGTTTGACAGATATTTGCTAAACACCTGGACTAATAAATGAAAAAACCCTACGGGCATTACGGGCATTACAGGCATCCACGAGGAGAACAGTTTTCCCATAAAGAACAAAGATCAGATTGCTTTCAGACTTTGCCACAATTCTGAATGCTGCAAGACAATGGGACACTATCTATGGAATTTTAAGAAGAAAAGGTTATGGCTCGAAAAATACCATTCCCAGTCAAGTTGTTCAATCTTGAAGACAAGAGAAAGATATATATGCAAAGGGTACCATTTATGAGCCCATCCTAAAACACAAAAAGAAAAGCAAATAAAATTCTTGAAGCTATATTCCACATGAATGAGATAAATCAAGGATGGGGACACAGGAATGGGTAATTCAACATAAAAGTCAGAATAGTGAACATTAAAATCAGTTAAACATAGAACTGAATTATTATTTTAATAACCAGAAATATGGTTACATAGCAATGCAATTATCTAAAAATAATTCTTGGAAAAGATGAATATAATACAAACAAACATAAAATTAAACATTAATAATCTGAGTCTAAAAATTCTAGATTATATCAATGAAAACATGTAAGTGGGTTAGGAATGGATTGGGGGTAATTTTTAAATGCCCCTTTACTCCTCTCATAGAGGACAAGTCAACAAAAATGATTTAATTCATTATATTAATGAACAGACAAATACAAGTTTAAGTACAGTTTTTGCCAAGAAAAACCAATAATTTAGAGGAATGTAAGAAGGTGTTATACTCTTCAACCAGCCACTGGAGAAAATAAGCAAGCAGAACAGAGTTTAGGGGAATATTTTTGTATATTATTTCTAGTGCTTTTTTATATTTTAAACTTTTTTCAGAATTTAGAAAAACAGTCATGGTGCTGACAGAAAACAAAACTAATAGCAAAAAAGTACAAAGAGGAGTATAAAATAACACTGTACTAAGATCCAGAACTCGGGGTCTTTAAATAGAACAAAATTTATTACAAAATATAAAGACCTTCTGGTTGGATTAAAGCAAGCAAGAAAGCCTGCAAACAAACAGACAGAGACCACCTGCAAATTTTGTACATGATTTATACTTAAATCAAAATGACGCAGAAAGACAAGACAGACTCCAATATAAAAGACATTAAAAGAAGGTAATTTTATTTTGATAAGAAAGCAATCCATAATAAGAAACATAATAGTTTCTACCTTAATACATAATTTCTACCTTAAACTAATATTCAAATCCATACATATTGGTGAAGCACAAAAGGCATTTTCACTGAAATCAAGACTAAGATAAGAACGCCCCTTTACCCACTAGAAGCCACATTTCCCTACTTGTAATAACCAGAAATATCTCCAGACATTGCCAAATGTCCCCAAAGGGACAAAATCATTCCCGGTTGAGAATCACTGATCTGAGTTGAGAATCACTGATCTAGGTTGAGTGTCACTGACCTAAGTTGAGAATCACTGTTCTAGAAGTTCTAGTAAATGCAAAGAGATGAGAAAAAAATTACGTATTGTGACTACTGAGAGGATTGTCATGACTTGCAGAAGATGTGGTTATCATCCTCAAAACTTAAAGAAAATTAACTAGAATATCTATTGGGAGTAATAAAAAAAGGTCAATAAGGAGGCTGGATATGGAATAAATGTACAAAAAATCTATCCAGAATTCTAACAACAATCATTTAGAAAATATAATGGACAAAAAGATTTTATTCCAATAGCAACAAAAAGAGAAAATCTTAAGTAATAATCTTACCGAGATATATACTGGGATACATATGAAGGAAACATACAATTTATTGAAGAAGATTTTCTTGTGCTCACTTCCACTTCCAAGAATGATCTTCTAAAAATGAAAACATGTTACCAATTGCTTAACACTGTCAATGGCTTCCCATTGCCTTCAAGATAAAGACCTAAGTCTATAACACGTCTCTTCTGGCTCCTGTTGACTCATGCAGAGATTTGGCCCTGCTCACTCCCTGGGCTCCAGGAGGAACCAGGATATTTGAACACAACATCACACACCATCCAATTCTGTTCTTTTCCAGGTGTACAGCCCAGAACTTTCATCTTATATAACATGATTTTCAGCTCCTTGACCACTCCATCATTCTTCCCTGTATTCATTCCATTAGCCAATCAAAGTCTGTCTTGAAAGTAGGTGTCTAGAACTGAATGTGATGTCCTGAGTATAGTCTCACCAGAGCACAATTTTGTCCCTCCTTCATCTTCATATTTTACTTACCTGTTTATCAACATAGAAATACAGATGGACCTGCATTTAATTCCTGGCTCTACCATTTACTGGCAAGACATAGAACCTCGTTGATCCTCAGTTTCCCCTTCAACAGGATGATGATAACAGTACCTTCTCAGATGGCTATGATATTGGCTGGTACATAGCACCTGTTCTGATCCCCTTTCTGTGTTAGAATTTGTCACATTCTGAATCTCCTGCCAACCTTTCCCCTTCATCCCATGGTCACTGTCCATGCCAACCTGATATCTTGGCTGGGTGATTGAAGCTGACTGGTTGGATTCCTTGCCTCCATTTGCTCCCCTCAAATCCTCATTGCAGAGCTATCTTTATAAAACCCAAGTTAAATACACGATTTCCCTCCCAATACCTTTGATGGTTCTCCAATGCATCCCACAGGTTAAAACTTCTTATCTGCAGCTGGGCTGCATCTACCTGTCTGGCATCACCTTCCACTCCCTCCCTCTGGACATCTGACACTCCAGTCTGGCTCAGCAGTTCCTTGGCTTGCAAAGCCCTGGCCTGAGAAAGGAAAATATTTCATCATGGACCTTCCTACTGCAACTGGCCTCCTCTGGAAGAATTCTCAACCAAGACAGAAAAGATCACAGTAGAACGTCTCCCTTTAGAGCTACACCAAACTGCTTCTTACCAGAGAGAGGGACCAGGGAAAGCTGGTGAGCTGGCTGGGGGAAACAAGAAGGATTCTAGGTGGGTTTCTCTCCCAGAGCCAGGGAACTAGCCCTGGGGCTCTGGAGGACTCATTTCTGAGCATAAAAACCTCCCCTCACCCAACACCTCATTGGTCACGGGCACTTCCATTTCATGGTCAATTGGCCATAATTTCAATTACGTAGCAAGCTTTTATTTTACATGGAAATTCCAAAACAACTCAGAAATCTGTGGAGATGCCTAGGTATAAAGGACTAGGAGTTTTAAGTCTGAAAGGTGGGAAATATCCCATTTTCTATGTATCTATCCTTACTGGCCCCAGCACACTGAAAGGGTGTGTGAGCAGCAATTATTGAGAGAATATCAGAGGTAAAGTGTCTGGCATGTGGCACATACTAAATATTACTTGTTCTAATGTTTTTATTTATTTTTGAAACAAAGTCAGTTTGCTAAATGTATACCTAAGATATGTTTATATCTTAAAACACCTTGCATATCAATACATTCACAAATTAATTTTTTTTATGAGACTAAGAGTCCTGAGCCTTTTGTAAAAATTTTATTTTGTTGTGGTAAGAGCACTTAACAAGAGATCTAACATCTTAACACAATTTTTTTAAGTGTATGATACAATACTGTTAACTGTAGGGATGAAGGTGTACAACAGATCTCTAATCCTTATTCATCTTGCGAGTCTTTAGTTTTGATTTGGAAAATCAGACTCCAATTCAATCGAGAGGGCTTTGGCTTCAAATGATGTGAGCTTCTCTCTCCTCCTCTCTGCCTTGGTTTAAGCCGACAAAGCAGACACCAGGCGAATGGCTTCAAAGAAGGGTGTCCAAGGCCTGAACCCATGAGTGGCTCAATAAATGGCAGGGAGACCCCATGAACAAGAGGGTCTCAGCACTGATTGCTCATTAGGATTACCTGGGCAGCTTTTAAAAGGTCTGATTCCCAGACCAACTTCTAGGCCAATTGAATTAGAACCCCTGGGGGTGGGTCTCAGACTTCAGGACTTTTTTCAAGCTCCCCAGGGACTCCTATGTGCAGCTGAGGTTGAGAACCATGGTTCTGCTGGTGCTAGGTAGTCTAGTTTTCCTTTCCCTTCTCTCCCATGAGAAGGATTCCATGAACATCACTGCTGTGGTTTTCAGGTGAGGAATCAGCAGCTCAGAGGGGCAGAGTGATCAGCCCAAGATCACTTAAACCCAAGTACGTGGGGAAGCCAGGAGATGAAGCAGGTCTGGCTGGCTCCAAAGCCTGTGGTCTTTCAGTTTCACCAAGATGCCAATCATGCCATCCCCTAGCTGGGTTTTGGCTACAGCTTCCCTATCCTAAATCTGAATTGAACCATATTTATGTTCTTCTCTGTTTGCAGGGGGAAAAGCATGAGATAAACAAGAGCTAAGATGGAAGGAATGCCATGTATCCTTGTTCCTGATCTTAATAAATCTTCTGCAATAACTTCAGGACTCAAGACATCCACATTAAATGCAACCCTGCATGTACACTCACATGCACATATACACATTTGCATGTGATCATTAAATGAATTCTTATAAAGAACCTATGACATATCAGGTACTGGACAAGTATATATACCTGTTTATACAGGGGGATGGTTTACTGAAGAAGAGGTTAAATGTATAAACTCTGAAGACCTATGACTTGGCTTTGTTGTTGTTATAGAGACGGGATCTCAACATTTTGCCCAGGCTGGCTTGGTTGATCCTCCTACCTCAGTCTCCCAAAGTGCTAGGGTTATAGGTAGGAGTCACCACACCTGGCCTTATGACTTGGATTTTGAACCCGGTTTCCCAGGTGTATAAACTCAGCTGAGTCACTTAACTTGAAACTTTTCCCCCCTGCCATTATTATTATATATAAGAACTTACACACACATCTCTCTGGGCGTGGAGCTGGGAGAGGGAGCTGGGGGACAGCTCTTGGGCCGGTGTCCTCAGAGTCTCTCCCTGAAGTGATGCTGAGGCTTTAGTGGCGGCAGCTGTGTCTGCCCCTATCCCTCTCAAGCTGAGGTGTTAGCTTCCATGGGGATCGAGTGTCAAGCCGGGATCCGCCAAGGCCAGCCAGAGGAGACCTGTAGGCTGGGGGTGCCGGCGTGGGTGTGTAGCAGAGTGCGGGCATGAGCTTGAGTTGCCCACACCTGGCTTCTTCCTGATGCCTTGAGCAGTGGGGGCAGGTGTGGGCATCCTTTCTCCCTCCTGGAGTTTGCCTGGCTGCTCCCAGGGCTGAGGCCCTGCCTGCACCTCTCAGATGCCCCCAGGGCTGTGGTTAAGAGCATGGGCTCTGGCCTTGGACTCACCTGGGTGACTCTTGGCCTCCTTCTATGCTTAGCTCACAGCCTGGCGCACAGCTATAGATCTCTGACGTCCGGTGACAGGCATATATATTCACTCCCCTTGTTTTAATACTCAGGTTTATTCAATTTTCCTGGTATTGGTCCTTAAAAAAAAACACCAAATCTAATTTAGAGAATGTCTGAGCCTATCAGAAAGTCACTTTCCCTTGGTTGTACTTAGAAAGGTCCTTTAGTGTCACAGTGGAAACAAAGTGTGCTAGGTTGGGCAGATGGACACAGGCGCTACACCCAGAATCACTAGAGACCCTTAGGGAACCACTTTGGCAGAAAAGCTGCACCAATGCTGGGCGGGACAGTCAGCAGACCTGGGCTGGGGTCTGGATTCCACCGCTGCGCAATCCTGGGTAAGTTAACCAACCTCTCTGAGTCTCTGCTTCCTCCTCTCTGCTTTGAGTAATGGTCTCAGACAAAGTGTGTTATAAACCATTGATTTTAACCTGTCTACTCTCTGATGTGCAAAGCAAGGTCTAATTGTCCTGTTGGAGATATTCATAATAATGATCCCTTCTTCTATAGGCCTCATCCCTGCCGTTATAGGAAATTTATTTGGGGGATGATTTGATTACAATCTACTCCAGCTGAATATGAGCTCCACGAATAAGAACCTTGTCTGACTTGCTAATCGCTATAACTCCAGGCTAGTCCAGGCTATAACTCCTGGCACATAGTAGGTGCTCAGCAAATATTTGTTGAATGATGAATTCAGGAGAGGCCAAGGTCATGAAGTCAGACTCACTGATTTAAAAGGTGGCTGGTACTAAGAGTTCCTGGGGGCATCATGTCAATAGGCATCTCAGTAAACTGACCTATTTTACAGATTATAAAATTGGCCCCTATGCCTCCAGGCTGAGCTACCTTGGCTTCCTTCCACCCTATAGACCCATTTCCACAGGGCTTGGTGGGAAGTCAGGGCTTGGTGATGCCATGTGTGGGCACCTGTCTCCCCAGCTGAGCCCTACAGAGAGAGCAGTGTTTCCGGGACAAAGCCTGGGTCTATGAGCAGAGTCTCACCGAATGGCTGACACAGCTGCAGGACCTAAGGCGGGAGTATGAACATCTCTGGTAATAGTGGCCCTACCATCCAATTGTCATGAGGATTCAATGAGGTCATGCAATCCAAGCATCAAACAATGAGCGCAACGACAATGGATTATAGCACACCGAATACACAAGAATGTCTGAGTCCATAGTGTTAGCCACAAATAAATGAATACATAAATAGAAGGGGAGAAGGGAACACTTTTATTTGCGTACAATGCCAGCTGGGAAATGTAGATAGAGGACACGAAGTATTTGGAAAAATCACCATTTTGCAACTATCACCGTAATAATTTGATTCAGGCAAGAATCATCAGTAGGAACTAAAACGAGTGCAAGAATATTCACATCATCTCAAAGTATCTTCCCACAAATTACGTATGGATCACAAAGAGGAAACAATATCTTCACAGTGGAGAAACCTGGGGTGACCACCTTAACTAAGAGATTGAAGTCAACGTCACCAATGGGACAGAGAGAACACACCGAGAAGGACACAGTGTCACTTCTGTGATTTGTCAGCCAAAAGTGCATGACCGGAATCTAATCATGAGGCACCATCAGGCAAACACACACTGGGCTATCTCCTGCAAAACAACGGGCTTGAGCTCTTCAAAAACGTCAAGGTCATGAAGGGCAAAGAGCGTGTAGGCAGCGGTCCCCAACCTTTTTTGGCACTAGGGAACGGTTTCATGGTTTCATGGAAGACAATTTTTCTATGGACCAGTGGGTGGAGGGAGATGGTTTTGGGATGATTCAAGCGCATTACATCTATTATGTGCTTTATTTCTATTATTATTACATTGTAATGTATAATGAAATAATGATACAACTCACCATAATGCAGAATCTAATGCCGCCGCCGATCTGACAGGAGGTGGAGCTCAGGCAGTGATGAGAGTGAGGGGTAGCGGCTGTAGGTACAGATGAAGCTTCACTTGCTCGCCCACTGCTCACCTTCTGCTGTGCGGCCTGGTTCCTAACAGGACATGACGGGTACCGGTCCACGGCCCAGGGGGTTGGGGACTGCAGGTCTAGGAGGTTCTGGACTGAAGGAGCCAAAGAGCCACAGCACAGAAATGCGAAGTGAGGTCCTAAATTGGACCCCATACTGGGAAAACGACTAGGAAGAGCATTCTGGGGAGAACTGGCAAAATTTGAATATGGACCTTGAACAGATAACAGTGTTGCATCTGTGTTAATCTGATCTTGATCATCATATCGTGGTCTATAAGAGAATGTCCTTGTTCCTAGGAAATTCACCCTGAAGTCTTGAAGGGTTAAGGGGCCTGGGCTCCAGACATAACTCGAGACTGGACACGTGGCTACTTTCTTGGATGTTCCCAGGAAATATAGCTCTGGCCCGAGGAACTCAGGCATTTGACAAGAGCTGGGGCATCGCCGTGCCCTGTGGACAGACACGTGCTGAGCAGGCTTAACCCTCAGAGCTATGTCAGCAACCAAACATGACTGGGGGTGGGTGGAAGTTCTCGTCTGTGATAATCCCCCAAACTTCCCTCCCCCACGCCGTCAGCTCCCTATCACTCAGAGAACGAGCCAAAGATACAATGTTCTTCTGCTTATGTACTGTCTGTGCTCCCAGTCAAAGCCCACTAGAAAATACATCGAAACAAAATTAACTTGACAGGGAAATGGATATTTGAATGAAGCTTCTGCTTAAAACAATAATTTATCATGTTCCATCGCACATCCCTACAAAACCAGGATCACGGGTGGTTTAGCTGAAATGAGGGAATTCATTACTCCCAAAACATCCCTGGGACTCATTTTACAGGAGTTGGGGGTTGCGGGGAATGAATGGGGGAACAGACATCGACCAAGCCACTCAAATATGCCAGACACCGTTGGGCCCTTTCCACGCACAGCTTCATTGAATCTTCACAGGTACCCTGGAGATAAGTACCAACGCCCAACGTCATGAATAAGGAAAGTGAGACGCTTTAGAGTCTGAGGGCAAAGCCCGAGGTCTCCCAGCTAGGAAGAGATGGGCCAGTGTTTCCAGGTGGGGAGAAACCCCACTCCCCTCGCCAAGGCCAGAATGGGCAGCTCACTCCTTGCATAGCATCCTGACCTCCCAGGTGAGGCATACCTGCTTCTGTGGGCACGAACAGTCACAAATTCTGTGACTCAGTGCAGTTTTCTTGGAAGACGAGTGACTGCTCTCATCTGATGGGTGACAGCAGGGATGAGAAGGGACTTTAGCTTGGCTGAGGAGTGGTTAATAGCTCTCTATGCAGCAGAACAATAATAAAGTCTTTCTCATTTTATAAGAGTCACTTTGAAATCTAATTAGAATATGAAAGTTGAGATCTCAGTCTATTTTTAAACAAAGCCTGAGTTCAGCAGCAATAATCAATACTGGAGCTGCGAGCTGCCCGTTAGCCTTCACTGGGGCAGGCAGTGAGCCTCCTTCTGGAGGAGTCCTCCATAAGGAGACAAGTAGACAGAGGAGCAAGGGACCAGAGGCAGAGACAGAGGGGGCTCCACTGATGAGGTAAAGTTAGGGGCAGAGATGGGGAAGGTCAAAATCTCCAAACCTTCTCGAATGTCCCATCTGACACACCTGAAGGCAAAGGTTGGGTAGCTGCAGTGTGAGTGGTGTGTGGCCTCTTCTGTTAGATTAGAGGAAGAAAATACACCTTATCTTAACTGTCACAGAGATCTCTGGGGGTGGTTTAGTAAAAACATGAGTTTTGGGAGGCAGATCCTAAATGCAAGCTCAGCCCTGCTCACTCATTCACTGTGTGATATGGCAAATTTTGCCGTCTTTCTAAGCCTCAGTTTCCCCATCTGTAAAATGGTGGTAATAATACTGACCATGATAATGATGAAATGAAATTATAATAGCTAACGTGTATTGAGCATTTACTGTGTGCTTTGTGTGCATGCATTATTTCAGTTGGTCTTTATAACAACCCTAAGAGGTTCAGGGAGGTAGAGAGACTTGCTTTATTTATGCAACGAAAGCATTCAATACAGTGTCTGGTACAGAGTAGGTGCTCAATTAATATTTGTTTCCTTTCCCTTCCCAGAGGATGGTAAGGAGGCTCATTTTCAGAGAACTGAGAACTCTTATCTGCTGCATTTCCCTGGCAGGCAGTGATGGCTGATTGCTTAGGTCTCCTGAGCCAGAGGGAAGGTTCCAGAACCAGTGGTGGGGTGTTTCTGATCCTGGGGCTATCAAAGGCAGAGCAGGCAGATCTGGTAGCACCTGCATGAGCCAGAGTGCACAGAACCCAGAGACACTTACGTGACAACAGTGGGGTTGCTTCCCAGGAACCTCCCACCCATATTTGCCTTCCTTGAAGAAAAGTAATGCAAAAGGCCATTTTTCACTTTTAAATAGCTTTCATTCCATGTCTTAATAAATGCACGATTGTTGATTTGTGTAAGCATGATGTGGGAAGTCTGCAAATGGATGTAATCTGCACCGAGGGCACATGTAAGCACCATCGAGCACTTTTGAATAATGAATCCCTCCCGTAAAAGACGGACGCTATTCATAATAATTCCTTGCTTTTCTCATTTTGCTGCGTACAGTAGTGATTAATCAATTTGCAGTGTTATGTCACCCGCAACAAATTGCTAGCACCAAGACAAATTTATTGCTTTATGATAAAAGAACTTGTTTAGGTAGAAATAAATTAAATTTGGGGGCTTGTGATTTGGGTTTGATGTTCACATAGGTGACCCGTCGAGAGTGGGCTGGGGAGGGGAGAGGTCCAGGTGATTCCTGCCGTGACCTGGCACCCCAGAGAGGAGTGCAAACACGACAGGGTGTTTGCTCAGTTACTGGCCCGAGCCGTGCAGCCCGGATCGGGGAGAGTAAGGCTGAGAGCTCGCCGTGGTTCTTGGGAACGTCTGCCAGGCTGTGCCAGTGAGTGTAATCCAGAGCTGTGTACGGAGAAGTCAGCAATGCTCAAGGGAAACAATCCTCTTCTCCTTCTAGACCTCACCTGAATCCTAAGATCCCAATGTACCTCGCATTCAGGGCAAAAGGAACCTGCATGATAGGAAATGGGAATGAGGTTCCGAGGTCAGAGAGTGAGAGGCCCTAAAACTTGTATTTATTGAGGCTTCTGTTGTTTTAAAATATTGGGGAAAAAAAGGCCAAAATGGTATTAACAAAATTGTGGTATAATAAATATTACATTTAGTAAATGAATGCTTTTAACACACTCACACAATGTAATTCTTATAATTGTGCTATTAACCTAGACACTGTCAAAAGCTTCAGTTTGAGGCCTTTTGTCGTATACAAGCTGGGCTGAATGGGCTTTGTGATCCCCACCATGACAGGGTGACACAGGGACATGCAGTCCTGTTCCTCACATTAAATTAGTAGAAAGGCAGCTCAGGGAAGCACTTTGCCTGAGGACCCAGAGTCAGGGAGTGTTGGAGAAGCATTGGACTGCCAGGACCCCACACACGTTTGTCATTAATTTATACTCCATTAATTTGGAATCTGCAGTAGAATCAGAGGCTGATGCATTAATTCTGCCCTCCCCCAACGCGCGCGCGCGCGCACACACACACACACACGCACACACTTGGGACTAGGGCTTTTTCTTAAGCAATCTGATAGTCTAAATGATTTGTGAAAAGCAGGTTTCAATTAGGAACAACATCAGTTCCACTGCCCATGTAAATGGATTTCTCTGCCCTGGCTCATCGAAACCCATTCCTTTCTGCTCTTAAAGCAGGCCCTGGGACCACCCCCCTGAATGCCTTGGTGCCTCCCACCCCCCCCCCCCCCCCCCCCCCCGTCCAACTGCCAGGGAAAGAGCCCAGTGAAATTTTAGGGCTGTGGTCTCTGTCATCCTTGTCTCGTTTCAGCTGTCATTTCAGGAGGGGTGTGAAGGGTCCCGACTGCAGAGGCCTCTGCAGCCTTGTGTGGTATCCGAGCAGCCTCTTGGCCGCCCCCCAACCCCAATGTCCACATCCAGAGCCCCATGAACAATGGGGAGCAGAGAACTCAAGCCCCGTTGGTCTTACCCTTTCCACTGCCTCCTGGCTAGGGGGCCCCCAGGGGGCACACGGCAGCCCCAGGGTGTGCCGGACTCACCCGGTGACGGTTTCCCTTTTGTCTTCCATTCTGCTGCTCGCTGGGCTCCAGTCGGCCCAAGTTCCCTCATGTGCCTGTCCAGGCTGGCTCACTCCCTGGACGCCTCCCCAGCGGGGTCCTGCAGGGGCTCTGGCCCTCTATGGGGCTGCCTCGCCTCTGTTCCCGCTGCCCGCCTGCTGGGTAATTCTGATTATTTCTCTTTCTCCTGGCTCTCTTGGGCATCTTTATTCCTGACCGTGCATTTTCTCTGGACTCAGGATTAAAAAAAACCCACACTGCTAATATCCTTGTCAGCCCTTTCCTGAATCATTGCTGCCCAGCTCTGGGGAGCCACGGGCCAGTGCCTCCTGACCGGCAGACTCCGTCCCTGGGCCTCCCGTCCTTGGGGCCCTGGAGCCCCCATCTGAGTCTCCCTGGACCCTGAAGGCAACACCCAGGGGACTCGATCCTCTGCGACGTGCCCAGCCGAGGGCGGCAGATGGAGACGGGGCCTGAGAGTCTGGCCGAGCGTCTTCGTCTCACAGGTAACTTCTCTCAAATGCTAGGGATTGTTTAAATTTTAAAGTGTTGTCCTCTACATTATGCCATTTGCTGTTATGGTCCCTGTTTTATAGATGAGCAAAGCGAACCTCAGCGGGCTTAGTGATCTGTGCAGCCACTAAAGGTCAGGACTCCGGTCTCCACGCACACCACTGAGGTGTGGTGGAAAAATCATCCCATGACAGATGGGGAAACTGAGGCACCCCAGCGTCCAGGCCAGAGGTGCAGACTGCGTGGCCCACACCAGCCCTGGTCACAGGGCGGGGCCCGGTTCCAGGCAGGGGTCTGTCCTGCATTGTGCATAAAAGCCAGGTCTGTCCCAGAAGGTACTTGAGAGCCCCAAGTCCAGGAGTTGGCGGTAGCCAGGGGGTGTCCTTGTTACTCCCATCTCCTCGCGGGAACACAAGGCCTGGTGGGAGCTGTGTTTATGTTTTGGGCAGAAGGCTGCTCCACTGCCTTAGCTCGTCATGCTGTTTGGCTCATCTCAGCCTGCTCTGAGGACGACAGACCAGCTACGACTGGGTGGTAATGGGGTTTCCACAAATTCTGGTTCAGGCCCAGCCCATCAAAGACTTAGGAGAAAGAGCCCATGTAGCACATGCCCCCTCTTCCGGGCAGCCCTCCCTGACTCTCCAAGACAGAACCAACTCCCGCTCCTTGCTCCCACAACACCTACTTCTCTGAATGGTCACATTCCTACTGATGGGACCGACTGTTCCCCTGTCATCCCTCACCTCAGCTGGGTTGTGGGTGTAAAACCCCTCATAGAGGCATGATACCTACACGTGTCCACAGATGCACAGTAATGGGACAGCCACTGTCAGTCCTGCACACACCCACCCCCCTCATCCTCACAGAGAGACGCGACCACTCAGAGGCACTGCCCCACACATCATCTCGGATACGGTCTCATGTGCACACACGTACACACACGTGCACACATGAACATGCACGCACACGCACACCCCTGCAGACAAGCATAGGCCAACTTAGAGACAAAGAGTCTGTCTGTGTCTGTGAACACACAGCCTTCTTCTCCCAGGCCGTCTCCCCTGCCCCAGCGTTCTGTGTGTTCTCCTCAGAACAGAGGTCACAGCCAACTACCTGGCCGGCGGGGACTGGGAATCTGGCCTGCTCAGGCCTGGGGCTTGCAGGCTGCCAAGCCCCGGTACCGGGAACATCTTTCTGGACTAAGAGCCGATCTCAGCTGGGGACTCTATCCTCTTTTCCCAGATAGCTCAGAGGCAACCGACCATCTCCAGGTGGAGTCTGCCCGCAGGCACTCCTAATCAGATAAGGTCCTTCCCGCAGGCCCCCAGGGCCCTGTCACCACCAGGCCGTGCCACCTCGGCACTTTCTCAATAACTCACAGAGGTCAACCATTGCTCACTAGGGATTTTCCCCTTCACCCCCGCTACTCTGCTTCCCCAAGAGCAGATGCCTTCCCATCCCTTGCCTGCCCCTGGGGCTGTTGGCTCGGTGGACCCGCTGGCTAAAAGAGGAAGGAGAGGTCACGGTCCCTGCCGAATTCTGGGTTGTGCCCTGCCACAGTGAAACCATGAGTCCTCGGGGGTGGGGAGGGTGAGGGGATGGTGGGGGGGAGGCCCATGACAGAGCACAGATCCTGGACTTTCACTGGCTTGTGCTTAAACCCCAGCTCTGCCCCTTTCCAGCTGTGTCACTTTGGAACCACACTTGGCCTCTCTAAGCCTCAGTTTCCACTTCCGTAAAGGGGCATAACCATTACTCTTATCAGGATTATTGGGAGGCTTAGATGAGGTTAAATGCTTGCAAAAAGCATTTAAGTGACAAAGTGCTCAAAAAATGTAAGTGAATTAGAATTGTTATCATAGCGATTGAATTGTAATTGAATTGTTGTTACAGCAGTCACCCCAGCCCTGCCTTCACGGCCTCTTAAACCCGGTGAGATTCAGGCAGGGTATGAGTCGTGATTCAAAGAAGGCTCAGCCTCCAGCCTCCCGCAGGGGAGTGGGGTGAGAGGCTGGCCGGGGCCTGGGCCTCTCTTGCAAAGCAGGAGAGAGCTGGGTAGGAAAGTGGCTCCTTTCACTGGTGTGGGCTGCCCCTGGCTACCTGTCACCAGTCAGTTATTGCCTGTAAGGCCCAGGGGATCCCCCGTCTCCTATGAAACCAGGAGGGAGAGACCTCATGGGTAAGGAGCCCTCATATCTGTGCTGGTCACTTTCACACATATTATCCCATTTAGTCTCCAAACAACCCAGCAAAGGAGGAATTATTACAACCGAGAAAGCTGAGGCTCAGAATGAGAATGTGGCCCCTAAGTGATGGAACTGGGACCTGGACCTTCCATTTCTGGCTTCTCCTGGCCACCTTGGGAAACAGCAGAGAAAGCAAACAATTGAACAATGAAACCGGCTTCCTTGTCCTCGGAGGCAAGATGCTGAACAAATCCATCCTGTGAGCAGTACTTCCCGCGAAGCTTACTCTACAGAACAATTTAGACAAAGAGCTAGTTTATGCAGCTGAATATAAAATATGGCTTGTGTCTTAGGACATTTGTATAAAAAGACTATTTCTTTACTGTCGCAGCCTCAAAACCACATCTTCTGGGAGTTCTGCCTTCTTACCTGAGGATGGAGCATCAGGCAGATCTGGAAGGCAGAGGACTGCGGAGATTTTCCATGAACTCACTGGGGGAACTTGGGTAAGTTTTATTCTCTCTCTGGGCCTCAGTTTCCCCTTCTATAAAAGGACATGGTTTTCTAGGGTGATTTCTCTGGGTAACTTCTAATTCCCCCTAAACCATTCTCTAATGCAGAGCTCACATTAGATCAACAAAATATGTTTTTCCAACTTGTGAATTTCTTTACTAGAAAATACCTAACAAAGGTGGACCATTTAAATAGCATTTGGTCAATGAATTTATCAAACCCAAGAATAAATTCACATCAGGTATAGAGGCCCAAGTATAAATGGCTGCCCGAGGAAGACTCTATGACTGTCAGAAAAGACGAATTTTTGGTTTCTGAAGCCTGTGTCCTTGTCACTGATTTAAGTCCCGGCTCACCTTCATTTAGAGAAAGCAGCAAGGTTCCTGGTCCAAGGTGAACTGTCCACCTTTGTCCCTGTCTGAGGTGACTGAAAGCCTTTGCAGGATCCGTTCTTTTTCCAGAAACAGAATTATTGGAGGGTGACAGTGGCGTGGGCCCCTGGCTGTCGCTGGGGCTTCTGCTAAGGAAGTCCCCGCCCTGGCAGTGTATTCTTATGGCACCTTGGGGAGGGGGTGTGGGAAGAAAGAGTATCAGCATCTGGTCACTGCTACCAACAAATCAATGTGTTGACAGAGCCGCTCCCGGCATGTGTCCATCTAAACACCGATCCCCGCGTGGGCCTCGAGCTGACCGACTCCGTGTGCCAAATGCAAATGCATTAACCTTACAATTGGGTAATCTAATAAAAAGGATCAATGGTCTGATTCGGTGCTTATGGAGTCATTTACTGCAAGCGAGAGCAATTTAGCCGGGACCCAGATGAGCAGCGTGGAGGAGCGGGGGGGGGGGGGGGGGGGGGGGGCGGGGGGGGCGGGGGGGGCGGCTGAAGTTGGCCGTCCCCGCTGCCGCCGACTTCCCCTTCCAAGGCGAGGCCCACGCTGTCTGGAGAGGCTGGGCCGAGGGGAACGAGGAGGGTGTTATTCATTCATTACTGCCACTTTAATCACTTAGAAGTTTAATTAAGTATAAATCATTAGTGGTATTTCGAGTTACTTTCTCCAGGCCCGTGCATAGCACACTTGACTGGCGGTGGGGAGCTTTCTGGGACTAGATTTAGCGTGCGACTGAGCAAGGCAGTCATATGGGTTTTTCTGCTATGAAATTGATAAATGAAGCGGGCATTCGAGGTACAGCAGTAATTTCTGTGGTGCAGTCAAGTGCTCGCTCCCTTGTCTCCCGTGGCAATGAGGGCATGGGCCCCTTTAATGCCGCGGCTTTTCCCGAGGGGTCCAGAGGCCAGGCTGGGCTGCAGGCCTGGGGTCTATTTCCTCACAGAAGTTCCCAGGATGAGCCCTGGTTCATTAGTAGGAATATACCTGGGGAGGAAAAAAAAACAGAGAAGGGGAAAAAGAAGGCTCCATCCCCCTGGTTCACCAGCGCAGATGCTGTCACGATTTTTTCCAGGGTGGCAGGCGGGACGCAATCGGGTCCGCAGCGTGGTCCCCGCTCCCCGTGGACGCAGCCGTCCCCCGTGGCCGGCATCCCTGTCTGGAAAGGCATATTTTCTCCTAATCGGTTTTACAGCTCTTTTAAAGTAATATGTCAGATCATTTTCCCCATATACATAGTTAATGAAAGTAACCCTACAAATTCATTTTAAATAGATGGAAGTTGTTATAACCCTGATCCAGAATTTATTACGTTCATTACAATCTTGCTGAAGTAGGTAATGTAATGGACTATTACTTTTATTATCTTTTTAATCCCTCAAAATTATTAGGAACTGACTAATATTTGGCATCACCCTGTTCATGTTTAAACAGAAATTGATACTTTAATTCATCTAATAAATGATGGGGGCACTTTGAGTGGAAACAAAAGCCTGATGGGCTTCGTCTCGATCAGTCCCAAAGACTTTTAAGTGGGACTCAGAGGTCTGAATGCGATTATTTCCAGGCAGGGTATCTTCATCAAGTACTCAGAAAGGACAGAGGATGGAGATGGTGACAGAGGACCCAGACGGCCCTCTCATCGTCGGACGGTGATGACAACAAGGCAGAAAAGAGAGAGGGAGAGAAATTCCACTCATCCATCCTAGTTCTAATTTTGATTCACAAAACCCTCTGATGTGGGCTGATCCCCGCAGAGTTGCGAGCTCTGTATATCTTTCCCTGTTTGTCCTTCATCTTCCCCTCCCCTCCTTCCCAGATTAAAGAGATTTTTCTTCATAACCATTCCTGTGTTAGTAATCAGCTTTATGGCTAAGAATTCTCAAGTGCTCTAGAATCTGTGCGTCGCCGAGACAAATGATTGGGCCACATTCTCCTAGGGAGGAGTGGGGACCCGCGTGCTCCTCGGAAAATAATGATGGCTGCTCAATTTGCAAATTACCAAACCTCACCGTGACATGGAAGGGGTCTGGCGGGGCACGCTGTGGTGTGTCTTCCAGAAGAGGCCGAGTTTACCCTCTAGAGCTCCGTTTCTTGCCGGGCAGGTGACAGGTAGGATTTAGGAGAAATCGATCTCTTGCACTTTTCTAGTTTTTACAAGGCAAAATGCGATGGTCCTCGCCGAAAGAAAATCATAAAAATCTGTTTGTTCTAACCGAGGGTGAGGAACAAAGTACTTCCTTTTCTGGTTTGATAATAAAAGATGAAACGAGGTGCATTTGGGAAAGCTGGCATCTTGCGTCACTCCGAGGCAAGAGTGTGTTTTCTAACAAAGAAAGCTTCCAGTTAGCAAAGTCACTAATTAGCACAGAGAAGCTCATTAGAATTTAAAGCTGCTTCACTGTGCAGTGTGGCTTTGCTCTCTCTAAACGCTCTGAGTTTCCAAAGCAAGGAAAGTATTGATTAAATTGACTCAGCATGAAATGTGCCCCATTTGTGCCGACCAGTAAAGAGGTGGGCTTCTCGGCTTTCCTGGCAGCAGAGCCTGCCAGGTGTCCTGTGAGCTGAGCCCAGGTGGGTGGGCTGGGGACAGCGTCCTGCCTGCCTGCACACCTTCGTTGAGTCAAGGGACCCGCGGACTGCCCAGCACTCGGCTAAAACCCGTTTTGATCAATGGAGGGGAAACCTGCCCTTAACTGAATTTGCTTCTGATGCCTCACAAACCTGATTTTGTAAATGCTGCTTGTGTGCGTCACTGCTGCGTTGACACGAGCTACACGTCCTTTGAGGCTTGATAAAGAGACGAAAAGGCAGCTTCTCAGCATGTTTATTTTTAATAGACATAAAAAATGAAAACAAAACCAGAAGCTTTCTCACCCCTCGGAACCCTTGTCGACAGAAAAGTCCTGAGTACACAGAAGTGACGAGGTATATATGGAGATCCTGGAAAAGGTTGTTTTTTTTACCCAAATATCTCCGTGAACATGAGGACAGTTGTCAAACTGAGAAAAAGTGGGCTCCAGAAAGCTCCACGATTTCTTTCTCTGATGTGAAGCGCCCTGTGCGGTGTTCAGGCACCAACATGTCAGAGCCGTGGCAACGTTCTGTGCCTGAGTGCAACCACCCCCGCTCCTACCTCGTTGCTTACACACACAGCGCTGTGAGTTGAAGCAATGTCTTCTGGGCTGCACCACTGGAAATGAAAACCCCTTCCTTTCTCCAAATGTTAATACACATAACTCTTTCCTGCAGCTTTACCAAATGTGGACAGCCCTAAAATAATTTCATGGAGACCATCAAAGCAGAAAGAATGTAGCTTTAAAAGCCAATTACAAAAATATTCACAACAACTGTGACAAAAGGGCTAGTGTTCTTCATACGTAATAAAAAGAGCTCTTTCCAATTGATAGGAAAGATATTAAGAACTCAAAAGAAAAATGAGGAAAGTGCATGAAAAGGAATTTGCAAAAGAAAAATTCAAGTAATATTTAGTGAACACTTACTATATGCCAGGTGTAATTTACAAGGGCTCTCTCATTCATTCTTTACAAAGACCCAATGAGATAGGTGTTATTATTCTCATTCCTATTAAAAGGTAAGGAAAAGTAAAGCTTTGAGAAGTTAAATAATTATCCCAAGATCACACTTCTCATAAAGAGGGAGCCGGGATGCAAAACTAGGCGCTTTGTCTAGCAGGGGCTCTTAATTGTTGTGCTGTAATCCCACAAATCTGCAGATATAATCATGCAATAAGGTTGGAAAAAAAGTTCATGTTTACTAGTAAACAAAGATATGTTAATTTAAAATAATCAGAAAAATTTTACTTGTCAAATTAACAGAATTTTAAAAATGTTAATATTCCATGTTGGCAAGGATGGGATGAAATAGTCATTCTTAAATATAAATTGCAATTTGACAATATCTATCACAATGTACAAGTCTCATGACTCAGTAATGCTACATAAATAATTTATCCCAAGAAAATAAAAATGTAAACAAAGCTTTAGTCCCACAGGTCTGCACTTGGGCACATTAAATTGTCCCACGTGAAATGTCCCATATTAGGGGAGTGGTTAAGTACATTAAGGTCAATTCAATGATATCAGTAACAATAAAAATGATGTTGTTTCTAGTAACATGGGGAAATGCTTAGGCTAAGGTATAAAACTGCCTGCATAATGTCCACTGTGTAAACTACGGTTAGAAATAAGAATGGAAGGAAACAAAAAAATGTGAACAAGGAGGTGTTCTTTGTGCAATGAGATTCTGTGTGGCCATGCCTTTTTGTTATAAATATTTTCCAAATTTTCTACGGTGAACATGTTTTATTTATAATTTGGGTGGGTAGGAGAGGAGAAGACATCGTTTATGACTTTTGAAAAGTCAACTTTTTAACTTAAATCTCAGACCTAATGGGGATGAATCGCTGGACCCCAGAGCACCGAATTAACCTAAGACACTGGGCATATTTGTTCTCTGAATGGGCCCAGGAAGCCTAAAGACGGCCCTGTGTGTTCTTCAACTCTCTGAGCCTCCTCCTCATCCGTAAGGTACCCACCCATGGGGGTTATCGCGAGGGTAAGATATGTGTCAGGGCCCTTAGCCCTGTGCTGGCACAGTGTGGGCACTCTATAGATGCAAATGGCAATAATAAAGTAGTACATTAACTATGGTCACTGTGGCTGTTGTTTTGTTAGTAGGAAAGAAGAGCTGGGCACCAGGAAGGGTACGTAGACTGGCTTGTGCTGAGATACCGCTAAAAGCATCTTTTATTGGCTTTCACAGTTCCAGTCTTTGGTCTGAGATCTTTGTGCCACCCAAGTCTTGCCTTTGTCAGCTGCAGCAGAGGCAAAGGGCGTGCTCTTCAGATGTGCCGTGAATCTGTATGCAGACCCTGCTTCAACCCCCTCCCCCCGCATCCTGGGCACATTCTTGGAGCTGGGCACTGTGCTGAACCTTTTCACATATGGATTTTCCCACCTGTAACTTTGAGAAGCAGGTTTCATGAGCATCTCTGCTTTATGGCTCCGAGACCAGAAGTTACTGTCCCGGGTCAAAAGACCAGTAAGTGGCTAAGCTGGAATTGGAACCTGTGTTGGCTTGGCTCCAGAGATATCAGAGAAGAGTAGCGATAATGGTGAGGACATAGGCTCTGGAATCAGAAAGACCTGGAGTTTTGACTTCCTGTGTGGCTTTGAGCAAGCAATAAAGGTGCCTCAGTTTGCTCATCTATAATATGGGACTTAGAGTGCTTGTATGCTACACCATTATTTTATGAAATGCCAAGAAAAAAAGAATCATCACCAATGAAACTATGATGGGATACTTTCTTATCACTTAGAATTTTAATTTTATACTTACTTAGTTTAATTTTAAACTTTCTGGTTTACTTAGATATAGATTTTTATCATGAGGCCTTGCACACCCATAAAAAGCACAATATAAGTGAAATAATTTGCTTAAGGTATTCCTTAAACCTCTTCATATTTGGAGACTGACTGAGCATTGTTGATGACCATGTTTTTCTACAGACCATCATCTTCTGTTTCGTCATGAGCATTAGCAATAGCTAGCATTTCTTTAAAAACCACTCCTCTATTGTCCCCGGGATTTTAAGCTACAAATACTTGTTCTGCAAGTTTTGATGTGCGTTCCCAGATATGACAATGACATCAAGACTGCTGCCAGGCTGACAGCAATTGTAGAAAGCATCTCAATTTCAGAAGTGTTAAAATGGAAAAGGAAAATGTATGTCTTAGAATTGATGAAATGTAGTAGCTGCCACAGAGAGTTGTTAGGAGAATTAAATGAGGTCGTGTTTGTAAGGGACTTAGACACCAGACTGGACACATGGTAGTGTTCAGTATCATCATCATTGTTGATATTATATTCTGTTCTCCGAGAGGTATTGCATATAGATGCAGCTCTGTATGATCTGTCTCCGGAGTCTGAGCCCACTTGCAATGCTGATGAAACTCTACCCTGGGGCAAAGCCTGCCCCATTTCTCTTTGGGGTCCCTCTCTCTGCCTGCTTTCTGAACTTTCTCTCTCCCTGCCTCTCCTTCCTTTACCTAGCTCCCTCCTCCTCTTCCTCCTCTCTGCCTCCCCTTTCCACCCCTCCCCAGCTCTTCTGCAAATAAATGGCCCTGTCACTCCAGCTCTCTTGTAGGTTTAAAGTGAATGGAAGTGTCTTTTTGAAAAGCTTGTTCTGTCTGACATTCCTGACCGGCTCAGGAGCAGGGTCCCTTGCACTCTCCCTTTCTTCTGCTCAAAGATCTACTCATTTAGTTAACAATTTACAGGGCTGCCACTGGGCCTGAGGCGCTCTACCCCACAGCAGAGGCGGCTGGACTGTGCCCTCCGGAAGAGGCATACTGGCCCCCATGGAGGGGCCATATCCCTCCTGCCTCTAGTGGCTGCAGGCAGACTGGCCTAGGACCTGACTGCAAAGAAGCCATTTATTTGCATTTATGATTCCTTAAAAAAGAAGTTCACGGCTTTTATGATGAGCCTTATATATGCATTTAATGACATTAAAGTATTTGATTATGTGCATTAAGAAGAGGTCTGGGAGCTCTCTGGTGTCCTCAGTTTTAAGTGTATTTTAACTGCTTACAATGAAAGGAACAAGACAAAATATGAGCTGTGGCAGCATCCTCATAAATTCTGAGCCGTAACAGACACACCTTTGCTGGCACCAAGAATGGCCCAGGCAGGTGGATGCAGGGAAGAGAAACAACAGAGTTTCCGCTTTCCCATGGGCCTGCGTCCCAGAGGGAATGCAAGGTCAGCAACGCTGCAATACATTGTCTTCTGCCGGCATCCGGGGCAGAAGCGAGCAGACTCGGGGACTGACATCACTCGAAGACCCACAGCGTACCCAGCACCCCCAGCACCGCGCCAGGCTCTTTACAAGTGCTACTGTGTTTAATCTCCACAGGTAGGTGTCATTAGCCCCATTTTCCAGATGAATAAACTAAACCTCAGCGACTTAACTCCAAACTGGCAAATGTCAGAGCCGTTATCTGAAAACAAGTCTTTCTGATGTGCAGGCTTCAGCCGTTTGCACGGGTACTGGGTACAGAGCTCAGAATGACACCCATTGGAGGGGGAGTTATTGCAGAAGGAAGACGGAGTGGGTGCTGAGGCCAAGGAAGCGTAGGCCTTTAGCGAGAAGCTTCTTCCTCCCGCCCTCTGGGCCCCAGCCCCTGGGAGGCGTGCACTGCGGTGGAAACGGAATCAGAACAGAAACAGCCACTTGAAATGAACTGCGCCCAGACAGGCCGCCATGGTGCCGTGATTGATACAGGAGCATGTAGGTGTAATGAAACTGATGCTGGCTTCTCTGCACCTGTGATTTATTGAGGACAAATTTAAGATGAGAAAGGGCCCCATACCAGGAGCTGTATCTTCCCCTCCAAGGGAGGGTGGTCATCCATCACCAGCCATTGCAAGGGCCCATTGCGAGCGGCTCATCAGATGAGCCAATAGTCTCTTTGTTGGGGTTCCTAACAAGTGTTGGATCAGCAAAAGTCTATTTATGCTGGTGGACCTTTCAGGACCAATTTGTAGTGGGTCACTGATTCTGCTGGGGTATTATCTTCTTTACTACTCAGGCCAGTTGGGGAACGCAGCAAAGATTAATGGTTTTGGCTGCTGACTTGCCGCCGCAATCTACTGCTTCTGGACCAAAGATTAAGTTTTTTGTGTTTTACCAGAAAGGGCCCACCTTGCGTACGAGATGTGCTTTGATTTACTGACTTGCTTATGGAGGAAGGAGTCGTGGAAATGTACTTGGTTGTGGTGAGGATTTGGCAGGTGACTGTTAGGCCTGGTGTCCACATTCTTCACCCTGGGGCCCTGGGCAGGGGACAGGCCGCTCCCGGTGCCATGGCGTGGGTCCTGTGGGCCCTGGGTCTGCAGCCTAGGGAAACTCTCCTTAAGCTCATCAAATATCAGGGCCTCGTCTAGCACCCAGCAGCTGGCTCTGGGTTCAGCGAGGCAGGCAGCACCCTAAACTTTATCATTTAACAACTATGTTTTTCAAAAAAATAGTTAATGACCTGTTGTTATTATTTTGAAAATAGCACATGCTCTTTTAATACATTTTGGAGGAAAATATTCAAGGGGTCAATAAAACTATATGTAAGCCAACTGCACGGTGATAGGACTGTTAATATTTTGGTTTATATTTTTTCATCCAGAATTTTTGCAGTGCACAAATATACGTGTGTTACTTTGCATAATTAAATTTATACTAGATTTTTTGTAGGGTTTTTCTTTTTTTGCTATCTGTAGTCTGCTTTTTTTACAATGTACATTATACCATAAGCATTTCCCATCTCTTCCTCATTTTAATAAGCCATCTTTTTTTTTTTTTTTCTTTTAAAGCTGGGTTTGTTGCAACATCTCCAATGCCAGAGGTCTGTTCTTGGATGCAGCAAACATTTGCTGTGTGCTGCTCTAGACCAGACATGGTGCTGGGATCTCAGAGCTGAGTCAGACAGAGCACTCCTGAAGTGGGGGTCCTAGGATTGGCTCACGGGGCTGCGCTGGTGCTCTGAGGGGTACTTCTTTACACACAGCTCTTATAAGGGCCCAGAACACACAGCACATGATTTAGAGGCAGGGGACTGTCACTCTCGACCCCTTCCAGATCCCTGTAGAATTAGTTCCAGAGGAGGAAGCAGACAATTGGTTCTCTAGGAGAGGAATCTGCTGCTGGCTTTAGACACACCAGCTTGGTTTTTAGAGTGCATTGCATGTTGAGAGCTGAACCCTCCTGCACGAGCAACAGCAGCCTAACCTTGGAAAACTAAAGAAAGAGCCCAGGAACCCCCAGGGACCAGCCACCCTAGGCAGCTGCAGAAACTGCCAGGGAGACAGTAAGATATGCCAGAAAAGAATGTGGCCTTGGGACTCAAACAGACCTGAGTTGGAATCTCCTAGCTGGTGACCTTGAGCGAGTCGTTTTTCCAAGAGCTTCATTTTCCCCATCTGAAAAATGGGGCTTATCCTCTCCCGCTGTCAGGCTTCTGTGCGTGTTCACCGGGTGATGGTCCCACGTGGAAAGCTGGTGTTCGGCCCAGGCCAGCCCTGTCTCAGGCCCATTTTCCGGATGCTGGGCTGACTCCAGTAGATGGATGGGCTCTAATTGTTCCAACAACACGTCTCAGCCTCGCAGGGCCTTTCCTTGGGAGCCTTTGTCTTTGGGCCATAAATCACTGGGGAGCTGTCCCCATGGTTGGCTGGGACTTCCTTTCCCTCACTGGGGCGGGCTGAGGGAGGGAGGGCCTGAGTGGAGCGCAGGCCTGCTTTTCACCATTGGTTTTTAAATCTCTAATTGGGAGTATTACTTACTCAGCGATTCGATTCCAGTGGTTCCCTTTGTAGTAGCCCTGTCTCTGCCCCAGGGCAGCCTTCCTCCATTCCTCTTTACCCTTTTCCAAATTAAAATTCTTTAGGGAAGTGGAGCATTTGCTCTAGGCCACACGTACACACCACACGCTGTTCCTGTCTTGACAACTTGCAGGAGGGACAGGTTCTGTTCATGGCAGAGCTGTTCAAGAGCAGCAGTTACCAGCCCCGGATGTCCCCAGCTTGCGGGTCTCACTCCCCGACCCTGCTCTCGCCACTCACCTCTACTGAACATTCCTGAGAATCCCTGGCTCCTTCCTGCGCCAGGACATTTTCTCTCACTCCTCTGTTTGCCCAAATGCCCTTCCTGGGGCTCCTTATGTGGCCGTCTCTTTCTCATCATTCGAGTCCCAGCTTAAATGCTATAGAGAAACCTTCCCTGACCATCCTTCCCCCCAGACCAAGTCACGTCCCCCCCCGTGTTAAACTCCTTGGTGGCACGCACTCCACTTCCTCCCTCAGACTGCTCAGGGTTTGTGAAGATGTATTTGTGTGATGAGAGATTTAACAAGCATCCGAGTCTCCTCGTGCACAAACTGTCGAGCCATGAGGACAAGATGGACACCTTTGCATCCTCAATGCCTGTTTGTAGGCTCCCAACCAACAGGTGTGTTGACTGAACAAGCAAACGAGGAATGGATGGATGGATGGACGAATTGGAGAGCGAGTGAACAAAGGAATGAATTCCAGGATGCTGTACAAAGGCTCCCTTCCCCCGAGGTGGCCTGAGAATGGGTGAGGCACATGCTGCTTCTTGAATGGCCAAGAGGCCAAGAGTCTTCGCAGTCCCACTTCTGCGGGTCCCAACCATACTCGCTTCCAATGTTTCTGAAACCTGCACTTGTAACTCTTCCTACTTGGCGATCTGCCTCCGTCCTCTTCCCTCCTTTTTCTTTTAAACATTTTATTATGAAATTTTCCAAACATACAAAAGAACAGAGAATCACAGTGAACCCACATGTACCCTTGACCCCATCCCCTTGTTGGAGTATTTAAAACAAACCCAGACATCATCTCATTTCATATATAAATATTATAAGGGGTGTTGCTAATAGATAGAGTCTTAAAATTTCTTTTAACATAACTGTGATAACATTATCACATCTAACAAAATGAAAAGCCCGTTCCATTAATATCTAATATTGGGTTGAGATTCAAATATTCCCAATTGTCACAAAAATGTCTTTTTACATTTAGTTTGTTTAAGTCAGGCTATAGGCATTGCATTGGATCAATATGTCTCTTAAGTGTCTTCATAACAGCCCCCCCCTTTTCTCCTCACATTTAAAACTGCTGCTTATTTCTCTTTTACAAGTGCCATTTATTTCTTGATGAATCTGGGTCCTCTCCCCTGCAGTTTCCTATTCTTGATTCAGGTGATCGCCTCCTTGTGGTGATGCTTAACCTGTTCCTCCATCCCCTGTGTTTCCTGGAAACTGGTAGTTATACCCAGAGGACCGAGTTACATTCGATTTTTGGCTGGAAGCCTTCGTAGATGGTGTTGTGATGGTCCTGTTGTATCACATCCTAATGTCTAGTCGTCTCTCCTGCAATGGTGTTAAGATTGATCCGTGGCTCACCTGCCCTTAATGAACTCCCTGCCCCCTTCTCTGTTTCCACTGCTGTATAAACTTGCTTTGCAAAACAAGTCAGTGGAGACCATTGATCACATTGAGCAGAAGTGGGAGCAGCAAGGGCTGATGGGAAATGCACCGAGTTAGGGCACCAGGCCCAGGTAAGAGGGTGAATTTCTCTGCATCTCTGTTTTCTTGGGTATAAGATGGGGCTAATAATAGCAGCTCTTAGAACTAACATATGGGGGAAATGTTTGGTACATAATGATCAACACACAACACTAAGTGCTTAATGTGTATTTACTCACTAAATCCTCCCAACAATGTATATGTTGCTATCAGTCCCATTGTACACGTGAGGAGGAGCAGACACAGAAAGATTAGGTAACTTGCCCAAGGCCACACAGCTAGGAAATGTTAGAGCTGGGATTTGAACCCAGGCAGGTGGCGGAGTTCCCTGCTTTCCTCCATGCTGGGTGTTTGTTGAGTCATTAGCAGGAATGGGTACTTGTTAATTCCACCTTAAAGTATTTGCAGGGGTGGAGTAAGGCAGCCCCCAGTGGCATGAGGGGTTATTGTGATTTACTCTGAGCTTTTTTACAAAAGTCATAATCTTTCTTCTCCTCCCCATCCTCAACTACTGCTGGATGGGCCAGAACCAGCTTGATAAGCTCACATGCTGGAGGGGGACCTGGAGAGCATAAGGTCCCCCCCTCATTTGAGTGGGATTTGATATCTCTAGAAAAACTCTCAGCAGCCCAGAGAGGTTAAGCGACCTGCCCAAGATCACACAGTGAGTGTGCCACTGAGCTAGGATTAGAACCCCAAACTCTCTCAAGCCTTGGGCAATTATGTCTGGATTCCTGGGTCCCTCCATGCTCGAGTAGAGGGAGCTGTCCTTCTACTTCCCACCCCTAGACTCCCTGACTCATTTTGACCAGAATTCCTCTGGGGATACAAATGGACAAACATGCCCGCTGAAGTTGCTGCAGCCATTCAGGGCTTGTCTGGCATATCCCCCCCATTCCCTCCTTGGTCCCTATTGTAGCTGTCTAGGCCTGCTAACCTCACCCCGCCCCCCACAGGCATTCTAGGAACCACCTTTCCTCTCCTTGGCCTCAGTCTTGAAGCAAAATCAAATAAAAGTGCAGAGCCAGAATTTACACCCAGCTCTTCTGACTCCAAGTTCTAAAGGGCAGGAGTAAAAGTAAGCCCATGATTATTGATGCCAGCACACCTGCCACGACTGCATCCCCATCTTCCAGATGGGGAAGTGAGGCTCAGAGAGCGGTGGTAACTTAGTGAACTCACCCAGCCTCACCCCCAGCGTGGGCTGCTGTGAAGGGATTGGGCTACTCCTCGTGTGACACGGGAGGTTCAGAGAGTGGTCTGCTGTGGGGCCTGCACCCACATCCAGACCTGGAGGGTGCCTGGTGAGCTCAGGGTGCCAGGGCTGGGGGCTGGGGGGATTCTGAGCCTAGTGAACCAGCCCATGGCCTATGGGTCCAGTTTGTCTGATTGCAAAGGCCAAGACAATAATTGAAGGTGGCTTTGGGTTCCCTGAGCAGGATCTGGCGCCGACGCCTGGTGGCTCTGTTGGCGCCTTGAGCTCTGGGCATTTGCTAATGGACTGTGGCTGATCCCAGGACTGATTGGCAGCCGGCCCGAGGTCCTCAGGGGAAACCTGGAAATTGTGGTCTCCAGCTTGGAGACATTCTCCCTTCTGGGAGCCGTGGGGGTGGGGGCAGCGGGAGGGGTGGGGTGGGAGAGGTTCCAGTTAGCCTAAGGCAGGAGAGCTTCCGAGCCCATAGGGTAGAACACAGAGGGGAGATGGAGTGAGTCCCCCTTCATGCCTCCAACCATCTGGATGGAACACGAGGCGAAGTTCCCACACAGTGAAATCCGGAAAGCTGTCTGAACGCTGACTTCCCTGCCTTGCTCTCCTGGGCTGGCCAGCATTATCCCTCCCCTCCCCGCAACCGAGTGACAGTGGGGCCAGTAAGAGTGCTCCAAAGTGTTCTCAAATAACGCCTTGCATGGGAGTGATCCTAAGACAAGCCGGGCTCCTGTGACTCCCAGAACAGAGGAGAGAGGAATTAACCCTTCTGGAGGTCTCCAAGGGCTGAGGGCTCCCCTGCTGTCTGGAAAGGGCTTTCCAGGCCGAGGGCACAGCACAAGCAAAGGAACAGGATGCAGGAGGATGCGGGGGGTGGGGGTGGGGTGGGAGGGGAAACAGCACAGGCAATTGGAAGGTAGAGCATTAGGGAGGGGAGTCTAGGGAGGGGGGCAGGCCTCGAAAGTGTCGCAAAAATCTCAGACCTTACCTGGTTGGCCATAGGGATCCACTGAAGGTTTTACAAGGAGGGCAGAAGAGAGGAACCTGAAGTCTGTCCAGAGTCAGGGCTCTTTCTTAAGCACAGCAGGCAGAGCAAGAGGCAAACACAAAACGGATGCGTCTGACCTTTTTCTAGGACACCCAATATTTATGCGCCTTACGCATCACCCAAATTTTATTCGTTTACCCAAAAGAGTGTGAAAAAAAAGCACTTTAGGAAACTGCTATAAATCCAGTGCAAGTCACCATGGTAACCTGATTAGCAGCTAAATTAAGTTCATGATTAAGAAGAAATAAATAAAAATAACTCTCCTCCTTGGCTGGGGCTACCCATTGGGCAGCCAAGCAGATGCTGAGGCCTTGGAAAGCAAGGGTGGGAGCCTGGGCCTGGCGGGGAAGAGAAGCTGGGCCAGGGGAGGGAGGCGCGGATGCGGATTTGCTGCCCAGACGGGAGAAGCCCAGTTGTTATCACTGCCTGGGGGTTGATGAGGCCCCTGGTGGCCAGGCCGGGGAGTGCAGGCTGCACAAAGCAATGGTTTTCACGACAAGGGTCCCATGCTCTCTGAGCCTGTCTTCCTCATGCCCTGGACCAGTGTTCATTTGTCTGAGCATGATGTCCATGTATTTCCACCCCTCCAGTGTCAGGCCCCCATGTTCTAGGTGCTAGGGACCCTGACACGAGTCAGACCTGGTTTTGGTCCTAGAGAGGCTGAGTTTGGAAGTAGACAGATATTTTGGGCACAGTGTATATGAGGTGCTACAGAAACATGGGCCAGCCTGGGGGACTTCCTGGAGGAAGTGATGCCCAAGAGAAAGACAGCTATGTGGCCGTTGGAGAGTGCCTGCTTCGGATGAGCATTCTGGGCCTTCTGCTTAGAACCCAGCAGCTGGTGTCAGGCCTAATGAGACCAGAAAGGCCTTTTTGGGGCTGCGCTGTTAACACCACCCAGGGATCAGCAGCAGGAGAGATGAGTGCAAAGAGAGAAATGGGCCTCCCACTTACCAGCCCAGTCCTCCTCCTGGCCACAGCAGTCTAGAGCAATGGTGAGAGTCAAACAGGCTTCGAATCTTTTTTCTACCACTTGCTAGCTGTGGCCTCTGGCTAGTGATTTAATTTATTTGAGCCTCAGCTTCATCGCCTGTAAAATGGGGGTAATAATAATAATAGCACCTATCTCCTAAGGTTATTGTGGGGACTAAGTGGGATGATGTAAGCTAAATACAGCATAGTCCCTCATATGTAGAAAACATGCAGTAGACGCTTGCTGCTGTCATTTCATTACCTGGGGAAGTCTGCTTTGATTGGGCGGAAGAAGGAGGGTGGGTGGCCATAGAAGTATGCTACTTAAGTCTCCTTCAGGAAATTGCCACGGGAGTAAAACAGACTGACAGTCCCTGCTGCCACCCCTCTGGCTCCACCAGTGTGTCTGAGCTGGGGCTGGGCTTCCTCCCAGTTGCTCTGGCCACTGACTGGGCACAGGCTTGGAAGAGCCTCCTTGCACAGATGTGAGGCCTGGATTGCGGTCTCCCTGCCTCCTCGTTATCCATCACAGGTGCTTCCCCCATAAACCTCCTGTACATCTAATCCCATTCTGCCTTCTGCTTCTCAGAAGATCCAAAACGACACAGAGGGTCTCAGAGGAAGAGCCCCACAGGTGGGTGGTAGGAGAGGCAGAAAGGAGACCCAGTAGTGGGTCACACAGGTGCCTATAGTTGGAGGGCCAGGACCCTCAGGGACTCTGGCAAAGACGTGCCAGTCTCTCCCTATGCTCTGTCCTCAAGTGTGTGCGTGTGTGTGCGTGCTTGTGCGTGCGCACGCATGCTCTTGTATGTGCACTGCCCCCAAGCACGCTTTCATCACTGCATTGACCATAATGTAGTGAAATAAATCTGTTCCCACCAGAAGATGAACTCTTTAGTTTCTGTTCTTAGCACTTAGCTCTGCAGAAGTCTTTGGGTATAGTAGATGCTCAGTCAAAACAAACAAAACAAAACAAAACAAAACTGAGTACCGCTGGGACGTGTACCTATCTTAAGTTTCTCGGTGGCCAATTTTGTTTTAATTTCCTGGTGCTTTGAATTGTATCATGATAGCTTATTCAAGCTTTTTAGCCCTTTGTTTTTGTGACAGAGACATGTATGCGTAGACACATATGTGTATCTCTACACCCACACAGAAGGGTGACAGCAGCCTTGCTTCAGAGTCCACACCTGCCAGCAGACCCTTCATCCTGCCCCCTTGTCTTTGCTGAGCCCTCAGCCATCCCCGTGCAGAAAGGAGCTTGGAGTCTCTCAGCTCAGCTAGGCTGGATGAATCTTCTCAGGGTTCTTTCCTCCTCCCCTCCCACCTCCGGCTCCCAGCTCCTTCCCCGATTTCTCCCTCCCTGCTCGGCAAAATCAGGGAAGCTGCAAACCCAACCCTTACATCAAAAGGGAACTTGAAAAATACTTGGAGCAAAAACTGCTAACTGTGCATCCTTGCTCTGCGCTGGCGCTGATATTAAATCAGGAAATGGCACTGAACAGCCGCTCCAAACACAGAAACAGGGGTTGTCAACACAGAAACCAAAAGCAATCTCTAATGGGCAGAGGTGAAAGGGACCTGGCACAGGGTTGGGAGAGGGGGCTGCAACCCAGGAAAGGATTCCTGAGCTTGGCTTGTCTGTGCAGCCTCTCCAGCATCCAGAATGGAGCCTGGGTCACAGTCCCTGATATTGAGTGTGCCTGTCTACATGAGAGATGAGGAAGAATTAAGCATGTGTCTTAAATATCTTTGAGATTCTCCTTTTCATTTCCATAAATATTTACTGAGCAACTACTAGATGCCTGACAGTGAACCAAAAAAGATGCCTGCCTATGTGGAGCTGACCTTCTAGCCCTCAGGACAGAGCTCTGACTCTTTGGCATGGCATTCAAGGCCCTTCTAATGCTGGCTCTTGCAGAAGCCTCCAGCTCTATTTCCACCCCCTCTGAAATAGCTCCCCAAGTGCATGAGCCAGTGGCTTTGCTCCATGCCTGTGCTTGGACTATTCCCACAACCAGGTCTTCTGGCTTTCTGTGTTTGACAAATTTCTGCTCAGCCTTCAAAGCCTTAGTCAACTGTCACCTCTTCTCTGCAGCCTCATCTTCCTCCTCCCCCTTTTCCCCCACTAGAACTAAGGGCTCATTTGCTTAGGATCTGCCAGCATCATGGATGCATTGCCAGCACAGCACCTCTCATTGACAGTGGGAAGGTTTGCAACGTCCTGGAGGGAAGGAAAGAAGCCACGTTCATTCCGAACCCTCATCTCTCAGCACTGGTTAAAAAATTGGCACAAAAATGAAAAACCTTGATAAAATCCACTGTTGATGTGGCTGTGGGGAAACAGGTTACCTGATGGAAAATTAACTAAGCCATCTTGTTAGAGGGTAATTTGACAGCATTAACATTGCAAATACATACATCTCTCAAGCCAGCAATTTCATTTCTTGTTTTCTAGAGAAATGTGTACACAAGGGCAAAAAAGAGCATGTAAAAAGGTGTGAGTTGCAGCCTTGTTTGCAATAGCAAAAGATTAGCAATTGCTCAAATGTCCATCCATATGGGAGTGGATAAAAAAGTACAGGGCATCCACTGGATAGGATGCTATGCATTAGTTAAAAAGAAAGAAGAAGATCTCGATGTGTTGATTCAGAAGTTGCTGAGTGAAAATAAAAAAGCAAGCCGTAGCTATAGACATAGATGTTAGAACTACATTGTTGCATTTTTTTTCACATTGAGGAAGTGGTCTTGTATAATTCATTTTAAAAAGAAGAAAGGGAAAAAGAGATTAAATGGCCACAGTAGCTCCTGGCTGAACTGAGCTCGGGCTTTGGCACAGCCAAACAGCCCCAGGCAGCAGATCCTGAGGCAGTCAGCAGGTGCCACCCATGTCCCCTGTACCCAGAAGTTTGCTCCCCAAGCTGCTAAGAGCACGTGGTAGGAAGCTGGAAGAGCATCCAGACAAAGGAAGGAGAAAGCAGGGAGGCCAGTGGGGTGTCATGACTCATATGATACAGATTTCCTCTGAGTTGGTCCTTGGTCTCAGGAATAAGGATTGGTTCCGGAATGACTGGTAACTAAGGGAGAGGAGGGGGCAGGAAGGTGTGTAGAAAAGGCCTGAAAATTCTGAGTCATTTCTCTGTAAGGAAGAGTCAGCATTTGCCTAGTTGTTAACTTCATTCATTCATTCAGTCATTCATTTCATAACAGTAAATTGAGCTCCTCCTGGTGTGGGCATTGCACTGGCTAGGAGGGGCACAGAGACATTCCTCCAGGAGCCACAGTCAAATTCCAGCTAGTTTCTCAAAGTGTTTCTTGGACTCCATGCATGAAAATTACCTAGAGAACTTATTGAAATGCAAATTCCTGGGCTGTACTCAGACCTATAAAATCAGACTATAGTTCAGGAACCTGTGTAACACATTTTCTCAAGTGAAAAACATTTAGCTGATCAAACCATTTCCTTGAAATTTCCTGTGTTGAAGAAGGAAAGAATGGAGGTATCCACTCTGCCATATGGCTCCAGTGCATGTGATTTCCCTAGAAGGACCAGGACCTTGTCCTTGCTAGTCAGCTCTTCTCCCATTCCCATACCCAGATGCATTCAAGTCCCTCTAAGGCCTGGGAAGATTCACAGACCACCTCTTCTGTCTAAGTTCTTCAGAAACAAAAGATTGATCCATTGTAGGTGGGGGAAATGGCATGTGCAAAGGCCCTGTGGCAGAACATAGCTTGGGCTGTGGAAGAACTTAAAGAAGTCAATGTGCTTGGAGCATTGTGAAGGGGGAATGCAATGAAAGATGAGGTGGGAGAAGTTGGCAGGAACAGATCATCCTGGGCCCAAAGGCTATGCTAAGGAATTTGGTTCCTTTGTCAAGTATTAAAGGAATTTATGTTTAAATCAGGGGATAGGGGAGGGGGAGATAGAATGATCAGATTCATATAGCATAAAAACTGGCTCCATTGCCCTGTGGAGAAGTAGAATGTCCAGAGCCAAAGCCTCTGCAGTCCTCTAGGCAAAAGATGAACGTGGCTTGGATGAAGGTGAAGACACCAGACGGAGAACCAGAGAGATTGTCAGGTAGAAGGATAGACAGACAGTGACAGTTGGGCTATGAGTGTGAGAGCCTCAGTCTTGCGGAGCAATAATGAGGTTTCAGAATCTCTAACACTGGCTCTGGGGTCACGGGTTGGGGAGATGTAGTGGTGGGAAGGGAACTGTCCTGGTCATCCTTCACTGAACAGTGGCTTTGAGTGGCAGTGAGCTTCTCATTAGCACTCAGCCTCCCCCTTCCTCTATCTTTCCCCTGATATTCAAGAAAGGGATTAATTGGGGCTAAGCGTCAAACTCAGACCAGAGGAAGGATCAAGGATCAGGACCAAAGGCAGGATTAAGGATCAGGACCAAGGATCAGGACCGAGATCAGAGGTCAGGCTGAGGCCAAAGGTAAAGGACATGAGGAGAGTACTCTGCAAAGCCTCTCTCCTCTGCTTGCCCTCCTGCTTGGGTTCTCTCCAGCCCCACACAGCCAGGGACTAGAAAAGGGAAAGAGAAGGAGTCCCAGGGCAAGGGGTGGTTGCAATTGACAAGAAAGCACATTAAACACTGCCCTTGCAACTGAGTCTTCAGCAGGGACTTGGTACTTGGTAGAGGCTCAGCCTTGACCTGAACAGAATCCCTAATCCTGTGGAGAATCAGAAACCCTGACCCAGAGAACAGCTGGAGAAGAACTGTGCTGACACCCGGATCCCCCCGAATGCTACCCAGTCAAGATAGAGACCACACGCTTCATAGTATTCAGAGCACTGAACTTAGAACCAGAGGTTCCAGCTCATCACTGCTTTGTAACTTTAAAGAAATCCTTTACCTTCACAAAGCCCCATCTTTGTGTGAGATGGGGATAATCCTGCCCATCTCGTTGGGTAGTTGTGACGACTCTGAATTCACATGCATAAAGCTCTTAGGACACTGCTATGTATCTGTATCCACCCACCTATCTACCTGCCTGCCTACCTATCTCTGTAGACCAGGGAAAGTAACAGTTGCTACCCCATAGAATTGTGAGAGTTGAATGAAAAAGAGAATGACAAAAGGCTTTGCAAATCCCCGTACAAATAAGAATGAATATTATTATCAAATATCCCATCTATATTGGAGGCAATACAGCGGAGTGGTTATCCAAAGTAGCGCTGATAGAAATAGAATGTGAGCTATATAAGTAATCTAAAACTTTTTAGTAGTTACATTAAAACAAAGTAAAAAGAGGCAGGTGAAAGAGTTTTAATAATCAATTTCCACTCCCAAGTGTGTACGGGGGTGGGGGGAGGGTCCCTGGCCGCAGGGAGGCAGCCAGGGTAAGGTCTCAGCAGAGTCAGTGTAACTCGGCTCCCTACCGGGACCCGCTGTGTTCTTTGGCTGCCTAAAGACTACCAGGACCCAGAACTCCAAGAATATCTTTCTGGAAACACTGGATTGGAATACAGCGGTTGTGTGGGGCAGTGAAAGTGGAAGTGACAGCTGCCTTTGGGAAAGAGGAAGAGGAAGGATGAAAAAAAAAAAACAAACCCACAAACAAAAACCTTCCTGCCTCCCTCTTCTTGGAAGCCACAGACCTTTGGAGGCTCCCAGGGAGTGGGAGCCACAAAAAAGGTTGGCAGCGAACTCAGGGCTCCTTGGAAGAGACAAGTGACACTATGTCTGGGTGATGAAAACTGCAGTAGGCAGGCTCCTGCGGGTAGGGCGGTCCCCTGACTCAGGTCCCTCCCTGGCGGAACTTGCCCGTGGGGATCTGGGACCACTGGCCTCTGCTTGGCGACCCGGAATAGTACAACCCTGCAACCCTCTCGCGCGCTCTCGGGCTGGAAGTTTCAGGCTCCCGTATCCCCCGTGCTGCGCCTCCCCAGCCAACACACACAAACACGCCGGCACGCACACCTTCTGAGCGCCTCCAACCGCACCCACGTGCGCACGGAGACGCCTGCTCGCTCGCCAACCACCTCAGGGAAACGGCGGGTGAACGGCACACCTTCGGCCTGAACGCGGCTGCCAGGAGCGCCGCTCTGGTTTGCAGGCGCACGGGAGGGCAGCAGCCGAGCCCCTCTCGAATCATCCAGTTGGCTGAGTAGCGGCCGGCGAGAACAGCGCCATGAACCTCCTGCGGGGGCGGCTGGCAGTGGGCTCCCCGCTCCCCTAGGGAATAACCTATCCCTCCCACCCCACCCCGAGTGCCCCGAGGCTCTGCAGTGGCTGCAGAGCTTTCTCCATCACCATCTGTAACTAAAGAATCCCAAGGTGGTGCTTCTAGAACGCACAGCTTCTGGCCCAACAGTGGGTAGAAGAGGGGTCGCTTTTGAGTGAAAGCCTCAAATTGGAGTTTTGGGGTTTTGGCGGCTGGAGACAAGATGCTGTTCAGTAACCCGGGCTCTGGCCGCTGCAGATCCTCAGCTTTTCTTTAAAGAGGCTTGGGACTGGGCGCACTGCTCTTGTGTCTCCTGGCCTCCCCTTTGCTTCTCCTGGGGTCTTCACTTCTCCCCCCATCTCTTCTTTTTTTCTTTCAGTGTGTCTGACTCCCAGTCAATGGGTATACAGCAGCACCCCCGGCCCCGCCTGTCTTTTAGAGATGGGGTGCAGCCTCCTGGGCGCCCGGCACGAAGAAGCGGCCGGCCGGGGGCAGGGGGAAGCCGAGGCTACAGGGCCTGGGGCTCGGAGGCCCTATGGCCCAGCGCAGTGGTGCCTGGGTGGAGGAGGAGGTGGGGCCACCGAGTGGGGTCGGCTGCTCAACAGGGGCCTTCACTCTGCGGGAACCTGCGTGTCTCCCTCACTCACCCGGAGCCTGGCAGGGGTGGGGCTGTTTCCAACACTTTTTTGGGGGGGGGGGGTAGCCGGAGGGTGAGAAGAAGAGGGAGAGGCTATGCTGGGAGAACCGGCAAAGAAACGGATCTGGTGGGGAGGTGAACCTAGGGACGGACAGAGATATCTCAGCCAGAGCCCAGGGGAAGGGAGTGACCACAACACAGAGGCACCGGGACAAAGAGAAGCGCGCTTGCCCAGACAAAGCCCAAGTCCTAGAGACCCTGAGACCGAGGCAGGACGTGGGCAGGAGAACGGGAGGTTTGGAACTACAGAGCTGGTGCCGCAGGAATCCCCAGGGCCACGACGGCCACACTCTTGAAATTCGGGTTTCAGTCCTCGACGGCGAGGGTCAGGCAGACAGGAGGGGACACGGGGGCAGGGGCGACACAGCCTAGCCCGCAGCCTTAGTGCCCAGGCAGAGGGCCGCAACATCAGACACACTGTGCAGCCGCGGGTCTCTCACGGTCTGGGAGGGAAGGCGCTGCGGGCTTGAGTTCAGTTGGCACCAAGAGAGCTTGGTGTGTTTGTCCCGCCCCGGTCGCCTGAGGCCAGAGCCATAGTCTACACAGAGGCGACACAGCCGGTTCAGGGTGGCCGAGAAACGTCCCCCACTGAGCCACGATCCGAGTGTGTGCTCACCGCGTGTGAACACGATGGGGACACTTACAGGATGGGTGAGTGTCCCCAGCCTCCAGCTTCGGGAAGGGGCGGCGCTTCGGCACCGCCCAGGCCCAAGCTCTCCCCACAGGCGGCCGAATTATTCCCGCGGAGAGCTCGCTTCTGGAAGAGGGTTGCAGACGGGCTCTCCCAGCGTTACAGTTGCCAATCCAAATCTTTGAGTTAAAGTTTTAGTTAAAATACATTCATTTTATTAAAACTAGGCGGTCTAAGACCACGCCCTACCCCAGCCTCCCAAAAGGCGCAAGAGAATAGTGGGTTTTAGATTAACTGGAGGCAAATATTTTTACCTGCTCACACTTAAAGAAATCTGGCCGCGTCCGCATTGATGTGGCCCACTTGACCCCTACGCGCGGCGTCAGTCGTGCGGGTCCCGCGCAGACAGCGGCTGGGACACACTCACCCAGTGCACTCTTCTGCCTTTCGCTGCGCGCGCCCAAAGCTGGAAAGCAGAAGGCGACGCGGGAGGCGGGTCGGATCTCCGGGTCCAGCGAATTCTCGATTTATCCGGTTTCAGCGCCAGGGCCAGAGTCTGGGGAAGAACTCCTTAATTCCGGCCATCACGGACCTGGGTAGGGAGGGTGAGCAGCGCCTAGCGCTGTCTGGATGCCTAGTGCGGTGCGCTCCGGCCACCCGTCTGCGCTCCGGGGAGCTTTCTCATCTGACTGCCCCGGGCCCCTTCACTGTGTCGTTTCCACTTTCGGCCACCGGACCTTCCCCACCCAGGACTTTCTGGCGTGGGGAGCTGCCAACGAGCACCCCTGAAGGCTGGGGTTCGGAATTTTAGCGGGGACGATCAGCGCGGGACTCGCGGCTGAGTATGAAGACCGCACCGGAGGACCTGTGCGTGGCTCGAGGGGAACATGCCCTGGGTTCTGGTGCACATACGGCCTGCGATCTGGGCTGGCTCCGGCTGGGCCAGGTGGAGAGACCTGGCTGGGTCCGAAGCGCCGTCCAAGCCTTCCGGCAGTGGGCCGGGCGGTTCGGGGCGCCTTTGCGCACAGTGGCCACTTGGGGTCGCACTTTATGCCTGTTTGAGCCTCTCCGCCGCGGGCTGAGGCCGGAATCTGCTTAATCGTTACAAAACGTTCAAACAAAAACAGGGCCCGTTCCCCAGCAGCCGAGAGCCGCTCGGAGCACGGTCCCGGGCTGGCCTCGGCCCCGAGCTTCGGGGCGCTCAGGTTTTCGTGCATCTGGCGGGGGAAAGGGATTCAGAGCCTTTTGGCCGATTCTTTCCCATTCGCCTTCATCGTGAGCATTGGGGGGTGGGGTGAGCGCGGGAGTGGCGGGGCCAGAGGAGTCGAACCTCAGGGCTCGGCCACCGCACCCGCCAGCAGGGGAACGGCCCTCTCTTGGCCCGAGAAAGGTCCCCTGAGGTTAAGAGTTGGGTCTGAACACAACTCTCAGAGATCCAACTCCGCCCTCCCCAACACACAAATACACGCAGACCTCCAGAAACACAGGCACGCACGGCCAGAAGCCGCGAGGACACTGGGAGGGGGCCGCTAGGGAACAAAGGGCCTGGGAGGCGTTGTCCCGGAGCTCATTCTGAGCCTCCTTGGGGGTGACACGGGATGGGGGTGGAATGCAGAGGGTATCGAGCAAGGAGAGCTTGCTAGGGGGTGGAAGCGGCAGCTTGGTCCAGAGGTGGGGCGCGCACAGAAGGCGAGAGTGCGGGGGCCCGGACCTGGAGGGTGTGGGGGGTTGGGCCCAGGCCGTCCGTCCCACTCTGCTCCAGCCCTCAGCCAGGCCTCCGCGGCACCCGGGCTGCTGGGGCCGCCAGTCAGCTGACGCGGGGGGCGGGGGAGCTGTCAGGCGCGCCCCGCCCTGCGCCGCTGGGCCGCCGAGGCCGTGCAGCTATTGGCCAGCGCGCCGGGCAGCCGCGGCCCCCGCGCCCCGGTGACATCAGGAAAGCGATAAAAGGCAGCAGCGGTGCAGGATCCAGCACAGCTGCACCGCCAGGCTGCGAGCGGCTGCGAGCGAGAGAGCTTAAGAGCAAGAGAGGTAGAGAGCGAGCGGCGGGCACTGGCCCCACGCCTCCCCTGCGCCCCACCGTGCGCCCCGCTTGCCTCTCCACCCCGCCCGGCTCGACCCGGCCCGGTCCCGGTGTGGGCACAGCCCCGAGCTCTAGGGCCGTGCAGACAGCCTCGGGACTCTCCAGCGCGCCGCCGCGTCCCCAGACAAAGGCTTGGCCGGCGGCCCCGGCCCGCTGCGCCCTCGGCTCCCCGCCTCCTCGGCTCCCCGCCTCCCCGGCTCGCCGCTCGTCGCCCCCGCGCTTAGCTTAGCGCGCCCGGGCCGGCCACAAAGTTTCCCGGGCGGCAGCGGCGGCTGCGCCTCGCGTCAGCGATGGCCGCGGAGCTGAGCATGGGGCCAGAGCTGCCCACCAGCCCGCTGGCCATGGAGTACGTCAACGACTTCGACCTGCTCAAGTTCGACGTGAAGAAGGAGCCTTTGGGGCGCACGGAGCGTCCGGGCAGGCCCTGCACGCGCTTGCAGCCAGCCGGCTCGGTGTCCTCCACACCGCTCAGCACGCCGTGTAGCTCGGTGCCCTCGTCGCCCAGCTTCAGCCCGACCGAACAGAAGACCCATCTCGAGGATCTGTACTGGATGGCGAGCAACTACCAGCAGATGAACCCCGAGGCGCTCAACCTGACGCCGGAGGACGCGGTGGAGGCGCTCATCGGCTCGCACCCGGTGCCACAGCCGCTGCAGAGCTTCGACGGCTTCCGCGGCGCGCACCACCACCACCACCACCATCACCCTCACCCACACCACGCGTACCCAGGAGCCGGCGTGGCCCACGACGAGCTAGGTCCCCACGCGCACCCGCACCATCACCACCATCACCAAGTGTCGCCGCCGCCGTCCAGCGCCGCCAGCCCGGCGCAACAGCTACCCACCAGCCACCCCGGGCCCGGGCAGCACGCGGCAGCGTCGGCGACGGCGGCGGGCGGCAACGGCAGCGTGGAGGACCGCTTCTCCGACGACCAGCTCGTTTCCATGTCAGTGCGCGAGCTGAACCGCCACCTGCGGGGCTTCACCAAGGACGAGGTGATCCGCCTGAAGCAGAAGCGGCGGACGCTGAAGAACCGGGGCTACGCCCAGTCATGCAGGTATAAACGCGTCCAGCAGAAACACCACCTGGAGAATGAGAAGACACAGCTCATTCAGCAGGTGGAGCAGCTTAAGCAGGAGGTGTCCCGGCTGGCCCGCGAGAGAGACGCCTACAAGGTCAAGTGCGAGAAACTCGCCAACTCCGGCTTCAGGGAGGCGGGCTCCACCAGCGACAGCCCCTCCTCTCCCGAGTTCTTTCTGTGAGTCGTGGCGGGTCCCGGCCCCCGCCCTTGCCCCGGCCCGGACTCCCCGTCCCGTGCACCCAGTCCCGGACTCCCCTGGACCCTGTCCGTGCCGCGGCCCCAGGCTTGACCTGTTTGACTTGAGTGAGAGGGAGGAAGGGCGCGCGGGCCGCGAGCGACTGGCGGGCGCGCGGGAGGGCAGGGGACCTTGGCTAAGGCGAGAGTAGCGCACGCCAGCGCCGCCTTCTAGACTCGAGCCAGAGAGAGACGAAGGGGTGGGAAGTTCGGGAGCAACTTTTCTTCAGGCTGGGGGACGGCGATGCATAGTCCCCAGGAGTCCCCAAGGCCGTCTGGAGACTCCTGGCTTTATGAACTTTGAGCGTTACGCCCGGGCCACTGCTTTGCCGCCGGGAGCACAGACCGCCCCAGGAAAAGAGCAGCAAGGAGAGGAGAGGAGAGGGACTCTGGCGTCCCGGCAGGCGCGAGGCGAGGCTGAGCAAAGGAAGGACAGAAGGACCTGTCTGTTCAGAGTCCGGAGAACACTGGCTCTCAGCCCCGAGACGCGGGCCTCAGTTAGGACGTTCGGCGCGCAAATCTCATCAGTTTTATTGCCTGCTCGATTATATAGAAAAAAATACGAAAATCTGCATTAAAAATATTAATCCTGCATGCTGGACATGTATGGTAATAATTTCTATTTTGTACCATTTTCTTGTTTAAGTTTAGCATGTTGTTGATCATGGATCATAATCCCCTTATTTCTTTGGGTGAGAAGGGATCGCAGTTCGGAGACTCCAGCGGCTGCGTGCCGGGTTTCAGTCCCGGCTGTCGGCTTGTAAATACCCGCCCCAAACCGCTTAGAAAACGTGGCAACAAGCTGAGTGTCTTTGTTTGGGTTTATTATTATGGAATTTTTGTTTGTAAGAAAAAGAAAAAGGAGGAAAGGAAAAGAAAGGAAAAAACTTCTGGGTATTTTGCATCAGAAAACAACTTTGTCTTGGGGCACCCTTGGAAGTTGCATGTTTTCTTCCCTTCCCCTGTCTCCATTAGGTCCCCTATTTCCTCCAGCTTTAGTTTTCTATGTTGTTGGTGTTGAGAGAGAAGACTGCGGTCCCAGCTCTTGAGTACCAGGGCAGGGCACGGCAGCCGCGGAGTTCCGCACCCGGGAGGCCCTGGCGTGTACTCGCTCCCTGCCTTGTCTTATGGCTAAATTGACTCCCCTAACAAGAAAGGAAAGGAAAATAGATCTTTTCCTCTGCTTTTTATTGTAACCAGAATCACCCCAGGGTCCCTTTGAAACCCTCCAGGTCTGCACTAATTGCAGGGGCCCATGGTGTTCTTAGGGTGACCACCCCAGCCATCCCTGACATTGGCCAATGGTCACCAGAGCTTGTATTAAACCAACTGCCACGCTCAGAATGTACCAGAAACCCAAATATTGGCAAGTAATTTTGCAACTTTCAAGTGCGTTCTTTAGACCAACGCATTGTGTTTCTTTTCCTGCTTTTGAGATAGTGGGAAGAGTTATTGGTGGCATCCTCCCCCCTTCAGTTGTATAATAGTTATAGGGAAGATCTGGGTGTTTTTCTTTATTTTTACTTTTTTTTTTCTGCAGGTCAGTAAAAGGATTTAAGTTGCACTGACAAAAATACCAAAATAAAAGCATATTTTTAGTTCCCATTTGAAATTGCTGGCGCTGCTGGCCGGATGCATTTTTTTAGTTTGTATTAGTTGATAAATTAACAGTAATAACAAGATTGTATGAACCGCATGGTGCTTGCAGTTTTAAATATTGTGGATATTCGTCCTGCATCAGAAACGAGCTTCGGTTTTTACGGATTCAACTGTGTTGAAATCAAACTTGCCGCAACAGAAATTGTTTTTATTTCATGTAAAATAAGGGATCAATTTCAAACCCTGCTTATGATATGAAAATATTAAAACCTAGTCTATTGTAGTTTTATTCAGACTGGTTTCTGTTTTTTGGTTATTAAAATGGTTTCCTATTTTGCTTATTAAAACCATGGAGATGGTGTTTATTTAGGGGACTGCGTTCGCACAACCTTGACTTTCTTCTCTTGCCTCTTCAAGAGTCACACTGACTTTGGGGCACTGTCACCTCCAAATCTCTCTCTTGAGTGTGTAAGTGTGTGTGTAAGTGAGTCTCAAATGTGTTCTCTGCTTCTCACCCTAGGTACAGACCCTGGTCAAGAGCCGGTTTGTGAGCTGAGTGGGTGCAGGTCCAAAAGGCCCTGGAGTTCCTGGGCATGGGGCATATACCACTTTTTCGGTGCTTTTAGCCTTGGCCATCAGGACTGACCTGCTAGTCTGCCTGCTCTGAAATAGCCATTGAAGGAGACCAGGATGCCAGGAGCTGCCACCCTGATGGGGAAGCAGAGTCTTTTTGGTGTCCAAGCCCAGCTGATCCACTGCTCTCACCCTCCTGATTGAGCTGAAAGTCTCTTTTCTCCTGCCCAGTGCATCTCTCTGGGAGCAACTGGAGCTGCCCACAGTTAGATGCCTCCTCTGAGTAAGGGCCTATCCTCCTCCCCACAAGGCTGGTGGAAACAAGTGTAACCCAGTACCAGATCTTAAGGTGCAGGACCCTTCAGAGGGAAACCCCTCTGGGTGGACTTTTTTTGGGTAGTATGCCCAGCATGGCCTGTAGCCCTTAGCTCCATAGAACGGCGCTGCATGGCTGGGCCTGGAATCGGTGGTTCCTCACTTTGGGGGTTGGGAGGGTTTGGGTCATCATTCTGGCACAGCAGCTCCGACTGCAGCCTGGAGATCCCCGACCGGGAGGTGGCCCTAGACCCTTTCCTTTTCTTGATTCCTGGAAGAGCAGTGCCCACTGAGTTGGCCTGAAACCCCTTCCAGCCTCCTTGGAATCCTGTCTATAACTCAGGATTGGTCTCAGACACCTCTGGGAGGTGGAGTAGGACTCACAAACCTCAGGACCCTAATAGGGAGGTGTAGGACACCCAAGCAGTGGAGCACTAGCCAGGAATCTGAGCTGGTGGAGCCTGGGGGAAGGAAGGGAAGAGTGGGACTAGCAGGGAATAGATTTTGGCCTGGATTCCTGGAAGCCTTGGGGTGGGTGGTGGTGGCTGGGGTCTGGAGAAGAGGCAGGGGACCTAAAAATTAAGGGTACAAATAACAGTAGCAATAATTTATATAGTGCTTTGGTGTTGTTCAGTAGGAGGCAAGCTCAGGATACTAGCTTGCATTTAATTCCAAGGCCCAGTTCATTCCACCAACTGAAAGACGTCTGGCAGGGAAAGCTTTGGCTGTGATCTGAGAGGAGGAGGCAGCCCGGCCTGGCTGTGGGGTAACTGCTGACTTGTGCACTGTGGAAGGAGCAAGGGGGCATGATTTGTTGGGTAATTGCATATGCAAGCACTCCTGCACAGAACATGCCCACAGTTACAAATGCATCCCCTTTAGGGCAAAAGAAGCCCCATTCAGTGGGGTGCTGGAAGAAACCCCACTTCGTGGCTCAGTGGCTCCAGAGACCAAGGGGATCACCGAGTTCTGGTGGTGGAGGCCTTAAACTTGGTGACCTGGCTCCCTTTGGAACCGTCCCATGAGGACTAGCATCCTCCATCCTCAGCCTCTGAGATGGCAAGGTTTGCAAACTCCAAAGCGTTGGTCTTCCTTCCCCAGATCACAGGGGCACAGACACCGGCCTAGTGATGAGCACCATCACATTGCACCCAGAAGATAAAGTGGCTCAGGCCAGTTCAGAGTGACCAGCTGCGACTCCGAGAATCTGGCAATCCCCCCCGACACAATCCTAGTGACACACTGACACACAGACACCTAAGCCCTGCACCCACATTGATGCCCGGCGCAGGCACTGTCAGTCCCTGCACGGACCCACCAAGTGAACCCTAGTCTGCTCGGGGCGCACGCGGGCGAGAGCTGGGCAGAGCCCTCAGCTCTTCAGAGGCGGCACTGGCTTTCAGGGCGGGCTCGTACAGCAGGCAAGCCCGGGCCACGTCTCCCCGCGCGGCCCGCCGACTCGACCCGCCAGGATGCCCCAGACCCTGCGCCCACTGCCCGGGAAAAGCGAAGTGGGTCCCGAGGCTCTCGGGCTCCTTGCACCCCGGCGACACCTCGCAACCTTCATCCTCCTCTCCGGTTCCCACCGCTCCCCGCGGCTCGCGGGCTCCTTGCAGCACGTCCCCGGGGGGAAAATCCTCCCAGCGCCAGGAGTCTTCCAAGCCAGCACCGGTCCCAAGTAGACAGGCTGGCGCCTGCCCCCGGAGACACACGAGGAGGCAGACACACAGACACCCGGACGCACGCGGGGGGCACACGCGGGGAGACCCTGCACTGGGTCTCCGCTCCGGGTCGCGCCCCTGGCTGGGGCGGCGGCGGTTTGGTCCGGTGCGAAGCCCCCCTCTTGCGACCCCCGATGCCCCCGGATGTGCGGGAGGCCGTACCGGCTGCATCTGCCCGCCGCTGCCTTTGGCGAGGCGGGTCAGGGAAGGCCCTCGGCGCGGCTTTGCGGGAGCCGTGGGTCCCCACACGCGCGGGAGAGTGGTGACACTGGCCCCATCCCCTTGCCTCCTGGCACCCGGCCTTTCTTTGCGATTTCACATCCCTTTAGCCCTTCCTTTGTAACCTCTTTCATTTCAGAAAACTTTCTCCTTCCGTTTTGATTTCTCGTCTGCCTTTTATCCGGGCGCTGCCTGGTGGGGCAGGGCTGCGGGAGCGGGGCCCAAGGTGTCTGCAGGGTGCCGGGAGGAATGAGGGGTGGCGAGGTAGGGCCTGGAGTCCCCAGAGCCACCGCGCAGCGCCGCTGCCGGGGGCCAGCTGCTCCGGGCTCTCGCCTGGACCGCTCCAGCTCTGCGGCCGCTCCCTTCCGTCTCTCCGCCGGCGGCAAGGTCGGCTGGGGACCGCCAGGGAGCAGGCTGGCGGCCACATCTCGGCTCCCAGAGAAAGGCTCCCTGGGGAAGCTGAGGCGGGCCCTAGACCCAGCTCCCTTTTCAGGCAGGCGAGTTTCCCGCAGGCCCTAGAGCCAGGGCATTTCTGTGGCCCGACAGTCCCCCTCTTGTCAGAGGCCACTTCAGCTTGTGCCTGCTCCCAACACCGGCAGTGGGAGCTGCCAGCAACCGGGCCAGATACACCAAGCTGGTCACTTGGCTTTCTCTGTGACCTGGAGTTACAGCTTCTGCCACATTAGGCAAACCCTCCACTCCCTCACCCACTGGTCCCAACTCCCCAAGCTCATCCTCTCTGGGGCCCTGGAAACCGTGGCTTTAGAGTTTCTAGTCATTCCCTTGCAGGCTTTCAGATGCAAAACCCGAATTCAGCGCCCAGCCTTCTGTTATCAGAAAGTAAAACGCTGAACTGCCTCCTTGCGTAACCTTCCCTCTGCAGCCTGCAGTCTGCTGGCCTGGCCTCTCATCCCAGAGATAGTTGTGTTTGGATTTGTTATGTAAGGCAGGGAGGATTAGAGGTTTTCTCTGCCCCTCCTCCCCCCACCAAAATAAAAGTCCTCAAGTGGCACATCCTGTAGGCAGCAGCAGCAGCAGCAGCAGCCCTCCTAAAAGACGCCAGTCTGTTTGGTAGGACTGCTCCACGCTGGTGCCTGGCACAGCAGACTCGAAAGGCCAACCAGAGTGTACCCGGTCCATGGAAGCAGCCACCACGGGGCTTCTCGGGCTGGGCTCTCCTGGCCCAGAAGCTTAGCGTGCTTTCGGAGAAGACAGTAGCTGCTGCTGCTGCTGGAATTTTATTTTTTCTACAGTTCCTGCCCCTGCGAGCAGGTGTCCAGACCATGGAGGGCACCTCTTTCACCTGGGGAGCCCATTCCACCATGCCCTCCTTGGCTCCTTCGTATCCTGTGTGCCCTCTCCATGTCCGAACACTTTTACCATGTTCTGCATGAGTTTTCCATGCCTTATACTTCTTCTCAGCCTTCTTAATATCTTTTTCCGTTGTCTTACACATATCATCTTAAAAGATGCATTTAGATAAGAAAATCAGAGCTAACTGTTCTCACTCCGAAGAAGTTAAATACATGAGGTAAGTTGCTGCTTCATCGTGGAAAAGCACTTAAATTAATAATTAGGATCTGTTCTGAAGCAAAACTCAGTTTTCACTGCCTCTGTGCATTCCTTGCATATGGAGCTACTTCCATGTGAAATAGCAGCCACATTACACATTCTTTTGTATTTGTATCAAAAAGGGATGATGTCTTTAGGCTAGAGGGGCAGCTTCAGAGGCAGTGGGAGGAGGCCTGGTACTTTCTGGAGGAAGCCAGTTTCAGCATGAGAAGGGAGATGAAGCCCACACAGTCAATACTTATGTTTCATGTTCTGTTTTTCTGAAGCTCTGTACATCTTACCAGGGCTTGGACTTCTTCCAGTAAATGGACAGTGGGGTGGGAGTCTAGAGGGTGCCCATTTCAGAGCTGTGGAGTGTGAGGAAGGCATTGTTCCTGGCTTGTGACTTCATCTGATTCAGGAGCCCAGGCTGCCCGTAACTCACTCTCAAGTCTCCTTGTTTTGTCTCCTGATCTGTCACCTTCACTGTCCTGACAGTGTTACAGGCATCTGAGCCCTATTCAGGAGAGGCCGTGGGCTGGGGCTCAGTTCTGCCTGTCCTGAGTGGGCAGAGAAGCACTTCCCAGTGCAAGACTCAACACCTGCCCTCCTTTGTGTCCTAGGAGCCAGAGCCTGATACACATGTCCCTTTCCATGGACACTGGGCAGGCAGGTCACAGAGCAGAAGAGGTATGGCCAAGCCATGAGGTTTAGTTCAATACGACATTTCACTTAACTTTATGAGGTGTGGGCTACCATTATCCACAGGTCATGGACTGGTGAACAAGGCCCAAAGGGGTCATCTTTTTCTCAGTGTCACCCAGTAGAGGAACCAGAACTTGAATCCCCACCTATCTGATGCTGAAATCTGTATTTTTGCCACCGAACTTCACAAGTCCACTATCCCTTATCTGAAACACTTGGCGAGCGAGCGGGGAGGGGAAGTAAGGTGGGGTGGGACATAGCCCCCTTTGGGGACAGTTTTCTTTCTAATTCCCTTTGCAGAGGGTAGTCACTTTCTTGGGGGTATGCATCAAGTTCTCCAGCTAGCAAGGCAAAGAAACGGGCAATGGGGAATTGGAGATGCAGCAGGACAAACGTGATGACACGGGTGTCAGAGAGAAACTGCAGCTCTGTCGCTCACTTCAGTCTCTGGCAGAGGAGTATGGCAGCGCAAAGTGTGTGGGCGTGTGTGTCTGTGCTGTGGTGGAGGAGGCCACTTTGGGCATTGTTGTCTTGAGACACTGGTACTGTTTATAATTAATGAACAGTTCTCTCACCTGTCATCTGTTCTCAATTGAACTTTCCAATAAATATATCATAATTACCAAAGCAAGTGTTTATAGAAGCAGCTTCTAGGTGAGACAATTTTGATGGACTCATCCATAGTTTAATGAAAGCTGTGTCTGGGGTAATATTGAAGCTTTGAGTGTGCACATAGACACGCTTTATGCTCTTAGTGCAGGTGCATGCATAAACACACACGTACACACTCATGCTTACATACACAGAGGCAGGCCTGTGTGTGCACACGTGCTCATTTGCTAGATACATACTCTCATATTCATGTGCACGTATACATGTACACGTACATTACACATGTACTCACATGCATGTATTCATGTTTATATGCCTGCGTGTCCAAAGGCTCATGCAAAAGCATTTACACAGTGTGCATACAATGTTCAGAGTTGTGTGCACAGAGCTATAAGGATTTGTACTCACATTGGAGCACAATTGATTACACATGTATGTATGCTCTCACAAAATGCTTATGGGTCTGTGTACATCCTCCCATGCTTACGCGAACACACATACTTGCATGTATAACTGAACACTGGCCTTCATATTCATTCACGCAAGCACCATGTAACAAGTGGGATGTGGCCCTAGTGGGGTTAATGGAGGCCCCAGACTCCCATAAATATTTATATGAAGCACTCAAGCTCTCAAAGTGGGAGACAAAACTTCTCCCCACGAGGCCTGTAAATCACGCAGCTGCTGCGTGTTACCTGTCAGATCCAGGGCTGTGTATCCAGGACTTGCTCCACGAGGGTGGCCACATACGTGCTGGAGCACACGGCACTCTCCGTGCCTAGCCGGGCATCCCAGCAAACGTGCCAAGGTTGGTCCCCACTCCTAGGATTCCTCTGCAAGCAGCGAAAGGAAGCATTTCAATGCTGCTGCTGCTGCTTCTGCTGCAAGTGCAGGGCTGGAGGAGTGGAAAGGCATTTCGGGAATATCTGAGACTTGGCTTCTCCAGTAAAGACAGAAGTTATCCTGGAGGGACAGCACGAGGGAGCGTTGGTGAGGAGGTGGGTGCCAGAATGAGGCGTGGGTCCCGGGACAGGTCCAGGTTTGGTACAGTAGGGACTCCAGCCTCTGGAGCTGCTCTCTCTTACCAATGTTTTGGGTCCCAGCAACCTACTGAATCGCAGTTCTCCACAGTGCTATAGCCCTGTGTTTAGTGAATACTGTGCTTCCAGCCCTGCCATCCAAAACCATTCATTCAATTGTTGCACAAATGTTTGTTGTGTCTTCCGCATTCCGGGTGCTGTGCTAGCTGTTGGCAATACAACAGTGAGCAAAACCAGAAACAATCTCAGCCCTCATGGAATTGACAGTCTAACAGGAGAGAGAGAGACATCAGGCAGATATTGTACCAATGAATGCACAATTTCAAAAAGAGATAACTGCCATGGAGGAAGGCAGCCTGGCTCTCTGAGAGCATTCATATGACAATGGTGCATGGGGAAGAGTGATCAGGGAGGGCTTCCTGGAGGAAGTGATGTTTGAGATGAGATCTAAGGTCTGAATAAAAGTTATCCAGGTAAAATGGGTAGGGGAAGGACACTCCAGTGAGTGCCATTTGATAGAACTTTCTGTGAAGAGAGAAATTTTCTTTATCTGTGCTGTCCAATAAGGTAGCCGCTAGCCACAAGTGGCTATTAAATCCTTGATATGTGGCTCGTGCAGCCGAGAATCTGAATTTTAAATTTTATTTAGTTTAAATTACATTTAAAATAAGTGATCAGAACCACTTTCTCTTCTCTGATTTTTGCTGTCCCTCTACTTTCTTACCTTGTTCCCTCTGTTCCAGCCATACTGGCCACCTTGCTGTTTCTGGGACAGGCTGGTCATTGTTATTGCTTCGGGCATTTGCTGGAGCTGTTCCCTCTGCCTGAACCGCTCTTCCCCCAGATAAACCTGTTGTTAGCTTCCCCACCTCCTTCAAGTCCTTGCTCAAATCTCACCTCCTCCTGGGGGCTTACCCTGACCACCTCATTTAATCTGGCAACTCGCTCCTTCCTCTCCCTAGGCCCCCCGACCTGCCTTGTTCTTCTATACTCTTTCTTTTCTTTCTTTCTTTTCTTAGAGCGTGAATCATCTTAGAATTTATTGGATTATTAATTGATTTATGGCTTATTTTCTGCTTCTGTCTGCCAGCACATAAGCTCTGTGAGGTCAGTGTCTGATGACTGTTTTGTTTACTGATGTTCCAAAGCACTATGAATGGTGTCTGGCACTTCAGAGGACCTCAACAACCCAACAACTGGTTGAAGGAATATGTGTGACATAAAATGTGCTTAAAGAAGAAGGTAATGTCTGCAAAACCATGGGTTTGCGTGCCTGGCTCGCCCACTCTATCTGTTTATCTATCTTCTATCTATCCTGTCTATCTGCCTCTATGTGTTTCGGTACTCTAAAAAATACACACTACTTAAAAAATTTTAAGAAGCTTGTTTGTGTATCATCCTCTAAAATCTTGTACGCCATTGGTGGGGCACTTTGGAACACTTTGGTGTCTGTGGGGAGAAAGAAGAAGTTAATACCTGATAAGAGAGGCAGGTAGGGGGCACGAGGTGGGACAGCAGGGGAGGGGGATGGAGGTTGGGGGGGCGGGGAAGCAGAGCTCAGGCTTGTTGTTTTCCCCTAGATCCTGGTGGGCCTTTGAGAGAAAAAGGCAAGAGGTGTGGCAATCAGGGAAGGCCTTGTGGGGATTGGAGGAAGAAGAGCTAACTAGCATCCCACCTGCTTTCTGATCCTCCCACCCCCAATTTATCCTTCTCTTAGCTCTAACCTCATGCAACAACAGAAGACAACCCCCCCAAACCCCCAAACAAACCACTCCTCCTCCTCACTGCTTTCTGAGCTGAGAAGAAAGCCTCTTAAATACTTTTGTCCCCTTGACAAGTTATTTTTAAAAAGAAATAATGTCTCTAAATCCAACATTTGTGACGATATTTTTTTATTTTGAAAAGAAAACACTCCACAAATCAACAGCTCTCTTGTTTTAAGCAGTTGCTGGGGTTTGGAGAGCAGGCTGCTTGGTAAACAGACTTTGTAAACACCCAGAAAAGATTGTATTCAGTGTCCTCAAGTCGAAATCAACCTTCCCCAAGCTCCTACTTTCTGTTTCATTGTCGCAGGAAGAGGCTCTCTAGAACTGGAACCCGGATGAAGGGAGGCTGTCGGGCTCCCAGGAGGACATTTCTGCTGGGTAATTGTGTAATTGTGGCTGTGAAATCAAAACACATCTGTGAACAGCTCCCTCTGCCCCCACCTTGCATTTCTTTAGACTTTTGTCTGTACCTCACGTTGGAAGAGATCAGGTACAAATGTCACTAGGCCATTTCACAACTAGGTAAATAGAGTCAGGGGAGCCTTGTCTCCAAGCAGAGCTGGGGGAGAATGTGTCTCCAGGTACCTGCTAATATCACCGGGCCCAGTAAATACCTTGAAGTCCTTGTTGCTCCAGTTCTTGAGAAACAAGCTGATTTGTTGGAGACAAATCCAATTTCATGTACCCTCTCAGATGCACCCTCCTGCCTGTTGCCACTACCACACCTTAGTTTGGAATGTCCCCTCTTGTTTTTCGGTCAATTCCCAGAGTCTCATAACTTACCTTCCACGCCCCACCCTGCCCCTCTGAGACTGCCAGGGCCCTCTTTCAAAATCTCCCCTCTGACCACATCATTGCCCTGTTTGCAAAATCAGCAAGTCCTTGGTCCGTCTTTGCTCCAGAAGACAGCAATGCTCCAAATTTCACTTCTGCCTAAACTGTGGCTTTGGCAGTCCAAGATGTTGAGCTCAGGCCCTGAGGTGATTTAGAGAAGGTCAAAGGGCAGAAGCCAAATGCAGAGAGGCTCCTGGCAAGAGTCTACCCTGACCTTGAGGTAACCTTCTGAAGGGGACCCATACTTGCCTGCCTGCTGGCCTGTCCAGCCTCTGTCCCTTCAAGGTGAACAGAAAAGTGACCTTGGGTTTTATACTTTTGTACAGAAGGAAACTTGCATATCATTTGGACTAGATGATCGTAGATACCTTATGTCTAAAAGATCTTTCTTTTGCTTGGCCCTTGAAAAAGGATGGCTCTGTTGTGTTTTCTTGATGGGCCCACCTTCCTTTCTCTGTTTACCCGAGGCAAGAAAGCGCACCAGAATGCTAAAAGGGGCCAAGAACTCCAGCTCTCAACAGGAGAAGCCTTAGGTTGAACCCTAGGAAACTGTTGATATGTAATAGATTCATTCTACTGGTTATAGACCTGTGAGCCTGAATATTCCAGGCCATATTATTAAAGTGATGGTTTCGAGGTAGTGAAGGAATTGGCGATCACAAGGACACAGAATGGGATCACTTAAGAACACACCATGTCAGACTCATCCTGTTTTCGTCTTCAAGAGATAGATCAGGGGTTGGCACTATGAAATGTTTTACAACTATTCACTCACATAACCTTCACAATACCCCAAAGAGGGAGGAGGATATTATGATCCCTATTTTCTGGATGAGGAGATGGAATCACAGAGAGGTTAAGTAACTTGCCTGAGGATGCACAGCTCATAAGTGGCAGTGCTGGAATTCAAGCCCAGGCAGTCTGAATCTGGAGTTTATATTTCCAACCATTATACTTTTCTGAGACCAGGGGTTGGATGATAGGTGAGGTAGGTGAAGGTGTAACTGGCTGAAAAATGCTGCCGGGATTTTATTTGGTGGAGATTTGACTCAGAGAAGAGCGCCCTCCTCAGACCACCGTGCATCTTTTCTTAAGCCACCTATGTTCTGTTGGGAACATTGCTGTTAAATTATTATTATTTTTTTTCTGAGATATTGGCATCTAGTCCTGCTCTGATGGGTCCCCATGGCCATGAGGGCACATCCCAAATCCCTTAGCTTGGCCTTCAGGGCCCTGCAGCACCAGCCCCTGCCCCTCCATTCTTCACTCCTCAGCCTGTGGCCTGGCCAGACTGGACCCCAGAACCTGCCTGGACTTCTCTGACTTCCACACCTTTGCCTCAGCTGATCCCTACGAGGTTCTCTGGCACCTGTGGTCCTTTCCCATTTGGGTCACCTTCTCCTACAATTTTCCTGGGGCCAGAATGGGGGCATGGAAGGAATTCAGGTGTGCAGCCAGGTAAGGTAGGAAAGGTAGACCGGGGTTTAAACTCAGCCCCTCCTCGTATGGCCATGGGGACTTAGGCTAGTCACTTCATCTCCCTGAGCCTCGATTGCAGCTTGGTAAAACAGGAAAAACATCTTGCCCACCTCTTCTGCTTCCGGAAGGGTCTTTCAGATAGAGTGTGTCAATGATGTCTGGTGTGGTGGCCGCTGTGATTACGCGGGACATGGCTGGGCTTATCGGTGTCTTTCCAGGAAGCTGTGAGTTCTTTGGAGAGGGCCGGGTCAAGCCACCTCTGGTCCCTTGAAGTGTGTAGGGCCAGGCCTTTCAGGAAGCATCAGGAGCCCAGGAAATGCTCCTAGAAGCAACCTGGAGGGAAGGAAGCCCAGACTCGTTGCAGCTGGGGAGATGTCAGGCAGGTCTGACTGGTTCCAGTCTCTGCCACCTCAGTGTGCACTGAAATTGATTGGCAGGGAAGGCCTTGGGAGGCGGTGCGTAAACCTCAGCAGGAGCCCCGAGAAGTGGGATTTACAGCTGTGAACGTACATCAGGAAAGAATCTGGAGTTTCAGCCCTGAGTGCGAGTATTCTCACCCCCACAGGTTTCTTCCAGATGCTCAGAGCCCAGGGAGCCCTGACTGACAGGGCTCACTGGCACTTTCTAGGGTAGAGACCATGCGACATTTGCATGGTTGCCGTGCAAACTTGCCTGCCACCTTGGGAACCACTTCGTGGAGAGAATACTTAGACGGGGGCTTGGGTCCCTAACTTAGTGACAGCACAGCCAATTTTGGGCATCCATGTTTCTGTGAGTCCGTGTGGGGTAAGAGTGTCCTGGTACACATGCGTGCGTGCACAGGGGCTCCTGGAAGAGTGTGTGTACACATGCACTTAGCCACAGAACAGCAGTGTGCCTCAGTGGCTAAGTGCAATCAGGCTGCATGGGTTTGACTGTCACCTCTGCACTTTCTTGCCCTGTGACCTGGCACAGATTATGTCGCCTCTCAGGGTTTCAAATTTTATATCCTCTGAATGGAGCTGCAATACTGTCAGGTGTTAAAGCTTTTGTGAGAATTAAGTGAGATAATGCAAATAAAGTGCTTAGTTTAGATCCTGATGCATAGTAAACACTCAGTAAATAGTGACTGCTATTTTCTTTGCATCATAAATACAAGGTAGGTATTGTGCACAGGAGTGCAGGCTCTGAAACCCGAGTGCCAGCTCCAGCATATTCTGTCAGTGTGATCCTGGACTAGTTACTTAACTGTCCATGTCTTAGTCCCTTCATCCATAAAATGGGGATAATACTTGTGCCTACCTCGTGGGGTTGCTGTGTCTGGCAGAACAGGGTCTGATAGGTATGTAGTGCTCATAGTGCTCTGCTATTACTGCCATCGTGGTCACCAGCGTTGCCACCACCACCACCACCCTAATCATCATCTTCACCTTCACTGCCATGATCATGACCTACTCAGCCATTGTCAGTGCTCACTTACTCCTCTAGAGGAAAACCTGCTGGTGGGGAGAACTCTAAGGCACTTGGTCCATGAAGTCTCCAGGCATCACCCAGGCTAGCATGTGGCCCTGACTTCAAGTCCCACCCTGCTGTGAGTGCTCCCAGAGACTGAGAGTTTTGCCAAGTCCTCCTGTTAAATGGCTGAGCACCCTGAGGAATGTGGTGTTGGCTCCACGCTCCAGAGTCTCTGTCTTCCTAGAATCTGGCATCTTGTGGGGGATATTTGAGCCTGTGGAACCTCATGGTGCAGGGTCAGGAAGGAGGACGAGTGGCATGGAACAGGAGCCAAGAGGAGGGTGGGAACTGCTGGGTGGGTAGAGCAAGCGTTGGAGAGGAGATAGCCTTTCGGTGGGGCTGGCAGGCAGATGGAGCTGGAAACAGGGCCCTCCAGGGAGGAACCAACCTGGGGGAAAGCTCAGAAGTGGCAGTGGAGGGAGTTTTCAGAACAGCAAGAGGGCCAGCAAGATGTCCCGTGTGGCTGGGGAGTGAGGTGTAGGAGGACAGCTAGGATCCGGGAGAGCAGGCTGCACATGGTCCTAATGTGCCTTGAATGCCAGGAGGAGGAGTTTGGGAATGACCCTGCAGCGAGGGACTCCTGCTGCCAGGTTTCTGCTGTGTGACCCAGCCCGTGGCCACAGTTGCATGGACCAAGCTGGGCCAATAACCTTTTCTTTCCTGGGAAATTAGGGTTTGGATTCCGGGATGCTGGTCAGAGTGTGGGGGAGCTTGAACGAGGAAAGCAGGGGGAAGGGAGAGTGGGGGCAGCTTCACCCAGTCTTTGCGCATGGGGAGCCAGAGAAGGGCTTTCTGCAGAGAGGGGAGGGTGAAACAGACAAAGAGGATGCTGAAGAGGTTTAAGATGGCTTAATGAAGCTGTGTAATAGAGTGAGCCAAACCATACTAAAAAGTAGTTAAAAAGAAAACCAAACCAAACAAAATAAAACCAAGGAAGATGAGTAATGTTCACCAGAAGTGACATTATGATACAAAGTCTCTGTTGAGATGGGTCAAGAGTTGACTCTGGGCCTCCTAGTGGCCAATGGAAAGATGGAAAAAAGACCAACTTTAAGATCCATGAGAAAAAGCAAACCCACTGCTTGGGAGAGACATAAACATTTCTGGTTCTGGAGCTGGAGAGAAATTTCTCTGGTGGATTGTGAAATGCCTGGGCAGATTTTTGGTCAGAGATGGAGGTGAGTGGAGGCAGCAGAGTTTACTCTGGGAGTCAAGAGACTGGATTCTGTTTCCAACTTCATGCATGACCTTGGAAGGTTGCTTAGCCTGTCTGAGACTTAGTTTCCTCTACTGTGACAGAGAGGCACTTGCCTTAGAGGGCTATGAAGGTAAGGGACAGATGCAGTTAAAGTCGCAGGCACACAGTAGCTAGTCAGTGAGGCCAGCCTGCCTTCCTCCCTCCCTGCAAAAGCTGCCTCCCTCCCTTTAATTAAACTTTTTATTGCTCTTTTGCCCTCTCCTGTCTTGGGCCAGCTCCTCCCAAGGTCCACCCCTTGCCTCTGGTTCCGGGGCACAGCCAGGCGGCTGCTGGCATTGTGCCTCCTGAAATCAGCAGGGCCCACAGCTGACCGCTGGGCCTGTGTCCACAGTTGAATGCCCTCAGAGCCACACTCTGCCAGCCCGGATTCTCCCAGCACCTCTCCCATGCCTGGCCCTGGGCGGAGCTGGGAACTCTGCTCCCCGAGTCCAGCCCAGCACCCTTCTCGTGCCTCCTTAGCACCCCATACATCTTCCCCCACGAACCCCAGGAATAGATAAATGATTGTCTGTGTAATCAGTTGTTTTAACATCCATCTCCCAGCTAGAACACGCGTGTCATAGGGCAGGGGTGGATATGGCACCTGCTAAGCACTTGCTAAGGAGTAGGTGCTCCAAGGATATTGGCTGGGGGAACAAATGCAGGAGTGGAATGCATTTGTAAATGCAATGAAACTTTGCAACGGTTGGTCCTGAGGGGTCAGCATTACTATTTCCATTTTATAGTTAAGGACACTGAATTTTCACCCCATCTTTCCACCTCTTTGCCAATTTCTACTCATCCTTCAGGCTCCAGCCCTCAGGAAATCCAGGCCTAAAGCTCTAAATTGGGTCAATCCCCCTTCACCTGTCTCATCATTAGCCTTCTCTTCTCCAAGGTGGGCTCTGACTCCCTTTCCCATCCATTCATCTGCTGGGAACTGTTTATTTGGCTTCCTGATCCTCTTAACTCCTAACTCCATCAGTCATATGAATTGGCAGGACCCAGTGCAAAATGAAAAGAAAATTTTTGTTTAACAATTATTGAGATGTTCAAGAGGACAACAGCAGAGCATCAAGCCAGGTGCCGCCCAAGTGTCCTGTGTGCAGCCTGTCCTGATTCTGTGACGGTGTGGACATCGGAGTCCGCTGTACTGCTGCCTGCTCTAGTCCCAAGCCTCACCTGGGGCAGGCTACTTATTATCATCTCATTTAAATATCAAATGAATGAATGAATGAAAGCAGATGCATGACTAAAAGTCATATAACCTCTGTGAGTCTTAGTTTTCCCTTCTGCACAATGGGAATGTCTTGCTTCCCTCCCAGGCAGGCAGTGAGGACTCTCTGAACCTTCAGACCACTGGATCGTGTTGCACATGTCCTGGGACTAGTCAGGTCTGAGTGATCAGAGGCCAGAGGCCAGCCCTGCATGGGGCAGAGTGAGGCTGGCCTGATAAGGTCAGTGGACTCTGCTCTCTGCAGGTGGCCAGTGGGCCTCCTGTGACGTACTCCTATCTGGCAGGAGCCCAGGGACTGGGGAGAGGCCGTGGGCCTCCTCTTCTTTATAAGCCGTATTTAGTGAGCACCTACTATGTACCAGGCACCACCGTAGGCACTTTGCATGCACCATCTCTTTTATCTTACTTATTTTGCAGGTGGAGAAATCAAGGGGCAGAGAGTGACAATGGCATGTCCTAGTTTGTCGGCAGGTAAGGGGCAGAATCACCCATGGAAGCCAGATCTGTCGACGCCTAGACCTGTGATGCCTCAGGAGGGGGGTTTGTTCACAGAACTCCGTGCACATGTGCTTGTGCACGTGTGCGGGACTCCAGAGAACATCCTGTGTTTTGGCGTTAGACGCCGCTGACTCTCCCTGAGGCCTAGCAGCGACTCTGCAGGCAGGCCTTCCGTGTCCCTGGGGTGGGGGGGAGCCCAGCCTTGACCAGGGCTCGTATCAGCAGCACCCAGTGCTATGGGAACTATGAGACAAACATCGCCAACTTTCCTGGGTACCATTTGTGCACAAACATTTGCTTATGTATTTCCTTCTTTGTCTTTATTTTTTATGATTAGAGAAATAATAATTTTAAGCTTAAAACTGCACTAAGACTTTTGGGACACTTGCATAATCTTGTTTTAAAAAATGAAGGAAATGCACAATGTAAACAGAAATTAAAAAAGGAGTCAGAGGCCCTGAGACACTTTTCTCCCACTACAGAACCGTCATGAGCTTGCACATGCACACACACATCCCACGTGCACGCACACTCCACAGCGACACACGGCCTACACACACATGCTACGTACATGTCTCACCATACATACCGCAAGCCACACACTCCACGTATCCTTTCACTCTCCGTTCAGAGACTATGGAGGCCAAAGGCCAACTGCCCGTGTGAAAACTGGGATCCGAATGTTTTTACACGGAGCTTACAGTGTGCAGCTTGACCCAGGCTTACCTTCTCCCCGGAGTCTCACACCTGTCCACTTCCCACCTTGTGCCTTGACAGCATTCATGTTCTGAAACTTGGCAAGATGGATGCTTTTTTTTTTTCTTTATGGGTCCAACCTATACCTGGTGTTATGAAACTCAATTTTGTTCTTTTGCTTAACAATGTGCGTTGGACATCTTGTCCGTACAAAGTCTGACCTCATGCTTTTTAATAGCTGCTCAGTATTCCAAGGATTTGCAGTTTGAAACATTGCCTTTTATAATCCGGCAGCAGTGGACATCCTCTGGATTAGAGTGTGTAAAACAGGAGACTTCAAAGACCTGTCCTGCCCAGAGCAGCTCAGAGTGGTCAGGCACCCGGAATCGCGGGGGTCTGTGGGTGCCGGCTTTGCCCTTCAGATAAACTTGGATGGGAGGCTCTGGGCCCATGGGGAGGAGCGTGGGGCTGGGTTCCCTTACACAGTGACTTCCACTCCCCCGCTCACACACTCACACCCATTCCTGCACTGCCCCCCCAACCCCCAAACCCAGTCAGTGGCCCTAATGCCAGCGTAGCCCTCCCTGCCACATACCCCACCTGCTGTCATAGATGTGACCCTGGCCTCCAGGGAGTATAGGGGACATGTTTGAGACACCTCTGGAGCCCCTACCGCATGCCCAACCTTGCGTGTTATTGCACGTGGTCCTTGGAATGCATTACAGACGAGGAAACTTTGAGGCTTAGACAGGGCGTGTCCTCTCCACACACACAGTGGGGTCAGTGGCAGAGCCCGGTCCACACCTCGCTGCCCTTTCAGACCTTAGAGGAGTTACCCAAACCTGGCCAGATGTGGGGCCCGGGACCCTGAGAGAGGATGCTCTTGGACACGGGAACTGTAGGTTGCCCACTGTCAGTCTAGCTGCCTCCAGCCCCTTTCCGCTCCCAGAGCCCCAAGAGAATCGCTCACTGGTGCAATTCAACTGCAACAAGTCTACAGCCGGGGAGGGCCTTTCCCGTCTCCCCCTGGGCTGGGAGCAGAATAATGGCTTCCCAAAGGTGTCCATGCCCTAATCCCTGGAACCTGGGAATATGTTGTCTTATCGTGGCAAAAAGGACTTTACAGATCTGATTAACATTAATGACTTTGAAATGGGGGAGAGTACCTGAATTATCTGGGTGAGACAAATGTCATCACAATGGTTCTTACACGTGGAGAACCTTTTCCAGCTGCGGTCCAAGGGAGGTGTGACCAGGGAAGCTGGTTAGGGAAATGCAACATGGCTGGCTTTGAAGGTGGAGGAAGGGCGGCAGGAGCCCAGGAATGCAGGTGGCCTCTGCAAGCCGGGCAAGGTAAGGAAATGGAGTCCCTAGAGCCTCTGGAACTGGGGGTAGCACTGCTGACACCTTGATTCTAGCTGGTGAGACCCATGTCAAATTTCCCACCTGTGGAACTGTAATTCAAACTGTAATACAGAACTGCCATTCATCCAGAAAGATCCATGCGTTCATCCATAGCGCCCTGCCCAGGTCGTATCACACACATGTGCGTGAACACAATCGGCGCTCTAATGAACTCGAAATGAGTGCTTGTGGGGCCAGACATGTTTCTGAGTAATAATACTAGCGATGATAGTACTATTACTTCCAGTTCTATTAATACTGATGTTAATGATGGTAATGACAGCAAAGACTTCAATCATGCCCTCCACGTGCATTCTGCTGAATGCTTTACCTTTATTCATGTGTTCAGTCCTCATAACAATGCTAGGGGGCGGGTTTCTCTTCCTTTACCCAGTTTGCATTTACCCATTTTACAGGTGGGAGAACTAAGACACAGAGTGGTTAAATAACTTGCCCAGGGTCACACAGCTAAGAAGAGGAGCTGGGGTTTGAATCCAGGGCACCTGGGTCACATTTATTTACTCATACAGATACAGATACACACACACACATCCCTCCACAGTCACACTTATAATTACACATACACTTCACACTGTTCCCACCAGCCCCTGTCACTGGCTAAGGGACGTGAAAAGACCAGGTGGCTAAAACTGAGTCGGGGAAACCCTGGCTCTCAAAGGGATTTTCTCAGACGCGTTAGGGCAGAGCTTCAAACAATGATGTGTCCAGCAAGAAAAAAAAAACTGCTCATTTTTTTTCCCTGAAATTTTACATCTCCTTTTACGAAACTTCACTCATTTCAACCAGATGATTCCATCAGTGGGTAGTTAAACGTGAGTCAATGTGTTGGGCTTGGCAGAATTTTTCAGACCCGCCAGCTCACAGAAGAGGGCCCTCCTGGGCAGGCTGGTGTGTCTGTCACTGGACTGCAGCAGCCTCCAGGGCTCCTGCCCTGCCCGGCCCCCAGCCCCCACCCCACCCCCAGCTGGCGGGCCGGGCAGGAGCAGACTGCAGAGATAATTGGTGCTTTCAGGCAGCCAGCAGCTGGGGAGTCACTGCCCCACCTCCTTACCTGCCTCTGGGGCAGGGCTGGGCCAGCCGGGCTGCTGGGACCTGTTGGGCTGGTTTGGAGGCTGTTATTACCAGGGCTCTCTGGGAAGGGATGGAGACACTGCGGGAGGAGGAGGGAGGGGGCGGGAGAAGCTGGGGGGATGGGGATGGGGAGGATGGGGAGGGAGAGGGTGAGAGGAGGGCAAGAGGACAGGACTGGCCTGGGGATGGAGGGGTGGAGGGATGGAGGGGTGGAGGGGTGGGGGGGGGCCTTGCCTTTGCTCATCCTGGCTTAGCCAGCAGGTCTCCCCCCACCCCTGCCTGAGCTCCCTTACTTCCAGTCCAAGGAGAAAGGCCCCTTCTGATTCCCTGGCTCCGCACAGGGCCTGGCATAGAACAAGGAGGGAAAACCGCTTTGAGGAGCTCCCCCTAAGTCCCAGGCAGCCCACAAGATGGGGATCAGTAAGTGGTGTTGGGGCTCTAATTGAGTCTCAGGTGCCTTGTGGAGAAGGGGGGAAGCTGGCACGGGGTCCACTCCACGGGGATCCTGAGAAATGATGGGCCTGTCTACACAGCCAGCTCCCTGGGCAATCTGGCTGAATGCAGTCACCCTCCTTCCTGCTCCGGGCCACTGTGGGCCTAATTACCAAAATAATTAAGGCGCAAGTCATTTTCCACTATTATTCTCCATTGTCCAATCGCATCCATCAACCCCCAACCACCTTCTTCTGACCCACTTAACTCTTTCCCCTCCCTCCCACTCTCTCCTCCCAACACACATCGTGCTGTGGCCCTGTGCCGGTGTGCTGTGGCCCTGTGCTGGGGTTGGGGTCCCGAGGCCACGCAGACCCTCAGAGGCTCACAGCCCTGCCTGTCTGAGGGACTCACGGAGCCCTCTCAGGGGAGGTGACGTTACAGCTGAAGGATGGACAGGTGGGGTGGATGGTGACGACAGTGGGCCAGCCAAGAACGTTCACTAAATTCCCACTCAGTGCCTGTCCCACCCCATGTCCCTTCTCAGTGAGTTCCCCTACAGTGGGAAGTAGGCCTGGTGGCTCCAGTTGTACAGTTGAGGGAATCAGTGTTCAGAGAGAAGGGACGGCTTGTCCAAGTTCGCACAATGGGACCCAGGGGCGGCAGTGGGATTCAGACTCAGGTTGGGCTGACTCCAAACCCTACAATCCCTTAGAGAACGTCCTCCATTGGGAAGGGTATCCCAGGCTGAGGGAACTGCCCGCATGCAGGCAAAGCATGGTGTGACACAACGAGATGGTGGTTCTGGACGGCTGGCGGGTGCCTGCAATGTGCATGTGTAGGGCCCTTATGGGGTTTGGCCAAGGTCAGGCTAGGACAGGCCTGGAGAGCCAGACTGGGGAGCTTAGGCTTTATCCAAGGGGCAATAGGAGGCACTGAGTCATTTAATCTGGGAAGCAGCAGGGGCCCAAGAGGCAGGATGGCCTGGTGTGGGCTCTGGAAACAGACAGGCAGGGTTCAAATCCTGACCCAGGCACTTACTGCTGCGTGAACTTGAGCAAGTCTCTTGACCTCATATTGCTCCCTAATGGGAATGATAGTTCCTACTCCGTGGAGTTGGCAGGAGCATGGAATAGGTGTAGCATGCAGCACAGAGCCTGGGGTACATAAGGGTTACCAGTCATTCATGTCTTTTTTCAGAAAGCTAACAACAAGGGCAGGTTTGCAGGGTTTGCATGGAGCCCCGGGAAGGGTGGCTTTGATTTCCAGACGAGAGGTACTGAAGCCTCCCGAGGCTGAGGTGGGGAGACTCTTGGAGCCCAGGGTGGGAGTGGGCCTGCTGGCTCTGGGAGGCCGGGTGGGGGCCGTTGTCCTCCCACTCCGCTTCGTGGTGACACAGATGCCATAGTTCACCCACGGGGGCCCAGCTCCTCCCAGGGAGCGGATGTGGGCTGCTGGAGCCCACGGCTCCGTCCACCTCCAGGACAGGGCAGAGCTGGTGCTTGGGGCAGGTGGACTTTTCCTGTGCTGCTCTGTGTGCACAGACGTGGCCTGTCTGAGTGTCACAGCAGCCCGCCCTTTCCTCTCTCTGCCTGTCCAGTGGAAGCGGTGGAAATGTCCCAGGAAATGCCGTGGCCTGGGCTGACCTACTGCGGGGTCCCTGGCACGTGCATGGGAGCACACCCTGACCCACTGGGTAGCCCCAAGGGCTACACCCCGAAAGAGTGGCTTTGGTTAGTTTGAAAGGGGAGCGATTGCTGTCTTAGGTACAGAGATCGCACCCCCAAAGCATCTTTGAGCAGGGCCAGCTTCACCGGCAGGCACGGTGGGCACCTTGCCTATCCTTGCCCTTTAAAGAGTCCATAGAAATGTTTTAATTTCTTTAAAATCAGAAGGGAAAAAAGTGAATATAATCCAGCCTGTGTTATATTCATCTTTATATCAATAACCGTAAGTTAGAATTTTTTTAGAATTTTTTAGAATTCTTTTATGGAGAAAGGGGCCCAAGAAAATCATGTGTGGGCTGGTTTTTGCAGTTTCTTCTCCTGCAGGATAAGATTCCAAGAGACCAAGAATGTAGGTGCTGGACTCACGTGGAACCGGGTTCAAGCCCTGATTCTACTCCTTGGCAGCTTTGTGACCCCGGCTAAGCCGCTTAACCTCTCTGAGCCTTAGTTTCCTCACCTGTAGAATGAGGTAAGGAATGAATGGCAGGTCTTTAGCAAGGATACCTCTGAGCACATAAAAAGGATACAATGTACCAAAGCTATCAATGAAGGCGATTGGCCTGGAGGTCAGACCATTCACTTAGATATTCGGTAGATGTTCACCGGGCACCTGCGGTGGGTCAGGCTCTGTGCTGGGCACCCTTACCACTTGGCCCCCACCTGCTCCTCAGCCTCTGCAGACCCTTGTGCCCCCCTGCCCATGTTTGTGTCCCCATCAGCCCACTCTCCATTCCTGTCTTACAGAGACCTTAAGGTCCCTGCCTACTCCCCCTTTCGCGTCTTCACTTCCACTTCCTTACTTGCCACTGGTCCTTGGAGTCCTCTTCCTGACCTGGCCAGGCAGCCCCACCTGGCCCCAGCAGAGGTCGGCTGCCATCTTCTCACCTTCTGCTCACGGCAGGAGGAGCTGCCCCAACCGCTGTTCCACCCACACCCCCATGCCTCAGTGGGTCCCATTTGGGCACAAGACCCACCCCCCACCCATCCTCTGCAGAGCCACATCCGAATTCAGCCTTGGAGTTATCTACTTTAACTTTTTCCCAACAATCTGCAGAAACATGGGTCAGGCGACCTCTCGTTTGGAAATGTTGACAACCTCAGCTTCCTAATAAAATAAAAGCTTGTTTTTTTATCTTTTCCCTGCCAAAGGCATCACAAATGATTGATTGATTGATTTAAAGAAATTAAAACATGTCACATATTTTATAAGCAACTTAACCATCCATGCTGGAGCCTTGCTACCTGACATAAAGATTCCAGCTTTAAACGTGGAAATGAATATTTTTCAATACCAAAGTCAATATAAGATATGAAAAGATGAATAACGAGCAAAAGTAAATTTTTTTTTCTCTTAAATGGCACACAAAAAACTTGTTTCTGGAGTTCCAGATTTTCCATGGTTGTATCTATGGCGTAAAATAGGAGAACAACAGAAAAATGAGTCTTGAAAAATGAATCTTAAAAAATAATCATTGGTGCAGTCAAGAACACTAGGTCTGTGAGCTGAAACTTGACTCTTCTCTTCCCCTTGGCACATACGCAGCCAAATCTAAAACTCTCCCTTTATTGTCGTCTGCTCTTAGGTGTTCAGAATCTTCGGGCCCCTGGCCCCTTCCTTCATGGCTTCTTCCCAACTTACCCTTCAAACCCACCCTACTTGATGAACCCATGTTCTTCCTCCCAAAGTCACACCTTCTTGCTCCTCCCTGTGCTGTTCCCTCTGCCGGGGACAGCCTCTCCCCTGGTCCTCTTGAATGTAAACCCCCTGATTTACAGAAGTCTTCTCTCTGCCACAGATGGATCCCAAGCTCCTAGAACGGTGCCAGACATATAATAGGTACTTACTAAACACTTGGAGAATAAATGGCCAGCTTAGAAAACTTCTACTTAAGCTTCAAAACCTCAATCAAATGTTCTCTGTTTTTTGTGTCACCCTTGGCCCCCCTCCCCGCCGAACCCAGCAATGTCTGGCACCGTAGTGTCTGCTTCCACCCTGCTTTGTGTTGACTTAGTGCGCTCTTTTCACGTCTGCAGATCAAGGGGCATCCTGGCCTTTGGAGCAGGCAGATCTGGGTTCCAGTCCTGCTTCTGCCACTTCATTTGCCCATTCACTTATTCATTCAACAGAGATTTATTGGGCATCTGCCTCTTACATGCTGGTCCCTGGGGATTAAATGACGAGCAAAACAGACTGCCATCCACTCCTCATGGAAATTCCCATGGGCACGCCGGCTAGCCTGCCTGTGCCTCAGTTTGCACAGCTGCAACACGGGTAATACCCCCTTCCCGAGAGGCTGGTTGGGCAGATTAAGTTAAAAGGTGCAGAGAGGCCTTCAGCGCGTGGTAGATTTTGCCCAGTCCTCAACTCCTTCCAGGGACTCTGAGCTCCTCCTCAGGGCCAGGGGAGGTTCCTGTTCCCTTTCTCTTCCCTTGGGCACCAAGGAGGTGGCAGTAGATGTTGACTGGTCATGAGGATGGCGGTGCTGCTCTTGCTTGTCTCTCTGTGGCTCTGTCTGGCACACGCATGTACATATGTATGCGCACGCGCGCGCGCACACATACACACACACACATGCACACACACACACACACGCACGCAGGCACGCAGAGTCAGATATAGCCTGGCTTGACCATACAGGCTCCAGGCCCAGAATCATCTTTCACCTCTGAGTGGGCCAATGCTAGGGACAAGCAGAGTCCCTAGCACCTAGGGACAAAAGCCCAGGATTTGCAGGTCTGGGAGAGTGCACGGTTGTCCTGGGGCAGAATGTGCCCAATCCCTGACCCCAGCTGGCTGAGGCCCCAGAGATGGTGCACTTTTACCTAATTTCTTAGAATCTCTGGGGACAGTGACGCAGGGCAGATTAAAGAATCACCCCTGCCCCACCCCCACTCTTGTGCCTGTCTGGCCATTCACGCTTCAGTGCCTGACATGTGACCGGATGGCCATAGGCCGGCTCCCTTGAGCAAACAGCAGCGCATGTGAGCAGAGTTTGGCCTCAGGCTTGGACGTGGCCAGCTGGTTACACAGGACCCTTGCCCCCACTGTGCAGAGGTGGAGGGGCAGACGGAGCACCCGGATGCCGGGGTTCCCTCCCTAGCCCCAACCTCAAGGCAGGATCTGGTACACATCCCTGATGTTCTGTAGGCCTTAGTTTCCCTATTTATATCAGGGTCTGGCCGGCTGGTAGGAGAGGCAGGGCTTGGAGCCTTTGTAGCCTCTTTATTTTTCTATCAAATTCTTGGGTTTGGGGCAAAAGGACATACTTGGGCCTTTCAGATTTAGAGTCTGCATACCTTTCTTGGGCACCTGCCATGGGCCACCCTCAATAATCCCCAGAATCATCTCCAAATTCATTTCATTCTGAGATTCAACCCCTCCAACATACCATTTTCCTCAATTCCCTCTGGGACTTTTAATGCTTTTGGGGACCTTCCAGGTTACATGGAAGAGTCTGAAGAGATGAGGTGGGTGAAAACCCCTGGAACCAAAGCGGAGCAGCGTCTCGTATCTAGGAGACGGGGTGTCACAGTCTCTGGAGGTGGAGTTGGAGGGGCTTGGTGGAATTCAGAGTGTGCATGTTACATAATCTTATTTGAAATTATTATATAATTCCATATTTGGATAATTATTTTAAAACAACAAACCTTGGAAAATAATGAGTGTCAAGACTTGCTTTGCTCATTGGGATGTAGCAGAAGATATCATGAAAAGGGATGATGGCTTAAAATTAAAAGCTGAACCACCGAAATTGCATTTTTATTTCTTTTTTTGGTCAAACATGGTCAAATATTGCAATTTCATATGTTTCGACCTAATATTTTGGGATTATCGGAAGAGTGCACGGGCAGCTGAGAACTGCTAGAGTTTGTGGGGAGGGAGGGCTCCTGCTGTGGCAATGATTGGAGAAAGGAGGTGGCCAGAGAAATGCAGAAGGGACATTCAGAGTGGGGAGGAAAGCCCAGGAGCTCCGAGAGGGAGGGGTGGTCAGGTCCAGCACTTTGGGACTTGGGGCTGGGAGAGGACCCAGGCTGGGATAACCCAGCTGTTTGGCACCTATAGCCCTGTCCAGCATCTCTTCTCGTCACTCTGCCTCATTGTCTTTGCTCTGGCCACGCTTACTGTCTGTTGTGCCCTCGAATCCCCCATGCAAGCTCTCAACCTGGCTCTCCCTAAGGCTGTCCTCTCTGCCTGCAGTTCTCTGTCCCTGCCTCTTCCCTGTCAGATGCACACTGTCTCTGTTGTTCATCCTTCAGATGGTCACCTTCTTAGATCTGTCCTGCTCCATTTGCCAGACACGGTTAGATGACCCCAAGTCTGTGCGTCTCCATCTTGTAACTTCAAATTGCTTGTCTGATGTCCATCTTCCCCACTAGACCATGAGCTCCTGTGGGCAACGCTTGTGTCTGTTTTGTTTATCACTGTATCCTGTCCCTAGCACTGTGCCTGGTACAATATAGCAATGCAATAACCACTGAGGAATGAACAGATGGAACGCCCAAATCTTCAGGATGCTGAAGTCCAGGACCCTAGCAAGCCTGGCCTATTACTCAGCCAGATGTGGTCTTTCTAAATGGACCATGGGGAGCTTTCAGCTTGGGAAATTAGCATGCATTTCCATCGACAAGTTCAGAGCATTGAGAAACGAGGAGCTGGGTCATCAGATGGTTTTCTGATTACCTATTGCTGCAGAACAAACCACCCCACAACTTGCTGGGCCCTTGCAGTGGGCTCACAGGTTCTGTGGGTCAGGAATTAGGAAAGGACACAGTGGGGACAGCTCTTCTCTGCTCCATGATGTTGGGGGCCTCAGCTGAGATGATTCAAATGGCTGGGGCTGGGAGATCCACTTCCAAGATGGCTTTTCCACTCCAGTATCTGGTGCCCGGGCTGGGCTGGCGGAAGACTGGGCAACCACGAGACTGTCAACTGGGGCACCTACATATGACCTTTAGCGTGTGGTCTCAGGTTGGTAGGGCAGTGGAATTTCTTACAGGCAGCTTATGACACTCAGTGCAGTTGCTGCATTAAATAGAGTAGAAGCAACATGGCATGGTACGATACAACCTAGCAAGCCACACAGTGTTACTTCTGTATTGTATTGGTAAAAACAGTCACAAGTCACTCTGTTTCAAGGGGAAGGACCATAGACCCCACATCTCACTGGACATAGTATCAGAGGAGTTATGGCTATGTTTTAAAAGTGCCAGAGATGGATTATGCCATTGCAGATCTCTGGGATCAGGCTTGTGAGCAGACAGTAAGCTGTATGCCCACAGACGTTTCCCACCCGACTTTTAGCATTGGCAAAGCACATTAAAATCTGCCAGGTGGAGGTGGGAGGAGGCTTGTAGCTTGGGCTTAAGTCCTGGTTCTATCACTTTGTATCTGTAGGGTCTCAGGCAAGTCACTTAGCTCATCTGAGTCTCAGTTTCCCCACCTGAATAGTGGAGGCAGGACCACTCCATCAGGCGGAGGCCGTGGTGAGGATTTGGGGGGCCAGTGAGTGCTCAGTAATGGCCACCTTTGTGACCATTAATGCTCTTCTATGTCATAAGAGAGTAAGAGCAGAGACCTCACACACTATCTTCTTGGCTTTAGGCTCTCATGACTTGGGGAAATTCACCTTACGTTCTTGGGCCAGTCACTCAGCAGGAATCTGGGGAAAAAGAGATGAGCACAACAGAGCTGTCAGGTCTTGGGGTGGCCACATCCAGTGCGGGGGGTGGAGGGAGGCAGCTGGGTGCAGAACGTTCTCGGGGAATGGTAGTGGAAGCATGGTGTTCTTGATGGAGGTCTCTGGGGTATACTCAAGGGTCTTGTTTGTTCTAGTCTCAGTCAACATATTTAACATCGATTCAGTTAAAGTCTGACAGCTTGCTGACTTTGTTGGGAAAGACCAAAGATGGGGAAAACCCAGTTTAATAAGAACTCAAGTGAACAAGGCATAGCTGTGGCTTTCGGCTGGCCTCCAATTCTACCTAACACTTATTTGGTATAGTGATAAGTGCTTTTCATGTATAATTCCATTTAATCACCCCAATAGCTTTATGAGGTGGGTACCTGTATTGTCCCTACTTTACAGTGAAACACTGAGACTCGGAGAAGCCACGTGGTTTGCCCAGGGACACACAGCATGTTCTAGCTGCCCAAATGCTAACACAACCCTTGACTGCATGAACAAAAGCAAAATGTCCCAAGCAGGGGAGTGAGACACACCATGTTCTTTGTTGGCCAGATCACCCCCAGGGCCGGTTCTCATTTAATTCGGAGACATTGGAGTCCTTCCAGGGGAGGGAACGAGAGATCGTGAAGACATAGGACTTCAAAGCCATGTTCTGTGGGGAGTTGCTCTCCTGAAGTTTAAGAGAAAAAGGACCACTCCCTCATAGCTCCGAGGGGCTGCTGTGGGGCAAAGAGAGCTCTATTCTCACTGTGAGGCAGAATATGGCTCCGTTTTAGCCATTTAGAGCTATCTGAAAACCAATCTGGCTCCTTTGTGATGCAGTGGGCTTCCCAACACTAGAGGTGTTCAAACTGCAGTGGGTTAAAAGTGCCATTGAAGGAAGGCTTGTTGTAGGAGGACTGTTGGACATGTATAACACCTCTGAGGATGCTTGGCATTGGGTAGGTACTTGTACCAGGTGACCCTCAAGGTCTAGGGTTAGGGCTCTCCTGGCTTCTCTATAAAAATCATTTTTTTTGGATCTAGGCAGCTTCTCGTATGCTTGGGAGGTAAGAATTATTTTAATGATGACCAAATATCTTACATCCATTACTTCATTTGAACTTTATAATAATGCTATTAATTTTGCATACCTTATAGGGTTATAATAGCTGAAGAAACTGAAGCACAGAGAGTTGTGCAACATGCCCAAGGCCACACAGTAATGGGCAGAGCTGGGATTTGAATCCAGGTCTCTGGCTTTGCTTACTCTTGTCCTTGCTTATGGATCTTCTAGGGGCAAGACTACCCTTGGACTCTCTGGTCAACATTTATAACAATAAGAGAGTGATTCAAGTTTCTTCTTGTGGTCTGCCTCTTGGATCTTTGGGTTTGTTAGCTGAAAAAGTGAGAACACTTGATAGAACCCGTGAACCAGTGGTGGGCTTCGGGCCCCACTCCAAGCAGGACATAATTTTGATTCACCAAATGTGCCAAGGACTGTGCCAGGCCCTGATAACACAGCAATAAATAAAACAGAAGAGATGCCTGTCTGCGTGAAGCTTATTGTTTTGTTGAAGAGACAGCAAGGAATAGGCAACCGCAGTGCGGGGTAGGGGGGCTGTAATGGGGTGGAGTGGTACTCATTGTAGTACTCACCACCTGGCTGCTGCCTGACTCCTCTGTCCCTGCCTGGGGACTTTCTCTGGCTCCCCAAGCCCACTGTGTCTATGCTTATGGCAGGTTAGAAAATTGACGTCCATCATGAATAGCTCCCGACCAGACTGCTGGGCCTGGCGGATTAATACCTGGGCTCCGTCCTCCTGGGCTGGCATAACTCAGAGGTGCGTGCTTGACACTGAATCCCAGACCCCCCAGCAGCGGGGACTTGCTTGGTACACACCTTTTATTGACTGCTTTCATTTTCCTGTCTCGCTTCTCCTTTTCCTGCCAGTTGATGCTGGAATCACTCCCCGAATCAACTACCCGCACTTGAATCTTTGTTGTAGAGTCTGCTTCTAGGCGAATCTAAGTGATGAAGACAGGGCAAAGCCAGGGGACTCAGTGAGCCTAGAAGAGGGGCCACCTAGCCCAGCTGGGACAGAGGTCCAGAGAAGATCCCTAAAGGAAGAGAAATGTAGATTGATACTTCAAGCATGAGTCGGAGTTAGTTAGCTAAAGGGGGGTGAGCAGAGAGAGAAGAGGGACAAGTGTTCCAGCATGAGGACTGGCAGATGAGGAGGCTCAGAGGCAAGCCAGGATGGGGTGTGTGTGTGTTTGTGTGTGTGTGTGTGGGGGAGAGAGAGAGAGAGAGAGAGAGAGATGTATGGGGTCATTATGGTTGGTCCATGGGGTAGGTGGGGAATGGTGACTTTTGAGACAGGCCCCAGACTGTGCAGAGTCTTGGAAGACACAAGGAGCAGTTTGTATTTTATTCTAAGAGCCCTGGGGAGCAACTGAAGGGTTGTTGGCAGGGAAGCGCAGCCCGTGGGGCCAGCTAGGAGGACCTTGGAGCTGGGAGGGTGTCTGAGGAGCCCAGGCCCCACAGGGTCGCCTGGGTCTGTTTCTTAAGCCCCTGAAAGGGGAGGGAGGAAGAAACCCTGCTGGGCAGATTCTTGGGTCCCTTTCAAGGAACTTCCTCTTGCCGCCCATCTCCCCCTCTTCAGAGCCCATAAAGCCGGGCACTGCGGTAATTACAGGCTGGGAGAGGCCAGGGCAGGGAGGCTGGGGACAGGCAGGGGGCAGGGAGGGGGTGCCCGGCGGACAGGAGCCGTCATGCTGGCCTGGCTGCCAGGGAGGGAGTGTGCAGACACCAAGGCCCCCATAAAGTCGCCCAGAGCAGGCCTTTTTACAGGCATTCTGGGCTGGCGCATGACATCACCGGGAGCCAATCAGGGGCTCCCCCAGCCCTTTTTTCTTCTTTGGGGCCTGTTCCTGCGGTTATTGAGGTACATTCTTGGTAAAGTGGATGCTTTCTTTTGGAATGCTTGAACCCAGTAGGCTTTGCAGCCACTGGCTGTGCCAGTCCTCTTTAGGCAAAGCCAGCCAACCTGAGTCCTATGCACCCTTCCAAGGCAGAAAAGCCTCCCAGGCAGACTGAATGGGCCACCCAAAGTTCCCTTTAAGCCACAACCTCAAACTTCTCTTAAGGAATCAACGTCTTTTAAAATATATCCACTTAAGAAAAATAATCAACATGGTCTGAGAAACACAACAACAACAAAACAGAACATAGGGAGTTTCTGTTTGGATTAGAATACTAGCTCCACGCCTTACCACCTGTGTTGTTCTTGGACAAGTTTCCATCGCCTCCGAGCCTCAGTTTTCCCATCTGTAAAATGGGCATGATGCTATCCACTTTGCAGGGTTGTTGTGAGGATCAGACTTAATGGATGGGTATTAAGTACTCAACCATCATTAGCCATTATTTTAACAAACCCATTCTTCTCCGCAGCACTTGACTTAAAGACTCAAAAAGGCTTTCCAGGTCTGTCTCCTTCCCACACTGCATTTATGGGGCAGATGATCTTAAGGAAGACGGAAATGAGGACCAGACAGGCTGAGGGTCTTGTGAAAGCTGCTCTTTCTAATTACGTGCTGTTTGTAGTTCTTGTGTGAAGCGCGATCATTTGTTAGCTCCAGTTAAAAGAGACTATAAAACCCATATAAAACCCAACTGAAAGTTTAGAAACAAGGGCAAAAACGTTCCACATAAGACTACTCGCCTTGCATTGCAAGGGCAGTGACTTTTAAGTTAATATGTAGTTTGTACGTACTGGTCTTGATAATAAACTTGAAAGGTGAACCCAGTATAAATGTGCCTTCACGCCTTTGCCTGCTGCACAGGCTACGGACGATCGTGTCACTGGCTCCCTGTTGTTTCATCACATTGATGCTGAGTATTGTTGGATTTTACTTTCAATTTCCCCGTATTCTAAATATTGCTTCCATGAACATGTTTCTTTTTCCACAGAGCGTTTCTCTGCATTTGTCTCATTTCCTTAGGATAAATTCCCAGAAGCAGCATCAGGAGATCTCAGGATAGGAACATTTTTTGTGGTTTGTGATACATATTTTCCAATTTACTTTCCATAAAGGCTGTTCTAATTTACTTTGCCTCCAGCAAAGTTTGCCTGTTTAGCAATTTCAGGGCAACCTCACTGGCATTAGGTATTATTGTTTATTTTGCCTGCTATTAGATAAACTGTTGTTCTTTACTATATTATTTTAAAATAAAATAAAGTGATTAATTATTTGTGAATTCAAAGATGTATATGGATATTATTAATAGAGATATCAATGGATTTATATTCTCTTTTTAACATTATCTGGTATTTTTTTGTGAATAAGGCAAATCTTCTGCTGCAAAATGCAAGAATGCCATTCCTAGGTGCCCGTGAAAGGCAAGTATATGCTCTCCCATGCCAGACAGTAATAATTGTAATAAACTGGGGCTGCCGCCAAAATTGAAATCAACAAATGATTACAGCAGACAATGGAAGCTCAGACCTGACCCTGATGAATGAAGTTGCTAATGTGGCTTCCTGGGGTGGATGTCAGCCAAAGGCTTCCCCTGTGACTTGCATTCGGTTCTAGTGACAGCGGTAAGTAGTTTGGGGACTTAGGGAGGCAAAAGAATGCTTATGGGGCTGGGGAGAGGGTGCAGTTTGGGGTGGGTCGGTGGAGTCTGGTTCCCATAGCTAGCAGAAAGAAGAACTTGGTGGAGAGAGGAGTTCGTAGGGGGTTCTTGAGAGGATAGAAATGGAGAGCATTTGAGGTGGGGCATGAGGCGATCAGCTTAGCCATCTCAGACAGAGCCCATCACTCAGCCCAGAACTGAGCACCCCTGGTGGGTCTGACAAACAGAGTGACGTGAACAGCCAGGCCTAGGTTCCAATCTTGGCTCTACCAACCGAGACTTGGGGAAGCTGTTGGTGTGGGCTGGGGGATGGCCAGGAACCCAGGCAGCACGTCCTGCCCCTTTGCTTCCTGGCTTCGTGTCCTCTCCAGGCGCTGTCCCTGCTGCCAGTTTGTAGGCACAGCCTGTGTCCTTCCCCTCGCAGGCGGCCTTTCCTCCTCCTGTTTCTAAGCCTTACTTGAGTCCAGCTGTGCCCTTTTCAGATTTCTGTCCTCAGAGCTCCTACAACACTCCTCTGTACCCTGGAAGGGTAACATACAAAATCTGCCTGTGTCCATCCCTCTCCTGTCAGACTTAGTAGGTGAAGCCTCAATGCTCCTTCATCTTTGCAGGGCTGATGCTACTTCCCCTTCCTCCAGGAAGCCTTCCTTGACCTCTCCACTTAGCTAATGACCTCCTCCTTTGCCTTCCTCTGTGGAAGCTGTCATTGCTGTTCTTATCATGCCAGGCTCATAGTTGGACTGTTTACGGGTCGATCCTCCTTTCCAGATGCCAGACTCTGCAGCCACATCTGTGTCTTGCTCCGGTATGATAACCTCATGCCTAGCACCAGCCTTGGCATTTCACAGACTCTCAAGGAACATTTGCTGAATGAGTGAGTAATAAAATAAACACTCTAAACACTCTACCATTTACAAAGCACTCTCACCACACATCATCTTATTGGGCACAACCTCATTGTAAAGGCGGAGAGGCCAGCTATTGTTATACCCATTTTACAGAAGGCAATAATGACACCAGCTAACACTTACTGAGAGTCTCAGTGTGCCAGGCCTGATGCTCAGCACTTTACAAGCAGTGTCCTATGTCATCTCCCCAACAACAAAAGGAAGTAGCAACCTTCACCATCCTCCTTCCACTGGGAGGAGACGGAGACTTGCCGAGGACAAGTAACTCGCCAAGGCTACATTGCCAGGAAGGGACAGAGCCAGAGTCTGACCCCAGTTCTGTGTGTTGCCAAAGTTCCCTCTCTGCTACCATTCTTCCCGAAGGTACCACCTCTCCCGTCTCCACCTCTGGACTTTGAATTTGGAAGAGAACGAACAGTGTCTTGTTTGTCCCTGCATCTCCAGTGCTGGGCACAGGGTTGGGCACGTGCAGACCTCAACAAATGCTGATGAAATGGGAAGATAGATGGATGGACGGCCAGCCGGTGTCTGCGCCAGCTCTTTTGCAAGTGGGGGAGTTTCTGCTTTTGTGCAGTGCTGTCAGGAGACGGGGGTTGGGTTTAACCTGGGCTGATCTTGTACCTGCCTTGCTCTTGTCATAAAACATGAGGGTGTGTCCTCCCAGGGACATGGTGAGCAATGTGCCCGCCCGCTAGTGCATCAGATATGTCTTGCCAAACACCGAAGGCAAAAAGAAATGTCCTGGGAGAGCAAACAGCCGCCTCCCTCCCACGCCAGGCGAACAGGATCATTTTGCTCTGTCTACACACACGTGTCCCTCTCCTCCCCCTGCTGATGGTCTTGGGAGATACCGTGCTCCGCCCGGGTCCCAGAGCGTGGGAGCTGCTGTTGTGAGGGTGGCGGGTGCTGCGAGGGCCCACGCCTCTGGGTGAGGTGGGCTCAGTGTCCTTCCGGGCCACAGACTCTGGAGGGAAGCAGGATCCCTCGTCCCAGGGCGGCAATGTCAGACAGGGCCTGCCAGCGTCGGTGTTGGCCGCTCCACCCAGCTCAGGGCAGGGCCAGCAGATTCCAGCCACTGAAGGCGGAGCTGGAATTAGTCCTTCTGCCCTCAGCTCTGTGTGGGGCCCACCTGGCTGGACATGGAGCTCAGGTGTTGATCTGCACCCGAGGCCCAAGTGAAAAACTCAAGGCGCTGATGGTCACGTGTGTCTTACCTGGCTTTCCCACTACAGCACTCGGCTTTGCCCGTGAGACCACCTTAGGATTCCAAGATGGACAGTGATGGAAATGAGGATAGCTGCCATTGACGCAGCATCTGCTCTGTTAAGCACGTCACGTGGAGTATCTCATTTAGGCCGTTGGGATCTCAGTGGTTCACGGTGTGGATATCAGAGGTAGCAGGATGTGGGGTTACGTTCTGATTCTTCTGCCAGTCATGTCACCTGTCTGAGAGTCTGTGTCCTCACCTGTAGCGTGTTCCGACTGGTAACAGTCTCCGTGCCTCGCAGGCTGACGGAGAGCTTGCTCAGGACAAGCATGTCACCGGTGCTCCCTCCAAGGGAGCCGTCACGATGCCCCAGGCCCGCCGACCCTCCGGCCCCTGAGGTCTCTGCTGTCTTGGCTGTGGTCCTGGGCTCCTTGCTCTCCGTCCTCTCTCTCTCGCTCAGCCTGTGGCCCTGGGAGCCTGGTTCCCATCTGGGTCCTCACCTGCGTCTTGGACTTGGGTTTCCTTCCCTGGTGCTGACCAGGACTCTGAGCGGCGCCCACCGCCTGCTCCTTCCCCACCGGGGGCCAGTGCTTCAGCGGTGATTGACTTCCCCTTTGGGGCCTTCACCAGGCCTGAGGTTTCTTTCTTCCTGAATCTTCTCTTCCTTGTGAGTGTGTGTGGTGTGGTGTGTGTGGTGGTGTGTGCTGTAAGTGTATGGTGTGTGTGTGTGCATGTGGTGTGGGGGTGTGCGGTGTGGTGTGTGGTGGTGTGTGGTGGTGTGTGTGGTGTGATGTGTGTGGTGTGTGATGTGAGTGGTGTGTGCAGTGGTGTGTGTGGTGTGTATGGTGGTGTGTGCTGTATGTGTGTGGTGTGTGATGTGGTGGTGTGTGGTGTGATATGTGTGTGGTGGTGTGTGGTGTATAGTGTGGTGTGATGTGTGTGGTGTGTGGTGGTGATGTGTGTGGTGGTGTGATGTGTGTGGTGTGGTGGTGTGATGTGTGTGGTGGTGTGATGTGTGTGATGTGATGTGTGGTGTGGTGGTGTGATGTGTGTGGTGTAGTGATGTAGTGATGTGTGATGCATGTGGAGTGTGGTGTGGTGGTGATGTGTGTGATGTGTGTGGTGTGTGTGGTGTGTGTGGTGTGGTGGTGTGTGGTGTATGGTGTGGTGTGATGTGTGTGGTGTAGTGGTGTGTGATGCATGTGTTGTGTGGTGTGGTGGTGTGTGGTGTGTGGTGTGGTGGTGTGATGTTTGTGGTGTAGTGATGTAGTGATGTGTGGTGGTGTTGGTGGTGTGTGGTGTGTGGTGTATGGTGTGATGTGTGTGGTGTGGTGGTGTGTGCTGTAAGTGTATGGTGTGTGTGTGTGCATGCGGTGTGGGGGTGTGCGGTGTGGTGTGTGGTGGTGTGTGGTGGTGTGTGTGGTGTGATGTGTGTGGTGTGTGATGTGAGTGGTGTGTGCAGTGGTGTGTGTGGTGTGTATGGTGGTGTGTGCTGTATGTGTGTGGTGTGTGATGTGGTGGTGTGTGGTGGTGTGTGGTGTGTGGTGGTGATGTGTGTGGTGGTGTGATGTGTGTGGTGTAGTGATGTAGTGATGTGTGATGTGTGTGGAGTGTGGTGTGGTGGTCATGTGTGTGATGTGTGTGGTGTGTGTAGTGTGTGTGGTGTGGTGGTGTGTGGTGTGTGGTGTGGTGGTGTGATGTGTGTGGTGTAGTGATGTAGTGATGTGTGGTGGTGTTGGTGGTGTGTGGTGTATGGTGTGATGTGTGTGGTGTATGGTGTGATGTGTGTGGTGTGATGTGTGGTGTGGTGGTGTGTGCATGCGTGTGTGCGGTGTGGTGTTATATGTGAAAACAAGCTCGGGAGCCCTGTAGCTGACGTGGGTGAGGGTGGCCGACTTTGCACTCGGGCGGGGCTGGGTTCGAGGCTCCCGGCTTTCTCCGCACACCTGTTGCGCCTGGAAGCCTGGTGAAGCATGTCGAGGGCCTGTGTGTTCTGGGAGTGCCTGCGTGTGCGTTCAGGTGAGTTAAAGGCCCCGTCTGCTGCAGACACCGGCCTGCCTGCATGGGTGAGTGTGTGGCGCAGGGCCAGTGGGTGCGTGCTGTGCGAGTGTGGCGGAGTGTGTGGGCGCCAGGTCTCTGGCAGTTCTCTGTGTGAGGGTGGGGGCGGGGGGAGGACGTGTGCTCTCCCTCATGAGACTCTGGGTGTGGGATGGGGTGAGAAACCTGTGAGTGCGAAGGTGTATTTGTGTACAAGCGTGTGCATGTGAGCTTATGCACACATGCCTATGGCCGTGAACGTGCAGGATGACTCCGTGTGCCCACGTGAGTGAGACCAGGGCTGCGGAAGCATCACTAGGCGACACTTAGCCTGTGTCTGGACAGTCTGTGAGCATGTGATGTCAGAACGCTGGTGAGGAGCTGTGTGTGTGAAAGACACGTAAACACACGCACACACGGATACACAGAGTGGGGACGGGTGTAGGGCTGTGGGCAGGGAGCTCGGCAGGTCAGGCCCCTGCTTTGTGCTTCTGGGGGCTCCTTCGTGGTTCTGTTCCGAAGTGCAGGGCAGGGGCAGGGGCAGGGGCAGGACCCCTCCCTGGGAGGAGGGAGGCCAAGCCTGCTCTCTCCCTGTCCAGCACGGCCGGCACCAGAGACAGCTCCGGACGCTCTGAGCGAGAGCTAGGCCAGGTGGCCAGAGGAGGAGCCCGGGCTGGGGCAGGCAGAGGAGAGAGGAGACCCCACAGACTGGCTTCAGGAGCCCTAGAAAGGCCCAGAGCCTGTCTGGTCACACTGAGGTCTAAACTTAGCTCCCCACATTCCCAGCCCTTGGTGCTGCTCTCCCAAACTGGGTGAGGAGTCATGGAGCAGGTGACAATGACTTCCCGTGGCCAGCTGTACTCAGAAAGCCACGGGTGTCTCTTGTGCTTGTCACCAGTGTCCTAATGAAGTTTTGCGAAAAATGTTTGTTGAATGAATGACTGAAATGTGAGAACGCTTATGGCTGCCCGGGGAAGGAGGGACTATGTGAAACCGGCTTATTCTACAACATAGGGGACAGGGCGTGTGGTCGCAATGGGTAGACTGTGCCTGTGTGCATGTGTGTGTGTGTGTGTGTGTGTGTGCACGCACCTGGGTGTGAAAGGTGGAGGGGAAGAATCAGGCAGCCGCTCCCCTCCGACCACGGCTGCCCCAGAGCCCAGGTTTCCCAGGCAGGATCACACGCCCCTTCCGGCTCCTGGGGGGCAGGGTTGGGGGCTGGGGGCAGAGTGTCAGTGTGGGGTTCCTGTTTTCCTGGGAGGGGCATCAGTCCTCCTGGGGGATTTGTACCAGCAGCTAAGCAGATAATTGCTTGTCAGATTGATTGAAGGCTTTTCAAAACGTCTTTTCCTCCGAACACCCTCCCTTCCCCCCACGAGCAGATTATTTGAGTTGGAACTGTTCCCCCTCAGCTTTTTTCCTTCTTTCTCAAAGTAGTAATTACTGCCCGAGTAGCCCTCCGTGGCGTTTCCTGTCATTTGGAGGCTGAAGCCAGCGGCTGTTTCCTCTGCTGGGCGAAAGACAAGCAGGCCAATTAGGGAAACACCCCTCCCCCAGCCAGGCCCTGAGCCCCAGGGGCTCCTGGTGGCCTTGATGGGTCCCTGGGGCCCGGCTGCTCCCGTGGGGATGGTGGGTGGGAAGGAGCTGGCTGATGGACCATCTGAGGTAGCCCTAGCCCTCTTCCAAATCCTGGGGCTTCCCTCCCCCTGTGTGTCCTTGTTCCCTTATGTGTGAGCTGTGCACAGGCTCCTTGGCCCCAGTAAAAACCCCACAAGCACTGCAGGATGACTATGGTTAGCAATAACATATTCTATAGTTAATAATATATTCTATAGGTAGAAGGAGGATATTGAATGTTCCCAACACAAAGAAATGATAAATGTTTTGAGATGATGGACATGCTAACTACCTTGATCTGAGCACCATACATTATAAGTATCAAAACATCACTGTGTACACCATGAATATGTGTAATTAATATTTGTCAATTAAAAATAAATTACTCCCCCTCCCCCCATAACCTAGTTACCTGCAGTGGTTTTCCCAAAGGAGTTCAGCTTCAACCATTGCTTCAGAGTTGAAAACTTCGCAAGCGTCTGCCATTGTAAGTGGGTGGCTGGCTGGTGGGATGAGCAGACAGGCGACAAAGCAGGGGTAGGGCAATGCTGATTGGTGGTGAGCTTGTGGGTGCTCATGGCACAGTGCTTTCAACTTTTCCATGTTTCTAAACTATTTGTAATAAAATGGGAGCAAAAAGTTTGGAAGGTCACTCTACAATCCTACTCCCCACCCCACTGCCACTCAGGATTCATAATCACCAGCAGCCTTGGGATGCTTTTGTCCTCCTCCTCTTCCTCCTCCTCCTCCATCCCATCTTCCTCCCCCTAAGAATTTCCTCTCAGTCACTGAAACCAAAACTGAGCAGGACACAGTCCAAGGTGAGATGAAGAGCTGGGTCCCCTGAGTCAAGACAGTTTGAATCTATTCCGAGCTCTGCCTCTTTGTGACCTTGGCTGGGTGACCTACCCACTGTGTGCCTCAGTGGACTCATCTGTGAGCCGAGGCTAGCGACCATAGAACCTTCACAAGGGGTTCAGTGTGGCCGGACTCCAATGTAGCGGGGTGAGGGCTGGAGGGTTGGGAGTGGGAGGGAGGCTGTGGTGAGTAGAGCCTGGTCTCTGAGATCAGGTGGCCCGGTTCGAATCCCAGCCCTGCCCCTTACTAACTATATGACTGTGGACACATGACTCGCATCTCCATGCTTTAGTTTTCTCATCCACAAACATGAGGATCCCAACAGTTCCGGCCTTAGGGGGCTGAATGAACTAAGTTAATAAATGCAGAGAACTAAGAACAGTGGCCAGCTGCCCGGCCCATGGGATAAAAGTGTTTGCCATTATTGTTATTTTTAGACACGTAGACGTGGATCCCAGCATGCACATGTGTGGGCAGCTCACATGTGTATGAGTATTTGTGTACACACGTGTGTCTGCAGCCAGCGGTTGTCTTTGTGGTGCATTTGTGTCTATATGCAAGTGTGTGTTGGGGACAGGGTTCAGGGCATCCATGGACCAATGGAACCCCTATGGGAAGACTCATCCATCCTGGGCAAAGGAGCCCTTCTCTGAGAAGTGGAGTCCTGGGGGTCTCCAGCAACCAGTGACAGGCCTCATTTAATAATCTATGTCACTTCCCTACTGAAAACTTTCCAGAAGTTCCCCATTCACTTATTCAGCCAACAAACATTCGCAGAGCATCAGTTATGCGTCAGGCCCAGCCTCTTTGGCCCTTTGCACTTGCTGTCGGTTATATATAGCTTGTTCTTCCATGCACATTTCTCTTTGGCTTCTAGACTCACATTAGATGTCACTTCCTCTGTGAAGCCTTCCTGGTTACAGAAGGCACCCAGGTTTTGACACCCACAGTGAGACCAGTGACTGTTGTCTGTTCAACACTGAATTCGCAGTGCAAACATTTTGCATGAATGAATGGCTGAATGAACAAATTGTTCAATGTGAGGACACTCACAGGGGGTTCAGATTCTGCTGAGCAGTTGGGGTTCACCAGCTTCTTAATTCCTGCTGCTGTCCCTTCCATCTGTGCCCCTGGCTCCCACCGGGCAGGCGGCAGAGCCTGGAGCCAGAGGGCTCAGTAAGGGTTAAAGGAGCAGCAGGCATTGGCTGCTGGGGGCGGTGAGCTCCCCAAGGCTGCCAGAAGTGTTAGAAGCAGAGGGAAGTGGGGCAGGAAAGGTGTCAGTGTCCTTCAGATATAGGGGACATTCGACCTTGGGAGCAGCCCAAGGCCCTCCCTGCATGCCAGGCCCTGACCCCCAGGGGAGGCCAAGGAAGTGCTTGGATTGCAGCAGCCCCGCTTGGGGCTGGACCCCAAGCCCTACTTTATCTCCTCATGCCACATGCCACCTAGGAGTGCTGGGCACGCAGCATTTGGCCGGCTCACAGGAAGCCGGAGGAGTTTCTGTCTCTCTAGGGGTCAGAGGTGACTGGGATTTGGCAGCCAGGGAAACAGGAACTTCCTGTGTCCCTCCCCAGAGCTGAGACTGGCAACTGGAACCTGGACTGAGCTGGTAGTCCAGAAATGCCCAAGATGTGATTTTCACCACCAGTTCTTCCTGCAAGACGTGCGGTGGGACTGGATTTCACAGTATATACATGTACTGTGTGTGCACGCATGTGTGTATGCTCACGCACACATAGCGTGGGCATGTGCATAGACATGTGATAGTGCACATGTACACGCACACATGTATAGTGTGTATATATGCACTTGTAGGTGTGAGGCAAGAATTCAGGGTTTGTGCCTCTCTCGTGCATCTGTGTTTGTGACTGATTTTATCTGCCTGGATGTGGATGCTCTCAGCATATGTGTGAAGCAGGAATATGTGTGTGCTCATGTGTGTGCTCATATATGTAAACATGCATCTGCCTGAGGCGTATGTGAGCCTGTGTGTTGAACACGTGTGTGCGAATGCATAAGGGCACGATTTCAGTATGTATGTGTGTGTGTGCGGGGGATGAACGTCCTGACAAAAGTCTTAGAGCCCAGCAGGATGAAGCCACTGAAGGAGGGAATAAAAAGCCGTGATGTTGAAAACATCTGGCCCTTCATATGGCCTTGGGGTCTCCAAAGAAGGTTTTGTGTTTCCTCCTTGCCAACAAATGTGATAGTTCTCACTCAAATATATGAGCACGGGCACCCTTTATTAAATAAGACACGCTGTCCAGCTCAGCCCTGGTATTAGTCAGAGGTGGCCAGTTGGAAGGAGTGGCAAGAGGGCCATCCTTATGGGTGAGGGGTGAGCAGAGTCTCCCCTCTGCTAGGGAGGGGTCCTAGGCCTGGCAGCTGCACGGGCCTAATGCAGCCCAGCCCCAGCTGGTCGCAGGGTGTGGGACACCTCAGGCAAGAGTAAGTGCAGCAGCAACAAAGAGTCTTGAGGCCTCTGGTTGGAAAGTGGTCCCTGCCTTGAGTGACCACAGATGAGTGTCTAAACCCAGGGCCCGTGAAGCACAGAGGAAGAGGCTACTGACAGAAGACCTCATGTGGAGGAGTTTGAGCAGAATCTTCATCTTCATAGGATTTTAAGAAAGTTTATTATTTGGCATTTGTATGATAGTTGTTCAATGTCTGTTTCTAGCACTAGATCAGAAGTTGGCAAACTATGATCTGTGGGCCTAATCCAGCCAACTGCCTGTTTTTGTAAATAAAGTTTTATTGGAACACAGCCAGACCCCTTTGTTTATGTATATTCTATGGCTGCTTTTGCACGACAGTGGCAAATTGAGTAATTGTTACACAGACTGTATGGCCCACAAGGCCTAAAATATTTATTAATGCTATCTGGACCTTTCTAGAAGAAGATTTGCTGATCCGTGTACTAGCCTGTTAATGTCAGGAGGGCAGGGACGATAAGCTTGACACATAGTAAGTGTTTCATGATGATCAGTTGAATGAATGAATGACTTGGAACTTGGTTAATTTTGGAGGATGATGTTGCTGGAATTCCAGGCAGAGAGAATAGTGCGTACCAAGGCATGGGGCCAAGAAACAGCCCTGGGGGTGCTGGGAGGACAGAGCAAAGAGAACACACACACATACACACACACACACACACTGGGCACTGTTCTGCCCAGAAGTTAACACAGCAGGAGGAGTGTTTGGTGAGGGAGGGCTTCCCTGAGGAGGTGACATTGAGCAGAGTCCTGCAGATGTGTAGGCATTTTCCAGGAGGAACAGTATTCCAGGTGGAGGGACCCCCAGAAGCAAAGGCCTGGAGGCCTGTGGGAAGGAAGGTGGGATGCTGGTCTCTGCTAATTACACTGCACCTAGATGTGCATGTGGTGGAGGTCAGAGGGCCAACATGAAGCTAGAGATGTTTTCGGGGCCAGATTTGCAGCCGCTGCCATTGTGGGGTTTGGACTTTTTCAAACTGGGGCACTGGGGAACTGCTGGGGGTGTCAGTGAAGGCTCCAGGGAAGACCAGGTAGAGGAGGAATGCATGACCCTGGGCAGGCCACCCCCCTTCCCTAGGCTGTAGTTTCAGTGGCAAATTGGGAACCGTAGTGCCTGCCTCCCAGGGCTGGGCTAAGGATATTCTGAGATCAGGGATGTGAGCAAATTCAGCCTGTGCCTGGCATGGAGAGGCTAATACGCAGGGTTTCGAATAAAATACAGAACACCCAGTTAAATTTGAGTTTCAGATAAATAATGAATCATGTTTTAGTATAAGCATATCCCAAATATACTAAAAACATTATTTGTTGTTTTTCTGAGATTCAAATCTAACTGGGTATCTGGTATTTTTTATATGCTCAGTTTGGCACCCCAACTTCTCAGGGGTGCTGGCTGAACCTGGGTCTTTGTCAGTGGCCTCAAGGCCCTGAGAACCGGTCAGTGGAGCCAGAAACAGGATGACAAGCCATGGGTCTGGACGCTTGGGGATGTGAGGCCTCGTGGAGCCCAGTCCTATTGGTTTATGGGTTTATGGGGAAGGAAATGAAGGGTCAGAGAGGTGAAGGGACTAGTTCAAGGCCACCCAGCTAGACATGGTCCTGGCGTTCTGCTTCTCTCTGTGGCTGGTCAAGAGAGACTTTTAGCTTTTGAGGGAGTTCCCCGAGAGAGCCCCGAGGAGGCAGGAGGATCCTCCCAGAGAGTCCCGAGAGCTCCGAGGATGGCTTCTGGAATCTTTGTAGCCATGCCTATCTTGGCAGAAGATGCAGCGTGTGATCTCCACCACGTCCCTTACTCCCTCTGTGCCTCAATTCATCCATCCATAAAATGGGGCTAATTACACCCACCTCACAGGTGAGTTTGAGGATTAATTAATGTTTGTAAAGGCTTTGTGATCCTTGGATGAAAGACGCTCCTTGCATATAAAGGGTCATTATTTTTATTATTATTATACAAGTGCCAAGTATTATTACCTTAATTAGCTTTTCTAGATATCAAAAGCAATTAGAGGGATCACTTGCTGAACGCCACTTTGGAAACCCAAGTCGCAGAAACTCACGCACTCACCTGTCAGCTCACATTTTTGGCAATGGGCTGGCATCTACCAAAAGGGAAGGCTGAGATTTGTGTAAGAAATTTGTTTCTGGCTCTGGCCAAGTTTCTCCCCATTGCAAAATTTCCGAGGCATTTAAAATTCCCTAAAAACACAGGTTTTTCAGTGGAAATGCTGATACAGGGAGCTTTGGGGGGGAAGGCTTAGCTTGGCAGCCAATGTAGCTTAGGCCAGGGATAGAAATTTGAAATGTGTCCTGTTTTCCCTGATGCACAGAAAAGACCAGACCTCAGCCCCCAGGGCCATGCAAGTGAGGGGAAGGCATCTCTTGGTGGGGACCTACTGTGTCGGGCCCCTGTTCTGATCTGCGTATGTGCTTTTAAACCTTAATCGTATGCAGCAGGTGGGAACTTTTTGATGCTCATTTTACAAATGAGGACACCATGGCTCAGAGGGGTTAAATGACACTGCCAGGAAGTACAACGAGAAGGATACAAACTCAGGTCTTGCTTATTCCATAATCTAAATCTAGGGTCTGATGTAATTTCCACCTGTCTGTGTTACCTACAGTCTACCTGGCCTGAATCTAAACTGGCCCATAAGTAGCCAAGAGATTTGCTAGTATTTAAGAGGGCAGAGAGGACCACAGAAAACTGAGTAGGTCACTCTGGTGCCACCTATAACTCCAGCCTGGCAAATCTGCCCAGTTGGGGTCTTTAGGGTTAGCTCAGAACTCCAGGGTCCAGGCGGAGAGGGGGGCTGTGGCCTGGATGGGCCCATTAGGACAGGCAGGACAGGCCAGGGCAGAAACCAGCGGGGTGAGGCTCCCTCTGTACTGTCCAGTTAGCTGGGAGGGTGAGGAGCTGGCTGTAATTAACTTAACCAGCGTCCTTAACAGAGGCGAGAGGACCTTTCCCCTACTTCTCTATTCACCCTGTCCAGCTTCCTTATTGGCCCCGAGGACCCTCCCAAAGCGGTGACTGGGCAGTGGAGCCCCGGACTGAGCCACATTGCCAGTGTCTTCCAAACCAAGATTATATCCCAGGTCTGCAGTTCTACAAATCCATTTTCTGTTTACAGTACCTCCCTGAGGGCTGGGCTGGGGCCTTGGTGAAGTCAGTGGGTGCATTAGGACGTAGTTGGAGTGATGAGGGCTTGGTGGATAGTGGGAGGGAGGGGTCGGTAGTGTAGGAAGAGGTTGACACACTAATGGAAGGGTTGCTGAATGGATGCATGGATGGGATGGTGGCTGGGGGTCGCATTGGTGGATTAGATATGGAATTACTTGTGCAGACGGAGGGAGGCATGGCCCAGTGAGTGGAAGAGTTGGCTTGTGGGTGCATGGATCCATGTGGGTGGGTGGTAAGTGTACAGAGAGGTGGGGATTTGGGTGGATGGATGGAGGATTTGGGGAAAGATAGAGGGGCTGGTAGGTGAGGAGTTGAGGGAAAGGGGAGGAGTGGACCAATGCATGGAGAAGTTGGCAGGTGGGTGGAGGGGTCAGTGGATGGATGGAGGAGTTTGGAAGACGGATGCGATGGAGACTGGTGCAGGGCCAGAGAGGAGAAGCATGTGGGAAATACAGGGGCTGCATTGTGGATGGAGGGGCTGGCATGTGGGTAGAGGAAATGGCGGCCACTGAAGGTTTTGTGGAGGTGGGTGAAGTTGGTGGAAAGGAGGAAAAGTTGGTCACTAAGGGTGGATGGAAGAGGGTAAGGAGTTGGCGGGAGGATGAGGAGCAGACTGAATCACGGAGCTTTTGGTGGCCGGCTGGCTGGCTGGACAGGTGGAGGTAGGTGAATGGAGGATGGTGCATACACAGAGATGTCAGACAGGAGAAAGTGTTCGCAGGTGCAGAGAGCAGTTGGCAAAGAAGTGGGAAAGATGGCAGATGGGCAGAACATTTAGTGGAAAGCTATAGGGGCTGGGGGGGGGGCGGAGTAGAAAGGTTGTCTGATGAGGGAAGATCTGCCTCTCTGGCCTAGGTGTTAGCCTGGCGGCTTTCCTTGTATCCTCAGGCTTCAGACACACTTTGACAGTGGGTGCTTGTGGGCCCATTTCAGGCAGTAGAAACTTTCAGTGCCCAGCTCGGTGGGTGGCCGTGACCATCGTCACCCTCACATCCTCCCTCCCCCTCCAGAGCCAAGCTCTCCCCAGGCTCATAAATCCCCAGTCCGGCAGGCTTTCTGTAATTATCTCTGCAACATGAGCCCAAGAGGTGGGACAGGTGGGGCCATGAAGAAAGGGGCTGACTCAGAGGCAGACGTCTGTCTTTTGGGGCTGTGTCAAATGTGGTCGGTGTCCAGCACGCCAGGGGCATTGCCCAAGGCACCTCCCCTGCCCACCGGCTGTCTTGGGCCCCACTCTGGCGGCCCCTAAGTAAGCTGGGCCCGGGAGGAAATGTGTTAATTAGATAACACTTGATGGACACCTCTCTCTCTCTCTTCCCCCCTCTGTTCTGTTTCTCTCTCCCTCTTGCTCTCACTCTCTCTTCTCTTCTCACCTCTTTCATTCCTTTGTTTTTTCACTCTCTCCATACCTTTTTCTCCCCTTCTTTCTCCATCTGTCTCTACTTTTCTCTGCCCCCTGCCTCCTTCTCTGTCATTTTCTTTCACGCCTGATTCCCTCTCTCTCCCTCCTCCGTCTCTAGGTGACTTTTCTCTTGCTGTTTTTGTCGGTTTTTCGTCTGCTTTTTCTCTGTAGATTCCTCCATCGTGGTCTGTTTGTTTTTTTTCTGCTTCTCTTCCTGCGGCCTCTGTCTGCCTCTCTCATGGGCAGGCCCCTGTGCCTCCGCTCCCGTCCATGTCTGTCTTTACACAAAAGCAGAACGATTTCGAGGGAGGTTCTCTCCTGGGCTTTGAATTAGGTTTAGAATCTTCCCAGGAAGCATTTCTTCTTCTCCTATTGATTTGTGATAAAAATGGCGTAACTAACCCACTGGGAACCTGTGGCCAGAGCTGGAGGGGCAACAGGGGAGGGAAGACAGTGGCCACTGTCTCTGCAGACGGCAGGCCCTGGCCAGGGAGGGCCCTTCCCCCAAAGCAGCAGGTGAACCCTGGCAGGGGGCAGGATCCTGGCACAGACACGGGTGAGAACCTGCTGTTGAGGTAACTATCTTGTGGGGCCCAGTTTTCTTCTCAAGGAGTCCACAAAATACCATAGTGGCTAAGAGCACCGGAATTTGAGAGGCTTGAGTTTAAATCTCAGCCCCATCCCATGAGCTATGGGATCTCGGACAAGTGACTTAGGCTCTCTGATAACCACTTTGCTTGTTTCTAAAATAGGACTAACAAGACCTTTCTCCTGGAGTCGTTCAGAAAATTAAATGAGAATGACGGAAGAAAAGCACCCGTGTTAGTCAAGATTCAAGCAGGGAAGAAAAGCCACTAAGTAGGACGTAAAATAAGGGCTTGCTTATGAGGCTCTCGCAGAGCTGTGGGAGCTGGTGGAGCTGTCTGTCCACGAGAGGCTGCTGCTTCTGCGTTTGGGGCTGCAGTCCATGGGGCAAGCTGGTGGGGAAGGAAAGATGGACGTACACTGGACAGTGAGGACAAACCAGAATTCAAGTGGCAGCACACTAGGACGTGCTGAATCCGTGTCAGTCTCTCATCTCCTCTGAGTCCTCAGCTTTGAGAATGCGAGTGACCTGCTGGAGAAGCTGCCACCCACTCCCAGCCAGGGATCGGGGAGCTGGAGGAGGAGGCCTGGCAGGAAGGAGAGGAGCTGCCATTGGGGGCTCCCCTGTACCAGCCGACAATAACTGCCAGATCAGAGAGGCCAAGGTGGCACAGCTGGTAAGGGGTGGCTCTTCCCTCTGAACTCAAGCCGGCAGTTCCGCTGTGCACGCTGCACCCGCAGAAGACAGGGCAGGGAGGGGAGACATTGGTGAGCTTATCCTGCTGTCACTGGGAAGGGGTCTAAGGCGGGTGGGGCCCAGGTATGCATCTCTTCATAGACTCTGCTCTCCCCTCACCCACTACTTCCAGAGCATGCTCTGCGGGCCGTAGATGTTCAGCTCTAAAAATCTGGCTTGGGGCTGTGGCTGGGCTAACCCACTTCCCTGTGGCCAGGCCCAGGGTTCGGAGATGGGGCAGTGGCAGCTGGCTCTGCATTGAAGATTTGTGACCCCCCTCACGTGCCAGGAAAGACATGGCTCACAATGCAGAAGCCCAAGCAAGAACTGAATTTCCCAGGTCCTTTTGCATAAGGTGGGGACTATGCCAAGTGAATGGAAGTGACATGTGTCACTTTCTGGCCAAGGAGCTTAAGAACAAGGTGGAACTTCTCCACTTATTTGCTCACCTATGGAGGGATGTCAACACTCAGTGGGATCTTGGAAGCCACATGTTGGCAATGGCAGAGCCTCCCCCAGCCTGGGGCTCTGAGTGACTGAGTGGAGCAGAGTCTCCACTCTCTCCAAACAGCAGCACCTGGACTGAACGGTTGCCTGAGTGGGAAGTCAGCTTTCACTGTGATAAGTTGTTGACATTTTGGGGCTTATTTGTTACAGCATCTGGTGTTGCCTTAACCCAATGATTCTCAAAGTACGCGCCCTGGATCAGCAGAATCAACACTACCCGGGAACTTGTTGGCAATGAGAGCTTTGAGGCACCCCCTAAATCTACCTAATCTGAGAACTCCGGGCTGGGGCTCAGTCATCTGTGCTGTAACCACCTTCCAGGGGATTCTGCTGCACCCTCAAGTGTGAAACCCACTGCCCCCACCTACTCACCACTTCATTCATTGCTCCTGAATGGAGAGCCAGGCTCGGGACCTGTCAGGTGGCTGCATGCCTTCCCCCAGGGCCATCCTGCCCCCCATCCCACTCTTGCCTCCCAGGGGCCTCATGCAGAAGACGGCAGGGACACATACTCTAATTCTTGGCATGAAGACATCTGAGTAAAACAACAGTCTCATGAGATAATTCATTAATTCCTTCCTCAGTTTTTCATTCTCTCGGCAGTCACAGAGAAGCATTGGACATTCACAGCTGACCAACAGACTTCCCTTGAGGAGCTACAAAATACAGTTTGGATCAACAGCCCTACAGGTAGGTTTTATCACCACAGTTTCATAGATGCAGCAACTGAGGCTCAGAGAGCACGGGTGAGAGGAGGGTCCAGAACCCAAACTGGTTCTCTGCCCCTGTCGTCCATGTTCTTTCCGCGCTCTTGTCCCCTTCCATGCCTCTGTTTCCAGGTGGTTGGTTTTTTGCAAACAGAAATCACCAATCGCAACCTCTTTGCACCTAAGGAAGAAATCACGTCAGGTATCTGGGCCATTTGGGTAAAATTGACTTGTCACATTTTTCTGAACATTTCAGACAGGGGCACATGTTTGATTTATATCTGTGACTATGAATTCAAAATGCCCCCAAAGAGTGAACGAATGAGTTAATTAAGTAGCAACTGGGTAGCTAGCTTGAACATGTCATCTAACTTTGCATATCTAGAAACTTGTTGGATTGTTACACACTGAGAAAACACCTTCTATGAAGAAGCCGTCACTCTGTTGTCATTGCTGCAGCTGTTTGTGGAGTGCAAACAAAGGGACAGGGTCCTGTAGGCTGTGAATAACATGGTGCAAGTTGGTGCAGCTGTTCTCAAACTCCAGCATGCGTCAGATTCGCCAACTTGTAGGGCTTGTTAGGACACAAATGCCTTTTTTTTGTGTGTGTGTGACAGTCTTGCTCTCTTGCCTGGGCTAGAGTGCCCTGGCGTCAGCCTAGCTCACAGCAACCTCAAACTCCTGGGCTCAAGCAATCCTCCTGCCTCAGCCTCCCGAGTAGCTGGGACTATAGGTGTGTGCCACCATACCCAGCTAATTTTTTCTACTTTTTAGTAGAGATGGGGTCTCACTCTGGCTCAGGCTGGTCTCGAACTCCTGACTTCAAGCGATCCTCCCTCCTCAGCCTCTCGGAGTGCTAAGATCACAGGCGTGAGCCACTGCGACAGGCCTAAAACACAAATTCCTACAACCTACCTGCTAGAGTTTCTGACTTGGTGGGTCTGAGACTGGTCCCAAATTTTGCGTTTCTAACACTGTCCTATATGATGCTGATGCTACTTGTCTGGGAGCCACACTTTGAGTTAACCACTGGATTAGGGTAATGCCAAATCCTGCAGCAAATAAACCCCCAATCAATGTTTTAACACTGTGAACGTGTATTTCCCACTCATTTGTAGGGGGCTGGTTGAATACGATGTGATATGGGATACGATACAGCTATTGCAAGAATCAGATATAAATGAATCGATCCTGAAGTGCTCTCTATGTTCTATGATCTTCAATTGAGAAAAGCAACTTGCCAAGTAATTATATCATATGATCCAATTTTTGTAAACCAAAACCAAAACAACTTATGGCTCCAAACATCAAGCTCTACATGTGTTTTATATATATGGTGAAAAATACATATGACTATACCTGGCTACGTAAGGGTACCTAGCTCTGAAAGTTAGGAAAGATTATTAGCTTTCTAATAGTATTCCTGTGCTGTTAATACTTAAGAGGATGTGATTTTTAGAATAATTTTAAAATGCAAGAGATAATGACAACCACTCAGCTCACAGAGGGACGGACTCAGGCCTGCTTGGCTTCTCTGCATATGTGGCCCCTGACAAGGATGGGGCAACGTTTCTCCTGTCTGCAAAGCACATGACGAGAGACCCATGGCGGTTTGGATGAATGAATTAAGGGCCACGTCAGTAACCACAGGAGCTGCTCCAGGATGTGCTCCGTGATGGCCTGGCTTTAGATGCGTGAGTATTGAGCCAGCACAACCCTCCCTTCTTGGGTCCGAGTCTCTGCTGGATCCCAGAATTTCATTCCTGAAGCTGATGGTGGGTGGTAGGAGTTCAGCACTGATGGGCAAGGCAGTATTTCTCCCAGAGGAAGGAAGTAGAGATGAGACCCCTTTAGACACCAAACTCAGAGTCCTTGGGCCCAAAGTGTCACAAAGGAAGCCAGGGTAGGATTCAAGACTCCACACTTGTAGGCTGACATCTCTTTCTCCTTGGAGAATGGCCAGGCTGACCCTAACAGGGGAATTGGAGACCCGGTTCCCTGGAGTTGTTGAGCCCAGATTGGCCAGGCTGCTTCTTTCTGGGCTGGCTCAGGGAGCTGCTGGGCACAGGTGCCTTGGGCCATGTGTGGGGGTCTCTGCTAGCCCTCCCCAGTGCTGGTGGTCAGGGAATCTGAGTTAGTATACATTCCGCAGCCAAGCCTGGGGTCTGGGCCTTTATGGGAATTTGGGAGGGCAGGCCGGCTGGAGAGCCACTTGCAATTAATTATCTAGAGGAGGGAGAAAGGAGGTCAGTTCCATGTGGGGGAGGCAAGAGGGGGAGGAGGGATGGAGTTCCTAGGGGAAAATCTCTGAGGAAAGGATCCAGTCCACAAGGTTGGGACAGGAAGTCCCTTCATGGGAACCCAACTCTTGATTTAGGGCTACTTGGCACAGGGTAGTAAACACTGAATAGGAAATTTTTATCCCAGTTCTACCAATTTTTAGCTGTGTGACCATGTGCCAGGCTTTCTGCTTAGTTGAAATATTAGAAATGTTGGCTGAATTCCTGTTCGCCACAGTCCTGCACAGCAGGTGTGGCCATCATTCACGTTTGCAGATGGGAAAACTGAGGCTCAAAGATCCCTCAGCTGGGAACTATCCAGGGTAGACTTGACCCCAGGCTCTGTGCTGGTGTTTTCTTTACTGGTATTTCCGTCCTTTCTCTCTTAAATCCTCTGAACTTGACTTCAGGATTCATCTGTAAAATGGGTTGATAGTAGTCAATTTCCAGCCCAGAAATGAGAGTTGCTCTGAGTCTTTCAAACAGAGGGAAATGAATGCAGGGAATTAGTCACACGAGTGACAGAAGAAACTGAGAGGCAATTCGGATTTTAGTAAGAGCAGGAAGCTGGGTCCACCCTTAGGGCTGGCGGAACAATGGGGGTAGGTATTGTCACCAGATCCCAGGAGTCAGGGCCACCAGCAGATGCCAAACCCAGGCAGTTCATGCCCAGTGGGACAGGGCACCATGGAGGAGACGTGATCCCTGCCAGAGATGCCCCGAGGAGCAGAGAGAGAGGGAAACGTACCACAGCTTCTCCCCGCCCATCTTCCTCTTGTGCTTCCCATTGGTTAAAAATACCTGGAGGCCAGAGGACAAGGGGCCCTGGGAAGCCATTCTCAGAGCAGGTCAGAGGAAGAACACCGCATGGATCTGAGATCAGACAGGCCGTTGACTGGCTCAGAGTTCAGGGTTGTAGGGAGCACTAAAGACCACGTGGAACACAACATGGCACAGGGGAGGGCACCTTGTGTGCGACCAGCCTGGCTGATGACTGGTTACCACTGTCATCCAGTTGCCAGGAAAAGCAAGTCAAAGAGACTGCATTTGGTTCCATGGCCGTCCAGGCTGCCTAAGGCACGAGCAAGCAGTTTAAAAGAGACGCAGAAGGAAGGCAGTGCCCTCTGCAACCAGCAGGGAGCTGCCCAGACACCTGATGTGCTGACGTCTTCCCAAACTCTGCACCAGTCGTTCCGGTTATTCCTTCACTCCCCATCCTGCTGCCTCCAAGCAAGCACCCCGGGGACTGCTGGGAGATCCCGGCTCCTACCTGGTTCAGCTGGGGGTGGGCACCTGGCTGGCATGTGTGCAGGAGGAGCCACAGAGGGCAGGACCTTGGGGCTAGACTCAGACACTCCCCACATTCCTCTGACACTTTCAGGATGGGGGCAGGGGGCAGGGGGCATGCGCTACTCTCCTTTGCTCACCCCTCTGAACATCCTAACGTTTGTCCTGGCAGCAGAACTGTCCCTGCTAGACTTTTGGTCAAACCAAATCAGGGTTACTCTGGTGACCTCCCTCCCTCTCGCCATCTGTCCCTCTTTTTTTTTCTTCCTTTCTCCCTTTTCCTCTTCCTTTTCGCTTTCCAATAATTTCTGATCATTTACTGTGTGTCAAGTATTCTGCTGTGTAAACAACGGAAATACAGCGATGAGTAAAATAGCTTAAAATAGTGTATATTTTTGAAATTTAAAAACCTGTTTCTAAATAACTCACGGTTCCAATTAGACATTACAAAGTATGTCATATAGAAACGATTTATAACTGAATAGTAAAGAAAATTCTTCATGTCTAAACTTTAGGTAGAATGCACCTAAAGTGATATTTTGATATTTATGTGTAGCCTTGGATGCTTATAAAGAGCTCAAGAAGACAGGAAAAGAATAATAGACTGACTCCCAAAAGGTTTAGAACACAGGAAGGATTGGGTGTCGGGCAGATGGGAGGGGGAGGAGGGGATGGGTATATACACACCTAATGGGTGCGGTGTGCACCGTCTGGGGCATGGACATGCTTGAAGCTCTGACTTGGGTGGGGCAAAGGCAATACATGCAACCTAAACATTTGTACTCCCGTAATATGCTGAAATAAAAAAAATAGAACACAGGAAGGGCACAATAACATAAGAGCAAAAGTTAATAACACAGACGTAAAACATATTAGGGAGGATCAACAAATCAAAAATTGACTCTCTCAAAAAGGAAGAAATGAGAAAGAGAGCCAGACTGTATATGCCACACTCAGGCATTACAAACAACAACAACAAAAATGTGAATAATGTGATACCAAAACATAGGACATCTTTTTGAAGGGAATACTTTTAAGAAAAATATACTTGCCAAAACTGGCTTAAGAAAAAATAAAAACCCCATACAGACCTAATGGTCCTTATCTTATTATCCCAGATAAAATTTATAATTTCTATTTTATGAATGAGTAAACTGGGGCACAGAGAAGTAAGAAGACTGCCTTAGAATCTGCAGGTTGGAAGGGCTGGGGACGGAGCCAGGTGTGTCCGGGTGCAAAGACACCCTCCCCTGCGATGGGAGGGGAGGGGAGTTGGTCGGGTGAGACCTCTGCTGGGAAATTCCCCAGAGATGCCTGCTGTTTGGTTGCTCAATTGCTAGGCACTTTTAATGCACCTCTAGGAGAGGCATTTGGCACCTGAATTTCCCCAAAGGTTTCATCATCGCCGTCTCCAATTAGAGGCACAGCAGCCCTGCGCCACCTGGAGATCTTTCAATACCGCCCATCCGTGGGGAGCAGGACGGAGCAGCCTGGGCCTTGGCTCGCGGCCCTTTGACTCAGCAGCCATCCTGACCCAAGAACGCCCAGTGCCTGACTTGGTGCCCACAGCCGCAGCCCAGGCCTCGGAGTCAGGTCGCCTCTTGTCAGGAGGCAGGTGGTGGCTTGCCGTGGAGGCCACGTGGGTGACAGACTCCCACTGTCCAAGGCCTCCAAGAAGCCAGAATGGGAAATGGGCCTCAAAATGGAAATTGTGGTTTTAGCAGGTGGTTGAAGACCTCCCAGCTGACCTTAACCTTGACAACCTTGATGAAGCGGCATCTGTCTCTTTTGCATTCCTTCACCCCATCTCTTGGGAATATCACCCTGTCCTCCTCTCCCTGGAGTTCTGGTGAGGTTGCCAAGGACAGAAGCCTGCATTTGTGGCCACGTGACCCAAGCCACGGAGCACTCTTTCGGTAGCTGTGCTGGATGGACACTCCCTCTTTCCTCTGGGTTTGCTCAATAGGAATGATGTAAGCCTGGGGTTTTTTGGGGACCTGCCCACCTCCCTCTGCATCATGATAGCTAGAGGAGAAAATGAGGAAATGCACAGACGCACACAGAGCTGAGAGAGAAGTACAGGCACTTGACAATCCTCTTTGAGCTCCTGCGTGCAGGTGTGCCGGAGGCACGGTCCCGCCATTTTTCTCGGGCAGTAGGAGCCAATAGGGTCTCTTTGCTCTTAGATATGTTTGAGCTGGGCTTTTGTCTCTTGAAACCCAAAGAGTCCTGACTAAGGCAGTTTGTCTTGGCTTCCCTCTCTCTCTGTCCCTTCTGAGTGATTCACTTCCCTGACACCTTGCAACTGTGCCTGGTCCTCTGCCCAGGAAGTGGGCCACATGCATTCACTTGAGGCTTCAAGTTGAATGTGTAGCCTGGCTCTGAATATTTTAATGACCTACGTAATGGTAAGGAGCCTACAAGAGACCCTGCAGAGGTGAGGACTCAACAGAGCACATCTGCTTGGGGAAGGGCCCAGGAGAGAATAAGACCCACAGCTCACGTTGATTGAGTCAGACACGGTTCATGAGCTTGAAGTGAATTAGCTCATTTCATCCCCGCAGTAACTCTACCCTCAGCTTCTACTCTGTTTCCTATTTTATAGATGAGTAAACTGAGGTCACGGAGCTTCAGGGTCACAGAGTGAGCAAGTGGTGACTCCAAAATTTGAACTCAGAAATTTTACTTTTCAGTCTATGCTCTGAACCACTTGATTAGCTTAAATAATTAAGTGACTTAAATTAGTGTGGTGGAATTCACTGGTAGGGTCGGGGGAGAGTTTTTGGTCTTGTTTTCAAAATTGTCTTTAATATATTGTATATACAGTTTTCTCAATATAAAGACATTTAAATAAAAAAGCTAAGTATTTTGGGGGGCGGGGTGGCTTTAGAATTACTATGAGTGAAACGAAGAAAATAAAACAAACAATAAACTCTAAAACAACCCTCTCCATTGCTGCTAGAGTTACGCCCCTAAAACAAAATGACGCTGTTCCCTTTGTAACAGGAAAAGCTGTCATAGTTCCCCTCTGCCTAGAGGTTAAAAGCTGTATTTTGTCACCTGACTTTAAAAGCTCTCCACAGTCTGGTCCTGACCACTTTCCCCAAATTATCTACTGCACCCCTTTTCCCCGAGGCAGCTTCACTGCATAGCTACTGACGTTTCACCTTTAGAGTCCTGGCTGGGGGTCACACATTTCTGCAAAATTTGCAAAAGTAAGATATTTAAAGCGAGATGGGTTAAAGCCACTCTCTCCTCTCCACTGGCATTTGTACTGTCCCTTCATCTCTTCTATACTGTCAGAGTGGCCCCAAGGACTTTGCAGATCTGGCTAAGAAGAAGTTGAGCTGGGGATCCACTTAGTTTGGATTTATAGTTATGTGATTTGCAGTTGCTTCCATTGTGAAGTCATTGCTAGTCATCCAGTGTGGAAATCACTTCTAAGGACACTGTCAACACCTCCTGTGCTGGCTCACATGTGGCGTGTGAGAGTTGTGACATGGAGGTGTGGGGCCAGAGGCTGTGTCACGACATGAACCTGTTCTATGATGCCCCAAATAAGGAGGAGAAACCAAGTTTGACATGTACAGAGCTAGAAGCTAGTCCGTGGAAAATTCTTACAGGTTCCAGAGCTCAAGAAGGAAAAAAATTTGATAGAGGCTTTGCCAAATTTTCTAACAATCCTAAAATACATAAAGGATGATATTAACAAAGAGTTAGGAAGTGGAGTGACATTTTCTAAATTATCCATAATAAAAGATAAACTTTGATCAACTATTGACTTTATAGAACTTGTTGTGATAGTATTGACGTGATGGGACAAAGAGAATGAAGTCAAAGTAAGTAGGGAAACAGTGTTATAGAGGTATGTCAGGCAGTTAATTAATGCCCAATACGGCTATTTTTCTGGATGTTGTGACATTTCTCGTATTTGTCAGCTTTTTAAAATTAGTAATTATGTGTGATTTCTTTTCTCATTCTAAATGAATATTCCCTTTTGTGCTTATATTTTTATTTATTTATTTTAAAAATCATCTTTGTTAAGGTATAATTTATATGTAATGAAATGCATGCCGCTAAGGAGATCATGAGTCTTGACAAATGTATACACCTGTGTAACCGTCACTGCAATCGAAGTATAGAACATTCTATCACCGAGACTGGTCCCTCCTACCTCCTCACAGGCAATCTCTCTGCACACTCCTGCCCCAGACAGCATCGATCTGCTTTTTTATCTGATTTTTGATTTTTCTAGAATTTTATGTAAATGGAATCATGCAGTACCCTTTTATGTCTGTTTTTTTGTTTGTTTGTTTGTTTTTGCGGGGGTGGGGGTGGGGGGAGGGCTCGGCATTATACTTCATTTTGTATTATTCACACTTCTGCATTTGTTTTTTTTTTCCTTAAATAAGACTTCCTAATATGGATCCTCTGGGTCTGGCCCTGTTTCTGCCCCATGCTCTGAATATGCCAGGAGTCTTTCCCGCTCAATAAATATCAAGTTAACACCTCTGAGTTCATGCCTTGAATACACTGTTCCTTCTGGCTGGAATGCCTTTCCCTCCTGAGCTACTTGGAGAACTGTGGCCCATCCCTCCTTGTCCAGATCAAATTCCTCCTCTCTCCTGGATTCTCCTCGTCGGAATAGAGCACTCCTTCCTCTGCCCTAGGAAGCATTTGGCTCATGGGTCTCATCAATGCTCATTTTATTGTCTTATGTTGAAATGGATTTATTTTTGTTAGTCTTTCCCTCTAGCATCTGAGGTTTTTGATGGCGGTTTTTGATGGTGGTGCTGTGTGTTAACCAACATGTGACACCCACTTGCCTCCGCACCGCCACTCACCCTAAGTCAGAGGGCTGTGTTTCTTATGCATAGCAACACATGTTCATTGACAATGGAAAAAAAGTGGGACTTTTCATCTGGGGTTATAGAAACGAGGCAAACAATTTCCTCCTTCAGTTGTAGCCATTTCTATTTGGTGCCTCACATGCCAAGTGTAGACAGATGGCGGTGCTCACTGTTTGTTCGTTTAAAGGGACTGGAGTGACTGACCATGAAGGCAAACTCTGAGGAGCCCTGCTCTGAAGGGACAGCGGGCTGAATAGTGTCACCCAAGGAGTATGTCCAGTCTCAGCCTTTGGAACTGGACATGACTTTATTTGGAAATGGGGTCTTCGCAGATGTAATTACGGTAAAGATCTTGAATTGAGATCATCCTGAATTAAAGTGGGCCCTAAATTCAGTGACAAGTATCCTTACAAGAGACAGAAAAAGAGGAGACACAAAGAGACCCAGGAGGAAGGCCATGTGAAGACAGAGGCAGACAGACATTGGAGTGACGCAGCCACAAGCCAAGGAATGTCAGGAGTCCCTGGAAGCTGGAAGAGGCGAGAGAGGATCCTCCGCTGGAGCCTTCGGAGGGAGCGTGGCCCTGTTGACACCTTGATCTTGGGCTTCCGGCCTCCAGAACTGTGAGAGGATAAATTTCTCTTATTTGAAGCCACCAAGGTTGTGGTAAGTTTTTGCAGCAGTGGTAGGCAGCTAATATAGATTTGGCAATCTTAAAAAACTATGTATAGGAGTGTGACATAAATCTGTTGAGATGTGATAAGAAAACTGTGTGGAATTGCAGGTCGAATGTGAAGAATCAAGACTCCAGACAGAGAAGGCTTTGTGAGCATTTCAAACTATTCAGATAGCAGGCTGCAAGGCCCCCCTTTTTTTGAAAAATTTTTTTGAAATAATTTAAATCATTATTGAAATGGTGAAAACATCCAAATTAAGTAAGAAGATATCCTTTTTCCCCCTCTTCATAAATGGACATATATAAAAAAGAACAAAAATACCTAGTTCTCGTGGTATGGGGAACACAATGAAATTTGTCACATGTGCCAGGAGTCTAAACCTCCTGCATTTCTCAACAGATATAAAAATCTTAAAAGATACATGTCCTTTGACCAATCAATTTTGCTTTTCAGAATTTATAATGAGGAACTATCAGAGATATAAATGAAGACATGGTGAATGTTATTCATTTATAGCATTGTTTGCAACAGTGGAAAATTAGAAGCAACTAATGTACTGTAAGAGTGGATTGGTTAAATACATATCTGTCATTATAGTGACAGAAATGGGAAAATGCAGCCCTCAAAATTTGTACTATTTATATTATAATGAGATACCTAATAACTGGAGGAAATGCTAATGATAAAATGTTATATTATATATGTATATAATATACAAGGAATTATCCCTGTTTTACTGGTAAGAAGTTTCGGTAAAGAAAGAGGAGATCCTTACTGCAGACCATATAGCTAGTAAATGCTGAACAACAGTTTCAAACCCAGGACAGTGTCATGCTGTTTGGGCTGAATTGTGTGTTCCCACCCCCACCCCCAATTCATATATCAAAGTCCTAACCCTCAGTACCCCAGCATGTAACTGATTTTGGAGCTAGGATCTTTAAAGAGGTAATTAAGATTAAATGAGATTTTTTTTTTATGGTGGGTCCTAATCCAATCTGACTGGCATTGCCTTGGAAGAAGAGACTAGGACACAGGCACACACAGAGGGAAGACCGTGTGAAGACACAGGGAGAAGGTGACCATCCACAAGCCCAGGAGACAGTTCTCAGAAGGAGCCAGCCCTGCTGACCCTTGACCTCAGACTTCCATCCTCCCTCCAGAATTGGGAGAAATACATTTCTGTAGTTTACGTCAGTCTGTTGTGGCAACCCTAGCAAACTGATACATGTGTCCAGGAACTGTCCTCACAATGCTATATTTTAATTGTCTATAGCAGAGTTGTCTAATGGAAATATACTATGAGGCACATATGGACTTTGAAATTTTCTAGTAACCACATTAAAAAGTAAAAAAAAGGTGAAATTAATTTTAATAATATATTTTATCTAATCCAATCCATCTAAAATAGGAGGATTTTAACATGCAACCTATAAGGGACATTATTAGTAAATATTTTACATTCCTTTTTCCGTACTATGTCTTTGTATGTGTGTCTGGTGTGTATTTTATGCTTACAGCACATATTAATTTGGATTAGCCACATTTCCTGTAGCTTAATAGCCACGTGCAGCTAGTGGCTGTCTTATTGGACATTACAGGTGTAGATAATCCTTTCTTTTCTGCATATCAATTAAAAAAGGTCATTGTTTTATTCTGACAATACATTATCATTGTAAACAATTCAAAAAACTTCAGCAAGTCTGCTTGGGAATGTCCTTCCTGGAAGTTAGGTCTTTGCTTTGACATTAGCAACTCCAATAGCTGGGTTAGCTGTTCTTCAAAGCACTAAGCTATTTGGGCGTTTCGGCTATTAGTTCTTTTCCCTGTTGTTACACTGTAAGCTTCAGCTCCAGAATGTTCCTGTGCCCATTTGCCCCTTATCCTCTCAACCACAAATCTCTGCTAACTCGGTTGCCTATTATTTATAGCAGGTAAAGGGCAATGCTGCTTCTTCCTTCGCAGACATCTCACGTCCAAGGCTGAATTTGCTGATGGTTGGGGCCCATGAGCCAGAAGGAACTGAGTGGGTTCAAATGGCCTGGTGTTTCCAGGATTGTATAAAAACTTTGTAGTAACCAGGAGTGCAGGTAAGTTTAAGGGAGACTTTGGAACCCTAAGCCATTGCTGTCAACCCTTTCTGATTCTTGAGGGGCATCCCTCATTTCTGAATGCAGTTGACGACATGAGCAACTGAAGGAGCAGGGAAAGAGAAAAATGAGCTACTATGTGCTGAATGTGTACTATGTAGTAGCCACTTCTTCGGTGCCAGCCAGCAATGTGCCTGTTGAGCAAAGCGCTGTAGGGTTTCAATGAAGTCAGCTGGACAAATTCCAGTCGAAAATGGCATCTGGCTACTAGAGCTGCCCCGACACAGCCTCTCTTGATTTCCAATTAACCTCTTTAATGAAGACGCAGAAGCAGCGCAGCCCCACCGTCATAAAAGTGGAGACATTCTTTCCCTCTCGCTCTCTTTGCGTTGGCACAGAGACACAGCACCTGCAGCAATTAAAAAAATGGAATGGCCATCTCTCCAGTCTGGGAGTATTGCTTTCTAAGGCTGCCAAGTCATGCCGTCCTCAATATAGTTTTTGGAGATCGTACTTTTTAAATAAAATGGCAGGGCAAAAAGTTGGGGCCGTAATACACTGATCCTGGGAGGAACAGACACTGCAAGGAAAGTTGTGTAATGAGGACAGAGACAACGACAGTCCAGGCAGGAGGGCCTGCTGGGGACGGCAGGTTTTCGTGTATTCTGTCAGTTTTGAATGTCAGAGGATGAAGCAACAGGAGAAGACCCCATCTCAGGAAAGCAGAACTATATTAGATAAAAGGCTGAAAAAAATGAGTAACAGACTTTAAAATAAACCGATTCCCAACACACAAATAAACAGATACCAAATTCTCCATGTAAATGTGGGGTCAAAGAAAAAGTTAAAAAAAAAAAACCCACAAACCTTCACTTAAAGAAAATTCAACATTTTTACTGGTGAATTCTCTCAGTATTTATATTGAGAAATATATACTGATCTTTCCTGAACTCTTTTAGATTATAGAGCAGGGAGAAACACTTCCTGATTCATTTTATGATACTCATTTATGAAGTCATGACACTGAAATCTGACAGATATTTCCTCCTCCCTCCCTGAAAAAAAGAAAGAAAGTTGTAAAATAGGTAAAACTAATTCATGGTGGGAAAAAGTCAGGATAGTGATGGACTCTGGAGGGAAGGGATAGGCATTGGCAAGAATATGCATAAGGGCGTTTTCTGGAATGATGCAGGGTTTGTATCTTGACAGAGGTTTGGGGACATAGATGCATGCGTTTGTCAAAACTGAGCAAACGTATAGTTAAGATTTATGCCTTTTTAATACATAAATTTTACCACATAAGAAAAAACTGTAAACGAATATTGAATTCTAGTTAATGATATGTATTCTGAAATGTTTAGGGGGATATGTAGTGAAGTATTTATGCAATTTAATTTAAAATGTATCAAAAAATCAGGATGGATAAATGGAAAGGTATGTGATAAAGCAAGACGTGTTAATGGTAGAATCTATACAATTGCTCACTATAAAACGCTTTCAATATTTTTGTATACCCAAAACTTTATTATAACATTTTGGAAAAAATTAATATCAAATCTGCAAACATTAACTGAAAAAATATATATATAAAAAAGAATGAACGGAAAGACAACTATATACCTAGTTGGAAAGACCATATATTGCAAAGATGTTAATTAGTCCCACATTAAGTCATACATTTAATACAGTTTGAAATTTTGATCTTAAAAGTGAGTCTGAATTTCATTAAACAAAACAAACATTGCCCCCCCTCCCCTAAAAAGCAGAATTTTCTAAAAATTGAAGAGGAATAATTTAAAAAACAAAAGAGACACACACTATGTTCGCAGATTTGAACTAGCTTTTATTTCAGCACCTGGTACCCTGGTATAGTTCCTGGCTTATTTTAGGTACCCAACACATTTTTTAAAACAGCTTTAATGAGGTAAAATTCACAGACCTACACTTCACCCATTGAAAGTGTACAATTCAGTGGTTTTTAGTATATTCTTAGATATGTTCAGCCATCATCACAGTCAGTTTTATGACATTTTCATCACCTCAGAAGGAACTCTGCACCCTATCACTCTCCTATCTCCCCATCTTCCCTCAGCCCTAAGCAAACACTAATTTACTTTCTGTCTCTATAGATTTGCCTCTTCTGAACATTACATATAAAAATTATATGATATGTGGCGTTTTTTGACTGTTTTCTTTTGCTTATCATAATGTTTTCAAAGTTGGTCTATTTTGTAGCCTGTATCAACATTTCATCCTTTTTTATGGCTGAATAATATTCCATCATATGGTTATACCACATTTGTCTTTCCACCATCAGTTGATCGATATTTGGGTTGTTTCTACCTTTGGACTATTATGAGTAATATTGCCCTAAACATCTGTATAAGAGTTTTTTGGGTGACATATATATTCATTATTCTTGGTTATGTACCTAGGAGTGAAATTGCTGAATAGTATGGTAACTCTGTGCTGAACTTTTTGAGAAACTTTCAGGCTGTTTTCCAAGGTGGTTGCACCATCTTACATTCCTACCAGCAGTGTGTGAGGGTTCCAGTTGCTCCACAGCTCTGACACTGATGTTTGTTGTTTTCTGACTTTTGTTGATATCTAATCTTTCCTAATGGCTGTGAAGTAGTATCTCATTATGATCTTGATTTGCATTTCCCTGACTAATGGTGTTGAACATCTTTTCATGTGTTTATTGGCTATTTATATATCTTCTTTAGAGAAAGGCTTATGCAGATCCTTTGCTCAATTTTTAATTGGGTTATTTGTCTTTTTATTATCCAGTTTTTAGAGCTCCTTACACGTTCTAGTACAAGTCCCTTGTCAGATATATGATTTGCAAATATTTTCTCCCATTCTGTGGTTGTCCTTTCACTTCTTAAGAGTGTCCTTTGAAACACAAAAGTTTCTAATTTTGATGAAGTCCAATTTATCTATTTTCTCTTTTGTTGTTTGTGATTTTAGCATCATTTCTAAGGCATCATTGCCAATTAAAAGGTAATAAAGATTTACCTCTTTTTTGTGATTTTTCTAGTTTTAGCCCTTGTAGTTAGGCCTTTGATATATTTTGAATGAATTTTTTTATACATGGTATGATGTACAGGTCCACCTTCATTCTTTTGCATGTGGCTATGCACTTATTCCAGATCATTTGTTGAAAAGACTATTCTTTCTCTATTGAATGGTCTTGGTACCCTTGTCAAAAATTGGTTGGCCCCAGACACATGACTTTATTTCTAGACTCTCAATTTTATTCCATTTGTCTATTCTTATGATAGTACTACACTGCCTTGATTACTGCTGTTTTAGTTTTGAAATTGGGAAATGTGAGTCCTCCAACTTTGTTTTCTTCAAGATTATTTTGACTATTCTTGGACCCTTGCAATTATTAACACATATGAATTTTAGAACCAGTTTCAATTTTTACAAAGAAGCCAGCTGGGATGAATTTTAGAACCAGTTTCAATTTTTACAAAGAAGCCAGCTGGGATTCTGATAGAGATACGTTGAGTTTGTAGATCAATTTGGGGACTATTTCCATCTTAACAATATTAAGTCTCCCAATCCATGAATGTGGACCGCTCTTCCAATTTCATAGATCTTCTTTTATTTCCTTCAGCAATGTTTTGCAGATTTCAGAGTATAAGTTTTGCCTTCTTTTATTAATTTTATTCTTAAATATTTTACTATTATTGATGCTATTGTAAATGAAATTGTTTTCTTAATTTTGTTTTTGAATTATTCATTGAAAGTGTATAGGAATACAATTGATTTTTGTATATTGATATTGTGTTCTGCAACCTTGTTAAACTTGTTCCAATTTTTTTAGTGGATTCCTTAGTATTTTCTATATATAAGATCATGCTCTCTAAAAATAGAGATAGTTTTACTTCTTCATGTCCAACCTGGATGTCTTTATTTTTTTTCCTTCCAATTGCCTGGGCTGGAACCTTCAGTACAATGTTGAATAGAAATGGTGAGGGTGGACCTGCTTGGTGTGTTCCTGGTCTTAGAGAGAAGGCATCCAGTCTTTTGAATATGATACAGCTGTGGGTTTTTCACAGATGCCCTTTATCAGGTTGAGGAAGCTCTCTTTTATCCCTAGTTTGTTGAGTGTTTTTATAATGAAAGGGTGTTGGACTTTTGTTCAATGTTTTTTCTGCATCTATTAGGATGATAATGTGTTTTTTTATTTTTGATCTATTGTTTTTGTTTTTCATTCTATTGATGATTGCATTAATTGATTTTCAGATGTTATCAATGCACTTTTGCTGATGTGTCCTGTGCTTATAGGGACCCCCAGTGTGGTCTGGGGGACGGGTCCAGGATGCTGTGTAGCTGTTTTTCTAGGGGGAGTGCCCCATCCCCGTCTCCACCAGCAGTCCCCCCGTTCTCTTTTCAGTGCCGACACAGAGCCCTGCACCAGTCAAGTCCAAACTTACACCTCCAGCCAGGTAGACGTGTTTCAGGTTAATTAGGGGCCTCAGTCAATGTAGTTCATGGGCTGTAATTACAAGCACCTAAGACCTGCAATTTCTGTTTTAATTAAAATAAACAATGTGGAGGGGCTGACATCACACCAGGGCAAGTGGTGTGCAAGGAATAGGTAATTACCCCAGAGCAGAGCCTCTTGCTGTGAGGCAGTCTGTTGGGACCCACAGTGGAGCGCTGGGCCCGGCCATCCTGGTGAATGCTAATTACTCACTGCCAACCACAGCTCAAACCAGACAGGTCGGTTGGTCATGGTGATGACATTAGAACATGCTTCTTTCAAGTTGGAACTGAGCTGTGACCTTTGGGGCATGTGTGCGTGTGCGTGTATGTATGCATGTATTTACATATGTGATGTCCCTGTAAATATATTTAACCTATAACGTCCTTCCATGCACATGTGCAACAGGATGAAAAACTATTTCACCTGCTGGTTTTAGGGATCCTCTTGGAGAGGAAGTTGCCTTCGCTTAGAAAACTAAGAGTTCATTTCAAAAGGCTAAGACATACCTTAACTGCTCAGCCTTAGAAATTACAAGAATTGGGGATGGGGTCGAGCAGAGAAAAGGAAAGTGGTAAAGCCCAGTGGAGGAAAGAGGCTGGGGACGTGGTAGGAGGGGACGTCTGGGAAGAGGGCAGCCAGAGTGGTTCAAGGATGCACAAAGATGGGGAATTTAATACTTAATATAAAATTATTTGCATCCTATGATGTCAACTCCTTCTGACACTGCAAACCCTCAGTAAAGTCATCAACACACAAATGTTTTATATGAGTGAATTTTTTTTAGGGGGGTGAGGATCAGGGAAGAGGGATTTAGTTCTGCACGTGGGCAGGAGCCTAGGATATCATGCATGAGAAAGTGAATACACAGAACAGGGTGGCAGAAGTGACCCAAGACTGTCAGCCTTGGGGACTTCTCAGAAATCTTGAGCAGGGAGCGGACTTGCCACAGAACGAGTGAGAGAGTCCACACTTGTTTTAGAAAATAAATCTTATCATGGCACTCTGTCCCTTAAACCTTCCAGTGGCTCCCCACTGCCACCAGGATAAAGTATGTGCTTACTCAGACGGTGGGATAGACTGAAAAATGGCCCTCAAAGATATCTTGTCCTAATCCTTGAAACCTGTACATGTTACTTTTTTTTTTTTTTTTTTTTTTTTTTTGAAAAAGAGTCTTTAGAGATGTGATTATGTTAAGGATCTTGAGATGGGGAGATTATCCTGGATCATCCCGGTGGGCCTAAATACCATCACATGTCTTCTTACGAGAGGGAGGCAGGGGGAGATTTGACCACACACAGACAGAAGAGGAGAAGCAATGTGACTGCAGGCGCAGAGACTAGGGTGATGCCACGGAGACCCCGGAAAGCTGGCAGCCCCCAGAAGCCGAAAGAGGCCAGGAACAGATTCTCCTCCGGATCCCCCAGAAGCAGCACAGAACTGCCACCTCGGTATCTGCCTGGTGAAACTGGTTTTGGACTTCCGGCCTCTAGAACCATGGGAGAATAAATTTCTTTTGTTTTAGGCCACTGAATTTGGGAAACTAAATGGCTTCATCAGACCTTGGGGACCTGGCTCCTGCCTTTTCTCCCGCCCCACTGTCTGCTGTTCTCTTCATCTCTGATTCACACACCTGCATGTGCTGGTCTCCCCACCTACGACAGTCTTCTGGTCTCTGCCATCCCTGAGAGGTGCAGCATGTTAGACCAGTTTGCAGATAAGGAAACCGAGCATGCAAGCAGGACGGCGGCCCTCAGAGCACTGCTGAGGTGGTCTTCGAGTCTTAGTCCTCCCTGGGACAACCTCGGGCTGAGAAAGTGCTCTCTTTCCCAGTCTCCCAGCTAAGGCTTCATGTCAGAGCAGGCTGGGAACCCCCAGCTGTTTCACCTATGACCTTGCCAGGAGCTCCTAGATCGATACTCTCTTGGGCACAGTGGAGTAAGCACAGGATTTGACGTAGGATGGACCTGGGTCGGGGTCCTGTCTGCTGCTTATGTGCTGTGTGACCTTGCATAAATTACGTAAGCTTTCCAAACCTCAGGTCTCTCATCTGTAAAAGGGGGCTTATAAAGTGACCTTGGAGGGTTGTTGATGTCTTTAACATGTATTTATGGAGCACTCACTCTACACGGACAAGCCAGAGTCCCTGCCTTTGTGCAGGGTGCATTTATTTAGGATGCCGAGAGTGAAGTAAGACCTGGAGCAGGTACCATCTCCTCTGCCTCCTCCACACTGAGGTTCCATTTTCTCAGGGGACTATATTTGGCTCACTTACCCAGCCTAAGGGAAATCTCTGAGGGCATAGTTTTGGACGAAGAAAAGGAAAATGGGCAGGAGGAGGGGCTGAGCATGCATTCAGGTTTGGAAGTAGCCTTGAACTTCCACTCATGCCATAACCCAAACTTCAACAGCTGGGAGGCAGCTGTCATCTTTGCAGAAAACAAGGTTTATAAGTACAGCAGGCAGACGTGTATAACGCGTGAGCTCTGAATACCTTTCCTGGCCCTACGGTGCATAACCAGGGCTCTCAAGAGAGGAAACAGACATGAGTTCTGCTAGACACGCTCACGTGCACATGCATGTGTACACACACGCACAAACCTGTCCGGGGAGCTGCCGCATTCGCAAACACATGTGGGCACACAAGTGTCTGTGTATATTCGCTCATGCTTCATATTGGCATTGCATTCATATTTGTTATTTCAGAGTCACATTTTGTTTTCCTCTTTCCACAACTGGATGCTTGAAGAAAGAAAATGATGAGGAAACTAAAGCTCAGAGATGTAAAGTTCTTTCCTTGAGGTTGCACAGCTTTCATGCAGCAGAATTAAGCTTCGAGCCTAAGGTTTCCAAATGTCTGTACCAAATTAGACTGCCTTTCAACACACACACACACACACACACACACACACACACGCAGGCACGCATAAACTGACATACCCATTTTTACCCATTTGCACAACCAGGCATCATAGTGGGACAATTATGAAAACAGACTCAAGTCATATTCTAGCTCTGCCACATATTCATGATGTCACCTTGAGCAAGTTACTTCCCTTTTCTAAGCCTCAGTTTCTGCACCTGTGAAATGGAGATAATAAGAGAATGTAGGGCTGTAGTGAACATTAAAGGAAATGATGAACGGAAGGCTCATGGCACATTGCCTCTCACACAGTAAGTGTTCAATAAATATTTATTCTTTTTAGTATGTATTCATAGTAAGCACCTATCTAGGCACTGGGGAGCCCACCCATTTGAGTACCTTCTGCTTGGATGATTAGTGAAATATTATTTCAAATGTGACTTAAAAGGAAAGGCAATAAACTACCCAGCAGGCCCTAATTCTGGAAGAGAGACTAAGAAAAGCCTAGAGTAGAAGCCCGTGGTGGTGCTGAAATTCCCTCCGGGCTCTGCTATTTGGGGACCCTTCTCTCCCCACCTCCCAAGCACGAGACCTGTGCCCAGTTGATTTCAGGGTCCGGGTCTGGCTGGCCTGGAGAGGTGAGCCCCACAGCACCCGGGGCAGCTTCCTCAGCAGCACTCGGGACGGGAGGGCCAGTCCTTGATCACGTTGCCCTAGAGGGCTGCACAAGCTGCTACAAGCTCTCAGAGGGCAGGAGACAGCAGCGCCCCAGACGCTTCTGCGGTTTGTCTGGGCAGCATGTCTCCCTCGCCTGGGCTGGGCTGTCTGTTCCCTGGGGCCGCCTCTGGCCTGGGGAACTGGGCTCTGCTGTGCTGGGCAGCCTGTCCCTCTGCTTGTCCTGCACGCCACCTCCAGCTTCAAGTCCCCATGGCAGGATTATCACTCCTCCTGGTGGCAATTTGAGCCCCTTTAGACCCACGGTCAAAGGGGGGTTTATGAGGGCCCTACCTCATTATGTTGTCATGAGGATTAAGTGAGATAATGCATGAAGCACACCAATTTCGGCACATTATAGGTGCCTCATAAACGTAGGAGCAAATGATTGTTATTGTTATTATCGTTGTTGCTGTCATGTCATCATCATCCTTATCATCATCATCATCATTGTGCCTCAATTTCCCGTAATGCAAACAGGCTGCCCTTTTTGAAATCCTCCCTCCAGCCTCATGCAGACTCTCAGAATCTCTTGGTGAGCGATTCTACTCGTAACAGCCAGCCCCGTGGGAAGCTGGCAAGTGACCTCACTTCTTTGAACATCAGTTTCCTCGTCAAATGGATGGGGCAGATATAATGTTTCACTCCCAGCACGATCAAGAGGATTAAAAAAGACAACGGATGTAAACTGCCCTGCTCAGTGCCAGCCCACAGTAGGTGTACATAAGTGTCCCCAGCTGGGTCAGGAGGGCTCCCTTCTTTGCTTGCTCTCAGCAAGGAGGCTGGGAAGGTGAGCATTTGGGGCCAGGCACCAAGGAAGCAGAAGCAGAAAGATTCCTTGTTTTCACCTGTGTCTGGCCACCGATGGCCTTTGTGACATCTGGATACCCAAGACTCAGCTCTCTAGGGCCGGTCCTGGTTTCCTTTCAACCTCTGGCAGTTTTCCTCAGTCTCTTTTCTGAACAACTCTTTCTCAAGTCATCTGTCAAACGCTGGGACTTTTCAGAATCCCATGCTCTGCCTTCTCCTCTTTTCATGAGGGCGTTTCTTCCGCTTGCGAAGCTCACTTGCTCTTCTGTTCTGGTCACCCCCAAATCATTGTCTACTGCCCCGAGCTTCCTCTTGAACTCTGAATCTAAATATCCAACTATCTACTGAAAATCAGTACTTGGATGTGCCAGAGGAAACTCAGATCCAACATTTGCAAACTCAACTCATCATCCTTCTCCTCAAAACTGCTCTGTCTTCTGTGTCTCAGTGACAGCACTGCCATCCACAGAGCTAAGTCAGAAATCTGTGTATCAGTCTACACTCCTTCCTCTCTCATATTACATGCACTCTGTTTATTCCTCTCCCCTCCTCCCTTCCTTCCTTCCACCCTTTCTCCTTTCCTTCCTCCCTCCCTCCCTCCTTCCTTCCTCTCCTTTCTCCCTCCCTCCTTCCTTCTTTCCTTCCTTCCTTCCTCCCACTCAACAAGTATTTCACATATTTTATGAGCATCTCCTATAGGTCGGTCACTGTCCTAGCCCACTAGGACTTGGTCCTCTATGTCACTAAATCCTCTTGATATTACTATTAAATGTCTGAGGATTGTATCAGCCCAGATTCTCAGTTGAAATGACAGAATTCAAAACTAGGAAAAGAAAGTTAGCAAAATATGTCAAGGAGCCTCCATAATTGATGGATGAGATGGAGAAACTGGCTTGAGGCCAAACTTCTAAGAACATCCAGAACCACGTTGCAAATCTGGCTTAATGACGAAGCATCATCAGTCGCCGTTGCTGAAGCTGCCACTGAAGACTGGATACCAGGAATGCGACTTTACTACAAATGACCACTGTTACCAGCACTCATGTTGTTCTGGGTTGACGGCCAGGCTGCCCTGAAGGCTGAACACACGGGTTGCTTCCCACACCAGCAGGACTGCCAGCGAGCTCCACACAGAGCCAGTTCTTTGCTGACCACTTCCTGCTGGAGCGTCTAGCTGATGAAGGCTGCCCGTGTGCTCACTGCATAGCGGCAAGGGAGTCTGGAAATCGTCTGAGCTCTGACTTCTACGCCAGAGACTGGAACTCAACATGTCCTATTTCCCCCCAAATTGCAAAAGGCTGTCAGCAAGGTAGTGGAAAGCCACACACACAGAGTCACCAATCCCAGGTGTAGGACTCCATCTCGGACCCTCCCTTGTCACTGCTCATGCCTTGTCATCTCTCGCTCCTCTCATCCCAGTCTGTGTCCAGCCCAGTCCCTGCTCAGGCTGCTGGAGCATTTTTATCTAAAGCACAGTCTGAGGTTGGGGCCTCAGGGTCCTGCAATGCATCCCACTGTCCTAGTACGTTTGCTCCCCATGTGGCCCTTTGCGGTCTGTCCTCTGCGTGGTCGGAGTCGCATCGTCTATCACCACACTTTCTGCCCTCCCAACCCCCCTCACTTCCAGAAGAAACAGAGGACAGCCATGACACAGTTTCTCAATGGCATTTTGAGGATGACATTGTAACTCCGCTCATGGACCCAGCATAACTTAGGGGCCCAGCAGAGGGTAGGGAAGATCCTGTTGACTGAGGGCAGCTACAGAGCATGCCTGTGGCTGACTTGGGGGACAACTTAAGTGACAGCCTTCAGGGATTTCCACTGGACAAGAAATCTCATCACTGGGGCTGACACTTCCGGGTTCAGCAGCTCTGTGTACCACTCCTATGCCCGATAATCCATTGAGAAGAGCCCCTCATGCCAACGACTTGGAAGAAGGGAGTGTTTCTGGGTCTGTCTCTATCTTTCGGCCTCCTTTTCTCTCTGCTTCTCCCATCCACTTCCTGATTCCTAAGCTGGGGCCTAGCACTCACCCCTCTCCTCCACCCACCTTGGCCTGATGCAATTGCACCTGCCAAAGCCGGGGGTGGGGGCAGTGAGCCATGAGAGAGCGGGCGGGGAGTGGGATTAAGGGAGAGCCTGTCACCCAGTGGGCATGGGCCACCAATCTTGAGTAGAACAGGATGAATAATTGTTTCAGGACCAAAGTCATGATTATAGGGTGTGATCTCACCCTCTGTAACTGCAGAGTCAGAGGAGCAGAGAAATTTTCAAAGAGAACCTTTCCTGGTATTAAAAAGGGGAGAATCTGAGGCTAGAAGCAGCTGTGTGCAAACTTTTCATTCTGTTAGGAGTGGCTTGTCTCAGACTGACTTTGGAGCAGGGACAGCCACACTAGTCAACCCAGGCCCTCCAGACTGCCCCCGCCCCTGCCCGGCCCTGCCCAATCCCTGATCCACACTGGCCAGCACAGGAAGTGTATTGGGAACCTCAGCCCTACCCTGGGTGGGGTTCAGAGTTTTCTCTGTTACCCGGGGCCCCAGGCCTGGTGTGAATATTCCTGTGCTGCTCATGTCCCCCATGCTTTAGTTTATGTGTGCACCTTGCCTTCAACTCAGCTTCTGCCTCAGTTTTCCTGCCCAGCTCTCTGTTGGCTGAGGCCTATGATGAAACCTGCCTTATCCAGCTGGGGTCCTGATACTCTCCCCAGCCCCTGGTTGGGCTGTCCTTCAAGTTAGAGACACCCCGCATGCCCATGACTTTGACACTCCCAGGAATGGACTTTAAGTCCCATTTCTGCAAATAACACCACAAGAACATTAGCAGTAAAAACTATTTATTGAGTGAGAATTACTAAAGTGTACACAGAGGTATTTCTCTGTGCTTTGAAGGCAGTATACTCACTGGCTGAGACTACCTGAGTTCTAAACCTATATTGCTGATTAATGGTAGAACTTTGGCCACATTATTTCACATCCTTTCACAAGCTTCTGTTTTCTCTCCTGTGAAATGGGGATAATGTTAGTGTACATAAGTCAGAGAGCTATTGAGAGGATTAAATGAGATGATATACCTAAAGGGCTTGGCACAGCTCCCGGGACATAGCGAGTACTACTAATAAAATCAATAGCTTTCATCATTTGCTTATTTTTAAAAAATTGTTTAATAATTACTGTATAATTATCACATAACAAGATGCACGCATTTTAAATGACCAGTCTAATAAATTTTGACAAATAGATATACCCATTAACCCATGAAGTACCACCACAATTAATATATGAAATATTTCCATCACCCCTAAAAGTTTCCTTCCCAGTTGTCATCACCCCCCACCCACCCACCACTGGCCCCAGGAAATCACTGATCTTCTTTCTATCACTTTAGATTAGATTTATCCTTTCTAGAACTTATAAATAAAATGGCATATTATTTATTCTCCTGGGTTCTAGCTCATTTTGCTCAGCAAGGTGTTGCTGGGATTCACTCACGCTATGGCATGTATCAGTGCAGCATTTTGTTCCTTTTTATTGCTGAGTACGATGCCATTGTATGGATTATGCCACAGCTTGTGTATCTGTTCACTAGTGGTGGGAATTCGAGTGGTTTCTAGTTTTTGTTACTATAAATAAAGTTGCTGTAAGCATTTGCATACAGTTCTTTATATGGACAGCTGTTTTCATTTTTTTTGGTAAATACCTAGTGAAATTGTTGGGTTTTATGGTAGGTGTATGTTTAACTTTATAAGAAACTGCCAGACTCTTTTCCAAGTGGTTGTACTATTTTAAACTTCCCACCAGCAGTGTGTGAGAGTTCCAGTTGCTCCACCTCCTTGTCAACACTTGGTGTTGTTGGTCTTTTTAATTTTAGTCATCCTAATCGATGTGCCATGTTTTCTCATTTTGCTTTTAACTTGTAGTCCCTGGTGACTAATGATCTTTTCATGTACATATTGACAATTTTGTGTATCTTCTATTGAGAAGGTTTTGCCCATTTAAAAAATTTGGGTGGTTTCCTTATTATTGAATTGTGAGAGTTCTTTATATATTCTTGATATTTGTCCTTTGTCAGATACATGTGTTACAAATATTTTTTCCCATATGTAGCTTGTTTTTTTTATCTTGATGGTGTCTTTTAAAAAGAAGATGTTTTTAATTTTGACAAAATCTAATTTATCATTTTTTACAGTGGGTCTTTTTTTTTTTAGGTGCTATATAAGAAATATTTGCCTATCCCAATATTGTAAAGATCTTCTTCTATTTCTTATAGACCTTTACAGTTTTAGCTTTTTAAGTTAAGTTTGTGATCAATTTTTGTGTTAATTTTTATGTGTGGTATGAGACAAAGGCCAAGATTTTTCTTCTTCATATTTGTTTATTCTTTTTGCACATGCATTTCCAATTATTCTGGTGCCATTTGTAGAAAAGGCTATCCTTGTCCCATTGGGTTTTGTTGGCAGATTCGTCTAAAACCAACTGACCATATATGTATGGGTTTATTTCTAGATTCTCTGCTGACAACACTGCCTGGATCCCAGTAACTTTACTGTAAGTCCTGAAACCAGATGGTGTAAGTCTTCAGAATGTCCTTCTTTTGCAAAATTGTTTTGTTTCTTCCACGTCCTTTGCATTTTCACATACCTTTTAGAATGAGTATGTCAATTTATTTAAAAAAACTGCTGGGATTTTGATTGGGATTGCATTGAAATTATAGGTCAGTTAGGGGTAAATTCATATTTTAACAATCTTGAGTCTTCCAATCTATGAATACAATGTAGCCTCCCATTTATTTAAATATTCTTTATTTTCTCTCAGCAAGGCTCTGTAATTTTGGCTGTATAGTTCACGTATATATTTTGTTAAATTTATCCCTAAATATTTCATGATTTTAGAATGTATCCATAAGTATTTTGTAAATGATATTTTAAATTTTGATTTCCAATGGTCTGTTGCTAGTACGTAGAAATGCAATTGATTTCTGTATTTTGACCTTGTATGCTGTGGTCTTGCTAAACTCAGCTCTATCATCATTTTTGCAGATTCTGTAGAATCTTCTCTGTTTTTTTGTCTGTGACACAGGGATAATGTGAGCATACCTACACCAGAAGGCTGCTGTGAAGATTAAATATGGTAACACACCTAAAGAATTTATCTTGGTTCCTGGCACATATGAAACAATGGTAACAAAACTAATAGTACCATCTTCATTACAGGCAAAATCTATCTATTCTGTTAGAAATAAAGATGCGGGTTACTCTTGTGAGGCAATGGTGACCAGAAAGGTGTAGTTTGGCGGCTTCTGGGATGTTGGGAATGCCCTGTTTCTTGAATTGGGCGCAGGTTACATAAGTGTGTTCAGTTTGTGAAAAAACATTGACCTATGCACTTATAATATATGCATATTTGTTTGTTTGTTTTGTTTTGAGACAGAGTCTCACTCTGTTGCCCAGACTGGAGTGCAGTGGCATCATCATAGCTCACTGCAGCCTCCAATTCCTGGGCTCAAGTGATCCTCCTGCCTCAGCCTCCAAGTAGCTGGGACATACGTGTTTTTTTTTTGCATGCTCATTACACTTCAATAACAAGCAAAGACAGAGATGAGCGACTAATGCTTTTTGAGCACTTGTCATGTAACTGTCCCTGGCACACTCTCATTACAGGGATGATTTTATTTAACCCTGTGAGGTTGGTGCTGCTGTCATCCCCGTTTTATAGAAGGTGACATCGAGACTCCAATAGATGGAACCACTGTCCAAGTTCACAGAGTGAGTGAGCAGTGAAGGTGGGTGTCACTTTGATCCTTGTGCCCTTCACCCCATGCTATCTGGCCTTGTGTTAGGGTTTGGTTGGAAAGCATGTAAACCCTTAGTTCCTGGGCCCAGCGGCGGGCTGGTGGATTCTGCCTTACCCAGGCAAGATGGGGTGGTTCTGGGCAAGGGGAGGCAGAAAGGGCAGGAGGAGAGGGGCCAGCTGGTTTCTCTCTCTGCCATCATTCTTCACTGCCCACCTGGTTTCTGAGAACCCATCCACTCCTCACACAAACACTGTGTAATTGCCTGATCTGGCCTAGTGAACAGGGCAGGGGTGGGCGGACGTTTATCTTTCATTTAAAGGTTGGAATGAAATTGTGGGAGGTGGTGCTCAGCAGGGGAGCAGCCTCAGAAAATGTGCTGACTGGTTCAAACTTATCATCCCAAAACACACGTTTCCGGTACCTTCTGCGACCCATCCAAGCCTTGCTTTCTTTGTCTGAAGTTTTAATATTGCCACCTTTAACAGGGCTCCAGAGATGATTGCGTGAGATAATGCAAGGTTGGGAGTGGGAGGATGCAGGAGGGCCAGGATTTAAATTCTCTTTCTATCACTTACAAGGTGGATTTTGAGCAAGTTTCTTATATCTCCCTGGACCTCAGTTTCTTGATCTAAAAAATGGGGGCATATTACCTATCCTGTAGTGATGTAGTGAGAAGTCAACTTCATGATAGATATTAAAATACCTAGCAGAAGCCTGGAGCATGGTAAGTGCTTGGTAAACATAAAAATATTTGTAAACTATAAAATATCATTCAAGGAGCTGGGCCCTTCTCCCAGTCCTGGGTCTACATGATGCAGGTCCCTGGGGAGATGCCTCTTGGCTGTTAAGTGGAGTAATCCCTCCCAAGAGGCTCACTTGGGCACCCGCACGGATTCATACCACATCTACAAGCCCCCACAACATGTGACTGAAATGCAGCCAATTGTCTGTTCTTTGGACCACATGGTGACAAATAGCTTCTCTGCCTGAATTGGGCCAGTGTTGGGGTCTCCCTCCCCATCCTACCCCAAGATCTAATCTTATCCAAGATGGCTGCCCTCTTGCTGAGATGTAGTCACCACTGTGCTAGAGGCCAGGCAGGGCAAAGAAGGGGGCCAAGAAGGGTCTCTGTTCACAGCTGCGACTTTCCTCTTACTCTTCCTTGCATGATGACACCTGGGAGAGCTTTGAGCTGCTGGGCTTGGGGCTTCAAGGACCACTTGGCCTTGCAGTCCTGGTGAAACTGAATCTCCAGGTCTACAACTGAGGTGAGAGTAGAGTTTTAGTTGGAGGCTCATCCTGGGCTCTGCCCTCAACTTTCTGGTCTCTTCCTTGGTGACATGTGTAGATGGGCTGAACAGGGCTGGGCCCACATTTGGACATGTCCTGCTCTTCTCAAGTTCCCCTAACAGGCCAAGCTCTCTCTCAACTCCAGGTCTCTGCACATGGAGATGCCCAGCTCATTCTGCCTGGAACATGCTTCGTTTTCCATTTCCCTCCACATTGTCTAATGCTGCAGTCCCCAGCCCCCGGTACTGTCCTCGGCCTGTTAGGAACAGGGCCACACAGCAGGAGGTGAGCTGCGGGTGAGGAAGTGAAGCTTCATCTGTATCTAAAGCAGCTCCCCATCGCTTGCATCACTGCCTGAGCTCCACCCCCATCCCCAGCCAACTGCAGGTCTTTGGAAAAATTGTCTTCCATAAAACCAGTCTCTGGTGCCAAAAAGGTTGGGGACCACTGGTCTAATGCAATGTGTCCGCATGGACATCATCCCTCTGGGAAGTCCTTCCTGACCCTACTGACCTAGATCAGAGGCCTCTTCTCTGTGTCTCTGTGGGCTGCTCCACTCTCCGTCACAGCACAGGTGTGCTGTGTACACAGTGCCACATCGCAAGTCCTGGCTGCTTGTCAGAGGCCCCCTCCCCCCAGACTATCAACTCCCAGAGCACAGGAGCTCTATACTCCCAGTATCTGGTGCATGGTAGGTGCTCAACTAATACTTGTTAAATAAATGAATGCCCCATATGGGCATCCAAATCTTGTTTCCATGTGTCAGGTAGGAGGCACCCAGCTTGGATGTTCTTATGTAATAACTGGAAAGACTCTGCAATTCAGGACTTTATGAAGACAACAAAAATGTTAGGAGAGAATACTGAGCACATATTCTAGAATGATAAACCTATATGGGTAACCTGAGGACACTAGATAGAAAAAACTATCCACGATATAGCATAGGGTATTCCAGAACCCCACATAAGCTCCCATTTCACCTTCACTGTGTACCTGGTGGAGACTCAGGGCTAGGAACAGCCAAGGGAATGGGCTGTGTTCTGGTCTTCTGAAGATATATTGCTCTTCTTGCTTACACACATCTGCTCTCACATTACTGTTTGCAGAAAACTCCCAGCTTCTCCTTATGTTCTTAGCCAAAGTTTACTTTATGGACCATCAGTGATATTCCTCAACATTCCTAAGGAGCGTTGCTTCCTCTAATATAGTTTGGGAAATGGTGCCCCTAGCGTTATAGTCAATGGACCACCCCCTCCCCACTGCTGTGTGCCCAGAGCTACACTAATGACCCTTAACCTTGGCTTCTAAACTCCCTGTGGTTCATCCCCCACTGAAGTTGTTGGGAGGAATTAGTGAAGCAGATTATTCTTAGCCTGCCCTCTTTCTGGTGGGAAAAGTAACTTCCTGAGGATAGTTTGAGCTCAAAACAAATTACTCCACCAGGTGGAAACATGGCCACTGTGGCCATTCGTGGTAGCTCTGTTAAGGGTCACCTTCTTCCACACTCCTGTGGTGGGTTCATCCTGCATCATTCACAGCTACTGTCAGTCTTCTTCTTCCTTCTGACTATGGCAGGAAATCTGATTGGCTCATCAGCATTGCTTCTACCACACTGAAAAATCCTCAACTCTGTGCTGGGTATAACAAGGTGAGTAAGACACCAACCACTGTTTTTGAGGAATTCAAAGTCTAGATATAAAACATTAAAAGAAAAAAGAATAAATGGGAGTTGTTTTTAATGGATGACAAGGAAAATGCCATTCAAGGAAGTCTGTGCAAAGGCACTGGGGCATAAACATGTCTGGTGTGCTCAGGGAAATGGAAGACACCCAAAGTGACAGAACTCTGGGGGAACATGGGAGAGATGATGGCTGGAAAGGCTGAAGGGTCAGGCTGTGGCCAGAATATCTGTCAAGCCGCTTATAGGCAGAAGAGAACCCTGGGTACTCCCAAGCAGGGAGTGACATTATTAGAAGGGAGCTTCACAAAGGGAGCTTCCTGGCAGCTGTGAAGGGGAAGGGCTGAAGCAAGGTAAGAACAGAGGCAGAGATGCCAGGGAGGGAGCTGCGAAAATGCTCACCCACGGACAGCTATTTTCAGGGAAGAGAATCCTGACATAAGCTAATTTTGAGAAAGATCTCTTTTGCAAGACGAGTTTGGATTCCCTCCTTGGGTCCCCTTGTCATGATCATTAAATGACCCCAAAGTTCCTGCGTAGGACAAATGCAGATCCTGGTGGCCTCAGGGAGGGAGGATCAGTGCCAGCCACAGTATCCAGAGCTCTGGGAAAGATGATCACTTCCACCTTTTCTCCACCCTCCCAGGCCATTCCAGGATTGTGTCTTATCCCAGGAGCTTCAGAACGAGCTGGAGGAATTGCAGACTCACTAGTTTCTGATGTATGCCAGTGGCACCTGGTTGCATTGGCAGAGAAACTGTGGAAATGTTCTGCCTATTGAGACATTATAACCAACATCAGAAAATTTAGTTGCACTGATCTGGTCAACTGATTTTATTGCTGACCTTGAACAAAATCCTTCCAATCTCTTGGCATCTGTTTCTCTACTGAAAATGGGGAGGGCAAAGGCAAATCTAAGGCCTTTCTGCCCTTACTTGCTTCCAGGTCTAAGCTCTAGGCTCCTGGACTTGTTCCCTTCAGGGCTCGTGAGCAGGTAGGGTTAGCTGTGACTGATCGACCTTGATGACCTCTTTTGGCAATATCCCACTAGAAGCTTATGCTGTGTTCTCGAAGTCAACTTTCTCCAAACCCACTGGCTGTGTTCATTTTTGTTGACTCAAGAGGGCACCCATGTTAGGCTGTAGAGGAATTTGTACAAGCATTTTGTAAACGTGATGAGGATGCAGGTTGTGTTTTTACTTGTCATTGGAAAAGAGGGAATATGGGTGTGTGTGGATAGCTGATTACGAAAACTTGGCCAAGGAACTGGGTGTGGTTTCCAATACTTGGAAGATGGACTTTCATTCCTGGGTCTCTTGTATTTCAACTCTTGATTTTTACTCCGTAACAATTCTTTAAATTTCAGTGTTTCCCAGATTCTCCTCTGAGTTCCCTTTTCATTCCAGTACCCTCTCTGTGGGCTTCATGACCTTCTCCAGGCCAAACTTCACTCCTGACTTTCGAGTGTGTTCCCTGGCTTCTGGGAACCTCTTCTTCTATGTCCTGCAGCTCCTTTAACTCAGCAAGTTCCAGCCTGAATTGATCCTCTTTCCTGCCAAACTTGCTCCCTCCTCCTTTGCTCCCTGTTTCAGGAATGACACTGTTCTCCACCCAGACACTGTGGATAGATCCTGGGAGTCATCCTGCACTCCTCCCTGACCCTCACGCCTATGTTCATCAATCACATCCTGCTTGTTTGGGCTCTAAAACACGTCTGGAGTCTACCCTGTTCTCTCCAGCCCAGGGACGGCTCCTTATCCAAGTTGACGTGGTGCCAAGGTCAGAGTCTCTCCTCCTCTACTGAATAATTAAAATAACCTCCTCCTGTTTGGTTTCTCACCCACCTATCTCCCTCTCTTCCCATTTGATTTTCCCTCTATTTCTATAGTGATTGCCCTAAAACCCCAATTCCAGCCATAGCTGTCTTTTAATACTTGAGGTCTTCATGGCTTATGGAACAGAGTTCAAATTCCCTGGCTTGACACATGCAGCCCATCAACTCTGGCTTTGCTCTTGGGCCCAGCCTCCTATCCCGACCTTCCATAAGTGCATGTTATTTCAGCCACAAGAGACCACCTGATGTTTCCTGGATGTACCTTCTCCCATCAAAACTCCTTCCCTTTCACACATTGTCCCTGCTGCTTGCTTTGCCTATCCTTCCAGCACTTTTCTACTTGACCCTGCTGACCTATGACCCCTGTTGACCTCTCGAACCACATCCCTTACCATTCTTTCCCCACTGTTGTGCAACTTTCACTGTTGGCACCCAGGTCAGTTATCTCACTCCCGGTAGAGGCTCCTCACCACATGTGAGAATCTCCAGTGGCCAAGACTATACATTCCAAGGGCTTTTGGGATGGCCAATGGGTCCTTCTCACTGATGCCCTCTGATGGGTGTGTGATGTCCTCTTCATGTGGACAAGGGGCAGATGTTCCTTGTAAATGGGACCATTCTTCTTGCTTTTTGCCTAAGCCCCTCACCTTTGCTCCCCCTGATACCTATGAGTGGAAGGCAGTAACGTGGCCAACATTGAAAGATATCACATTCTCAAAATGCAGCGATTGTGCACCAAAGAGTTCTTGATGTGGTTGGAAGGTATGTTTTTCTATGCATACGTTATAAAATTCTGAGTGGTAAAATTCGACATAACTGAAAAATGAATTATCATTCACATTTTCCTACATGTTCTGAGTAAGGCTTGCATTTGTAGTCTTCATCAGCGGAGCTTACTATGAATCTCTGAGTCACTGGAGGCCAGCATTCCTAGGTGGCACGGCAGATGATGCAGCATTGTGAGTAATGATGTAACTGGCATAAAACAATGCTACTGGGGAACGGCATAGGCGCGGAGATATATATTGTTCCCAAACAATCAGGTTCTGAAACGTCATGGCGTTGTGAGTATACAGCATTGCTACTTTTTTCTTATGGTGGAGATACAAAATTAGCCAGAATCAGTACACTTAGAAAATAAAATACACAAAGAGATGTGTATTAGTGAGGATTCTCCAAAGAAACAGAAGTAATAGAATATATGTACACACATACACATTAATTTATCTATCTGTTAATGTAGATAGAGGGATGTGAATGTATATATTTATTATGAGGAACTGGCTCACATGACTATGAAAACTGAGAAGTCCCACTGTCCGCTCTCTCAAGCTGAAGACCCAGAAAGCAAGTGGTGTAATCCCCAGTCTGAGTCTGAAGGCTGGAGAACTCGGGGAGCCAAAGTGAAAATTCTAGTCCGAGGGCAGGAGAAGATTTGTGTGCCAGGTCAATCAGACAGACAGGAAGAAAAAGAGGTGAATTCCTCCTTCTTCCCCCTTTTTGTTCTATTCAGGCCCTTAAGGAATTGAATGATGCCCATCCACATTGGGGAGGGCCATTGGCTTTCCTGAGTTCACCAATTCAAATGCTAATCTCATCCAGAAGCTCCATCACAGACATATCCAGAAATAATGCTTAGTTAGATATCTAGGCACCCTGTGGCACAGTGAAGTTGACAAATGGCATTAACATCATCGCAAGTTGGTTCCTGGACATGAATAGGAAGAGGTGACACCTGGACACTACGAAAAACCTTCATGTGTACTGATTGGACAATAAACAACTATGTTATTACCTCTTCCTTGCCCATTTCTCTATGTCTTCCTTGATAACTCACTATGCTTCACATGGGCCCATGAATTTTGTAATATATTTTTAAAATTAAATTGATTATATGACAGGGCTCCACCAACATGATTTGCTCAGGCCCATAGGGACAGTTCTGCTCTGAGGATGACCTTATATATATTTTGAAATGCCCCTGGGTCCCCAAAGGGAGCACTATGCATGCTGCATAGACTGTATTTTGTGTTGGGCTATCTCAAAGAACTCTCCAAATTTGGTAGCTATCTGCCCATCTGGTTTTAAGGAGTGTGAGAACAAGAGTTTAAATAAACAGACAAAGCTCTATGTTCACTGAAGGGAAAATGCCCAGGAGAAATTTAATAAAAGCATGCCCACCAGATACTGCCACAAAGATACCCAGCTGTGCAGGTCTATGATGGTGAGTCATTACACTGATTTTAGAGATAAAGCTCACACGGCCAGTGAGAGATGTAGGTAAGATTCGAGACCCTGTAAATCTGATCTTAACATTTCATGTTCCTTCCGTTGTACAATCTGATCCAGGTGAACTAGAAAGCAAATGCGACTCCACGGCGTCATCTCTGATGGGTGTGGGTTTTAAAAACACAGACATTAAGAAAGGACATACAGCCAAACACCTGGAGAAATGACCCATATTTCTAAGAACCGTTCAGAAAGGCTAAACTCAAGAGGAGCTAAGGCTTTGAATAACCTCTAAAAATAAAAATGAGAGTTTTTATTGTGATGTTTGGAGATAGATGGTGGGAGAGAAAGGAGAGTCCACAACATGGAGATGATGGTGTAATGTTGACAGTTATTGGAGAGAACGCCAAGCTTCCCGATTCATCAAGGCAACAAGTCTTTAATCTGAAAATACTGAAACTCAAGAAAAGAGATAGGAGAGAGGCGAACACCTCACTGCTCTTATCTAATTCAACTCTTCAGTCCCAAGTGCATTATAGCCCAGGGACCTGAAAGGACTTGCATAAGGCTTTGTGGAATTCCTATCATCTTATCTGAGAAACTGGGACGGAGGGGGTGCCAGAAGCCTGGGGGTGGGCATGTCACACCTTGATCTTCAGAACCTGGATTCTAGAAATTATGAGCTCAAGGCCAATCTCTCAAGATGAACTAGAAATGATTATTTAAATGGTGTAGGGGTTATGTGTACTTAGAGAAGTAGGAATCAGTTTTGAGTCATAATATGTTCACCAAGAATTATTAATTCCAAACTATCCTTATTTTTAATTTTTTAAAAATAATCTTCCTAGACTGGTGTTGTGGATGTTTGTCCTTATTTTTCATCTCCCCACCATTGGACTCATTTGGAGGAATTATCTGCTTTATGGATCTTGATGAGATGAGGAGCCTATTTTCCACCATAAAACTGAAAATGCCATACACTCAATTTCCTCACCTTCTTGCAGCAAGGGCTTTGGCAGGGGCCCTGGTTTTGGCCAACCAGAGGCAGCCACCCACAACTTGAGCCTGGATTTAATAAATGCCGAAGGCAGAGACAGTGGGTGAAGAATCAACCCTACCCATTGAGTTTTCAGGGGTAGTGGTGCTGGCAACACTAAAGACAGAATCCTCTGTTCATGCCAGTGGGTTTGGAGGGACACTAGCAGCAATTTCTGCCCAGATCAGTTCTACTATGTGATTCAGGGACCTGTTCTTGGCTGTTTGATCTCTGACCAGTTCTCTCTCCCTACAGAGTTTTTGTGAGCTTCAAAATAACCTTTTAATAAATACCTTGTGGGCTTAAATCAGCCAGAGTCATTTTCTCTGGTTTCAGTGAATAACCCTGAAAGGATGGCCATGTCTGATAAGTCTGGGTTAATAGCACAGACTGCATATCTTGATCGTAGCGGGCACTTGTCAAAGTCTCTCATGTTAAAATTAAGAACAAGATGGGGAATAGTGGGAGGCAAGATATTGTAGTGGTGGGTTGGATGTTTATGTCCCCGATGTTGAGTAATTTATCCAGGCAGGTCTCTAAGGAGGTCTCCAGTGACTGCTATGATAGGCACGATAAGAGTGCTCCAAAGATGTCTCCATCCTAAACCCCAGAAACGGTGAGCATGTTAAGTTACATGGCAAGCGGAAGGAGGTTGCAGATGGAATTAATGTTGTTAACTGGCTGTCCTTAAAGTAGGGAGCTTACTCTGGATAATCTGGGCGGGATCTATGTAATTACCTGGATCCTTATAAGTAGAAGAGGGAGGCAGAAGAGAGGGGCAGAGAAGGGGGTACGAGGATGGACGCAGGCTCTGAGAAACTCCTCATTGCTGGTTTTGAAGATGAAGGAAGGAGACCTTGAGCCGAGGAACATGGGCAGCCTTTAGAAGCTGGATACAGCAAGGAAACAGACTCTCCCCTGGACCCCCAGAAGGAACACGGCCCAGCTGACACTTTGATGCTAGCCTAGTGAAGTCTGCATCGAATATCTGACCTCCAGAACTGTAAGATAATACATTTGTGTTTTTTAAGCCACTAAGTGTGTCACAGCAGCAATAGGAAAAGAACACACATTCCATGTGTTTCTGCCATTGGCCTTTCCTAGTGGAACATTTTATTTATGACCTGGATTAATAGTTTTCAGACTGTACCAGGCAGAGTCCCAAAGTTCCAATGGGATGTCTCAGAGGCCACCAAGAGGAGGGAATAGGGAAGGGAAAGGCAGAAGCAATAGGACTGTGGGTCACCCACCCGTGCTGCTATCAGAACAATACCACTTTTATCTATTTTCAATGTTGGGATTCTAGGAATACTGTTTGAAAGCCATCATGACATCAAGTGATAAAGGCATTGCTTTGAATACTGAAAGATAACATTTATTGAGCATTTATATGTGCCAGACACTGTACTTAGCAGTTTATATAAATTATCTTATCTAGTCCTCATGATAGCCTAAGAGGTAGGTATCATCTGTACAAATGGGAAATCTGAGGCTCAGAGAAATGAATCAACTCAACCAAGGTGAGCCTGCCACCGGCAGAGCTGGCATTTCAGCTTGGGAAGTCTGTAGAGGTCTCTAGAGTCTGCGTGCTTAGGCGAAGGGATCAGACTTTTGACTGGAAAAGAGCCGGTTGGAGTATCACATTGACGGTGCAAATGCATTTAGTATGGTGGAAGATATTGATCAAATATTTGGGAAAGAGATCAAAGTCTGTATTTGGATTCAAAAACATAATTACATCAAAGTGTGGGTATTTCAAGAGAATTAATCAGGTTGTTTGATGGCTTGTTACAGAGAGGTGTTTCCATTGGGTGGACGGTCACCACCTTCCGGGAGCATTACAAGTCTAAGATGCTAGGACCCTGTGATAACAAAGTCCTTTGCATAGCAGAGCAGGCTGCCTGTCATCGGTAGCAGTCAAGAAAAGAGCTAGTTTAAGTGAGGAGAAGTTGATTTAAGGTCCGTTTTAGATGTAAGATTCTAAAATCTAAGGATTATTGAGCATAAGGCCAAATATTTCAAAGCTTTAGTGTTTAGCTTTAAGCAATCCCATCTTCCCTAGACACACTTGCAGGGGAAATTCTAGACTGATAGATTCAGCCTCCAGGTGGGACACACAACCTATGGGGTTTGGGTTTATCCTAGAGGATATTGGGCTCTATAGCATCCCCATTTGTCCTCACCTGGTCCCTAAATCCTAGGCGTTGAAGCAATGATGTGATATGAGCAGATTTGCATTTTTGAGAGGTGAGTTTATCAGAGGAGGAGAAATTGGATTGAAGGGAGAGCAGTTGCTCTAAAGGCCCAAGTGAGAGAGACGCATTTCTGGGCCAGAGCAGATGGAGCCAGGAGACTAAGAAGGGAAAGGGGAGGGTGGAGTCCAGGACAACGCCCAGGCGAGGGCCGGGCTGGGTGGAGCTGTCCAGAACGGGCGGTGCTGGTGCCTGCAGGCTGCACGAACACTAGGGCACAAGACGGTCCACAGGGAAGCTTGTCTGGGGAGGAGCCCTGTGGGAAGTGGGTCATAATCTTGGACGACTCCACAGATGGGTTAGTCAGAAGTGGGTCAGGAGCTGGAGGTCGGGCGTCAAGACAGGTGGAGCCCTGTAATCCCTACCCCGCCTGTGATTTAGGGAACAGGTAGGAACAAATGTGAGCCTGACCACGGCATGAGCCTGGCCTCTGAGTGGGATATGGGCCTCTGGCTGGGCTGGAAGTGGGCGGGGGGGGGGGTAGGGGGAAGAGAGAGAGAGAGAGAGAGAGAGAGATTGATTGATTGCCTGGTTGTGAATCCCATTGTCCAGGAAGCCCAGCATCACCACCACCCCAATCCCCATCCACTTGGTGACCTCATATTTACCAGACACAAAGGAAAAACTTAATTCTGGGAGATTAGCTTTCTTCCCAGAAAGCCTTCATCAGCCGCCACCACCCTCTGGCCTTCAGACTAAACTATCTCATTTTCTCCAGAAACTCAACCACAACTACCTATTGCTCTAGGACAACCACGTCCCCCAAAGCTAGTGTTCTGATCTGTTAGATTTTCAATTCTATTTTATTAACGCCCTGGCTCTCCATTTCCACACATGAAACTGTCTGAGCCTCAGATTCATTATCTGTAAAATGGGGATAGTAATAGTAGTCATTATTGTATAGACAGGTAATGCCTAGAAAACTCTCAGCACATAGTAAGCACACGGTGCAAGTTACTTATTGTCAGGAGGGAGATGCTAACCCAATAACGAGGATCAGGTGGTACTGATAAGGCTCGACCACATTTTGTGGACAGGAGGATGGGAGAAGGGAGAGGCATAAAAATGGAAATGAGACCAGGAGCACAGAGGCACAGAGTCAAGAGGGGGAGAATGATAGTTTGGGGTATGCCAAGGCCAGAGGGCAAGGGCTGGCCCAAGACCACATCACCCAGGTGCACCTGCTCATGATGTTATCCAGCCACTGACTCCATGTCACCTCCGTGTGCTGGGCTCAGGACAGAGTCAGTCCCTGTGTCCATGTCTACGTGCATCACAGTCACCCGCAGAGTCAGGAAAACCCAGTTTTATTTCTAGTTTTTGGCACTTACGTACTGTGTGACTTTGCCCAGTCTACCTCTCCTCTCTCCGTGCAAATGTCTTCAGCTGCAAAATAAAGGAGCCGAGTCGGGCTGTCTCAAGGGTCCCTCCCAACATCGCAGGATGCTGAGCCAATTCAGGCTGGTCCAGTATTCTCCCTGGGGGAAAAAATAAGTCAACCTGAATGACAGTTTTAGGTGACCTGTACTGAGGGCCTAGAATGTGCCAGGTCATGCCCATAAACACAATCTGATCTCCAGGGCACGCCTACAATCAAGGAGTCTGCGTCCCGCATTGACAGTCCCGACAGTGTATCATCGTCTTTGTTTCCTCTCACGTCTTATTGTGTTGGGTGAATGCTATCATCCTCCTAGTGCCCTCCAGTCCTCTTAACACTGACTTTCATTTTTTTCTGAGTCCCACATTGCCACAGGACACGGTTTTCCTGATTCTGCTGTCCGCTTCCAAATCTTTCCCTTCTCATGTCCCCAGGGGGACAGATCTTATCTGCTCAGTATGGCAGAACGGATACATTTCTAGGCAGTGTCGGGCTGTGGACTGCACCATCGTTCTAGATGTCTTGAATCATGGTCCTCCTAGGACCCAGGAAATTGGGATCAGGGACCAACCTTAAAGTATGGAGCTGGCAAGATCTAGACAGGGCCAGAGACCATCCAAGCAGGCAGGGTTCCAGTGGCCAATAATAACAATGGCTAATCTTAATTGAACGCGTACTATTTTCCTGGAGTTGGGTTAAACTAGTGATTCTCAAGAAGGAATGATAGCAGGAGACTTTTGGAAATGTCTGGAGACACTTAGTTGTCACAACTGAGGGGGAGGTGGGGTATTGGCCTCTAGGGGATTGAGGCCAGAGATCCTGCTGAATGTCCTGCAGTGCACAGGATTCCCCACACAGCAGAAACTTATCTGGACTGAAATGTCAATAGTATTGAGGTTGAGAAACTTTGGGAAAAGTCCTCTTTGTGCGATGTCTTAAGTAACCATCGAACCAATCCTACAAAGCAGGGACTGCCTATTACTATTACCATGCTCTGAGGATTAGATACTTGAAACAATTTGTCCAAGTTCACCCAACTAGAAAGTGACAGAGGAAGGCTGTGGTCTCAAGTTTGGCTAGCTTTAAAGCCTGTGCACTCTATTACTTTGATGGAGACTAAAAGGTCAGGCCAGCGGAGCACGTAGGTCAGGACAGGGGCTACAGCCTAGGGACTGATTCTCAGAGGTACCTGAGGAGCCCAGGGCTCCCTATAGCCCGGGAACCACCTAGTCTTGCTGCCATTGCAAGAAAACAAGCAGTGTTCTCTTGGCCCCTACCTGCTGGGGGAAGGGTCTCCTAGGGGTCCTTGGATTGACCTGATTCACCTAGGGTCTGATTTTGATTGTTCTCAGCTGAGCTGAGCTGGGGACGGCAGAACCACCATCCCAGTGACTTCAGCATCACGATCCCGTGACTCTGACCTCTACAACACCGAAATCGAGTCCCAGGAGGAGGCCGGCCGACAGCTGGAGGCACAAGCTCGCAGTCAAGTGAGCGGCGCGGCAGCTGGCCAGGACTCAGGTCTCCTCCTCCGATGTTCTCTGCAAACGTGCTGACAGCATCAGCGCAGTGGGGAGTCGACGAAGGCACAGGCACAGGCCTGGCACAAGGTAGGCCCCTAGTAGTGAGTGAATGAATAAATCAAATGGGTGGATAAGTACATCTTCTGTGAGGCCAAACTTTGGAATACAGTGACAGGGCTGGGCATGGGTCAAAGAGGGGAAGGCAGGGCTGGGCCAATGGGTGATACGTTGGTGGATGGGATGGTGCCAAGTCCCCAAGAGGGGCCAGCAGCGCAGCGGCTGGGGCTGCGCCTTATAGAACACAAGCCACAGGACACTGCCAGGAGCGTGTGCTCCAAGCACCTTGGGGACTTGCCTAACTTCTGGACTGCGTCATTGGAATGCTTTGGCAACTGGGCTTTAAACTTCATAACCTCTAACCCCAGGGAAGGCACAGCCCGGAGCCCTCCTCCCCGGGACCTCCCCTGGGTGAGGCTGGAGGCCACAGATGGAAATCAGAAATTTGGTTTGCTGTTCTTGAGATGGGACTTATTCTCAATATTCTGGTTTCCTTTTTCTGGGCCCTTTCAAAGACTATATTTATACAGCAAAGCTGGCTTCTTGAAATCCAGAGAAATCAGCTAAAGTCACATAACTCTGGGATATTTGTTGAATGTTTTTTTTTTTTTTTTTTTTCCTTCTATGGAGAAAAGGAGAGGAGGGGACAAAGGGAGAAAGGGAACTGAAATTCACCGAAGGTTTATTTTAGGTTGAGAGCTTTTCAGGGTTACATTAGGGAGGTGGTGAAATGTCCTGCCTCAAAGCCTGATGTCAGGCAGACTGGGGTCACCAGCAATCTGGGGGGTGTCCTAACCTCCCTGAACTTTAGTTTACCTGCTGGTAAAAATGGGGATATTTGTACCCATTTTCTAGAGTTGTGATGAAGATTTAATGAGCTGATGCACAAGATGTGCTTAGTTCAGTGACTGGCACAAAACACGTGCTCACTGCACATCAGCCAGCGCTGTTCCTGTTTTAAATGAGATGCTCTCAGCCACCCTGGGAGGTGGGACTTGTTGTCTCTATTTTGCTATGGGGAAGCCAAGGCTTGGGGGGTTATCGCCTTGCAGCTGTGCTCTCAGTTCTCTGGCGAGTCGCTGCTGAGCCCCAGGGCCCGGTCAGGTGCCCCTTTTCCGTGCTGCCCCAGGGCCTGCGTCTCCCTCTCGCTTCGATTGCACCACAGTGTGAGCACCTCTTCAAGGTCACGGCCACCACCACACTGCAGGTCGGTGAGTACAGGCTCTGGGCCCAGAGGCTTCTTCTCTGTTATGTTCCCAGCACCTGGCCTGGTACATGGGGAAAGCTGACTCTACATTGGCTAACAGTTAGGTAATTCAAGACCCTTTGACCCAGTTGTCTGAATGGTTTTGTTCCTTTCTCATAGTGAGGGTGTGTGTGTGTGTGTGTGTGTACTTTTTCTTACGATCGATGAGTAAAGTAGGATTCTCGGGGCGTCCTTTAGATCTTACCAGGTCTCTTTTCTTTGGCATAGTGACAATGACAAACACAGCCTATTTCCCTATTCTTGCTGTTCCCCTCTTGCCAGCAATTTCTAAGGCATCCAGGACAGAGCCTGAGATTCCCAAAGAGAGAAGGTAAATGTGACACCTGTCCAGAAGGGATTGGGAGTCAGTTCTACACGTCCTTGGTGCAGACATGCAAGGGCTGTCTGGAAAGTGTCCAGCCATGGAATATGTTCTCGTCCCATTAACAATGGCTGGATGCTTTCCGGACAGCGCTTGTATGCAAATTACGAGTCCTTGCAAGTTACAGGCAAACAATGGCAGATTTCAGCATAGGGTTTTTAATCTTTCAGCAACTGAGTTTATTTCTTCCAGTTTTCACTCCTAGCTTATCCAGTTCTCCCATCTTTCATGAGGATTGCTAAATACGGGACCTCGGCCAGCTGCTGGAGGGTGAACCCAATCCCATAGACTAGCTCTTCCTCATTCATTGATTCACTGATTCATTCATTCAATGTCTTCAGACCCTGTTATGTGCCAGGTACTGCGCTAAGTCCTGGGCATATAAGGCAGCACGAAAGGAGACCAGTGTCTGCCCTGTGGAGTTTATGGTCACATCAGCACACCGATGACTCCATAATTATAAAGAGATATAAGTGCTTGGGAAGAAAAAAAATAGTTCTTTGAAGACTTGTCCTAGACCGGGTGGTCAAGGAAGACTTTCCTGAGGAAGTAAAACTGAGTAGGGATCAGAAGAATGGTGGCTAGTAGGTGGTAGTGGGAGAATTTCCAGACTGAGGGGCTGGCATGTATAGTCTTCGTAGTCTGAACTAAAAGAAGGCCACTAGGGTGAGAACACGGATGTTGGAGGACCATGGGGTGTGAGCCAGGCTGAACACACACACAGCTGTAGCCTGTGTGGGGCCTTGCAGGGGCAGGGAAGGATTTGGCTTCTGTTCTAAGACCATTAGGAAGCAAAGAAGCAGCTTAAGAAGCCATGGGATGCAATTTGTTTTGTTTTGTTTTGGGAAAAGATTGTTCTGGCTGCTCTGGGGAGAACGAAAGATGCCCAAGAGGATGTGGAAAGAAGAGCGGGGAGACAAGTGTGTTGTCCAGGGAGAGATGATGCCTGTCTGGGCTCAGGGGGGTGCTGGAGACGGGGACTGGAGCGTGTGCAACAGGAGGAGGTGGGCGTTGTGGCACAGGGTGCTGTCAATGGAGACTTCTAGGTTTCTGGTTTGGCAGCTGGAAAGATGGGGGCCCCACTCAGAGATGCCAGAGACACAGGGTGAGGTTGGGCGGGTATAGGGAGCCCAATGATGAACCTGGCCTTGGACCCAGTGAGTTTCAGAGCCTGTGGGACACCCGGGTATAGATGCTCCTGGACAGGTAGATGTACCTGTGCTCCCCTCCCGCTCTGGGGCCTCTAGTGAACCAATTCGGGAACTCATTTAAACCTGGACAAAAGTAGTGATTTGGTTTAATTTCTCTGTTCTTGTCAAGTTTCGACCAGGCCATAGTTAAGGCTGCAGGGAGCGGAATGGATTAGAGAGGGTGTGGCTGGAGGCAGGGGCATGGGTAGGGGGAGGCTGCCACCACAATCCCAGGGAACAACGTGATGGATATTTAGATGGTGGAGGCAGCAGGGCCTGGTGGCTGGTTGGATGTGGAGGGAGCAGGAAAGAGGCAGAGGCAGGTTGGGAGGATTCCAAGGTTTCTGGCTGGAGTGACTGGAAGGCAGGCAATGAGGTAGCAATAGATTGTTATAGCTACTGAAGTATCTTGGTACTATGTTTTATCAAATAAATCAGAAGATACTGTAAATTGCAAAAATTGCTTCAGTTCTCTCCCCCTCCTGTATCTTTGAAATGTATCTTTGCAGCTCCTGCCATCAAAACATGGAGCCCGTTTTCCCACCCCCTGAATCTGGTTGGCTGTGACCTGCTTTAGCCAACAGAATGCGGTGGAAGTCATGTTCCAAGGCGACGCCAGTTCCAAGGCTAGGCCTCAAGGGACCTTGTGGCTTGAGTCTCTTTTGAAACCGCACCTAGCTGCTGTGTGAACAAGGCCAGCCTGCTGAGTGCTGAGAGACCTCATGGAGCTCAAACAAGCCTTCCCGGTGGAGGCCCTCCTAGACCAGCCAGGCCCCAGCTGCCCGAGCCGCTGAGCGAAGACGCACGGGTGAGCCCAGCCCAGACTGCTGATCCTCAGAATCATGAGCCACATCGGTGACTGTCGTTTTAAACCAGTCTGCTTTTGGGTGGCCTGTTAGGTAGCAAAAGGGAAGTGATACAGATATTTATGAAATAGATGCGAAGCAAAACTCAGTTTAGGAGGAATGTATTGCCACAATTCTATTAATATCGTATAAGCTTTACTGCATTCTCCAGTGCTGATGGGGGATGAGGTTTGGATAAGAAAGCCTCTACCTTATCCAGCTCCCAAAGATCTCAGAGTACTCTGTTTAATGAATTTATCAGTGTTAATCTTTCCAGAAAGTGCATCTCACCCCTTTGATGACTTTCGTTCTTATCCCTGTCATAATGGGCTTGGGCTAGATTTGGATGACACAGGGTGACCAGCACTTCTGGTTTGACCAGGACTCCCCCGAAAGTCCCACACCTTGGGAACCCTCCCCACCCGGGCAAGCGGGGATGGTTGGTCACTCTACATCTGCATTTCACTTTGCTGTTCACAGTCACCTGTGCCCACAGTCACCCACTGGCTTCTGATGGGCTGGACTTTTTGGTGCTTGTGTCATAGACAGTGAACCTGAGATCTAGCAGGCCCAAAGTGCTCACCCAGGACCAACGAGCTAGAAGGCAGGGAAGAGAGGAGTTGCGCCCCGGTCAGCCTGTTCGTCCACACCTGCTGCTCTGGGGCAGTTACACCAACCTCTCATCCCTGGGCCGGGAGGGTGGGGGGCTGCATCTCAGACCCACCCCTGGCAGTGCAAACACTTCTCCACTTTGATGATTTACAAACATACCCGGTGGGAGCTGACACCAGGAGAGAAGAGCCCATGGCTCATTCTGTAACTCCCTCTACGTAGAGCGGTGACTTAGGCCCCTGGCAGCCCTGACCCAACCCTCCAAGGCCAGAAGAGCTGCCACCCCAGATCTGAAAATGGCAATATAAATGAGTCTCAGCTCCAGAGAAAAGATCTTAGAGAATCCAGAAAAAGAAGAGACGTGGGAGGGGAAAGGGACAGGAATAAAAAACTGGTTTCATCTCTTTCAGGAACCTTGTTGATTCTTTATCGTGAACTCTTTGTTTAAAAAAAAATCCATTTTTCATACATTCAGAATTCCAAGCTGCCGAAAATTTCCTCCTGTGATGAGACGCATTCAGAACAAAACGTGCGGCCTGATTTGTCTTTCCCCGAAATCAAAGGCAGTATTCTAAAGAGACCGCATTTGCCACACAAAGGTGGCAGATGTTTGCTGAGATTATAGCTGCACAAGCATTCCCGCACGTTCAGTCTTAGGAGCATTTCAGTTTTTGAAAAGAGAAACAGTTTTGTGTCATTCCTGGGAGCCTGGGAAGCTTCTGGTACCTCCAGTATGGAGGAGCCCTGGCTCCACGGGATGTGGTGAGGGCGGGTTTGCTCACCTGGTGTCCTGTGCTGCGGACGCTCCTCAGAGCAGCTGCTGCGTAGATCAGGCCGGAGCACGTCTGGGTAGGATGAGTCAATCCACCAAGTGCTCCTTTAGCACCTGCGTGTACCCACGATGGTGTTAGGTCCTCCAGGCAGGGATGCAGGACCTTTAAGATGTTGCAATCCTTATTCTTGCCCTCATGGACTTTCTAGTCTAAACACTTGCTATATTCCCAAACTTAGAAAGCTGATTCCAAAGCTGAACTAGTTTTTAACTTTGCAAACATATTTATCCTCCCTCATTCCCTCCTCTTGCGCTGGAGATCCTGCAGTCTCTCAGAGTTCTCCCTTTCCCTCATCCCTGGAAAATAATCAGCCCCAGAGTCCTGCATGTTCTATTTCCAAAAATGGAACTCAAAACTCATCTTCTTTTTCAATTGGCAATGTAGATCAAATTCCTTCTCCTCTCCCCTATGCATCAGAAACACTTTTGTCATATGTCCCACACTGTTTTTTCATGATTTGTTCACATGTCTGCCCCCCTAGCTACCCTGGGAGCTACTGGAGGTTAGATTCAGTTTTACTTTCTCAGTAGCTAGCATAGGTTTGCCATCTATTTGGCATTCATTGGCTTCTTTTGAATGAATGAATAAGTAATGCTGTCAATGATGGGCTATTCCTCAGCCATGTCCCACCATACCCTGTGGACCCCTCTGTCTGTCTGCCTCTGTGGGTGCATGCCCCATTTTTTTTTCAACATGGCCAACTCCTATTCATCCCTCAAGGTCCAGCGCCTGTGTTAACTCCTCCGGGAAGCCTTCTCTGGCACCTTCCACCTGTGTAGCTTATCTGTTTCTTCCTTTGTGCTTCCATAGCATCTTGGGCTCATGCCATAAGAATCAGTGCTTCAGTGACTACATGTTCCTGTTTTCTTGTTTGTCTCTTCCAAGGATAGCAAGCAGATTTAACCTCACACTTCTGGTTTGCCTGTTGTTGCTTCCGGAAATGGTGTGGAGCTGGATTGTGAAGGTCGTTTTTCATCGTTATATTGTCTGATCCCTGTCTGTTAGAGGGAGCAGGCTCATTTCCTCAGCAGCGGTGAATCTAAGGAACAAGACATCAGTAATAAAATTGTGTGCAGGGGTCAGCCTGCTGGCTGGTATGGCTTCTGGAACTTTAAACGTGGTCAGTTCAGAGGGGCTAAAGCTTGCTGGTCTCAAAGCTTGGGTGGAGAAGGGGCTTAAATCTGTCCCTCAGCCTCTGTTCTGTTCCCTGTGCTAGAATCTGGAAGAAGAGGAGGTGCTTCTCATTCACAGCCTGCTCTATGCCAGACAGACGCTAGGCATGAGGCACCATGCTCTGATGGTTAAGGGCGTGGATTTTGGGTTTAGAAAGATTGCGTTGGAATCTCCACTCCACAACTTACTAGCTATGCGATTTGGGACAAGTTACTCAGCCTCTCAAAACTCCAGTTTCATTAATTACAAAAAGGGATTGGTACTAAAAGTCAGCCTTTGTAGAACACCTATCATGTGCCAGATACAGTGTTTTATTTTTATTTTTGATTGTGGTAAAAAACATACAACATAAAATTTACCATCTTAAGCGTAGAGTTCACCATCTTAAGTGTACAGTCCAGTAGTGTTAAGCACAATCACATTGCTGTGTAACAGATCTCCAGAACTCTTTCATCTTGCAAAGGTAAAACTTTATGTTCATTAGACAACTCTCCATTTTCCTCTCCCCCAGCCCCTGGCAACCACCATTCTACTTTCCGTCTCCATGAGTTTGACTATTCAGATACCTCACATAAGTGGAATTATACAGTATTTGTCTTGTTGCGATGGCTTATTTCACTCAGCATAATGTCTCAAGGTTCATCCGTAATGTAGCATGTGTCAGGATTTCCTTCCTTTTTAAGGCTGAGTAATATTCCGTTGTATGTTGTTTATACTTCTTGGCTATTAGGAATAATTCTGCTTTGGACACGGGCATGAAAATATTTCTTTGAGATCCTGCTTTCAATTCTTTCTTTTGCATGTAAACCCAGAAGTGGGATTGCTGGATCATATGGTAATTTTATTTTCAATGTTTTGAGGAACTGTTGTACTGTTTTCCATAGCAGTTATACCATTTTACATTCCCAGTAACAACTCACAAGGGCTCCAACATCTCCATATCCTTACCAATACTCATTAATTTCTGTTTTTTTTTTTATTATAGCCATCTGAATGGGTGTGAGGTGATATCTCATTGTGGTTTTAATTTGCATTTCCCTAATGATTACTGCTGCTAAGTGTCTTTTCATATGCTTGTTGGTCATCTATTTGTATGTCATCTTTGGAGAAATGTCTATTTGAATCCCGTGCTCATTGTTAATCAGGTTATTTGTTTCTTTTTGTTGATTTGTGCGAGTTCTTTATATATTCTAGATATTAACCCTTAACAGATATATGACTCGCAAATGTTTTCTCCCATTATGTAGGTTGCCATTTCACTGTGTTGGTTGCATCCCTTTGATGCACAAAAGTTTTTAAGTTTGACGTAATTATTTATTTATTTATTTTCATTTATTTACTTTTGCTTTTGTTGCCAAATCCAAGAAATTATTACCAAATCTAACGACATGAAGATTTTCCCTTTATTTTCTCCTAGGAATTTTAGAGTTTTAGATCCTATGCTTAGGTCTTTAGTCTATTTTGAGTTAATTTTTATGTACGGTATAAGGTAAAAGTATTTGCAAACTAGTGCAACTTCATTCTTTTGCATGTGGATATCCAGTTTTCCCAACACCATTTATTGAATGGTGTTCATGAAATGCTCTTGGCACCCTGTCGAAGATCTTTTGATTACCCACAGGAGGATTTATTTCTGGGCTCTTTGTTTTATTCCATTGATATATGTGTCTGTTTTAATGTCAGTTCCACACTGTTTGATTGCCGTAGCATTATAATGTAAGTTTTGAAATCAGGAAGTGTGAGACTGCCAACTTTGGTTTTTTAAAAGATTCTTTTGGCTATTCAAGGTTCCTTGAGATTCCTTATGAATTTTAGGATTGATTTTTCTATTTCTGCAAAAGATGCAGAAATAGAGACTTTGAATAGGGATTGCATTGATTGTAGATTTCTTTGAGTAGTATTGACGTTTTTAACAATATTTCTTACAATCCATGAATATGAGATGTCTTTCTGTTTATTTACGTCTTCTTTTAATTTCTTTTAGCAATGTTTTGTGATTTTCAGTGTATGTGTCTTTTGCTTCCTTGGTTAAGTTTATTCCCAAGTATTTCACTCTTTTTGATGCCATTGTAGATGAAATTGTTTTCTTAATTCCCTTTTTGGGTATTTCATTGTTAGTGTATAGAAATGCAACTGATTTTTGTGTGTTGATTTTGGAAGCTGCAGCTTTGCTAAATTTGTCTGTTAGGCAATTTAAATGTGTTTTCTCATTTGATTTTCATAGCCATGCAATAAGGTAGGCATCATTACTACCCTCATCTTATAGATGAGGACACTGTGGCTCAGAGCGCTTGGGTAACGTGCCCCAGGTCACCTGGTTGGCAAGACTTCTCCCAGGCCTTTCCTGGATGGAAAGTCAGACATCCATTACTTTTAGCCGTGATACCCATTAGTCACTTTCTGATAAGGAATTTTGTAAGAGTTACACGAGTTAGTTTTTAAGAATGCCTAGCATAGCACTCTAAATTCTCCATAGCTTTTTTGTGATACTTAAAAAAAAAACTTTATGGAGCATGCACAGTGAAAGGACTCACAACACTCCAAGTAAAAATAAATTAAAATGAATTCTCATCTAAAACATATTCTAGTAAAAATATTTTAATTATAAATGTAACTTGTAAGCATCAAGGAAGGAAAAAGCTCCCTTACAACGAACAAAAATTGGCTGTCGACACAATTTTCCTTTGTCCTCCTAAATGGAGGAGCCTCTACAGGGTTTCGAAGGGAGATGGTTGGGACCTAAAAATTTTGGAAGATTTTAATGTAAAAGCCTAGTAAAAGCTTGGGTTCTTAGACTTACACCAGAGATGTAAGACAAATCAACGTCGAGCATATGAGCATGAGGGAATTCTAGTATAAGGGGGAATGTAGTTCTTCTTTTAGAAAACTTAAACCCCAGGTTCAGGAAGGCAACTTAGTGCTGTATTATCAGGTAATTCCATAGCCTTGAGCTTTGCCCTCCCTACTTCCCTCAGCTGCTCTTTCGCAACTTCACTGAGAACAGGAAATGTATTTCCCTATTTTTGTATGTGTCTTAATATAGGCTACATCATTTAATTCAGGAAAATAGGGATTAATAGACCTAACGTGGTCAGTGCACTTGCAGTGGTCTCACAGGTACTGAGCAGTATTGTGGGATTCCTGCTGAGTTTGCCCAGATGCAACCTCTGCCTGACACCGGAGTCCACTACACCAGAGCAGAACTGGGGCTGACATAGGCTTCTGGACCTCTGCTGCTGTCTCCCCTTGCTGCTTGTGTTTTCTGTGTTTTAGGGGCAGGGGCTGTGCTGAGAGGCATCCATAGCCCCTGCTTTTTCCCCGATGCTCCCTTCTGAGCAATACCAGGGTGAGGCTGACTTGATGGTCCCTGCAAGATTGCACTGCAGAGTAGGGGCCCAGCCTTCCCAGGCCACATCTGACCCCAGAACCTTCTTGCCTGGCACTTTTCTTTAGGGAAGTCCCTCAGATCCTTGGTTAGAAAACCAAGACTGAGCGAGTCTTCCTCTTTCAAGATAGCCCTCTCCACTGGCCAAAAGGCCAAGACAAAGGGAAAGGCTGAGGCAGAAAGGGCCCTGACATGTCACACTCATGGTTCTGCCTTGCTTTTTTTAGAAAAGGAACTCTTTCCCATGGTGAGGGGACAAGTCAGACTTTCCTGTTCCTCTTGGGCTGGGCATGAAGCAATTTTCAGCCTTGATGTTGACATCAGATCTTACCCCTAGACCGTCTCCCTAGGCAAGGCTCCTTGGACTTCTAAGCTCTGGCCTTTCCAACAGGAAAATGACCAACTGACGACAGCAGCAAGAACCACACATGGCCTTAGCAGAGAGGGAGAAGCAACAGGGAATAGCAGCAGGAACCCAGACTCTGGGGCCATCCAGGTTGGCTTGTTCCCCAGCAATATTGCTTGTTGGCTGGGAGGCCTCAGACAAGTTACTTAACCTTTCTGAGTCTTGGTGTCCCCACCAGGAAAGTGGGGAAATAGCGCTACATGCACAAGGAGATTGTTTACAGGAAACATGAGAACATCTATGTGAAAAGTTTAGTGTAGGGCAGGGCACCTCGTCCTTGCATAGTGCTCCGCAGACATTAGTTAATTTCAAGGTTATCAAAGGTCGCATCTGAATCCTTACCTTGAACAGTCATCTGAATGTACAGTGTACACGAGGCAGGATTGTGCACCTAGACAGGGAGGACTCTGGATTCAACAAGAACTTCTTTCAAATCCTAGCTCTACCCGTTATCCTGTGCAAGAATTGTTCCTGTTATCACTAAGGAATCAAGTCAAATCCATTCAGTGGGTGAGGTCTGAAATTTTGTGGGGGTCAGTCCTCTGGCCTTGTATGTGTGTGGAGAGAATCAAAAGGAAAAATGAAGGTCAAAATGGCTATTTTGGTTTGATCGTTCACTTTTTCATACCCCCAGTGCCTGGTGCAGTGCCTGGCTTATTTCAATACATATTTGCAAAATGAAAGAAAGCTGTTAATGCCAGGGTAGTTTTGCACGGGCAGGACTGGCTCCATGAGCAGAGCCCCATCCTTAGAAAGGCCCCATGACATTGTGAAACTCCTAATAATTTTAAACAAGGGCCTTTCATTTTTAGTTTGTACTGGCTTCCACAAATTATGCAATGGGTCTTGCATACAGGCAAACACAATGTTGGTTGAGTATACAAAGGGCCATCTTGTCTTTAAAATTCTCCAGTGGCTCCCCTCACATGTAGAAGAAGACTCAGCAGGTGCTACCTGATCTGTCCCTGGCCTGCTCTGCTGATCTCTGTGGCCATGCTCACCCGGCTTCCTGAACTCCAGCCACCCAGGCCTGTTCTTTAACAGGCCAAGCCCTCTATCCACTCTCCAGCCCATCCCATGGTGCCTTTGTCATCATTCCTGTCTCAGTTCCTAGGTCACCTCCATAGAGAGGCCCTCCCCACACCCCTCCCAGCCACTCTCTGTCTTACCAGCCTGCTGCACACTTTTCACAGCCCAGATGTTTCCTGAAAGGAGCTAGTTTACTCATTTGTTGACTTGTTTATTTTCTGTTCACCCCAATATACTAAACCTGATGAAGGAAGCATCTTCCTGTCTTGTTCCTATTCCCAAAGCATTGCACAGCACTTGGCACGCAGTGTGTGCTCAGGGAGTGTTTATTGACTGAAGAATGAATGGACTTGGCAATGCTGGGATTTTCACCTGCAAACGTTAATCTTCTGGACTTTCTTCCATAGGAAGGTGAGAGCACAGTTCATACCACACACCCTAGGTAGGGATGAGAATGGCCATGTGGGTCCAGAGCCCCTTTAGCTGAGCACAGTGGCTGCCATCCCCATATTCTCCCAGCAACAGGGGCTGTGGAGGGCTGGCCAGGGCTGGGCTCCTCAGCCCAGTGTCCTGGGTCATGGCCCTGCAGTGGGAGTCCACTCCAAAGATAGACACGTAGAAAGGTCTAATAGCTGGTGTGGACCAACAGATGGGAAACAAGAGATTGACCGCAATGGAAACAGTGTATTAAAGGCTGCTTAACCCAATGCCTCATTTCCCGGAAAAGGAATATTGAGGTCCAGAGAGAAGAAGAAACTTATTCTGTAATAATAATAATAATAGTAGCAAAAATCCAACCCAAACAAAATAATACCAAACAAAACCAATGAAACAAAAATAATAAAACAGCAAGATTCAGTATAATGTAGCATTAAGACCTGAATACACATATGCGATTAAATGAATTAATATTCATAAGGTGCTTAGGGCAGTTCCTGGCACCAAGAAATTGCTGTATCAGTGTTCACAAATTAAAGACCAATCTACGGAGCTCTTTTGCTGTTCCAGGAAAATTGCAAGCCCCTTACTTCTATCACTTCATGTAAGCCTCCCAGCCACCTGATGAGGTGGGTGCCATGATGATTTATCCCCATTTTACAGAAGAGGATATGAGGGCCCAAGCCACAGCGTGGCAGAGCTGAGATGTGGCCCAGTCTGGCTGACTCCAGGACGAGTTCTTGGCCACTGCCCTGGGTTGCAGTCTGGGGCTGGGCTGGCCTGGCATCTCTGTGCTCTTTCCCAGGGCCAGGCCTGGGATTGGCCTGAGTGGGAAGTGCTGCTGATTCACATGTGCTCTGCTGGGAAGCTGCCTTACTCATTGGCTCGTTCATGCTGCAAGCATGCTCTGCATCTGCCGGCTCGGGCATTGTGCTGGGGGCTGTAGACAGGCAGGTGAAGTGAGGCATCTCCTGTGCATTAGGGAAGCAGGCTCCCGGGCTGGAGGGGCTGGCAGAAGGTGGGAGACACATTGGAGGACTGATGAGCACAGGCTCGCCGAGCCTGCCTTCCTCCAGGTCCTTGCCCACCCCTGTGCGGAGGGAGGAGCTGGCCTAGGGGTTGGATGGTTGGGATGGCAGGTATACCAGAGTAGATCGGGCAAACCTTCCACCCAGGTGTCCTGCTTAGGCCCTCCCATGCAAGGCTCCACGTGGAGGGCTGTGATAGAGAACTCTGCTGGCTCCGCATGTGTCTAAGAGCCCCACCTACCAGTGGGCCAACTGAGTTATGGAGAGAGGATAAAGCCCTAGCAAGAGCCCTGGGAGCCCATGAGCCTCCAGCAGTGATTCCAGGTTCATCTCCCCTCCCACTGCCTGGCTTCTCCAGCCTGGAACCTCTGGGCCTGCTCTGCTCCCTTGCACCTTGCTCCTACGCCTGGCAAAAGCACCCCAGCAGGCCTTGTGGGATTCAGCGTGGGTCACTGGACGTGAGTATTCCGTCTTCCATCCATAATAGAGATGCCCAACCCTATGACATCCACCGACCTCATTTACCCATTCATCCATTCATCCATTCATCCATGCACCCGTGCATCCGTGCATTTATACATTCATTCAACAAATATCCATTGAATTCCGATTGTGGGCTAGGCATTGTGCTGGGCTCTAAGCACACAACTGAAAAGAGATCAGTCATAGTTTCTACCCTCAAGGAACCCACATTATAGAGGGCTAGCACACACTGAGTATAGCAAGAGAAAAAATAATTATACATGTTAAAAGGGGCACAGAGGTGATATAAATAGGTGATATGAAATGGAGTTGACTCTTATCAGCCCATGAGAGCCAACTGTTAACATTTTCTTGAGTTTTATGAGCTGGTTGTTAAACAACCATTATAAAAAAATAAATTATATCCATTTGCAGTGAAATAAATTATATTAAAATCAAAAATGAAATGCATCACGTCTTAATTATTTTGCTATTGTCTATGCCCTTGAAGCTATTCACTCCTACTGTATCCATACGAAGGAAATAATAACTAGCAGTGTGTTACGTGTTTTCTCAACTTCACATTCAAGGACTTCCTGTTATTAGCTTGATATTGACCAGGATGGGAATATTTACACCATGAAAATTGGCAAGCACAGCAAATCAGGTTTTTTTATTTTTCTTTGAGAACCGGTTGTTTACATTTATCAGCACACTTCTGAGATATGAGAGAATAGAGGGGATTTGACTTCAGGGAGAGTTCTCTAAGGAGGGAATCATGAGGGTGAGAAGGAGGTGTTCCTGTAATCATATACATGGAGTTTGACGCAGAGGGAAGGGCAAAGGCCCCCTTACCTCACGTCCTGGAATCAGCCTTGACTAGGGACAGTCTAGTCTCTGCTTCGAGGCCCGAGTGTGTCAGCCAGAATGTCAAGGCCAGCATAGCCCCAATGCATCTGTGGAGACCCTCTGACCCCAGCCCTCCGGGCTGGCCTGGCTCCTGATGCTGAGCTCCCTAGGTGGGCCACACTCTCCTCTAGGGGGGGTGTCCCCATCCTGCCCTCCCACCGGGTTCTGCCAAAGTCTGCCGCCTGGGTCTGACGCTTTGGCAAGTTCTCTCAAGTGGTGAGAGTCCCACGTGGTGGCAGAGCTTGTTCCCAGCACTGGCCATATGCCTGAATTAGGTTGCTGTGGGGAGCTGACTCCACCTGTCCCAGCCTGCGTCCAACAGGACACCTGGCATGGCCCTTTCCTCAGTTTCCCCCATTCAACATGGATTATCAACATCATCCCACTCACTCAGCAGGCTAGGTTTCAAAAAATGCTTCTACTGCAGCGTGAGGGTCTGAGACTGAACCTTGTAGGTGCTGAGCTAATTGCAGGTGCCTTGTGTACTCTCGGAGCCCACTCCACACACGCCTTCCCTGCTTGGCTCCCCCAAAGGCCACGTTCTTCTCCTAATACCCCTCCACTTTGCACCCCCCAGTGCAGGCTATCCTTCAGGACACATGTTGGCAAGGCAGTGGACCCCACTCCCTCCAGGACATCTTCCCTGGCCCCGTGCCTGGGAAACCTGCCCATTTTCCCTCCCTCTCCCCTGGGGGCCTGGCTCCCTCCCTTCCCATCAGCCCCTCCTGCTTCTCCCTTCGGAAGCTCTCCAGAACATTCTGACTCATTCTGTGACTCAGGTGGAGTCTATTTCTGTTCCCACGTCCTGCTCCCTAATGGGCTAGAGATCACGGCTGTCACCTCTGTGCGTGTGTGTGCCTGTGTGGTTTAGCGTGTGTGCGTGTGTGTGTGCCCCTGTGCACGGCATGTGTGCATGTGTGCCCCTATATATACATTTGTGCATGTGTGTACCCCTATGTATGCATGTGTGTGCCTGTGTGTTCCTGTGTGTGCACATGTGTGTCCCTGTGTATGCATGTGTGCCATTATCTATACATTTGTGCATGTGTGTGCCCCATGTATGCATGAGTGTGCCTGTGTGTTCTTGTGTGTGCACATAGGTGTGCCCCTGTGAATACACATGTGCATGCATGTGCTTGTGTGTTCCTGTGTGTGCCCCTATGTGTGCATGAGTGTGCCTGTGTGTTCTTGTGTGTGCACATAGGTGTGCCCCTGTGAATACACATGTGCATGCATGTGCTTGTGTGTTCTTGTGTGCATGTGTGTGCCCCATGTGTGCATGTGTGCATATATGCCCCTGTGTAATGCATGTGTGCATGTGTGTCTGCATGTGTGTGCATATGTGTATGGGCACCCTTCCCCCAAGGACTGGGGAGGGTGGTTCTCCTATCCTTTCGCCACGTTGTATATCTACCCCACTAACCCCGCAGGAGCAATCATCCTCACAGGCCCGGGAAGCGTGGGGGGTGGGTTGCCACAGAAAGCCTCACCCTGACTTCCACAAGATGATTGTATTATCCAAGGTGTTTTTAGCAAAGAAAGTCCAAGTTGATGGCCCCCCTCCACCAAACCCTGAGTCTGGAATCTCCACATTGTCAAGATGGCAGGAACCTAGGGACTGAAGCCAACTCCTCATTTGATAACTTTGGGCCTAAAAGAGACCCAAATTGGCTGAGACCCATGTCCAGAATTACCCAGCAAGCAAGTGGCTGAGCTGGATTTGGATCAGAGTTAATTCACATCCTCAGCCAATGGCAGACTGCCCCATGTCCTCTCCTCTTGCCACGCCCTAGGCAAACCCTCACTATTCCACTAGGCCCGTGCCACACATGGCTATTGAGCTCTTGAAGTGTGGCTAATACAAATTGAAATAAAATATACACCAGATTTCAAAGACTTAGTATAAAAAATGGGATATGGCTCATTAATAATATTACATGTTGAAATGATAATACTTTGGCTATATTGCATTAAATAAAATATATATTAAAATTAATTTCACCCATTTCCTTTCACTTTTTAAATGTGGCTACTATAACATTTTAAATTGCATATGTAATTTTAATATCTAATAGTTTGTGTTTATGATTCACATTATGTTTTTCACTTGATCTTAACCAAAAGGCCAAGAAGTGATTCACATTATGTTTTAATTGGAGTTGACTGGCCCTTGAGCCACATCTGGCCCACTGACTGTTTTTATAAATAAAGTTTTATTGAAACACAGCCAGGCTCATTCATTTCCATAGTGTCTATGGGCGATTTTGCTCTGCAATGGCAGAGTTGTGACAAAGACCCTATGACCTTCAAAGCCTAAAATATTTACTCTGTTGTCTTTTACAAAAAAAAAGTTTGCTGATCCCTACACTAGACCCTCAATTTCGTGAGTGTGGGGATTACAGGCTTCCCACAGAATATTCGCTTAACAACTGTTAGTTGAATGAATGAATGACTTGATTAAAATTTGTTGGAATTCCAGGCAGAGGAAATAGTGTGTGTCAAGGCACAGGGCCAAGAAACAGCGCTGGGTGTTCTGGTGATAAATATTTGGGGTGGCCCCAGACACTTACATCAGCCTCCTCCTTGGTCCCTGGCCTCCTGCTTCTCTTTCCCAGGCAACCTCCCTTCTGCCCACACAAACTCCAGCAAATCACCAGCCAGCTCCAAAACCTTCCACAGCCTGGCCATTGCCTTGAGGATGAAGGTGAAACTCCTCAGCATGGCCTTCTGAGTCCTCCCACCGCGTCTGGCACAGCCCTTTAGCCTGGTGCTCTGCCATCTCCTGTCCCCTCCAGGGCTCGGGGACAGCTCCTGTACACGCCCCACCCATTCTGGTCTTCATGCCTTTCTTCATACTCTTTCTCTGCAAGTCAAATAGCCACCCTTCCAGGCTCAGCTCCAACATTTCTTCCTTGAGACACAATGTGGCGTTTTGCCAGTTTTGCAGTTTCTTTTAAATAATTGTTCCTGTAAGATAAGTGATAGGAGGTAGTCCGTTCCCACAGCACTTTGAATCTTTCCTCACTGTAGCACTCATGGTTTAAAGCAGAAAACTTCACTTTTTATTGGATACTTACTATGTACCAGACACCCCCCTTCGCTTTCCCCACGAATTATCTTTTGAAATTCTCATGACAGCTTTATGAAATAGGTACGATTTTATTCCCATTGTACAGATGAGGAAACTGAGACTCAGAGACGTGATGTGAAAATAGTGAGTGGTCCTGAAACTTGAATTCAGGTTGGTTGGACTCTGGAGCCCCAAGTCTTAATCTAAGTTCTGTGTTCCTTCCTGAAGCTACCCCTTACTCACCCACCCCGGGACCCTGGGGTTCTTTCTCCAAGGACACCCATCCCAGGTCCTAGAATTAGTCTTGACTGGGACAGCCTAGTCCCTGCTCTGAGGCCCGAGTGTGTCAGCTGGAAGGTGGTAGGTTCTGTGGGGACCACTCCAGAGGCCTCTTTGTGGCTTCTCAGACAATTAGTGCCCATCCTTGTGTGGCCAAGGCACAGAGTTAAGTATAAGTTAACTCTTCTTCATTTTGGGTCTTGACATATACGTTGTATGTTACTTCTTCAGGGAAGTTCTCCATGATTGCCCAGACTGGGGTAGACCCTGGACATATGTTCCTATAGTACACAAGTCTTCTCCTTCCATAACTCCATATTTTTTTTTTTTTGGCAATGACTCTTTTATCATTGGTTTCCCCCACTAGACTGTAAGCATCAGGAGGTCAGGAACTTGGTTAGTTGTATTTCCAGCACTTTTCTCAGTGCCTGGCATATACTAGCACAGTGACTATTTGAATGCATGAATGAAATTCTGCTTGATCTCTTTACCTGGATATCAGCCTCAAAATCCACAGGGAAGCAGAAAGTCATGTGAGTTTCTGTCCCTATCCTCTCCTCTCCCCAGTGACTTAGTGTTGAAGATGTTGGTACGAGTGGAGAGGAGATAATGAGAGATTAATGTTCGGAGGCCAGCGATGTCTGACCTGTGAGCAGAACTTGAGCCAGAAAGCACCTCTCTGGGCCTCAGCTGAGGAAGCCTCCCCCCACCCCCCACCTCATTCGCCCTCTTGGGGGCACAGCCTGTGGCTGACAAGGAGGCACAAGGACAGGGGTGGGCAGGTCCCCTGTCTGGGGATGAGCAGACAGGCCTGTGGCCTGGGCAGTGAGTCAGACTCCCCACCCGACTCCACCCCCAGGCGCCCAGGGAGGCCAGCTGATCAGTCGCACACAGCTCCCTGGAGGAGGGATGGAGTTAGATCCCAGTCACAGCCCAAGGGCTTCCTCCATTTTCTCTCCTGCGGCCCAGTGGGTGTGGCTTGAGAATTTCGGTTTTCATCTGGTTCAGGGAAGGCAGCGGCAAGTGAGGCTTGGCAGTGGTTCAACTATTTATATCTGCCCTGCACAACCCCTGAATCTCTCAAGGCTTGGTTGGTGGGTGGGGGTGGGCGGTCGGCCTGTCCTAGGACCCCTGAGAATCAGGTCTCATGCGCATCCCTAGGTCTGGGGTGAGCAACCCCTTTTGGTTTGCCCTGGCCTGTCTCGCTTTGAAAACTAGAAGTTCCACTTCCCAAGAAGCCCGTCAGTCCAGGCAAATGAGGGTAGTTGGTCCCCTTACCTGGGTCCCTTGCACTTAAGTGATTGGCTTCAGCACCGGATGCTGTGTCACTGGCTGCTGGCCATTTCTGTGTCACTTCAGCACCAGGCTGCCGGCTTCTCCAGAGGCTCTTGGTTGAGCTGGGACTAGGGACAGGCAGCAGCCTGCTCAGGCCTGTGCATTTGGCCAGACCCAAGGACTGCTGTTAGCCCTGTTGGACCCAGTGTGAAAGGCCAAGGCGGAGGACCTGATCTGCCAGTCTGTAATGGTGGCTGTGTAGAGCCGGCCTGTGTTTCGGGGGATATATCCATACAGAGTAGAATGTGCTAGATCAGAGAAGACAACAGAAATATAATACCAGGTATATATGCAATTTTAAATCTTCTAGTAGTTAAAAAGAGGAAACAGGTGACATTAATTTTAATAATATATTCCATTAACCCGATTATACAAAATATTATGATTTCAACATTCAATCAATATAAACATTATTCATGAGATCATTTATATTTTTCTTTCTTCGTTCTAAGTTTAACATCTGGCGTGTATTTCATACTGTCAGCACATCTCAGTTCAGACCGGCCACATTTCAAGTGCTTCGTGGCCACACATGGCTAGTGGCTCCGTGTTGAACAGAGCAGAACCAGGCACTTTTACAGCAGGGATAAGGGGTCTTTATCCAGACAGGGCTTCCGGGAACTTAGCAGGTCCATTTTTTTTTTTTTTTTTGAGACAGAGTCTCGCTTTGCTGCCCAGGCTAGAGTGAGTGCCATGGCGTCAGCTTAGCTCACAGCAACCTCAAACTCCTGGGCTTAAGCGATCCTACCGCCTCAGCCTCCTGAGTAACTGGGACTACAGGCATATGCCACCATACCCGGCTAATTTTTTTCTGTATATATTTTTAGTTGTCCATATAATGTCTTTCTATTTTTAGTAGAGACGGGGTCTCACTCTTGCTCGGGCTGGTCTCGAACTCCTGACCTCGAGCCATCCACCCGCCTCGGCCTCCCAGAGTGCTAGGATTACAGGTGTGAGCCACTGCGCCCGGCCTATTTTTGATGGGCTATTTGGAGCCCTGGCAGGTGAAGGTAGATCTGTGGATTTCAGAGTCATCAGTTGCCCTGGTGTGATGCTGAAGCTGTCTGGGGATCCCATTTGGGGGCTGTAGGTCCTTAGGGGGGAAAGACGGTTTTGTCATAGTTCATCCTGGAGGAATGGCCAGATCACTGGGAGGAAGGTCCATGGGTGTGGCTAGGAGGGGCCCTTCCTTACTCTGGGAGAAGGGGTGCCGTCAGCCTGCAGTTTTTGCAAGCCTCAGTGCTAATGGAGCAAGTCTCAAATAGGCCCGAAAGAGGCTCCCGCTAAGAAACCATGACTACCCTTTTGGCCACTCCTTTCGCCCTGGACGGGCAGCTTGTGGATTGGGTCTGGTGCCATCTGAGAACCTGGTGAGCCCCAGTGCTTCCTAAGAATTGCTTTTGCAAATGTCAATCTCTTTCTTTCAGTTGTACTTCTTTAGTTTTTGAAAGTTGTGTTTCCTTCTCTCAGAAAAATGGACCCTCACAAATATGCATATACTTTTAACTGTTAATATAATTCTAGGGGGCACTGAGGCTCCCCAAAACATTCTTTGCACCCTGGATTAAACATGTGCATTTTAAAATAACACAGATTTCTGGGCTGAGCTTCCAGAATGTCTAGAGCACAAGAAGATGAGAGCAACAAGACCCAATGTTGGAAAGGGTGTGTAGCAGCCAGAGCTTCACAGGCGAGGGTGTAAGTGGTACACTCACTGTGGAAGACAGTTGGCAGTTTCTTAAAGAGTTAGATGTGCATCTAGCCTATGACCTAGTAATTTGATTTCTTGGTATTTATCAGAGAGAACTGAAAAAACATATTCACAAAAAGTCCTTTACAGAAATATTCATAGCAGATTTCATCACAATAGCTTAAAACTGGAAACAGCTCAAAATATTCATCAACAGGAGAATGGGTAAAGATCTATGGTCTATTTATGCAGCGAAATACAACTCAGCAATAAAAATAAACAGATTAGTGATCTGCACGGCAACATGAGTGAAACTAAAAAAAAAAAAAAACCAAAAACATGCTGAGTCGAAGAAACCAGACGTAAAAGCTTTCATCTGTGCGATTTCACATATGTGAAGTTCTAGAACAGGCAAAATGAACTGGTGGTGAGAAATCAGAGCAATCGTTGCTTCTGGGGAGGGGGGTGTACTGGGCAAGGGCACCAGGGAACTTTCGGGGTGATGGGGAAGTTCTATGCGTTCCAGTCAAAAGGGAAAGGCCAGTCTCCTTGGAACCTGCTCATGTCACTGTGTGCGAGTCATACCCGCACATGGGGAAGAGGCCAGCTAAAGGACTGAGTTTTGCTCCGCTCCCTCAATGACCTGGCGCTCCTCTAGTCCTTCTTGGTGATGGTAGGTTCCCTGACAGTGGGCCAGCCCCGTCCTCTCAGATAAAGGTGATGTGTGTCCACCCACATGCAAGATGAGGTAGACAGGGACATCCTTGAGGGTGGGGACAGGATCTTATTCATCACATCACGGTGTTCCCAGGGCTCAGGGTGGGGATGGGTCCTTAACAAGGTGCAAAGGAAGTATTTGTTGTATAAATAAATACAAATGACCCTTGACGGAATTACTCATGGATGGTGTGAACTGTGTAGCTCTGGCACTGGAAGAGAAAATGTGTCATTGAGTTCACACTAGAGAATATTAAGGAATCAGGTTTCCTTCCTTCTTCCTTCCTTCCTACCATCCTTCCCTCCTTCCTTCCTCCCCTCCTTCCCTCCCTGAATTTCTCTTTCCCCCCACAACCTCAGAGGAATATCCACTGATCTAGGGCCTTTTGCTTCACTGCGTCTTTAGGGCACAGTGGCTACAGACCTATGAGCTTTTCTGAGATCTATGAAAATAGCTCAGATATAAAGAAATAAAAAAGCTGCAAGGAATAAAAATGAATTTTAATTAAATGTATGTAAAACATAACATTTTGTCAACAAATTCAATTTGGCTCAACTCTACTAGTTATTAGAAATCATATTCAGTGTAGGATATGAATAAATTTCAATGTGGTTTAATAATGATGTGAGGAAGTAGCCTCCAAAGGTAAGAAGGATTAGAGACTTTCAAGGTCTTACAATAGCTACCCAATAGGTTTGCACCCGATGCTGGGGAAACGCACTTGCAATAACAGATAAGAAAGTGGGTGAGGGCGCAGAAAGAGAAGTAGCAAAGTATACAGTTATGGGCAGTAATACCTCCCTCATCTCTTATGAAAAAAATCACTGTAATTATACGTAGTTAAATATGTACATTTATGCTACTCAGAAAAATGGTCTCTTAAAGCCGTCCATGCCCCAATCCTGTGAACTTCCTACTTTGCGTGCCAAAAGCACTTTGCAGAGTGATTAACATTATGGACCTTGTGATGGGGAGATTATCCTGAATTATCCGGGTGGGCCGAATTTCATCACGTCAATCCTGAAAATTAGAGAAACGTTCCTAGCCGTGATCAGACGTGGATGTGACCAGGGGAGAAGAGGCAGAGAGATGCGACATTGTGGGCCTTGAAGCTGGAGGAAGAGGCCGTGAGCCAAGGCATGTGGTGGCTTCTGGAAGCCAGAAAGAGAAAGAAAACGGATCCTTCTTAGAGTCCCTTGAGCAGAAGGCAGCCCTGCAGCTCCCTTGCTGAGCCTCTGAGACCCACGTTGGCCTTCTAACCCAGAGAACTACAAGATAATGAATATGTATTGTTTAAGCCCCTAAGTTTGCAGTAATTTGTTATGCCAGTAATAGCAAATTAGCATAACATATACAGGTCCACCTAACAGTATTTATTAAGTTCCTTCTATATGCCACGCACTGTGCCATCTACTTTGTGAGAGTGACCTTGCTTCGTTTCCATAGCAACTCCACAAAGTGGTATGATCATCATCCCCATTTTAAAGATTGAGTCTCAGAGAGGTGAAGGAAATTGCCCAAGGACACAGAACTCCTGAACGACCTAGTAGGATTTGAACCCAGTTCTGTCTGTCTCTAGCTGTACACAGAGTCACTCACATCTGAAATAAAAGCTCTGTTAGATATTTTTGTCTCTGATCCAGAGATGATTTAGGATACAGTCTACCTTTGCAGAACCCAAGAGGAAAAGATGTCTAGGGGACACTGGAATGTGACAGCTCTTTAGGGTGACATGCTTTAGTACTTGAGGAAGCATCTTGCTTTTTTCTCAGCAATTGTCTACGGGACATATGCTTGAGAACTCAAAACCGCATCTCTTTTCACATAACCAATTACAGAACTAATTACAAACTGCTTTTATCTGTTCATTAAGGTAGATATAATTAAAGCAGCATTTTGTTAGGCTAGTTGGAGTGTGTGCTGTAACGTAATAATTACCACCCTTACTTCTTCGAGACTCTTTCTCATTTGTCTTGGCTCCATCTCTGTCCATCGTGTGTTCTCCGTCAGAAAGACGTCGGCCCCTGTCCTGCATCTCTGTGGCTTTACCGGGGTCCTTTCTACTCATCCTTCAGTTGTTCTCTTAAAATATTGCTTCCTCGACACCAGAAAGATGGCGGAGTGGTGGTGACGGCCTGAATCTGCGCTCCCGGGAAGGAAGGCATCGATCCGGACCTGCCACAACGCTAGAAGACCGCTCCCACACAGGAACAGCGGTGTGAATCCACGGAGAATCAGCGTGGGACAAACAGAGCGAGTGAGGTCTGAGGTGAACGAAAATTGGGAACGCGGGACAGACACTAGCCAGCGGAGCGCGGGTCGGATACACCCGCCCCCAGCCGGGGCGGGTGCAGCCTCTCGGGAAAGCGGCTTGCCCTCCGCTCCCAATTGAACAGAGCCCTGACCCAGGCCAGCACAGAATCACTGAGGGATACGTGGCGCATTGGAGACAGGAGGCTTTTTTTTTTTGAGAAATTACCTTAGAACCTGGGGGATCTCAGCTGAGACAGCGCTTGGCGAGGAGGGACGGATCTGCCCCAGGGCAGAAAAACACAAAAGACTCCCGGACAGCAAATAGCGTTGTACCCTGTGCTGCCTTTTTCGGCAGTTCTCCAGCCGGTCACCCCCGGTGCGTGTCCTTGCTGGCCAGCCCCTGGGCAGTGGCGGTCTCTGCCTGCTGGGGAGCCGGTCCCCTCCAGCCCCGGAGCTTGGCAGGTGCCATCTTGAAGGCGAGAGCGAAACGGCTCGGGAGCCAAAAAGTGCCCAGCGGCTCTTTCTGCCCGTGCTGCCTTTTTCGGCGGTTCTCCAGCCGGTCACCCCCAGTGCGTGTCCTTGCTGGCCAGCCCCTGGGCAGTGGCAGTCTCTGCCTGCCGGGGAGCCGGTCCCCTCCAGCCCCGGAGCTCGGCAGGCGCCATCTTGAAAGCGAAGGCAAAACCGCTCGGGAGCCAAAAAGTGCCCAGCGGCTCTTTCTGCCCGTGCTGCCTTTTTCGGCGGTTCTCCAGCCGGTGACCCCCCGGTGCGCGTCCTTGCTCGCCAGCCCCTGGGCAGTGGCAGTCTCTGCCTGCCGGGGAGCCGGCCCCCTCCGGCCCCAGAGCTCGGCAGGCGCCATCTTGAAAGCAAAGGCAAAACCGCTCAGGAGCGAAAAAGTGCCCAGCGGCTCTTTCTGCTCGTGCTGCCTTTTTCGGCGGTTCTCCAGCCGGTGACCCCCTGGTGCGCGTCCTTGCTCGCCAGCCCCCGGGCAGTGGCGGTCTCTGCCTGCCGAGGAGCCGGTCTCCTCCAGCCCCGGAGCTCTGCAGGCGCCATCTTGAAAGCGAGGACGAAACCGCTCGGGAGCCATAAAGTGCCGAGCGGCTCTCTTTGCCTGGCGCCCTCCGCTGGTCTCTGAACCAACGCCAGGAGTACGGGATATGCCAGGGCCGCGCTCGGGGTGAAGGGGCAGAGCTGCGCTAAGGCAAAAAAAAAAAAAAACACGAACAAGAAGAATAGGCTCGCCGAACTGTATATTTTATTCTTGGTAAATTTCTTCTGGGTTTTGTTTGTTTGTTTGTGTTTGTTTTTGTTTTTTTTGGGTTTTTTCTTTTTTTTCTTTCCTTTTCTTTTCTTTTTCTTTTTTTTTCCGGCGGCTGACAGCCTCGGCGGGCACCTTTGCCCTCTGGGCCTCTGGCTGCCGCGCCTTTTTGAGCGCGGAGTTTGGATCCCCACCACCCTCGGAGCTGTGCGGGCGCGCAGACGCCATCTTGAAATCCACTGCGAAACCGCCCGGGACCCAGCCGGGCGGGCGTGAAGGGGCGGAGCTGTGCTAAGGCGTAAAACAAACAAACAAACAAAAAAACATTGAGTCGCTGAATTATATACTTCAGATTTGTGTATCTTTCTGCCTTGCGGTGTGGTGAAGTGCTATGTAGTTTGTTTTTGTTCATTTTTGTTGGCGTTTTTGGTGTTTTTTGGTTTGGCTTTTTGTGTTTCTGTTCTTTTTTTTTTTTTTTTCTTTTTCTTTTTTTTTTTTCTTTTTTCTTTTTCTTTCTTTCTTTTTCTTCTTTTTTTTCTTTTCTCTTTCGTTTTCTCCTCTTTCTTTTCTTTCTTTCCTTCTTTTTTCTTTCTTTTTTTTTTTTTTTCCTCTTCTCTTTCTCCTCTCTTTTCGCCTTCTAACTGGGGACCCACGGTGAGCTTCGGAACGGGCCAGGTCCCTGGCTCTGGTACATACCGGATCCTGAGTAGTCACCCCCAGGGCCGGAGATCTGCGGGCACGCAATTGCCACTCTAGGGCCCACAGCCAAGTCACTGCGGAGCAATAGGGTACCAAGAGGCTCCCTGGACGGCCCTCTCCCCTGGTCCACGGACCTTATATAGGATCCCTGCCCAAGTGTAAACACTGAACACTTCTCCAGAAGCGAGAGTGTGGAACCTGATCCCTGGGGACATTGGGCCAAGACAGACTTTTGCCCGTGGGAGCTACAGCAACTGGGGCGCTGAGCAAGCAAAGTCACCGTCCTCTCCCCATAGCTAGTATCTTGCCGGCAGATAGAGTCAGAAACCTCCCCTATAGAGGAAGAACCAAAGGGAAACAAACAAACAAACAAACAAACAAAGAGAATTTCGGTCTACTATTAGTGTGGACCCTGCCTGCCTTCTGAAAGACCACAACACAGTGTCCTAACTCACCAAAGTGGTCCTGGATCACTCCAATCCTCTAGGATTGGACCCATCGGAAGCAGTCCCCCAACGGAAACAGAAAAATCTCTGAACAATACACAACAGTCTCCCCCTCTTGCCAAAAGAAGCAACATACCTAGACTGTTTCACAGCCTAATAATAGAGCACATAGAGTCCTGTTAACCAGACTAAACCTATAAGTAAAGATCCAACGACAAATCTAGATGGGAAGGGCCCAGCGAAAAAACACGGAGAGCAAAAAGAATCAAATGGAAAGCTCATCCCCAAAGAGAAATACCAGCTCCCAACCATTTGACACAAACCAGACTCAAAACACCAACATGTCACAGGAAGAATTCCAATTATGGATTATAAACAAGCTGAATAATATACAAGAATCAATGGATAAACAACACAAGGAAAACACACAAAAAATACAGGATTTGGAGGAAAAATTCACTAAAGAAATTGAAATATTGAAGAAAAACCAAACTGAACTCCTAGAAGTGAAGAATTCACTCAGAGAGCTACAAAACACTGTGGAAAGTCTCAAGAGCAGGGTAGATCAAACAGAGGAAAGAATCTCAGAAATTGAAGATAACTCCTTCCAACTAAATAAGTCAGTCACAGAGATAGATCGAAAAAGTAAGAGAAATGATCTGAGTCTTCAAGAAATGTGGGATTATGTGAAGAAACCTAACTTGAGAGTTATTGGCATTCCTGAGGGTGAAGAAGATAACAAGCAAGGGTTGGACAAGCTATTTGAAGACATAATCGAGGAAAATTTTCCAGGCCTTGCCAATACTCTAGACATACAGATTCAAGAAGCTCAAAGGACCCCTGGGAGATTCATAGCAAATAGGAAAACACCACGCCACGTAGTCATCAGGCTGACCAAAATATCCACTAAAGAGTCACTTCTCCGAGCTGTAAGGAGAAAGAAACAAGTAACTTACAAAGGAAAACCCATCAGAATTACGCCAGATTTCTCAGCTGAAACCTTACAAGCAAGAAGAGGTTGGGGCCCCATTTTCACGCTTCTGAAACAGAATAATGCCCAGCCTAGAATCTTGTACCCAGCTAAGCTAAGTTTTCTATACGAAGGAGAAATCAAGACATTCTCAGATAAACAAAGGTTGAGGGAATTCACCAAGACAAGACCAGCCCTCCAAGAAGTACTCAAAAGAGAATTATACACGGATCAGCACAAGAAAGATCCACGAATGTAAAACTACTCAAGAGCTAAAGATGAAATTCCAGATACCACAATGGCCCAGGAGAGAAAACATCACAATGAAGTTCTACCCAACAAGCTGAACAAAAAACTGTCTCACCTATCAGTTTTCTCAATAAATGTGAATGGCTTGAACTCCCCGCTCAAGAGACATAGACTGGCCCAATGGATAAAAAAATACAATCCAAGTATCTGCTGTCTTCAAGAAACTCACCTAACCTGCAAAGATGCATTTAGACTGAAAATAAAAGGATGGAAATCGATATTTCAAGCAAATGGTAACGAAAAGAAAGCTGGTGTGGCAATCTTAATTTCCAATAACTTAGCTTTCAAACCAACAAAAATAATAAAAGACAAAGATGGCTACTACATACTGATTAAAGGCACAATTCATCAAGAAGCCATGACCATACTCAATATATATGCACCCAACCTAGGTGCACCTAGATTCATAAAGCAAACCCTACTAGATCTCAACCAAATGATAGATAACAATACTGTAATAGCTGGAGACTTTAACACCCCACTGACAGTACAGGACAGATCCTCTAAACAGAAAATAAACAAAGACATAATGGACCTCAATAGAATGCTAGAACAAATGGGCATGGCTGACATCTATAGGACATTCTACCCAAAGTCCACAGAATATACATTCTTCTCATCAGCTCACGGGACATTCTCTAAGATTGACCATGTCCTAGGACATAAATCATGTCTTCAAAAATTCAAAAAAATAGAAATTATACCATGCATCTTCTCAGATCACAGCGGAATAAAAGTAACAATGATCACAAACAGAAACCCTCACTCTTACTCAAAGTCATGGAAGCTAAATAACCTTCTCCTGAATAATTATTCTATAAAAGAAGAAATCAAGATGGAAATCAAAAATTTCTTTGAATTAAATGACAATGGAGATACAACTTATCAAAATCTATGGGATGCAGCTAAAGCAGTCCTGAGAGGAAAATTCATATCCATAAATGCCTATATCAAAAAGACAGAAAACATGCAAATAGACAACCTAACGAATAGACTCAAAGAACTGGAGAAAGAGGAACAGAACGATCCCAAACCCAGCAGAAGGCGAGAAATTACTAAGATCAAATCAGAACTAAATGAAAAGGACAACAAAGAAACTATAAGGGAAATTAATAAAACAAAAAGTTGGTTCTTTGAAAAGATAAACAAAATAGACACACCTCTGGCTAGACTAACCAAGAGCACAAAAGTAAAATCTCTAATAACCTCCATTAGGAACATGAAAGGAGAAATCACAACCGATGCTACAGAGATACAAGATATCATCTATGAATTCTACAAAAATCTTTATGCACACAAACTGGAGAACGTGGAGGAAATGGACAAATTTTTAGAAACACATAGTCTTCCCAGGCTCAACCAGGAAGAAATAGAGTACCTGAACAGACCAATATCAAGAACTGAAATCGAAACAGCAATAAAAAACCTTCCCAAAAAGAAAAGCCCTGGTCCAGATGGGTTCACACCTGAATTTTACCATACATACAAAGAAGAACTGGTGCCCATCCTACATAAACTATTCTCCAATATTGAGAAGGATGGAGTTCTCCCTAACACGTTCTACCAAGCCAATATAACATTAATACCAAAACCTGGAAAGGACACAACAAAAATAGAGAACTACAGACCAATTTCCCTCATGAATATAGATGCAAAAATTTTCAATAAAATACTAGCAAATCGAATCCAAGTACTTATCAAAAAAGTAATCCACCACGACCAAGTGGGCTTCATCCCCGAGATGCAGGGGTGGTTCAACATACGTAAATCTATAAATGTAATTCACCACATAAATAGAAGCAAAAACAAAAACCATATGATACTCTCATTAGATGCAGAAAAAGCATTTGACAAAATTCAACACCCTTTTATGATAAAAACGCTTAACAAAATAGGCATTGATGGAACCTATCTAAAAATGATACAAGCCATATATGACAAACCCACAGCTAACATCATACTGAATGGGGAAAAACTGAAAGCACTCCCACTTAGAACTGGAACCAGACAGGGCTGCCCATTGTCTCCATTACTTTTCAACATAGTATTGGAAGTCCTTGCAAGAGCTATCAGGCAAGAGAGCAGAATCAAGGGAGTCCAAATAGGGAAGGAAGAGATCAAACTCTCACTTTTTGCTGATGATATGATGTTATATCTGGAAAACCCCCAGGATTCAACCAAGAGACTCCTGGAATTGATTAACGAATACAGCAAAGTCTCAGGCTACAAAATTAATATACACAAATCAGAGGCATTGATATATGCCAATAACAGTCAATCGGAAAACCAAATTAAAGACTCAATACCCTTCAAAATAGCAACAAAGAAAATAAAATATCTAGGTATATATCTAACTAAAGAGGTAAAGGACCTCTATAAGGAAAACTATGAAACACTGAGAAAAGAAATAGCAGAACTTGCAAATAGATGGAAAAATATACCATGCTCGTGGATCGGAAGAATCAACATTGTTAAAATGTCTATACTACCCAAAGTGATCTACAGATTCAATGCAATCCCTATTAAATTACCAACATCATTCTTTACAGACATAGAGAAAATAATTATACACTTTGTATGGAATCAAAGAAGACCCCGTATAGCAAAAGCAATTTTAAGCAACAAAAACAAAATGGGAGGTATTAATTTGCCAGACCTCAAACTATACTACAAGGCCGTGGTTCTTAAAACAGCCTGGTATTGGCACAAGTGCAGGGACACAGACCAGTGGAACACAACAGAAAATCCAAATATAGAACCATCCTCATATAGTCACCTAATTTTCGACAAAGCGGGAAAGAATATACTCTGGGGACAAGAATCCCTATTCAACAAATGGTGCTGGGAGAATTGGTTAGCCACTTGTAGAAGACTGAAACAGGACCCACAGCTTTCACCTCTCACAAAAATCAAATCACGGTGGATAACAGACTTAAACCTTAGGCGTGATACAATCAGAATTCTAGAAGAAAATGTAGGAAAGACTCTTACAGACATTGGCCTAGGCAAAGAATTTATGAAGAAGACCCCCAAGGCAATCACAGCAGCAACAAAAATAAATGAATGGGACATGATTAAATTAAAAAGCTTCTGCACAGCCAAAGAAACAGTCCAGAGAATAAACAGACCACCTACAGAATGGGAAAAAATTTTTGCATACTACACATCAGATAAAGGACTGATAACAAGAATCTATTTAGAACTCAGGAAAATCAGCAAGAAAAAATCAAGCAACCCTATCAAAAAGTGGGCAAAGGACATGAATAGAAATTTTTCAAAAGAAGATATAAAAATGGCTAACAAACATATGAAAAAGTGTTCAACATCTCTAATCATCAGGGAAATGCAAATCAAAACCACAATGAGATATCACTTAACCCCAGTGAGAATGGCCTTTATCAAAAAAACCCAAAACAACACATGTTGGCGTGGGTGTGGAGAGACAGGAACACTAATACACTGCTGGTGGGACTGCAAACTAGTGCAACCTCTGTGGAAAGCATTATGGAGGTACCTTAAACAGATTCAAGTAGACCTGCCATTTGACCCAGCAATCCCATTACTGGGCATATACCCAAAGGAAAAAAGGTCATTCTGTAACAAAGGCACGTGTACCCAAATGTTTATAGCAGCACAATTCACAATAGCAAAGATGTGGAAACAACCCAAATGCCCATCAATACATGATTGGATTAGTAAACTGTGGTATATGTATACCATGGAATACTACTCAGCTATAAGGAATGATGAAGATACAACATCTCTATGGTTCTCCTGGAGAGAGTTGGAACCCATTATATTAAGTGAAGTATCCCAAGAATGGAAAAACAAGCATCACATGTACTCACCAGAAAATTGGTTTCCTTGATCATCACCTAAATACAAATCTGGAAACGACACCAATTGGACATCAGACTGAGGTGGGGGGTGGGGGAGGGGATGGGGGTATGCCTACACAATGAGTGCATTGCGCACTGTTTGGGGAGTGGTAACACTTGAAGGTGCTGACTCGGGAAAGGGGGGGGTGGGGAAAAAAATATGAAACTATTGTTTTTAACTTGCACTGTTCACTTAATAATTTATCATGAATATTTCCCATATTATTTCATATCATTGTACAAGAAATAATGTATACATTATGAGGACATACTGTATCTAACAAGATATACTGTTAGACTCTTTGATTCTGTAAAATTAAATAAAAAAAAAAAATTGAAAAAAAAAAAAAAAATATTGCTTCCTCAGGCCGGGGGGCCTCTCTGATGCCCCAGACTGGGTGAATGCACTGGGGTTCCTTCCCACAGTGTCCAGTTCCCCCCATTATCTGCCTTACTATACTCATCCGTATATTAACTTATTTCCTGCAGTTCCCACTGCGCTATGAGCATCATGAAGCATGTGCGCACACACACACACACATATATATATACACACACACACACACACACACATATATATATACACACACACACACACACAGAAGATGAGCAACATCTTTTTAACTCTCCTCTTTGCCTTTAAGCTAGAGCCCCTTAGCACTTGTCAGCTAGCTTTTGAGTCTGTCTCTAGAGGGAGAAAGAAGTTCCTGTGCTGTTTACGGGGAGAGGTGCATTGCCTCCTGCGAGCATCTTACCTTCTTGGGGTGCCTGGGAGATTATCCATGCCACTGTCCACCACCTCTGTCTCTGCCCGGCGCCCTGTGGGAGGCCTTCTTGGCCAGGAAGCTCATAGCCTGGTGCCCCATTCCTGCCCGTTGTGCTCCCTGTGGGCCGGTGCCCAGACTGTGGAGCGAGGCTGAGGTCATGCCCTCCTCTCTCCCTCCCTCCTTGGTTCCCTGCAGGAGTCTGCAGTGGCTCAGGACAGCTGCCCAGACCGCACATGGCCATGGCCATGGGCATGAGGCTGGGGCACAGTCTGAAAGAGGGCCTGAGCCCTGGATCCCAGCCCTCTGGAGCAATGCCAGGATGATCATTGCACAACAGGGGGGGACATTCATGCTATGGACGTAAGAACTTTGACCATGGAACCTCAGCTTCTGGGAGCAGATTCAGCCGGCAGTGGTGTTCTCTTGTGTCCTGTTCCCAGCCTGCCTCAGCTCCCGCCCTGCCCCCATTTATGCCCTGCATCAGCCTTTGCCCTGAACTCTGCCCCTTCCCAGTGTCCATGGTCTGCTCCACCTACTGCCTGGACCAATGAGGCAGACAAGGACGATCCAATGCAGGGGTGGGGGTGGAAAAGCCTTCCCACCTAAAGGCAGAATTGCAGCCATGTCACAGCGCTCCAGGCAGCAGCTGCCTGAGCTCCGTGGGGAGCCGGGTCAGCACCCTCATTTGCCTCTCTGTCCCCGCAGGGCGCTGGGGTGTCTGGAGGGTGCCCAAATCCTTATGCCAGCCGACCTCCCTGCCTGCCTCCTTGCTGCCTGCCCCATCCCAGTTCCCCAGCACCTGGGTCCAGGCCACTTTCCCTCGGCTGCCCTGCTCCTCTTTCCTCCCACCCACAGACACAGAGAGAGTTGGTTAGGACCTTTGGAGTCCACAGACCTGGGTTCAGTACCTGGCTGTTTGACTTTGGACATGTGACTTCCCTCTCCTCATCTGTAAAATGGGTTCAACAATCCCTTTCTCCCAGGGTTGTAATGAGAATGAAATACGGTGATGCATCCTCTTAACGTCCACTTTCTGAGCACCTGCCACGAGCCATACACTGAGCCGGGTGCTGGGGTGACAGCGGTGATTGAGACCGACTCTGGTTGGAAAGAGCCTAGAATCTAAAGTGGAGGCAACAAACTCACACAGAGACGCCCCAACAACAGAGCCGTAATTCCCACCACACACTGGGTGGTGCACAGACGGGAAGCAGTGGTTGAAGGTGCCAACCCTGGACGGGGAGAAGGGGTCAGGCTGGAGGAGCTCTGGGCCACAGAGTGGGCCCTCCTGACCACTCAGGTCCTGAAAGCAGGAGACAGGGGGTGGGTTTACAGATGCCAACAGGGGCCTCTGTGGCTGGGTATACAGGGCACGAGAGTTAGGTTAGGAAAAGGTGGGCTGAAGCCAGCAGGAGACGACACGTGCTGGATCCCACAGGCTAGTGGTTCTCAGTGGTGCCGGTGCCCCGGGCACCACCCCAGAGCTCCTGCATCTGTGTTTTAACAAACCCCGCAGGTGACCCTGATGTACGCTGAGTTTGACAATCTTTGCTAGACTCCATTATGGAGTTTGGATTTCCCTCCCCCTTTCTATGGGAAAAGACTATTAGAGGGTTTTAATCAGGGGTGGACTGTGATTTGATTCACTTATTTTAAAATATCCCTCTGGTTGGAGGGTGGATGGATTGTGAGACCCTGGAATGGGAGTCTAAATTCTCGGCTGGGTATCACTTAATGGCTGGAATTTACACCATCTTCATCTTGCCTTTCTGTGCTCTTGCCTTGCCATCTCTGCTTCCACTGTGAAGGAACTTTGAGTAGCCATGCCGCTGCCTACCCGAAGTCCCCTCCTAGGGCCTCTACTTGCAGGGGTCGTACGTCACAAGGCTATGAGGCTGGACTGTGGTTTTGCACAGAACAGTGATTGAGCAACTTCCTTGTGGGAAGACTGGGAGATAAAACCCACCAGCCCATGGCTTGTGTCTGGGAGGGGACACTGTGGACAGGAGAAGGGAGAGCCACACTCACAGCTCATGGGGTGGAGAGGGATGTCTGGCTTGCTGCCTCCTGCCCTCTTGTTGCTCCATGACAATGTCCCGTGGACGTGGGTGGCTGAGGGGGGCTTACAACCTAGATCCTTTTCACTGCCAGGCTTGGCCCCCCCGAGGCTCCAGGTTTAGAGTTTCCACCCCTCTCTTGGTCTTGAACTTGTGGTCATGAAACTAAGGTCCCCACAGCCTTACCATACTCACAACCAATGGGCAAATTTCAGTAGATCGCTTAGGTAAAAATTGCTATAATGACAACAAAGTCAGGCAAAGTAGCTGAAATACTCAGGTAATTAAAGCCAAACACCTGAGCTACTTTTGGAAAGTTTAGGCAAAATAGTTGAAATACTCAGAAAATTTAGGCAAAGTTGTTTGGTAGTCAGTGTGGCCAGAGGAACAAGTGTGTGTGTATGGGGGGTTGGAATCAACTTCCTGGTTGTAGATACTGGCTTTGCTGTGTGGCCTTGGATAAGTTACCTAGCTTTTCAGAACCATCATTTTCTCTTCTGTAAAGTAGGGGTTTGTTGGATTTTGGTAAAGACTGATTGAAATACTAAAATATGCAAAGTCACTTACAGAGAGCAGGCCCACAGTGAGTGCTTTCCCTTTTGTTACTACTATGCTGCCACTGCTATGCTTCCTTGCTGACTGTTACAGTTCCTACTGCTGTGTAACAAACCACCCCAAACTTAGTGATATAGAAAACAACCATTTTAATATGCCCACAGGTTCTGTAGATTGGGAATTCAGAGAGGGCATTGGGAATTCAATGAGGATGGCTTGACTCTGCATTGAGGCTCGTCTGAGGTCTCCACTGGGAAGTCTCAAAATATTGGAGGTGACTTGAATGGTAGGGGACTGGAGAGTCTGATTCCATACACCTGGTGCCTTGGAAGGGATGGCTAGAAGCTACACTCAACTGGGACTGCATGTTTCTTCTCTGGTGTGACTCCTTGTGTGGCAGCCCAGAGTCCCACGGAATGAGATGGAAACTCTGTAGTCTTTTATGATAAATCTTAGAAGTCACATAGCATCATGTCTGCCACATCCTACTGAAGCAGTCACAAGACCACCCAGATTCAAAGAGAGGGGACAGAGATCCTATCTCTCAATGAGAGGAGTGTCAGAGAATTTGTGGCTGTTCCTTAAAACCACCACAATAATGAGCCTTCCAGACGTAAGTCAGAGATGACCAGGCCTGCCCTAGTCCCTACTTTGAGCAATAGTGAGATGCCTTCCCAGACACTACAGATGCAAAATTGTCACCTCCTTGCAAGCCTTAGAATTCAGCTAATCTTTGTCTGCGACCCAAGTGGGGGAATAGAGTCCATTTTCCCGCAGCCAGTGGAGGTCAGCCCAGATGGGGAAAGGATGAAAAAACATCCACCAGGCTCTCCCTCTCCAAGCATTTAAAAAGCGGTAATAAATAGATGAGAGCCCGGGAGGTGTGATTGATTTGTTTTATGAATCACAGAAGAGGCTGTAACTCATGGGAGATTAAGGCTGAAGTAAGTTGTACGGCTCTTGCATTACATGCGGAGATTAATGACTTATCACATGAGGCCCCACGGTTAACCCAGCTCACCCACAGGGAGTTTAACAACAAGGCCATAGGGCTGACTTTTAATACTTGAACAAATGCTCTTGGTTTGCGTGTGGCCCTGATTCTCAGCAAATGAGGGCCCAGGAGCTGGGGAGCGGCTTGCCCTCTTGGGGAGAAGGAGCTAAGGATTTTCAAGGATACCTGTTTACTTCCCACTCTGTTTTTTTCTTCAAAGCAATGAGCAGAATTTCTCAGGCGGGCTGAAGAGTGATGCCAGTTCTACTACTACCTCTAGATAGCATTTATGGAGTGTTCCAGGTCCTGTGCTGAAGGCTTTACAGATTCTCATTGAAAACTCACAGCAACTGTAGGAGGTAGGTATTACTGAACCCATTTTACAGATGAGAAATGTGGGCTGGAGCCTGCATGGACTTACCTGTGGAGTTCAGTGGAGTTGACTGGGGTGGGTGAATAGATCCAGGCTGGGAAAGGATGAGGCTGGAATCTAAACTTGCCCATGATACAAAGGCTCAGGCTAGGAGCATTGGGAGGTGCGTATTGCAGAACGTGGTTAGGGGAATTAAGGAGTTGGACTGGCAACTCCAACTTCAAACTCAGCCCTACTTACCCCAGCTGCGAGGTCAGTCCTACTTGCCCTGATATCTGTTCTAACCAGGGCAGCAGCTGTCAGAGGTCTCAGCTGAGCCTGCATGGGGGCTGGAGCTCCTTGTGTTGTTGGTGGGCCCAGGACCCAGTGAGGCCATAGGAAGCCCTTGGCATTCCTTAACTTAGCCTGTGTGTTTAACTTCACAGTGCAGCTTTTTGCTCTGCTCCCTTAACCAATACATTGTCTGCTGCGTGGGTTACATCCAGAGGTCTGGATCTGCCATCGCACACAGTCGCAGCTGCTGGCATGTGGCCAGCTGATCTGTTCAGGTGGAACTCCATACTTTGCATCCAGCTGCTCCTTCATCTTTGTACCCACAGAGAAGATCTTGGTTTTATGGTTGCCCATATCCTACCAGAGTCTCCCACATTGCTTAGAAATCTGTCTTCCGTGGGAACCCACCCAGGTTAATACCCAAGAGCTTGATGCAGTGAATCCTGATATAAAAGATAGGGGACACTCCCTCACCAAATCTTGGTGAACTAACTTTAGGACAAATGAAGACTTTTTCTCCCTTCTCATAGTGAGAGTCCTGACATCAACATTATTGCATGGATGCTACAGACCAGGCCAAGTTCTTTACATTTTCCACGTGAGATAACCCTCCTACTAAATGATCCACACTTGTCCTCACAGCCTGCACCCCCTTCTTCTCCTTTCCTGATTTATTTCTGCATAGCTCTTCAAATGATCTATTTTACAATAATCTTATTCACCTTAATTGTCTGCCTGTCTCTCTACTCCCACTACAGTGTAAACTCACAAGGACAAAGGTTTTGTCTGACACATTTACTGCTCTATCCCCAGCCCTAGACAGTATCTGGCACATAGTAGGTGCTCATCAGTGGAAGTGGTTGGATGAATGAATACTCATGAGCTTTCAGAGACCTAGGTCTCCCAGATGGTGGTCTCCTACCTCCAAGCCCCTCCTTTGTCCTCACCTGGGTCAGGGACTCTGATCCCTGGGAAGCTCACCATGGTCTCACTGGCCCCTGACCTGGCCACTCAACTTTGCTCCCTGAACTCAGTCTTGGTCTCTGTCCCAGGCTCTCCGGGAAATCCAAATCTATTTTTCCCAGGCTCGACTTTGCTGATTTTGACTTATTTCTGAGATTTTGTGGGGCTCTCAATGCTCTGTGTGGCAGACACACGAATATCCAGTCATACTGGGTCTGTAGTCAATCCTGTGCTCACACAACAGGTCTGCAGGTGGGCAGTCAGTTAACAATCACTTACTACAAGGGCCAGAAATATGGAGTCAAACAGTTTGGGTTCAAGTTCCACTTCTGCCACACATTAGCTCTTTAGGCAACCTTTCTGAGTCTCAATTTTTTTGTCAGAAAAATGGGCTCAATGATGCTTAATTGGAGGCTTCAGTGAGATAAAGTTTGCAAAGTAAATTTAGCCTGACATATGGTAATTTCTGAATAAATGTTATGTTTTCTTGTTCTTGTTCTTGTTCTTCTTCTGGCACTGGGCTTGTTTTGGGGGTTATAGAAGTGAATGAGACATAGTCCCTGGCTCCAAAGGACTCACATTATAGAGGGAGAAGCTGAAAAACTCTCAGGAGATTGTAGTGCCAAGTTTGGAGCTGTGACGGGAGAAATGCAGGGTACCGTGGCATCACTCAGGAGGGCTATGCAGCTCAGACAAGATCAAGGGCAGGGAGCTGGAGAAGAACTTCTAGGACAAGTAATATTGGAACAAGTGGATATAACTTTGCCAGATTGAAGGGTTATTAGTTATCTATTGCTGTGTAACAAATTACCCCAAAACTTAGAATCTTAAAACCCAAACATTTATTATTGGTTTTGTGGGTCAGGAATCAGGGCATGGAGTAATTGTGTTCCCTGGCTCAGGGCCTCTTACAAGGCTGCGACCAGGCTGCTGGTTGGTGCTGAGGTTTCATCTGAAGGCTCGACCAGGGCAGGATCCCCTTCCAAGTTCACTCATGTGGATGCTGGCAGGAGCCGGTTCCTCATGGACTATTGGAATGGGGGTCTCAGTTTCTCACTGGCTGTTGGCCAGAGGCCTCCCTCAGTTTCTTGCCACATAGGGTTCCCCCCAACATGAGAGCTGACTTCCATCAGAACAAACAAGCAAACAAGAAGGATGAACAAGACCAGCCAGAGTCTGTCTGTAACCTAATCTCAGAGGTGACATTCCATCACGTTTTTTTTTCTAGTAACCAAGAAGCAAGTTACTAGGTCCAGTCCACACTCAAAGGGAGACATCACACGAGAGTAAGAAGGTAGGATCACCGGGGCCAGCTTAGAATCTGCCTACCACAGTAGGGGAGTTTCTTACAGAAACAGGAAGCAACTTTGTGCAAAGGATGAAGGGGTGAATCTGCATGGTGAGTTTGGGAAGAGGCAAGTGACTCAAGAGGCACAGTTCAGAGGAGAGTGTGTTGGGTGGTGATTTAGGGGAGGTGACAGCAGACGGTCCTGGAGAGGAAGATGAGGGTTGGCCCCTGAAGAGCCTTGGACACCCTTCATGGGATTCGCTACTTAGTCCTAGGACAACGGGGAGCTCCTGAGAGGTTTTGGGGAGGGGAGTGACATGTGGGAGGAGGATCTGCATGTGGTTTTGTGTCTTTCACATGGCCTTGAGTGTCTGGGCACATCCTTCCTCAAGAGAATGAAAACTGAGCAAGAAGTAATGTCTCAGGTACAGCCAGCCCACTTCTCCACCGCTTAGGGCTTTGCCGTATGGCTTTTATTTTGTGGTCCCTTTCCCTAACCCCAGTCTTGTCTGAGCTGACCCGTGGTTGGATACTCTCACTTTTCTTATCAACTCCCTCACCAAAGGCTTCAACCACCGGGTGGGTGTCAGGCAGGCTGTGCTGAATAGAGACTGGGAGGGGGTGGGAACAAAGGTGAGTCAGAGGTGGGCAGGGCAGACCCACCATGCCCTGGGGTATTAATGAGATCGTTAGCATTTACAGAGGGCTCACTCTCTTAGCCCATTTGGGCTGCTATAAAACAAATGTCATAGATTGGGTAGATTATCAACAACAGAAATTTATTTTTCATGATTCTGGAGGCTGGAAAGTCCAAGATCAATGTGCCAGTAGATTTGGTGTCTGGTGAGGGACCACTTTCTGGTTTGTAGATAGTGCCTTCTCTCCCTGTCCTCACATGGTGGAAGAGGTGACCAAACTCCCTCGGACCTTTTTTTATTAATATAAGGGCACTATTCTCATTCATGAGAGATCTTCCCTCATGACCTAATCACTTCCCCAAAGCCTCACCTCCCTAATATCATCTCTTGGGGCTTAACAGTTCAACATATGAATTTTTTTTTGGGGGGGACACAAATATTCAGACCATAGGACCCACCATACTATGTTAACTGAGCTGTATACACCTCATCTCATTTAATTTTCCACCAACCTCCTGGTTGGCAGTATTTCTACCCCTTACAGATGCTAAGTAGATATTCTGAGAGAGTGGTGACGCAGCTGGTGACTGGCACAGGTAGGGCTGGCACGCAGGAAGTCTGGTGCCAGAGCCCAAGCTCCCAGACGCTGTGCTGTCCAGCCACCTGAGTGCCTTGTGGTCACATGAATGTTCTGCAGCTTGGTCATTGCTCTTATTAATCATGACACGAATATAAACTCATTGTACACATTTTAAAATAATGGAAAACAGCAAGAAAATAAAAACCAACCACATGCAATCCAAAAAGCAGAGACAATGTGACTGCTTAAATCTTTACAAAATATTACATTTGTTCATCAAAATAATGATACTTGACACATTGTCTCTCTGGGATATTGGATTATCCAGGCTTCTAGTTGATTTTAGTTCTCTGGGGCTGGGATGGAGTGTGGGTCCATGGCACGGAGCTTGCTGGAATTCTAGCTCTGTCACTTACAAGTGGTGTGATTCTGGGGAAGTAAAACTCTTTGTAGTTGCCAGCACCCCCACTTTATTACCTTAGATCCTTCTACTATTTTGCACTCACCAGCCAACAGCCAGCTCATGTGCCTTCTGGCGCAGGAACCCCTCAGCCCCTGTGCATGGAGAGCTAGAGCTGAAAGCAATTGCTGGGTGCAGGAGTCACACATTCTCGAGCTCCATTGCCTTCCCATTGGGACAACTCAAAGGGGTGACCCATGCTGTTTGCAGAGCTTCCCTGTGGGACTGAGCCAGACTTACCCTCCATGGGACTTTGCTTGAGCTACACCTTTGCTGGCTACCTGCACTTCTTGGTTCCACTTCTTGCTACCCCACCACTTCTTCCTGGAAATACTTTTGTGAATCTTTGTCTCAGACAAACTGGAATGGATGGACATTCTACAGAATACCTGGCCAATACTTTTTCAAAAATGTCAAGGTCAACACAAGCAAAGAAAGGCTGAGAAAATATTTTAGCTTAAAGGAAACTAAAGAGACATGATCATTAAATGCAATCCCTGGTCCTGAATTGGATCTTGAACCAGGAAAAATAAATAGCTTATAAAAGATTATTGGGACGATTAATGAAATTTGAAGATGGACTGTGCAGGTAGTAGGATTGCAACAGTATTGAGTTTTGTGATTTTGATAATTGTACCATGGTTGTGTTACAGAATGTCCTCGTTCCCAGGACATAAGCACTGAAGTATTTACTGGTAAAGGTGATGAGGTTTCCAAATTACTTTCAAATGATTCATTTGAAAAACAATGGGAGTGGGAGGAGAAGAAGAATGATAAAGCAAGTAGAACAAAATGTAGCACTTGGAAAGTCTGGATAAAGAATATATAGGAGCTCCTTATGCTGTTATTACAACTTTTATTTAAGTTTGAAATTATATCAGAATATTAGATTGGTGCAAAAGTAATTGCAGTTTTGGACTGTGAATCTTAAATCATTATAACTAGGCTTAAAACATCTTTATTAATCAAAATAGGAATGAATACAATCAACACATTTTTGCCAACGAGAATAAAATAAATATAAAATAAACAGCAAGTAATAAGTCATTAGCAAAAAAATATAGAGTGAGAAATGCGCATTAAAATGATGTGTAACATAACCATATTTATTTAAGAATGTATTCCAATATCAAATGGCAAATTTCCACAATGCTAAAACCACAATTACTTTTGCACCAACTTTTATCTAAGGATCTGCTTTTGGAAAACCCGACCGAAGTTACTCCGTGAGCCTCGGTTTCCTCAATGGTTAAATGGAGATCAGGGTCTTTACCCTTATAGGCTGTTGCCAGAATTAAAATAGCTAATATCTGAGACAGGCCTTCTGGAACACAGGGCTGGAGATGCCTGCACAGTGCTCACCACACATATGACAGGGGCCTCCGCAAAACACTGTGATTCCCAGTTATCTCTCCGTGAGTCCATGCATGCTCTGTCACTCTGCTTAGCTCATCCCTTTGCAGAACCCTTCCCGCTCTGCAGCTGCAGTCAGTGATTCTCGTAGATTAAAAGAAATTCTGGGGGCAGGGTGGGGGTGGGGAGATTTTCCTGGGGAGATCAAAGAGTCAGCCTAACATGAAAGAAACCTTATAAAACTATATATATTAGGAACAAAACATAACGAAAAGAAAAACCCAATCTGGGAGCATGATCTATGTGTCAGAGTTGATATGTGCAAACTTCTGCAATCTGCTCTATAGAGTCGCCAACTGAGACAGGAATGTTGATTTGTCCAGAAAAAGCAGCCGCACAAAAGAGATTTTTATAGACTTTGGCACAAGGGTGAGGCAGGAACCAATCGAATGTTCAAGGCTTTGTGAAGAATCTCTAGGAACTGATGTGATTTTTTTTTTACCCTTACTTTTTATAAAACAGCTTTATTGAGGTATAACTTATGTTTGAAAATATTAATATATAGATATAATGCATACAATATGATGAGTTTGGACATACACATACACCTGCAATACCATGACCACGATCAAGGTAACAAACACATCCATCACCTTGTGCACTTTGAGGGTCCTTTGGGAGGTGACTAGGTCATGAGACTGGAGCCCTCGTTAATGGGATTAGTGCCCTTCTAAAAAGTCGTGGGAGCCCTCTCCATATATGAGGGTACAAATAGAAGATGGCCAACTGCAAACCAGAACAGGGCCATCATCAGATGCTGGACCTCCTAGTGCCTTGATCTTGGACTTCCCAGCCTCCAAAACTGTAAGAAATAAATGTTTTTGTTTAAGTTATCCACGCTGTGATAATTTGTCATAGCAGCCTGAACTACTGCTGGTTGGTCATCATAGGAAGATTTGAATGGTGGCCACTGTAGACCCTGAGGACGGAAAGGGAAAATCTAAGCCCTTGCTGTCCCCTTTTCCCTGCTTGGTGGCCTCAGAGTCAGTAGTCAGCTGCATTCCACTGCAGTCATGGCTGGTCGGCCCTGGGCTTGCCTGGAGACCCAGCCTTTCCCCACTTCCCAGTGCCCTGTTCCTGGGAGCTGTGCTCTGTGGCTTCTCTGGACTGGGTGTTTCCCAAGGGCGAGGACTGTCTCAGTCATCATGTCTTCCTGACATCCATCACAGGGCTTGGCACGTCACTGGCACCCAATAAATATTTGGTGAATGAAAATGAGGCACGAATCCCAGGCAAGACACAGTTGCTTCACCCTTTTAGACGGATGATTGGCTAGGACCTGCTATAATTTCACTTAGGTGTAGATACAGCTCAGTGTCCTCAAGGCAATGAGGAAATCTCTATGATTAGTTAATTTTTTTTGTTTTGGCAATTATAATAACAATTATGATAATATTATAAAAATTCTCTTTCACCCCTGAACATTCTGATTTGGATGTCTAAGGTAACTTAGTTTCTCCTTTTTGCTCTGTACTCTGTGGATATGGCCTTGATCCTCCAGAGCTCTGGTACGGGAGGGAGTTTGGAAGTCGAAACTCTTCAGATGGTTAATTTATTCTTTATTGGGACTGGATGGTGGATTCTCCGAGTGATTGTGAGAAGAACATGAAATTGGGGGGCAAAGAGACTGAGTCCCATTATGACGAAGGCATTTACTATCTAGGTAATTTTGGGTCAATCTCTAACCTCAGTGTCCACATCCTGAAAATGAGAATGACCATATCTACCACAGAGTCTTGTTCAGAATATTAAGGAACTATAGGAAAAATAGGAGATAGGGAGCTTAGGCCAATGAGGAAGGTATGTAATTAACCAAACACTGCTCCACAATACCTGTATCCTGCTATGGGTGCGTCCACGGGCTGCCATGGGAGCCCTAAGTCCCGAGCACCTACCCTGTGCCTTGAACTGTGCAGGGCAGAGGGGCCACCACTTTTCTGCCCACATTGTGTACATGCAACACTCTCTGCTCACTGCAGCTGTTGGGCCCTGGCTTAGGCTCAAGAGCCCTGTCGGCAGACAGTGATGACACCTCTCTCTTTGGACGTAGGGTCCTGCACACACATGTGAATTTAGCTTCTAGGGCATGTTAGTCACAGGAAGTAGAAAATGATAGCTTTCAGGAGGCAACAGCTGAATGGGTGCAGAAGGCACTGGCTTTGGACACCTGATAGAAACGTGTACTTTGCTCTTGAGGATCAAAACCTGTCCCTCTACTAAACCACATGACAAGGGGTACACGTTGTGACTGTGTTCAAAGGATTCAAATGGTAAAAGGGGCCAAGTTAGCGGCCAGGAAGGGAGGTGGCTGATTTGTCCTGTTGGATCCCTGGGCACCTGCCCCTGTGGGGATGAGGGTGATCCCAGGAGGGAACATTCAGATACCTGTGCCTGGGAGGGGGTGGGGTCAGGCCACAGGGCAGTTCCTGAGCCCACAGAGAAGGCGTGCTGAGTGGGGACTGAGAGCCCGGTGAGGTGTCAGATGATCTAAGCCAGTTCGCCCGCCTCTCACTGTGCCTCAGTTTCCTCATTTGAGAACATGGTGCTGAGCTGTGTTCTGGGCTTACTGAAAGTAAAAAAAAAGTGACAGTTATAAAGTTCTTTGATTACATAAATCACTAAATAATAGCATTTAATTATTTGTAATGTGTCTCCAGATCTTGGGATGAAAGCTGGGGAGGCACGTTATTAACTGGTTGTCAGGAACCTTTGTTCAGGTAATAGACGTAATTACTATATTAATTAGATACCGGCGGTGGAGAGGGGTGGAGGACTTCCCGTTCCTGCTTTTCCTTCACTTCCCAGGTCTTCCTAGTCATTCCAGGGTGGGCATGTGTGCCCACGGTTCTGAGCCCTTTTCCCCGTCTCGGGCACAGCCTGGGTGCCACCGTTGTCATCACCGGGGAGTGCATTGTGGGTGAGGGCTTCCTGGGCTTTTTGGGGTTGATGAGGCTGGTCTCTGCTGTCCCTGTGTATCCATCAGCAGCTCTAATTAGACTGTAAACATCCTTTTCCCTCCTCTCTAAGCTTGTTGCAGGTCATGTGGCCGATATGTAAATCTCAGCCCCAGGAGCAGCTTAATGGCTGTGGTGACCATAGGTGATAACTCAGGCTCCCCTATAAATGGGAAATAAAAACAACAAGCCATTACGAGGATGGTACGTCTGCAACCTGCGCGCAGCGCATCGTAAACTTGAGCGATTGCTCCGTGCTTGGCTGAGGACAGGACCGAGGAGGGGGCACAAGGTGGTGGGGGAGGAGATTTGTGCCCGGCAATTTCCAGGTGGTCTCTCCTCTCTCTATCCTGGCCCAGCCCAGCCACAGGTGCTGAAGAACTGCAACCTGCCCTGTCCAGAGCAAGCAGGAAGTGGCTTCTCATCTGGCTCCTTCTCCACCCGTGGGCGGGGGTTAGTGTTGCTGGTTGCTGGCCTCATTCTGAAGCTGGTGTGTGTGCTGGTCCTTCCTGGGGCCACTGCAGGCCTGTTGCCCCTCCCATGTTGAGCCACCAATTTTTTGGAGGGAGCATGACAGAGCGGAAATGAGAATACCATAAATGCGAAGAAGTTGGCTTGCTCTGGTCCTGCTGTATCCGAAGCTTCTGGAGCCCTGTGCGGCATAGATAGGTGCTCAGTAAAGGTTATTTTGAATGAAGCCATGAATGAATAAGTAAAATCTCTGGGTTGAGGGGCCTGGTCTGAATCCCAGCTCTGCTATTTACTAGCTATGGTAATGGGGAAAGTTGTTTAATCTCTCTGGACCTCAGTTTTCTCATCTATAAAATAAAAATCAAGTGCCTGTGTGTCTGGGTTGTCGTGAACTGAGTGGGGAACCTGCGGCCTCAAGGCCACACTGGCTCTCTGGATCCCCAAGTGCAGCCCCTCAACCAATTCCAAACTTCACAGAACAAATCCCTTTACTAAAAGAAACATTTCTGATGGAGAAGGGAGTGGAGAGATAGAAAAAAAAAAAATAGGGCATATGCCAAAATTGAAAATTGTACGTATGTATGGAGTATTCATGGGCTAATGATGGTTTGGTTTGGAAGGAGTAGGGGGAGGTGGGGAAGCAGGGAAAGACCAGGCTGGGCCAGGGGCTGAAGGGCTTACAGGCTGTTCTAAAGATGTACTTTTTTTCGAGGGCCCCTGGGAGCCACAGAGGACTATAAGCAGGAGAATGACATGGCTATATTTATGATTTGATGGGATTACTGTTGACTGACTGGTGAATGGTGCAGAAGGCTTACAAACGGGGCCCAGTAAACTCAGATTCAGATATAATGAGGTTAACTGAATGCAAATGACATCGTGACTCTGTGTCTGTCATCTCATTTACCCTCCGATGCAGCTCCAAGCCAAGGAGCTCCAAGGAATGACACAAACCTCTAAAAATGAGAAGAGTTCTAGTACCTGGAAAATTTCCAAGGACTACTTGGCAGCCTGTTCAGTCAGGAGGCATTCTGTTCCCAATGCCAGGTGAGAGAACTGGAAACTCTGACCCATTCACAGGGTCATATTGGTCCTGTCCACATGGTGTTGCTGTTGAACACCAGTCTCGCACAGCCCACTGGACCCTGTTCACTGAAGCAGTGATGGTCTTGCTGGCCTAAATCCAGCGGGGATTTCAGAAGTGAAGAGTCCCAGAATGGGCCAGACTTTCATTACAGCAAGAACCCAGAAGTTGGATTTCCACACCTATTTGTAGTATAAGGTAAATTGTCTCCAGAATGATTATTGAAGTCTTCTTCCTGATTTGAGAGTAAGGAGCTCCATCCCTTCTTCCATCCTGGGAGTGTGGATGGGAAGGTATTTAACCAGATCTAGGAAGACTGGGCTGGGGACATGCTTAAATGGTACTCCCACAGGAGGCCTTTCTTCACCCCTAAATTTAAGTTAGGGCACCTCTGTTATAATTACTCACGGTGTTCTGTGCTTTAATTTTTATCATGCTTCTCATGTTTCTTCTCATTGTTCAAGACTCAGTTTGCATACTGTCCTCTCTGAGGCTTTCCCAGGTACCCCTGAACAGAGTCTGATCCTCTCACCTGTGAGTTCCTGCAGAACTCCGTATACGATGCCACTATGGTGCTGGCCATAAGCCAGTGTGATTTTCACTGCCTCTGTGTCCTCCACCAGACTGTGAGCTCCTGGAGAACAAGGACTTAGTTTTATCCACTCTTATACTCAGGTGCAGCCCAAGCGGGCATAAAGTAATTGTTCAATAAACACTTGCTGAAATGGACATCAGACCTGAACAGGTCCTGAGGACACCAAATCCCCCAGGGGTGAAGAGAGAAACCACCTTTGCAGTTGCATGGTTATTTGTGTGATTATTTGCATAATGTTTCCCCTCTCTCCATAACTGGGAACTTCATGAATACCAGAAATGTTTTCTTCTGTATTCCCAGGGCCTGGTGCAAAGATGACTATGAACACGCTGTCAGAGGCAACAGTTCAAGCCTCAACTCTATTGCCAACTGTCTGGGCTGTGAGATCTGGGGCTAGTGGTCCAGTGTCTCTAGGCCTCTGTTTACCCATCTGGGAAATGGAAAGAAGAATATACCTACTTCAAAGGGATGTTGTGGGGATTATGTAACACGAAGTGTGGAAAAAGCAGCACAGGGCCTGGCATAGAACAAATGCGCACTGGGCAGTAATTTTAAAAGGTTTTACCTCCTTCTCTCCTTCCTCCCTCCCTTCCTTTTTTTCCTTTCTCCTTCCATGCCTCCCTCTTCCTGCTCACTTCCCCTCTCTCTCAGAGCATTGTGTGTATGTGTGTATGTGTGTGTGTGTGTGTGTGTGTATGTGGGTGCCTGCATATTATTTGTATGTGTGTGTTTTGTGTATATATGTATTTGTATATCTGTGTGTGGTTATGTATGTGTGTGCATGTGTGTGTTGTGTGTGTGATTGTGTGTGTGGTTCTGTATATGTGTACATTTGTAAATGTGTGTGTGTGTGCTGTGTGTATGTGTGTGGTTATGTATGTGTGTGTGTGCTGTGTGCATGTGTGTGGTTATGTATGTGCGTGCATGTGTGTGTTTGTGTGTATGTATGTGTGTGTACCTCCTCTATGGGAGCCTCTGGCCCCCGAGGGCTAGGAATGTGAGTAAATCTTGGGAGGAGGAGTCTGTGCTGCCAGTTCAGGGGCTGCACCGCCTGGGAGCCTGGCCCTCGCAGGGCATGTGAGGACAGTGCCGCTCCAAGCTGTCCTTACCTGCCCTGGCAGCAGCTCCACCCCACACGCCATGGGCAGGGAAGGAGGGCCAGATGCCCACGCGCATGAATCTGTCTTGAGCCTGTGTCATCCTGGGTCTTCTGTGACTCCTCCTGGCCTCGAGGCTTGGCAGGAGAGGGTCACAGAGGGTAGAGAACAGGGCAGTCGAGGAGGCATCCTTCACTTTCTCAGGTGCTGATGAAGGGCATTTGTCGGGATGACCTTGAGGATGCCACTCACTAGTGACCTTGGCAGGTTGTTAAGCTCTTGGTGCCTCAGTTTTCTTCTCTATAGAGTGGTAATTTTTTAATTGAGAGTCTTAAACTCAAACACATAGCCAGGCCAGGGAGCCAAATGAGTAAAGCAGGCTAATTTAAGACTGTAGGGAAAATATCTTGACCCAAAAGGGAAGATATTATTTAACTTCAGCCAACTGTTGTCATAGGAGAAGTTGATCTCAGAACTTCAGCCTTTAGATTATTCAAGAGAAAGCAGAAATCTGAATTTGTGCATGAAATATTGTATTTTTTTTATGTTGATGAAACATTAAGATTTTCTTAAAACACTGTGTGGTATAGGTAAAACATCTCTATGGCCCAGATATGGTGGTCAGGCTACTAGTTTGTGATCTCTGCTGTCGAGAAATTGGCACAGTGTTGGGCATATACTAAACACTAAAGTATATATATGTGTATAATATTTTATGGCAGCAGTCCCCAACCTTTTTGGCACCAGGGCCTGGTTTCATGGAAGACACTCTTTCCATGGCCAGAGGTGGGGGAGGGGGAGGAGGGGGGGCTCAGTGATGGGGAGCAACTGCAAATACAGACGCGGCTTCACTCACTTGCCTGAAGTTCACCTCCTGTTGTGTGGTCCGGTTCCTAAATTTCATGGAAGACAATTTTTCCATGGACGGGGTGGGTGGCAGGTGGGCAGAGCTCTGTGGCCCGGTTCCTAACAGACCATGGACTGGTATCAGTCTGCGGCCCGGGGATTCGGGACCACAGTGCTATGTCGTATGTGTGTGTGTGTGTGTGTGTGTTTGTGTATTAATATATGAAATCAGATGCTACTTGCCCTGAGGATGTAAGAAGGAGAGAACTGGGGAGAGGGAGAGAAACAGAAATGAGATGTGGAGGGGAAGGTGTCCTGGAATAGCCTCTGTGGGGCTTGGGGCAGTGAAGGGAGAGATTCGGTTGGTCTTGGTCTGATCCCAGTTTGGAACCCCCAGGACACACCTGGCTCCCACTTCTCTACTGATGCAGGTAAAAACCAGCCTCAGTGTTGTGATGGGGGCTCCCAGGGTGTCTGAATCCTTCCTTCTCAACTGGGATCGGAGAGTAGGATGGGCTCCGTGCACAAGTAAGCACCCTTCCCCACTCCATGGCCACCGAGCAGCAGGACATGGTGTCTTCAGAATAAAGGGGTTCTGTCCAAAGGGGAGGGGTTTTTGAGTTGCTCAATTCAGCATTTGATGTCCCCAGACTAAGCCAGATGCTCCTGCCCCAGATGGGATAACAGATACCACCCAGCGCCTTACAGGGCTGGGCCAAGGTGGGGTGGGGGATGCCTGTCAGTGAGCTCAGCTGCCCGCCTGCTGACACATTCCTTCCAGTGCTGCTTAATCAGTGTCCAGGGAGCTGTCATTGCCCTGGGCAAGTGACTCAAACTTCCTGAGCATCATCTTTAAAATGGGCATAATAATCCTTGGCTCTCACGTTCGAGAGGACTGAGTAGTGATGCCTGTTCTTTTCTTTCTCCACACCTTGCATTTGCCAGTGTCGCATGGCTCTGATCACCACATTTGTTTCACCAATGTGTGTCCAAGCCTTCCCAGAGGTCCACCTGACCCTGTTCCTTCTCCCAGCATCCACCTGGGGGCCTGGAGAGGAAAGGCCCAAGAAGTCTCTGGCCTCTAAACCCTTATTCACTCAGGGCTCCTGCTGGTATGTGTACATGTAGACTTTAACATGTTGCTTCATTTGAGTTTAGGCCTCTTCGGATTTAGGACTGGCAGAGAGACAGCGGGCCCACTTCTCAACTTGCTTTAATCGGGTGAGGTCGGTCGGGTGTGTGGTTGGGTCTGGTTCCCCCACTTTCTGGGATCCACATTTGCTTGTTTATACTGGGGGGCTGTACAGTGTGGAATTAAGAGTGTGGACATAGAGTCAGGCAACCTCTGTTCCAACCCCAGATCTGCCATTTACAAACTGAGTATCTTTGGGCAAGTGGCTTAACCTCTCTGAGCTTCAGCTATAAAATAGGCAGATAATAACGTCAACCTCCACGGCAGAAGAGATGTCAGGAGGCAAGAAGATGATACACAGAACATGGCAAGTAGAAGCACTCAAGGTTCTCAAGGTCATACCCTATGTTGATGTAAATTTATCATTCAGTCAATAAAGTTTAGCCTTTATTGTTTGATGATATCCAAATCAGAAGGAAAATAATTCTAGAAGTCTTCAAATCCAGAACAAACAATAACAGATGATTAGAAAAACAATGCTTTTCTTCTTAATATTTCAGGGCATGCTGCAGACAGACCCTCAGACCCCAAGGACGTTGAGCAGAGGCCTGGGCTGGGCTGTGGGTTCAATGGAGGGGGGGGATTGGTGGTGTTGAGCAAATGGGAAGATTATCAGGAGAATCCAAGAGGGGCAAAGGGTGGGGAGGTTATTGTGGAAATGGGCAAAAACTTCAGAGAAGAGAAGCCAAGGTGGGAATGGGTAAAATGTGCATAAATTAAGCTGAAAATACTTTCTGAGCATTTACTATGATTCTAGGCACCTGAGGCAGTGGTAGACAAGATGAACGTGGTCTGTGATCCACTCACGGGGCTCACAGACCGTGCAGGAAGACAGGCACTGAGCAGGAATTACAGATGTGGAGAAAGCTACAAAGGGAAAAGTTCAGGGTGCTATCAAGTGTGTACAGGACATCTACCAAAGTCTGGTGCAGAGTCTTCCAAATGAAGCTTGCTGGTGCTTTAAACAGTAATAATAAAAATAAATAACAATTACCGAGGGCTCACTATCTCTGCCAGGCACTTTGCATGTATGATCTCATCATATCCCCAGACGAAGCCATTAAAATAGATATTTTAAAGAAGTTGTGCCTCTGGGAGGTGGAGTAATGCTTGCTGTCACTTGGCCATCAAGTGTTGGAGTCCAGTTTGGGCACAAGACCTCACAGTGGCACCGTGCATGGACACAGAGAACTCTCGCCTTTAACTAGCCCTGCGTGGAGGTCAGCAACCTGAGTGTAGCCAAGGAGCAGCCTCAAGCTTCTCTCTCTTCCTCAAGGGCGTACATACGTTCTCATAAGGCAGGAGGAGAGACCCTGAGAAAATGGGCATACTTTGAAGGAGTGACTGGCAGACAAGAAGGAAGTGAGAAAGGGCCATTTTCATCTCCTCCCTTTGGTGGTGACCTTGTTGTCTCTTTCCCTTAGGGAAGCACAATCTCTGCATTCATTCAAACTTCCTGGGCATTTATTTCTCTAGGAGGCTCATACCATCTATGGAGTTGGGTCTCCTATGGCTGTGTTTTCAAGTTTCCCTTTTTATTTGGCATCAGTTGAGGTTGAGGAGGTGTCTGAGGTCTGTTCCTCTGAAGATTGAGGGATGAAAGAAGTCACCTGATGTCCAGCTCTTTGTGCTGCCACCTTAGGTTTCATGGAGTATCCTGGGCACTGGCCCCCAGATTCAGCTAATAAGGAGGAAGCATACTTTTGTGGTCCTTCCAAAACTTGGACAAAGTCAGAGGCCCATGGGGGAGAAGCAACAGATTCATAACATAAAATCTTCTAGGACTTACGAATAGCATGAAGCCTGGTTGCTAGAAGCGTGCTTGGTGTCAGAAGTTCTTTTCTGTCTAGACCCTGCAAAGATATTTGCATGCACGATGTGGCAAAGATGTCCTAATGATATTCTATCGTCCAGGCAAAGTGAAGGTTGAGAAAAAATTTTTACTGGGCCTGGCTGAACCTGGGAAAGGAGAAGAAGAGGTACAAGGCATATTTATAGAAGCAAATTGGACAACTCCTCCTCTTTGTGGTTCTGAATGTTCAGACACCTTAAAAAAAACAAAACAAAACACAACTTCTGTTTTCCATCTTCGACTGGAAGTGGTCAGGACGAAAACTGAAAGTGATGGCATCTAGGAGTGAAGCTGACCTCTCTCTAGTGGAGTCTCCTATCTTGGTTGGGCCAGGATGAGACGCAGGTGCTGGGTCAGCGTGGGGAAGACCTCGTAAGACAGCCCAACACTTAGTTGCATGTTCAACAAGAATTGATTGCTACTCTTTCTATGCCAAGACTTGTTCTGGGAATTAGACATTCAGAGATGGTAAAGATGTAGTCATTCCTGATCTCTCAGGATCTCAGGGACTGATGACAGGGCAAATACATAGTCAAATAAAATATCCCAATCTTAGGACAAAAACAAAGGTCTCTATGAAGTGCTTTGGTTTCGCAGGGAGGAAGAACTATTCTGCTGGGTCAGGGAAGGTAGTCAGAAAATCTTCAAGAGCTTTGATTTAAACACTAAAGAATGTGTAACCCGAATAAATCTTGGCATCCCACATGGCTCAGTCTGATTCTGGTGTTGTAGCATAAGAGACAGTAAAAAATGTAAACATGATTTTTGGAAGTAGTTCAAGCTTTTATTAAGTTTCTGGAGGAAGTTCCAAATGGGGAAGGGCCACTCTTATAAATACCCTCTCCTTATAGCTCCTCCACTGAATATCTTCTATGTGGAGGCTCCCTGAAATTCCCTCTACGTTCCAGTCCTACCAATGCCACAAGTCTCTCTGACCCTCAGCTCTCTTGTATTTTTAACAAACATGTCTCCCCCACGTTACCTGCCCCTCAGCTGGCTCCATGTCTGCATTCTGTAGGTATCCTTATGAGGAATGTTGCTCCGATTCTGCCTCCTAAGGAAGTAGGGAGGGGAGAGGATCCTGAATTCTCACATTTTAATAATTTTCATTTCTATTAGAAGTTAAGTTGGGTTCCTGTAAGATTTAAAGGTGAGATTTAGGAGAAAGGCCACCCTGGCAAAGGGGCACCTCTTCTTAAGGCTTGAAAGCATAAAAGAAGACACTATGCAGGAGAGAGCAATTAGATGTGAACAGAACTGGAGATGCACATACATAAACAAGTGAGAGGGAGACAAGTTTGGAGAAGTCAAAAGAGATTGGATTGTGACCAATGTTGAGGACAGTGACTAGGAATCTGGACTTGATCCCGAGAGTAATGGAATCCATTGAAGGTCTTTTGAATGCTTCTTTTTAATTTGGGTAAGATGGGATCAGATTTGCATTTTAAGAAGGTGGCTTGTGAGAAGCTTGGGTTGGATGGAGAGGGAAGCTGGTAGCTAGAAAACCAGTCAGCAAACTGTTGTAAAACCCTGAGCATGGGACCTGAATTGGTGCGGCCATGGAGATGGGCAGGAGGGGTGCATGTCCAAGCTGTTTTGAGTTGGAACAGGCAGGGGAGGTGGCTTCACCTGCTTCCCAGTGCCTGCCCAGTTGCCAAGGTGGTCGTGAAAGAAGGCACCAGGCACAGAACACATGCACACCCTGCTCCTCGGCACGCAATTTGTGAGTGCAGTGGGGTAATTGTACTTGTAATTAATTACAAGTCCAGGCTTGGAATCCTCTTTCTGAAGACATACAGCAATGGACTCAGAACAAGCATCTGGGTGGGGCTTACGCACATTCCCTGCTTTCCCGGCCACTTCCCACACAGACTCTGATTTCCAAGGACCAACCTGGCAGTACTGCACTCTTTCTCAACTCGTTGTTCCTCCCTGCCTGGCTTAAAATCTAGGTGGAAGCAGTAAGGATTTTTCTTCCCCCCCACCAAGAGTGCATTCAAGAGCATGGTGGGTGAAGAGATACGGCCTCCTGAGGCCAACAATCAGGATTCAAGTCCACACTCCACCAGGCGTAATGAGTCACTTCACCTCTCAGAGCCAGTTTCCTCATCTGCAAAATGGAAAAGAGTGCCTGCCTTAAATGGCTGTGAAAATTATATAAAAACCCCAGCCTTGTGCTTGACACATAGGAGATGCTCAATAAATGTTTATTTCCTTCCACTGAATTTTGGCTTCCAATGTAAGCCTCAAGTCATTGCTTAGGTGGATAAGCAACTGTGTATGGACCAATAAAGAAAGGAAATGATAGTTTTTCATAGATGAGGATATTGAGACACAGACAGGGTACACGTATATATGTCTCAGTGGCTGTAGAATATGATTGGTATGGCCTTATAGCCAGAACTGTGGCCTGCTTCAATCTGGATCCTACAACTTGGTCTACTTCAAGCTGGATTATGACTTCTGGTTCCAAAGGACTTTCAGAACCAATGTTCTGAAACATGCAACACTTCAGCTGACCGTGGGGCTGGAAGGTCGGATTCTAAGGGATGCCGTAGAAAATTTGTGTTTCTGAGCATCAAGCTTATCTTCTGCCCTCTCAGCTGGAGTGACTGGCCAAGAGGTCCCCTTACCAGGTTGATCCATAAGAGTTCATCATGGACTTTGATGAAGATGGGACCAAACTGTGTTGTAGCAATTGTGTTGTAGAAGGAGAAGAGCAGGAAGGAAGGGAGGAGCCATACCCCAGGCTCTGAAAGGGAGACACTGGAGGCCTTGGTGGTACAGCTCTCAGGCTGGGGACTTAATGACAGCAACCTTGGGGAACCTTTTTCCTTCTGCCATGAGGGTCAGCTGAATTCTAGAACATTGTATTAGTATGGGGCTTTATATCTTCCAGATACTTAACTTGCACAATTCAGCTTTGAAATAAAAAGAAAGAGAAGAAATAAAAATTTTAATACACACATGATTTTGGCCATTATCCTACTCAGTGAGTGTAGGCACAGAGTAAGAACATGGGGGATGGGGAGAAGGGGATCTGTCAGCGGGGTGTCAGCTAGCTTCGAGTCCTTGTGCCTCTCTCCGCTGGGTGCCTTGCAGCACCAGGTGTGATTCTGGTGGCTAACAATTTGAATATTTTCATGCAACATCGCCCCACATGCATGGTCATCTTATCGTCTAGTGCTCAGGGGAAGAAGTAGTGCTCTGTTCCAACACTGGAGGGAAAGTCTGGCCTCATGGATAGATGGAGCAAAGGTGTGTAAATCTCCAGTAAGGATGCTGTGATGGTGATTCATGATGCTCACCAGCCCCTGGTCCTTTTCTCCTTCTGAGGACACAGAAGACTGAACAATTTTGAGCTTGGGTGGGGCAATATGACAGGTTCTAATCAATAAGTTGTGAGCAAAAGTGATGTGTACCACTGCAGGGTTAAAGTAGGCAATTGCTGGCATAAGAGCCTCCAGAGCTCTTTTCCCTCTGGCATGGCAACCGCTGGTGGCTGCTTTGCAAGCCTGGGTTCCCGAGATGATATGCCAAGCGGAGCCCTCTGCCTACCTGTGTGAGAAACACGCAGCACTATATGGAGAGAAAGCTTTGTGGTTTCATCTGAGATTCTGGGCTTGTTTGTCACAGTAGCATAACCCAAACTACACTGACGGATACACAGAGTTTTAAAGGGGAATTTTGGGTACACATGATTGTCACCTTATGCTGTGGCTTTGGAATCTCCAGCCCTGTGGCTCCACTAGACTAGTAGCAGGCCTACCATTTATAGAACCTTATTGTGTTCTAAGCACTGTGCTTCGTGTGTCAACTGCATTATCTCATTAAATGCTTATTACTACCCTATGAGAGTGATACAATAATTTTCATTTTGTAGGTGAGGAAACGAGCTTAGAGTGTGGGCAGATACCTTGTCCAAATTCCTAATGGCAGAGATGGATTTTAAAGTTGGGTTTTTCTGATACCAAATCCGGTGCTCCCTCCATTCTATCATCTGTCCTTGCAGCTTCAGAGCTAGGTCCCCTCGAGATGGAAGGCTAGGCAGCTGGGGCTTTGGCAGTAGAGCTGGGCCACCAGGCCTTGGCCACGCTGGTTCCCGCCTAGTCCCTGCTGTGTGCCAGGCCTCCAAGCACAGCCACTTAGCCCACGCTCCCTCCTACACTAATGGTATTTATTCTCGCCACCCTGGCAGGGTGTTCCACTGTCTAATTACTGTTTAGAAACCTCCGAAGGTGGAAAACATGATGTTAAGTGCTTAATGGTTAAAGGCTTCATGTCAAGTCTAGAGTGGAGTGGATGACCTGGGGTTGTTGGTGCAGGACAGGGTGGAGAAAAAGGGGTTTCAGGCCAAAAAAGGTGCATTGTGTCAGGGCAGGGCAGGGCAGGGCCAGAGGCCCTGGCAGTGCCTATCCAGGCTGAAGCCAAGACTCCTCTTATCTGGGTCATGTGGCTGTGGGGAATGTCACCCACCATTGTCGCCTCTGGCTCTTCTCTGGTGCCAAGCCCTTGCTTTTGCTTTATTATCACAAATACGACAAGCCATTTATTGAACATGTACTACATGCCAAGAAGCTGGCTAAGTGTCTGACAGTCACAATTTCCTTCATGCTTCACCACCGTGAAATAGGCTCTTGCTCCCTTTTGGCACCTGAGGCTGCTGGGGAATGTGCCTTGTTCAAGGATGCACAGCTGGCGAATGGCAGTGGAGCCTGGGCTCCTAAATCCCACCCAGCCACTTCTCTCTTTTGAATAAATTTGGAGCAACAAAGTCAGGCATCTTGGGAGTCACAGTGATATGCCCCTGAGACCTCAAACCCTGTGCCTCAATCCCCTATACCTTTTAATCTGTCTGAATCATGATGCTCACTTCATTAAGGTGGGAATTGTGAGTATACATAGAAAGCATTAAATTAGCATCCTTCCTGAAGATTCTTAGGTCTTAGCTTAAAAAGACAGTTCAGTGATGGTCCTCTCTACCTGAGACTTAGGAATTCATTGCTCTCTTGAATATTTTCCAAGATGGGGAGCTCACCACCTCTCAAGGCAGCCCTTTCCCAAGTTGTACAGTGCTCTGTCTCTGAGAGCTTCACCGGAGTCAAGGCAGAGGCAGAGGAACAGCCCTTACCCCCAGGGGATGTGGGAAGAGTAGGAGGAGGGGCGAGGGGTGGGCATTAATGGCTGCGTCCTGGTGGGTGTCCAGGGGGGCACGCCTGTGACGGTGATGACTGGATGGTGCCAATGGGCCATTTCCCTAATTGGAGTTAATGACACTATCTGGTCTGACTTCCATCCACCTCTGCTTTCCCTTGCGCCACATCTGGCCGAAGCCCTGCTCTGAATGGCGAGACCTGACCTGCCGATATCCCAACTTGTCCAGCCAACTCTGGCTGGTCCTGGAAGCTGGGCAAAGGGTGTGCCTGTGTTCTGAGGGCCTCCAGACCAGGAGTTGCCCTGGATGTGCGTGAAAGCCTGGTTTCCTTCCAAAGTAGGTTGGTCATTGTCTGAGAGCAGAGGCCTCCCTTGACCCAGATAATGGTCTGGACCAGAATTCACCCCTCGCTGGGACTCGACAGGGCTGCCGGGGGCCAGAGGACAGCCAGCCCACGGGAGGGAAGGGGACACACTGACAGACACAGAGAGAGGCAGAGAAGTACAGCTGCATTGGCAGAGGGAGGCACAGAGAATCGGACTGAGCAATAGGGCAGGAGGGAAGGAGGGAAAGAAGGAAGGAAAAAGGGAAGGAAGGGAGGAGAAAGGGAAGAAAGAAAGAAAAGAAGTCAGGGGAGAGAGGAAGCAATGGCATATAGTGTCACAACTGCGCCTTCTTTTGGAGGGCCTGGCTCCTCAGTACCATCCTCCCCTCTCCTCCCTCCCTCCCTCCCTCCATTCTGTGCTAGTTGTAGGGACTTTGACTCTGGGACTAGAAGCAAAGTCCGAGGGGGCAACTGGGAAGAAGAGCAGAGGGGTGTTCTGGCTGCACCACTTGGCTGAGTCACTTCAGGCACGTGTCTCAGCATCTCTGAGCTGTAACCTTGGCCATGAACGGAGATTCCTCCCTCCTCAGCTACCCTGTGTTGTGCATGGGAAGCTCCCGGGGATTCCAGATGAAAGTTTGGGTCACACTTCCCAGATGGAGGCCTGTTGGGCCAACGCTGGGCTTTCACGCTGTGGGCAGCCATCAATGAGCAGAGGCCCAGCACTCAGGAGCACCTCCGAGGGTCCCAGAGCAGCTCCTGGGGGCAAAGGGTGCTGAGAGAGGAATGGCGCGTTGGGGTGGGGGCTGGTGGGAAAGCACTGTGGGGTGAGGGTGCCATTTCCTGAGCATTCCACCTCGTGTGTCTGAGTGGTACACCTTTCATTGACTCCAAGTGGCTTCTGTCATCCCCATTTTGCAGATGAGGAAACTGAGGCCCAGAGAAGCTCAAGTCGCACCCAGTGTGTGGGGTTGGGGTGGGAATATGGTGGGTTCAGGTACAAAAGCAGAAAAATTATTTTTCCCATGTGAGAGGTCCAACGCTCTCAACCCACCAGTCCAGCCCAGAGCAGGGGCAGCCACTGTCACCTGGGCAGAAGGGAGGCAGAGGGGCAGTGGAGAGTCTGCTCTGGGCTCTGGCAGGGTTCAGCAGGAGGGACTCCCGGGGCAGCCAGCAAGAAGCCACTGGTCCTCCTGCCCTCACCCTCCTCTCACTGTCCTCTGACGAGGGCTGAGGGCTGAGCGTGATGCGGCCATGCAAGGCCTGGGGGATTGTGAATGTCCCTCCTCCCCCTTCTGGGCCTCGTTGCTTCCAGTGGCAGAGAGAAGAGGTGGGACTGAGTGCCTTGCAGGACTGCCACCTGGATGTGAAGCTGTTTGTCAGGTGGGACCACCCTGAGAGTGGGAAGAGGGAGGCCCCGAGGCCGCTGACCTTGGCAAGTTCACAGATGAGAGCAACAGACCTTACATACGTAGTCACCTAAGTTCCAATTGTGCTAAGTGCCATGAAGGAAAAGCACAAGAGCCTCTGAAACACTATGACAGGGTGACAACGTAGACTGAGCCTTAATTTAGAAGGAATCCCCAAGGAAATGACAGCTCACCTAAGACAGAGAGGGTGAGTAGAAGTAGTCAGTGTGGGAGAAAGAATGCTCTAGACAGAAGGACTAACAGGGACAGACACTGAGGCAGGGAAGAGTTAGGAGTATTTGAGAGCTGTGCCAAGCTCTTCCCGTGCATGATTTTACTTAACCCCAGTAAAACTCCCCGTGAGCGCTGTCGATATCCTCACCAAAGAGAAGAGAAAACCTAGGGAGAGGGACCCATACAAGGTATATTTTTTGATGGTCCACATTTATTCTCATCTCTTTCCATGCTCTTGCCTGAATCTCAGGGACCAGAAATCTGATATCCACCTTCCAGCATGTTCTGTCCTCTAGAGTTCTCCATGTGATCAGTGTTTTCCAGCAAGATGAACTCGTGCAAGATTTGCAAGGCAGAAGCTCCCAGAAGCTGTTCTTTCTCCTCAGGCAGCGATGGCAGACATGTGAGCCCTGCCTGTCACCTGCCCGGACTACAAGGAGGGCAGCTGTGATGGTCAGCAGTGGCTTCCTGTCACCTCCTGACCTCCGCATGAGGCACATGAGGAGGAAATGGTTGAGTTTCTGCAGCATGGCTATGCCAGGGACAGACGCCGACTCTCTCCTCCAACTCTCCCAAAGGCTTTGTGAGAGCTCAATTCCCTGAGTTAAGCTCCTTTCTGCCTGAGTTGCCTGCAGCACTTTCTGTATTCTAGACTGCACCTTGGCTGATACAAAAGATAGGAAACTTGCCCGAGGTCACACGCTAACAACTGGAACTACAAGTCAGACCCAGTTCTGTCTGATTCCAGGGCCCACATTTTTTTTTTTTTAACTTAAAAAAACCCATTTAAAAAATTGTGGTAAAATACATGTAACAAAATTCACCATGTTAACCATATAAAATAAATGTTACCGTATTAATCGTTTTTAAGTGTATAGTTTATTAGCGTTAAGTATATTCACATTGTTGTGCAACCAGCACCACCATCTTGCAAAACTGAAGCTCTGTACCCATTAAACTCCAACTCCTTATTCTCCCTCCTCTCCTCCTCCCCAGCCCTGGGCAACCAGCCTTCAGACCTGGCTGAAGGTAGTGATGTGAGATTTACTTTCCTGGGTCATTGTTCCAGTCCACAGGGTAAATGTTTGCAGGGTTCATGCTGAAGCATTTAGGGGAATAAACTCTTCACAAGCAGCTTCAGATACTTTGGAGGAACTTGTTCAAACAATTATATGTCAGTTACAAACCAATCCACTCCACTCATCCGTCCCTTAACTGAGGGGCTAGTTGGTGGTAACACTGCAGTGGTTGGCTGGAGCCACAGTATGTGTTCTGGAGCAAAAAAAAAAAAAAAAAAAAAAAACAAAAAAAAACAAACACTGTAGTTCGTTTATTTCTGATGCATTTCACTTTTGCTTATTCAGACTGGTTTTTCCCATTAGCCTGTGCTTATGCAGTATCTGGAATGAACTTGAACTCACTTGTATTTTGGTTCTCACAGCAGCCACTGGGCTCTAAGTGACAAGCTGCCCTGGGAAGGGTGTGCCAGCTGAGTTGAGGGGCATGCTCACCTGGAATCTGTGAGTCCCTTTGAGAGGGCCTGGGGTGGTGTCTGCTGTGAGTTAAGATGATAAACACATGATCTCTTCTAACCAGGCTCCGGGCTCTACATGTCTCCCATCCAAGGAGGCTAGTTGACCAAAAGAACTAAGAAAGTGTGAGTAGTACACGAAGAAATGAATAGGCAAGAAGATTGACCAGCTGTAAGCTCAATGGTCACATCAGTTATCCGTTCTGTGTACAATACCTCCCCAGAACTTAGTGGCTCAGGGCAATGACTTATTTGGCTGGGTGGATTTTCTGCTGGTCTCCTCTAGGCTCAGCATGTGGTTCTATTCAGTTGGGACCTGGGTTCAGCTGGGCCAGCTGGGTTTCCTGGGCTTCTCTCTAGGGCGTGGGTCACCCTGATCTTCCTCCAGGCAAAGCAGTCTCAGGGGAGCTGTCCCACTGGCCAAAACAAGTCCCATGTTCAAGACCAGAGTCACTGTAGGGGAGGGGGCTGCACCAGGGCATGTGGTCACCACTCTCACAATCTCTCCTAACAGTCTGTGCAACATTTCAAAGATTTATAACTGCAGGTTCACTGAATCATATAATGGTGGTGATGAAGATGCTGATAATAATCATAACACTATTATTAATAATATATATCATTTTAGTGCTTATTAAGTGTCAGGGGCTTAAATAATGCATTCAGTAATTTAATCTTCACAGTAATTCTGTCAGGTCAATATCCCACTTCCTGTTTACAGATGAGGAAACTGAGGCTAGGAAAGGTGAATTATGTTCCTCTAAGTGCATCTAGTGGCTGCAGTTCTTCCTGAAGTCGGAGAGGCATGGCCTCAATCTTCCCACTGTGGCCAAGAGGTCTTTGCACAAAGTTAAATCACATTTCCAAAGGAAGTCCTTGGACTTGCTAAAGTGTAAGCAGCTTTCACCGAATAGCAGTCTGATGCACTGGGCGTAAGTGAATCAGAGACACGAGGCTGATGTTTGTCTCCATCTGCACAGGGGTTTGGCAGTTTCCAAGTCCCCTTGGCAAGCAGGACTCGGGCCCTGCCAAAACCCGGGGCTCTGGCATAATCACACGGTGCATCGGGTCAGGCCAGGCCTCCAGCCCTCCTGCTGTTCCAATCAGCCTCCGGCCCCTTGTGGCCTCTCCTGCAGCTTCTTCCTGCCCTTGAGCTCCAGGGATAGAATGGCCCTGCCACATGTGGGAGCAAGATGGCCCAGGGCAGGGGTTCCTGGAGCTCTGTCAGGGCGGCAGTCCCCTGGGTGCCAGGAAACCCAAGCCTCGGAAATTGTGGCGGCAGGGCCCATCTACGGGGCGTGCTGTCGGGAAGAAGCTCTGCTGAGGAGGAACTTGGCCGGATGGGACGGGGAGGCTCACCCAGGGCCGACAGGGAGGCGACCTCATCTGATTCCTTTAAGATCATGGGATGTTCATCTGAGAAAAAGCAGGTTGCAGGCTGAAAGAGTCTGGAATGGACCTGATTAATTAGGCTTTTCTTTTCTTTTCTTTTTTTTTTTTTTAAATTGCAAAACTTCTAAGAACCTTTAATATTCTGATGTGACCATCCAAGAAGGGAAGCAAGGGGTGCAGCAGATTCCAGCTGTCTGACAGTGGAGGATTCTACTCAGCATTCTGTGGGGCTGGAGTTCTGCAGAGGGCACTGAAAGAATGTGCTGTCCCTGCACGCCCAGAATACAAGCTCCATGATGACAGGGACCTCCTCTGCCTTATTCTCACCCCTAGAGTCTAGTACATGAGAGTAGCCGATAATATTGGGAAAATAAATAAATGTGTAGATGAATGCAAGACATTCACAGAATCGATTCCTTCCTTCCTTCCTTCCTTCCTTCCTTCCTTCCTTCCTTCCTTGCTTCCTTCCTTCTTTCCTTTCCCTCTCTCTCCCTCCACCCTCCCATTTTTTCCCCTTTCCTTCCCTTCTTCCTTTCCTTTTCTCTTTCCCTCCAGTATTTATCATGGCACTGTGCTAGATCCTAGGAACACAATAAGGAAACAAAACAGGTCTGTTGCATGCTGATTAATTAATCAATCCCAATTTTTCACTGCAGGTAACTGATTTTTGCCCTGGTAGCTGGAGAAGGGTGAGAGGCTGGGAGCTGCCCAGACCCCCAGGGAGCTACAGGGAAGCTGTCCCCCGCAGTGGCCGGCTAGCTGCTTGTCTGTCACAGTCAGACTCAGGCTCCTTCTCCCTCCCCCATAACACCCCTTTATACTTCATTGTCCTGGAGACCTCACAGACCCCTGGCAGAGCAGCCCCCAGCCCCCACCCTTGGTGCTGTTGAGGCAAAGCCTGTGAGCTCTGGGAGAGCAGAGCCATGTCTGTCTTACCCACCAGGGAATCCCCAGGACCTGGCAGGGACCTAGCATCAGTGAATATTTGATACACGATGAGGCCTGGGATGAGTGCTGAGTGAAGGCGTAGACACAACAGGGGCAGTGCCTGAAGTTCTGGGGTGCCCAGAGTTCTTGATCATGGTTCCAGCTCTGAAGCTCCGGATGTGGCCTCTGTAAGGACTGCAGAATGTTCCTCCCAGACTCCCTTACTGACCCCGAGTTGGAGCTCAGCCAATGTGCCCCCTTCTCCCCTTATGCTCAATTCTTTTGCTGGGGATCCAGAAAGATCTCTCTTCTCCATTGGGAGGCTTGCAGGTGCTCTCAGGGAAAAGTGGGGTTGTTCTCTCTGGAAGGAGAAAGCTTGCATAGGTTCAAGGTAGCTGATTCCCTCCTCCCCCTCAGCTGAATGCTTTGGGTCTCAGAGACTTAGGAGGTTTCTGGGACCATCCCTCAGCCCACGTTGGCCCTGAGCACCTGCATCTGGTTGTGACCGTGGTTGGCTCCCACAGATGCTGGGGCTGGAGTCCCCTTGCTGGATTCAGGGCAAGGAGCTGAAGACATGGGGGTGTCAGCATGGTATGAACTTGAGCATGGAAACCTGTTTTAACCACAGGAGTGTGGCGGTTATGAGAAGAGGGGATTCTGGGCTTCCCCCAGCATTGAACACCCACAACAGGGTGTTGTAATAGGGCTTGGCCCCGTGCTCATGCCTTACACAGTCCCGCAAGACAGGGGTTGCTGCCCCATTTTACAGATGAGGAAACTGAGTCTCAGTGGACACAAGTGACATGTCAGAGTCCAAGTGGCTGAATGGGGTTTGAAATCAGGTGTGGCTGCATCTGAAGCTCAGGTGATTTCCAGACAGCCCTGTTGCCTCCTGTCGTCAGAAAGGGGTGTGTTGGCCGGGCGCGGTGGCTCACGCCTGTAATCCTAGCACTCTGGGAGGCCGAGGCGGGTGGATCGCTCGAGGTCAGGAGTTCGAGACCAGCCTGAGCAAGAGTGAGACCCCGTCTCTACTAAAAATAGAAAGAAATTATATGGACAACTAAAAAATATATATATATACAAAAAAAAAATTAGCCGGGCATGGTGGCGCATGCCTGTAGTCCCAGCTACTCGGGAGGCTGAGGCAGTAGGATCGCTTAAGTCCAGGAGTTTGAGGTTGCTGTGAGCTAGGCTGACGCCACGGCACTCACTCTAGCCTGGGCAACAAAGCGAGACTCTGTCTCAAAAAAAAAAAAAAAAAAAAAAAAAAAGAAAGGGGTGTGTCCACAATGAGCCTCCTCAGGTCTGATGATGCAAGAGGAAGGCCATGGGTTAAGGGGAGGGAGTAAATCTACTCACTCATTCATTCTTCATTCAGGTGACACTCAGCATCTACTCTGGCTAAACACTGAGAATCCCTCAGACCTTTCTCAGACTCAGAAGTTGAGTCAAATATTTTTTAAGTACAGTAAGTCTTCGCTTGACCACGTCGACAGGTTCTTGGAAACTGCAACGTTGAGTGAAACGACGTACTGTGTACTGAATCCAGTTTCACCGTAGGCTAATTGACATAAACAAGAGTTAAGTTCCTGTGGTATACAGTATGCCATTTCTCTTAAAGTTGCAGTCTCCAAGAACCAAGACGTTAAGTGAGGATTTACTGCATTCCACAAACAGATGCAAAATGAATATATGAACGGTCCTCTGAAGGGGAAGTGCAAGGTGCTAAGAAATACTATGAGAGGGCATGGTTAGGAGGATGGGGCGGGTGGCTTCCCTGAGGAAGGAAGGCTTCAGCTGGCATCTCATAAAATGAGTAGGAGCCAGTAAGGTAAGTGTGCGTGTGGAGGGGCAGGAGCAAGAAATATTCCAGAGAGAGCCAAAAGCATATGCAAAGGCCCTGAGGCAGAAGAGATCCTGGTGCTCTCTGGAGAACAGAGAGCAAAGGGCTGGGTGATGTCTTGAAGTTGGAGCACAGTAAACCACTGAAATGTTTTAGGCAAAGGATGGGACGTGGTTACATTTGAATTTGGAAAATATTCCCCTGGATTCCGTGTAAAGAGGATATGCTTCCTCATCACTGCCTGGCGAGAAGGGATTGACGGCTTGATCTCAGCAAGTCAATTCCTTTCGATAGGCCTCAGTTTCCCCATCTCTGTAGTGAATTTGGCTTCAGTGATTGATATTTTCCATCTGGTTTAAATGCCCCGTGGCTCTTCCTCATTCTCGGTCCTGGGGAGAAGAAATTCTTTGTATTTCTCAATCTTCCTCTTGACAATTTAACATGACCAGCCGGAAAGTGAGTTCCCGTGTGCACATGGGTGCCCATCTGGAAATACCTAGAAAGGGAATAGAAACTTTGACCTTGGGAGGGCTGTGCAGTGATGTCTATTAAACCTAAACGTGCACCTCTGTGATTCAGACATTCTGCCACTTGGCATCCACAGTCAAGAAATAACTGCATGTGGGCAAAGGAGGGATATAGGAAAATGTTCATTTCAGTATTGTTTATAAATAGTGGCAAAAATTGGAGACAGCTTTAAAATTCACTACCTGGCAACTGTTAAAAATCATGGCACGTTCATCGTTTTGAAGACTAAGTAGTCATTAAGAGAAATAAGTGGAACCTCTATGTAATAAGATGGAAAATCTCTCTGATGGGTGAAAACACACATTGTGGAAAGATACACACGGCCTGAAAATAAGTGTGGGAATGTGCCCCACGCCTGTCCTTTCTTATGAGCATCTACATAATCTATATACACCATGCAAAGAACAGAGATCTGCAGGAGAAACGTTTAACTGATCCTAGTGGTCGCCTCTGGACAAGGACCAGGATTGGAGGTGATGGTTGCCAGGGGGGATGCTTGTCTTTTCAGTAATGTATTTTAAAAAGGTATATTTTCTTATATAAACTGAAATTAATTAAATTTTTGAAGATACTCAGGAAAACATTGGCCAGATTCACTACTGCGGAGGAGTGTGCGTGGTGGGGGCTGCGGAGGGTTTTCCCATTTCTATTTTTCTATATTTGATAGTCTTTACATTTTTCACAATGAGAATATATTTATATATTTGTGGTGCAATAAAAAAAGGGAAAAGGGGAAGTATTTCTTCCAATTTCATTCTTCTCCAAATGAGCTCAGCAGCTAAGAACACCGGGGCAGGGCGGGGGGTGGGGGGGAACTGAGGCCCGGGCGGCCCGTGTGACTGAGGCAGGGGTGCGGTGAGTCAGGGGGCGAGGGAAGGGAAGGCCGTCCGCAGCGCCCGCCTGCATCACGTGACGCCGGAGCACAGCACACTGGCTTGTTTTGCAATCCAGGCAGGTCCTTTAACCACAAGCCTGCTGGCTGGCCCCATGCGGCTGGGGGAGATGGTGCCAACCCTCTTCCCTCGAATGAGTCATGCCTCTTCCCGCAATAGCTGGGGGAGGATGTGGAGAAGTGGGTCTCCGGGCAGAGGCACAGCTACTGCCCGTGGGCCTTGCCAGGCTGAGGGCCCTACAGGCTGAAGGGCCCTTGGGGTCCCTGGAGAAGTCCCCAGGTGGGGGCTGCTGCCCTTGTGTGTAGATTAACACCACCAGGGACATCTGCTTTAGACTGCTGCTGTGTGTGATGACCAAAAGGAGGTGGGGTTTGGGGGCTTCCGTCAAACACTGATGTATATTATGTCCAGGGCACTGCGCTCATGCATCACAGTTACCTGTGAGGCAGGGCTTGGTGGCCCCAGGTTACAGCTGGTGAAACAGAGTCTCCATGGAGGTAAGTGACTTTTCCAAGTTCTAAGGTCCAAGCTAGTAAGAGGTGGGAATGGGATTGGAAACCAGGTGCAACTCAATCAAAGCCCAGATGATTTTCATTGCAGTCTGGTAGCTTCCTTCACTCGGAAAGTTTGTGCTCACAGGACTGTGCCCATGGAGGCCACTGCTCATGGGGAGGCTCTCAGGTGTGCTGGTGGAAGGGGACGGTGAGGCAGGAGAAGTGGGAGGTCCTCAGAGATGGCAGCATGACTGTGACAATAGACACTCTTCCTCTGCCAGGTACCACACTGAGCATGTCACTTTCATCTTCTCTTTAGTCTCCTCAACAATTGGTGACACAATCATCCCTGTTTAGCAGACGGGAAAACCAACGCTCGGAGAGTGAAATGACTGTCTAATCACACAGCTAGCAAGAAGAGGCAGGGTGCAAAACCAGTCTGTCTGATTCCAAAACCTACCCTCTGTAGCTACTGGAAAGCCCTGTCGAGCTGTAGGCACACTTCTTCTGGGAAACTGTTCTCAGCCCTCTTTCCCTCTTCAGCTTGGCTCTTGTCCATGAGGCAGATTCTCCTTCATGCCTCAACACCCCATGGAGCATCACCTCCACCATGAAGCCCTCCTCTGCTCCTCAGTGAGGGATTGTCATCTATGTCTCTGCAGCTCCCTGACCACATATATCTGTGCTGACATATGTCACACAGAGCTCTGTGGCTCTTCCTACTTGTTTATTCAGAGGACTGTGAGCTCCTGTAGGGTAGAGATAGTATTGTCCATTCAGAAACTAATGCACTGGTTACATCATAGCCTCACAGACCCCTAGATCTGGGTTTGAATCCTGGCTAGGCTAGGGTGATGTTGGGGCAATCACTTTACTTCTTTCAGATGCATCTGTCAAATGGAAATTCTAATGTCTATTTTTTAGTGTCTTTGTAAAGATTAAGTGAAACAGGTTTCTAAAGTGTTTAGCACAGTGCCCGAGACACAGAGTGCATGAATGCCATGAACCCTCTGGTCCAGCGCAGTCATGGATCAGCAGCTGACTGGCTGGGGACAGTGTGCCTGCCCTTGCCAACGTGGCTGTCCCTACTCCATGGGAAGGGCCCGATTCAAAGCTTTGAGTGCTGCCCACGATTTCCAACTCCACCCCTTGAGTATATCATTCCTTATTCTTCAGAGGTGGCCGGGGGCAGTGACTTACAACCAAATTTTACAGATGCAGAAAGGGATAGGACAGATTGAATAAATGTCCAGACAAAAATTCCCATACGAAGTCATGCAAAGGCTAAACAAACATTTTTAAAAATGTCCCACTCTGACATGTATCCTGAGAAAATGATCTTGAAGAAAGGACTAGCTATGAGCAGAAGATGTTTATTACATCCGTATCTAGAATAGCAAAACCTGGGATAATCCTCAAAGGTCCATTTAGAGGGATGTGGTAAATCAAATCAAGGTGCACCAGTGTAATTGTCAGCAGCGTGGATGGTGAAGGGCTCGTAGAAACATACAAGATGTTTATTATACATTACCTGGAAAGCAGAATATTAATTGGAATTCACGATTGCACCTGTGCTAAATTTGTGCATAAAAGTGGGCAAGGACAGGAAGGTAAAAGGTGGAATGGGAGGTCTGTGATGGGTGGGAGGCTGTGGATTGCCTCTAATGCTATTGGGACCGAGTCACTGTTCCTGGGTCTCCCTCTAAGGGACCTGGAGAGGTCCCCGGACCTTAAGATTTCGTGCCCAGAGTCTTTCTCACCGTGCTTTCCAGACTCTCTCTGCATCTCCCGCAGCCAGGCCTCACCAGTGAGTCCCCAAATACAGCTTCCATACCGGCCTTGAGCTACAAAGACCTGAAATTGCCTCTTGTCTGGCTCCAGAAAGCAGAATGTTCTTAACAAGGGTTTTTGGGAGGCCAAAGCACTCTGATCTCGGCTGGAAGGTTCCCGGGAGTGTTCTCCAGCACCGCTCAGCAGCGGCTGATCTTGCTCAGTGGTTCCCGAGAGCACTTTTCACAGAGGCAAGAGCCCCACGCAGGAGGGACGCTGCATCAGGCCTAATGGGTCCGACCGGAGCCCTGTTCATTACGTTAGGAAATCTGGTGGCCCCGGAAAGGCAGAATCATGCACTTGGCCCACAGGACCATTTCCAACTTTAGACAAAGCAAAGTCATGGATGGAACCATTTCTGTCTGAAAGGAACTCCAGATGGGCCCTCAAAATAGGGCAGCAACGCTTGGCTTCCCAGCCACCCTCTGCCCAGGGTCCTCCTCCGCCTGTCCACGCCCGCCCGTCACCGTGGTGCAGCCTCCTGTGCCCTGCTTCTGCTCCGGTCTCCAGCACAGCCACTGAGCGCAGGCGTGCGGTGCCAGTCAACACCCGGCCCTGCCACAAAATCACACTCACATAATCTGGATGACTGGTGTAGCCACAGGGGAGTGCTGGGGCTCAGAAGTGGTAGTGATTTCACCCTCACTGCCATTCATTCATTCATTCATTCATCCGTTCCTCAATTGTGAGCATCACCTACTGCGCGCCAGACATCATGCTAAGACACAGGGATATGATATGACAGGACCATGGTGGCCCCAAGTGAATAATAAAAAGCCAAGAAAATAATGTGTTTCCATAAGTTCTGTACAAGAAACCCACGGGGTGATCTGTTCTGCTGCAGAACAATGGGTAGGGGTGAGTGGGCAGAGCTTCCTTCCACTGGGGTGGCCACTGGAGACCTTTTGGAGGAAGAGTCAGTTCAGAAAAGGCCGGAAAGAAGAGAAAAAGTCAGCGATGCAAGAAGCTGGGGGAAGAGCCTTCCAGGCAGAGGCGAGGGCTGAGCAGAGTGGGGCAGGCAGGGGCTGGTGTGCTGAGAGTGCCAGAAACGCATGTCACCTCTCACTCCTCTTTCCCTTGTCTCTGCTCTCTCCCCTCTCTCTGTTTCCCCCTCCTCTCTGCTCTCTCTGTCTCTGTCTCTCTTTCCCTCCTTAGTTGATCATTCAGCCTCCATCTGTGTATCTGTGTGTGGTGTCAGATTTACTTTGAGTCTGGCCCTTTCTGTCTCTTTTTTCCTTCCCTTTTCTGACTCTTTCAGACCCCCCTAACTTTGAATTGCTTTTCTTAGCCTTTGTCTTTTTTCAGCCCCTCCTGTTTTCTTAGCACCTCTCACTTTCTCTCCCTCCCTCCCTCCCTCCCCTTTATCAGTCTGTCCCCACCTAACTCTGGCTCCCGAGGTCCTTCTCTCCCTCTTTCTGCCCCTCTGCCCGCTGTCCCTTCCGCTCCTGAGCAGAGGCGGCTGGGAAGCCCGTCTGACTGATATCGCTGCTGACAGCTAAAGCCTTTAAATCATTCCCACAGCGCGTCTCCGGGCGGTGGTAAGCCAGCGGTGTTTTGTCTGTACTAGAGAAAGACCGGGGTTTTTAAACAAATATATACATTCTCAGAAATCTGAGTGATTGTATTTCTCCATTGATCCCTGACGATGTGGAGTAAGTGTGAAGCTCGCCTGATGCCTGCGGGGGAATCGCAGACGGAGCAGGCTGGCTGGGCCGGGAAGGACGAGGCGTGGAAATGGGCCCGATGGGGCCATGGCCAGAGCCTGTGCTCCAAGGACCTGAACAAAGTAGCTTATTTGCAGAAGGGAGAGAGATGGCTTCCCGTTGGGGGAGTCAGGGAAAGCTTCAGGATGCTCAAGTGTCATCTCCTTTGCAAAGCCTTCCCACCCAGCGCCCGGTCCCTAAAGAGAAGTGACAGCTCACCCCCTTGCCTCCGCTTTGCTGTGTTTGGATGTCTAGCACGGCACCTGGAACTCTTTAGCGCCTTTTTTTTGCCTACAGGTTCCTCCTCCTCACTGGGCTATGCACTTCCTGGGAACAATGGCCAGTTCACACCCTCAGTGGCCATCCCACAACCTCCATCCTGTCTGGCCAGCCAAGCCAGTTTCCAATTAAATGCTCATTATGGGGGCTGCTCTGGAATTTACACCCACTTGGTAGGTTGGTGGCTTTGGAAAAGTGCCTCAGTTATCTCATCTTTAAAATAAAGGTGTCAATGAACCAGTGCAGGTAAAGTGCTTGGAACATTGTATCATAGTAAATGCTCAGTAACGTGAGCTCTTGTTACTGTTATTACCGTCATCATCATCATCATCATCATCATCTCAAACTCTTCGGGCTTGGGTGCCATGTAGTTAATTGACCACAGAAATCCTAGCTCTCTTAGTTACGAGTGGGAGGGACACTATAATTTTGGTTCCAAAAGGGTAGTTATAATCTGTGTGGACTTTTTTCTTCTCCCAAATATGTTCTTTCACACCCTGGGTCTCTGTGCAGAGATATTTGAAGAACTCAGGGACTGGCTTAGGCGTCACTGGTGTTCGGGAAGTCTTAGTTCCTTCTCTCTTTCTGCTTGTTTGCCTTTCCTGGAAAGACCTTCTCTGTCTTGTAGCTCCTTCCCTAGTCCAGGTTGGCTCGGTTGTTTCTTGCCAGAGGTGTCTTGCCTGACTCCCAGCCCTTGAAGGCCCTTGGGAAGGCCGGGCAGGTCCTCTTCATGTTGTCAGAGCTGCACAGCCCACGCTCTGCCTGGGCGTTTGCCGCAGTGTTTTGGAATGCTCAGTTTATTTGATTCTAGAACCTTTTACCACTTCTCTCTGAGCTTTAGCTTCATGTTGTGTAAATTGGGAGTACCATATACTTACAGCTCCAATGTGAAGATTAAATGAACTAAAACATTCTCTGCCCTTATCCTAGCATGAACTCTTCACGGCAAGGGCCATGTCTGATTCATCTTCCAAGCCCTAGAGGAGCTGCGCTATCCAGTATGGTAGCTGTGAGCCCTTGAAACACGGCTCATCTGGACTGACCCGAGCTGCAAGCGTAAAATACACAGTGGATTTCACAGACTGATTGCAAAAAGCATGCAAAATAACTCAATAATTTTTGTATTGATTCCATGTTGAAATGGTAATATTTTGGATATATTGAGTTAAATAAAACTAATGAAAAATTATTTATTAAGTGGTATTGATATTTTATATGAATATAAGTGTACAAAATATATAAAAATAGTTATTTATAATAACAAAAATAATTATTAAATAATACAATGATTTATGTTGATTTTGTTGGTTTATTTTGATTTTATTAATGTGGCTACTAGAATATTTAAAATTACATGAGTGGCTCACGTTATAGTTCTACTGTATAGCACTGGCTTAGAAGAACCTCAGTAAAGAATCTGCCTAGACGAGAAGGATGGATAAATGGACAGATGACGGAAAAATAAAAGCAAATGAACGGATGGTAAATGAATTAGTAAATAAATTAACAAATGGATACACAAACAGATGGAAATAGATGCACGGAAAGATAAATGAAAAATAAATACAAGGTTGCATAGATGGGGCAGGTGGATAGATGAGTGGAAGAAAGAATGAACAGAATGATGGAATGAAAAAAGGGCTAGAAATAAAAAATGATAAATCAGTGAATGAATAAATTACTAAAAAGATTAAATAAGTATGTGCCTAAGTACAAAAATAAATACACAAAGGAAAAAAGAACAGATGTCCTGAGAAACCAGGACTTGACTTTGACCAGGCTTGTTCCCGTTCCCGGGCCTATGGCGTCTAAGCCTTTGGCCAAGAGAAAAGGTTTACCCTTGCTCTGGGGGGATTTATTATTTTAATTGTTAGCCTTCATCAGAGGTTATTGGAATTTTTTTCCCCTCAGACAGTTTATCACTTGTAAATTATTTGTCACATCGTTGCAATTCTATCCAGATCCTTAACTTTCTAATCATGCATCTTTTATGGGGTCTCCTTTAAAGAAGCACTATAATTACGTGCCAAGGGTCCCAGTAAATTTTATCAGGCCATAAAATATTATACTTTAATTATTTGAAAGGGGAAGAAAGGCAAATGTTCCCTCTGCAAGACGGATGATCAATACTAGAGGGCTCTTGGTGGCACAGGCAGGTTCAGACGTCCCGCTGCTTCCGGAGTCCTGCCGGGAGCTCCTGAGTCCTGCTCCGGGCAGAGTCTGCACAGAGCAGCGGGCCTGGTGCACTGATGTGCCTTTCCGGATTCTCCAATGGATGTTGGGCTACAATAAACTCATAAGCAGACTTCCCTGAAGTGGTTTCATTATGCGCAGCAAGTCTAAGAGGCTGCTGGGGAAGATGCTGTTATTGCACCCTTTTTACAGATGAGGAAACTTAGACCTAAAGAACAACTGGGCATGGGATTCTAACAGCTCTTCTGACTCTATAGTGGTTTTCTTTTTTCTTTCCTCCCCCTACCATGCCACAACTGCTACTATGAACTGAATTCAGAGAACATTTATGAGCTCAATGGTTGGGGAGTTTTTTATTCTCAAGGGTTTAAAAGTAGAAATGCTATGGCATTGGTGCTTTGCATGCAGCGTATAATTCATTTGTGTATTCATGCCAGAGCCTGGTGCTGGGCGAAGCAGTAAAGACAGCAGATAAACTCGTGTTCCTCTGGGGCTCTCTGTCTCCTTGGGGAGACAGGAATTGGTCACCTCATCACCTAGACCACAGAAATTGCACTACTAAGAATGAGAGGTCCATGGGCTTTGAAACCTGGGGCTTTTCATGAGTTGAGGAGGTCATAGAAGGCTTTCCTGAGGAAATAAGTCATCTGAGATCTGAAGGACAAGTAGGAGTTAACTAGATAAATAGAAGAAGGAAAAGTATTCTAGATAGAGGGCACGGCATATGCAAAGGCCCTGTGGTGGGAAAGCCAGGAAGAAAATACAGGGTGTGGCTGGAGCAAAGTTATCAATGAGAGACAGAGTTAGTGGGTCATGTTAAGGCTTTTATTCTAAGAGAGCATTGAAGTCTCAGGTAAAGGTTTAGGCGAGGAAAAGAATTTGCTTAAAGCAGTGCAGGCAAGGTTAAGCATGGTACAGAAGGGAGGAGGAGTGATCGTGTTCAGGGATGGATGTCAGGAGAGTCGCTTGTCTACACACAGTGGTGAACTCCAGAGGAGGAAGGCAGGGGAGGATGATTAATCCCCGCTCATCTTCCTGGTCTTGGCTTCTATGTCATTTCCTTGGGGAGCCCTTCTCTGAGCCCCAGTTGAGCCTACCCTCTCCCCACAAGTAGCTCCCCACCCTCCACTTCTCTTTTCACAACACACATGATCACTGCCACGTCTTACTTGATGGCTTCTTCCCCTCGGTGGCAGTGGGCCCCCTCCCTGAGGGCAGGGACCATGTGTGTATTGACTACTGCTAATTGGCTTGCTCTGAGCCCAGGGCCTGGCACATGCCTGGCAGACGAGCCATAGAGCTGAGTGAACAAATGAATGGTGGGGCACCCATGAGGGATGGAATTTGTAAGGCGCACGTTTCCTACAGATTCTTCCCCTCCCCTCCTTCTCCCTCTCCTTATTCACTTCCCTTTTTTGCTCTAAAGCTGAACTCTTCCAAACTCCCTGCTCAGGGAGCTCTCATCTGGAAGAAGTGATGCACACATGAGAAAAATCTCTGAACTCTGGATCTGAAATATCAATTTCCCCAGAAAGGGTCGTGGTGTGTGTGTCTTCCTGATACAGTTGGACTACCACGATTCAAGAGGTAAAATGACTTGGTTGTGATTGCACAGAAGGAAGATGACAGAGCAATTTATGAAAACCCTTCATGTCACCATCTCAGAGTGATTCATCTTGTTCCTGGGTTTGGTGCTAATTATTTCAGGGTGAACACTCTTTGGTAAACCCTGTGGTCACTGGGCCGGTGAAATCCCTAGCAAATTTTTTTCTGCCTGAAGAAAGTTGTATTTATATCAATAATAATAACACTTATGCAAATTGTAGCTAGTGTTTATGCCAGAAACCCTCCCCACCCTTTATATCATAGGTTTGCCAGTCTAAAAGCTGAATGTTCTAGCAGGATTTTCTCTTTTGTGCAAGTGCTCTGATTATCTATTGTTCCATAAAGATACCCCCGAACAGGTAACTAAAACCAACAATCATTCACTCTGCTACCAAATCGGTGATTTGAGGAGGGTTTGGAAGGGATGTGTGATATCCCACAAGGTTCAGTTGGGATAGCACAGCTGAGGCTGAGGATACACTCTCAAGATGACTCACCCACAAGGCTGGCAAGTAGGTTCTAGCTCTTGGTTTCCCTCCATAAGAGCCTCTCCACAGTGTGTCTTGGGCTTCCTCACAGCATGGCGTCTGAGTTCTCACAGTGAGCATGCTAAAAGGCAGGAGGTAGAATTTGCCAATTCCTTAAGGCTCATCCTGGAAAGTTGCACAAGGCTACTTTTGCTATATGCTATTGGCCAAGGTGTCATAACCTGCCTAGATTCAAGAGAGGGGACAGAGATCCCTCCTTCCAATGGTAATTGTGTCAAAGAATTTTGGACCATGTTTTTAAAACCCTATAGCAAATATTCATAGCCATCTTGGGGGTCTCTTGGATCATCACTTTGATCCAGCATAATCTATCCCTGGTTAGGGTAGTCTGATAGTTTCTTATCCAAACTAGGAGATGTTAGAAGAATGAAATGTGATGCTGTGGATAATAATACCAGGCAGTGAGTGCAAAACAGAGTAAGTACCAGAAAAACCAAGTGTGTAGTCAATCCACCCCTGGGGACAAGGATGTTCCCAAGTCATCTTGGAGAGGTTATAGTAAGACCACTGCATTCTGTTTAAGTATGGAATCCACTTAAGGAAATCTTGATAAATTGTTTAAAAATAAAGAGTCATGTTTTTCCTCGATTTGAATTCATCAGTTATCTGCAAAACTCATTTAAAATGAGCCACTGCTTTCCTGCGTCTTCCAGTTAACTGTACACTCCTGTGAGCTCCGCCATCCTCAGACAGGGATCGTCCCTAAATGAGCCACTGGCTGTGGCTTCCCTGACACCCGACTGCTGAGCGTTCACTTCGCACCTGTCTTTGGGCTAGATCCTGAGAAGGCAGATGTGGGTAGAACACGGTCCTGACCTGCAGGTGCACATGACTTACTGGGCAAGACAGTCCAGCCAACAGGTCACTGCAAAGTTGGGTGATAAGGGAATCATAGAAGGAAAACCACATAGCGTGGCAGCACTGGAAATCAGGTAAATGGAAAAAATTCAGAGAGATTTCACAGGGGAAGTGACATCGATTCGTTTTTTAGTGACTTCGTATGTCTCAGGCACCTTGCTAAGCATTTTATGTGCATCATCATCTCATTCAATATTTAGAAATCCCCCTTCAGGGGGAACATCATTACTATGTACATTTTAAAGATGAAGAAACAGGCTTAAAGAAGGGAAGTACCTTGATTAAGTTCCTGTAAGTAGCAAGCAGCAGACGCAAGACAGGTGCTGGGGACAGAGTGAGGAACGATAAGTAGGAGTTTCTAAAGCTAGGGGAAAGCACATTTTAGGCAGAGGGACAGGGAGGAGTAGGGGTGGGTGGGTGGAGCAGGGCTTGGCCAGCCTGGGATACAGTGGCTGCTTGGTGTGTCAGGAGCATAGCTGGGGTGGAGGTCGGTACACTGGGGTCCTAACTGGAAGGGAATCTTGCAAGGCAGGGAGTTTGGATACTCCCCAGCAGACCTGGGCTCCTTCTGAGTGCTGAAGCAAGGAAGTGAGTGGAATATTGGACTCAGCCAGCAGGAGCCATCGCTCCAGGCTCTTGCTGCTCTCGGAGTGATCCATGGACCATCAGCATCACCCGAGAGTTTCTTAGAAAGGCAGAGTCGGGCCCCACCTCAGACCTATAGGATCAGAATCTGCATGTTAACAAGAAGTCCAGGTGCTTTGTCTGCACATGACAGTTTGGGAAGCACTGTTTGGCACACTGCAGTTCGTGGGGTTTATAACTCTGTATTTGCTCACAGTCAAGACCTTCCACTGACAGATTCCAGTTTTGCAAATCTGAGCAAGGGTTTGGAAAGGATTTGGGGGAAGGTCAGAGGTCAGTAACATCAAGAACTGCATCCATCCATTCGATTTCCCTCTCCTGGTCATTCTAGTGACCTGGACCCTCTGCAATGAGTCCCAGCCCCGGTTCCCACCCACCCCCTTTACAAGCTCTGAGGAAATCAACAAAACAATATGATTTTGTGGGCCCCTGGAGGCACCACGGGTCACTGGGTCCTCATGTCATGAGTCCCCTGTGTGATGGACTGCCCACTAGTCCCGGGGGGGGGGGCAGGTGCAAAGATGAACAGACCCTCTTCTGTCCAACTCACAGGACAGCACCAAGACTGAAAGGGAGGGTGACTTTCATGTTTTACCAGGACAAGGGCTTTCTCTGGCTGAACTTGGGGGTCTGTGGCCTGAAATTGATCCCTTTGGCAATCATACTCCCTGCAGACTCTTGGCAGGAGAGGGGGCCATCTGTGGGGTGTCAGAATCCAGAGGCTCAAGCTGCAGAGATGTTGGCTCTTGCATTTTCCTCTTGGCCCTTAGGGAGCCTTTACTAGTTCCTGAAGTCAGAAGTAGTGCTGCTGGCTAGAAATGCAGCTGCCTGGACATTTCCATCGTTCCTTCTTCCCTCTGCAGGCCATTCCATAGGCACCTCCTCCTCCATGCCAGCCCACGCTGGCCTCTGGGGTGAGGAGTGCAGAACTGGTCCCTGACCTGCAGAAGCACTCAGGGTGGTGGGGGAGAGAGACATCGTGCAGCATTTTCAAGACTCTGCTAGAGGGACACTGGTGGTGCCAGGGGCACAAGAGGAAGGGGACTCTGGTTTCCTATGGAAGACGGCTTTGCCATTTGCCACTTGCCACCTTCATATCCTTGACCAAATGCCACAGCTTCTTGGGCCCTCAAAATCTTAGTCTATCATGGTTAGGTGAGGACTAAATGGGGTATGAGACATTGCCCAGCCAAGGACGTAGCACATGGTAGGTATCATGTGCTACCACATGTAGCTATCATGTGGTAGGTATCAGGGCACAGAATCCTGGCCCCTAACATCAGACTCCAGGCTGGGACAGCCATCCTAGCTCACCAGGGGTGATAAATTGAAGATGCTGGTTTCCTTTCATGAGCCACACTTTCCCAGGCTCCTCCCACTCTTGTAGGGAAGTGACTTCCCTCACGTGCCTGAGAAGATGCATGTGATGATGACATGCCCCAGGCAACCAACGGGGTCTTGCAAAACTTATGATTCCCTCATTGCTGCAGAGAAATGAAAGGGAGGGAGGGAGTAGGAACCCCTCCTTGCATGCCCTGCAAGGCTATGCTTACTTTGGGGTCTTAAGGCCCTTTTTATGAAGATGGACTTTGGGTATTCAGGGATGTGCCCTAAAAGCATTTCTTCCTTATTTTCCTTTTACTACTCCTTCATCTCTCTCCCCTTTTCTCTTCCTCCTCCTTTTTGTTTTAATAATATACCTTCTATGCACTTCTTTGAACCTTGTCCCACAGAAGTAACCTTCAGAAAGCAGTGACTTAGTCTAGGCTTCAGTGGATTGTTGAGGGGGCTGGTTCATTCTGCGGCTTGCAGCAGCTGGGCAGCTGGGGAGCAGGTGCTGCTGCTTCACAGATTCGCAGAAGCTTCAGAGACCTGGCGCAAACAGGCCTAGCACCCGTGCAAGGTTTAGGCCCATCAGAGGAGGTGAGCAGGTCAGGACCCCACTCCTGCCACTGGCCACACTCTATCCATTCTTGCAAGCTCAGCTTGGAGGCATTTTCTGTCGAGAATCTGCTTTTCTTGACATCCCGAGGCCTTTGGTCTCAGCAGTAGGTGATGACTAACCCCTTCCTGTGAGCAGCAAGGACTCTGCTGTCCTTTGAAGGGAGCATGAGTAATGGGTTCACTTCTGCATCTTGGCTCAGCCTCTCCTAGTCACACCCAGTGTGACCCACACCATGCACTCTTACAGTGCGCACACACGGGCACATTCCCCTGCACACTGGCTAGTGTGTGCATATTTATTTTCACCCATGCACACACTTACGCTTCAAGTGGACTTGGCTCCACACAGCCCAGAGGTGCAGGCACCTGCACCACGTGGCTCGTTTTCCTCTCCACAAACAGGTCCCACTCACGGGCTCCATTAGGGAGCCTCATTGCCTCATTGCCTGAGCCCCCCGGTGTTTGCAGACCTGACACTGGCAGTGACTGAGCCGGACTTTTGGTGACACATTTATAAAACCTCATAAATCGTCTCTGTGCCATGTCACATGCACATTTTTATTTTCCTCAATATATACACACATTCTTATTTCCTAATGGCTCCAGTGTTGGCTGAATGCCTGGCCAAGGGGTCCACTTACCGTGGATTTGGCCAGGATGTATTGTGAACAGGATTGGAGGCCACTCTGTTGGTTGTTTGAGACCTGAGGTATCTCTGGGCACGTGGAATAACAGAGGCCTGATTTGGATGGGGAATTAGGGGTCATCTCATCTAGATACAAATTACACCTCTCCCCTGCAAGCCATTCATCCTTTTTCCTTTCCGTTTTACAGAGTGGGAAGCAGAGGTGTCAAGGTGAAGTGTCACTACCAGTAATAGGCAGAGTCTGGATGATGACCCCAGGTCTCCAACTCTCCAACCTCAGGGAGACCTTGTTTTCCACTGCACAATACTGCCCAGACACGAACTGATGACCACTGGCCTGAGGTTAGGGGGTTGAGCTCCCCTGGAAGCTTCTAGGGGGCCAGTGTGAGGTATGTTGTACGTTAGGAATTACAGGGCTGCAGGAAGTAACTCCTTGCTCTGAAATTTCATGGAATGGAGAGAAGGCAAAGAAAAGGGAGCTGAGCGGTGGGGGCAGGGAAGGGAGGGTCTCTCATTCAGCACGGCTCTGTTTTGTGCTATCAAGTAGGACTAATCAGATGCCATGTCAGGAGCGGACAGGCAAAAGGTTAAAACAACGGAGAAGGCTGTAACAGTGAAAAGCTTGGATAAAGTGGAGGGGAGGGAGGTATAGAGCTCTCGTCTGGGCTTTGATCTGGTGCTCTGGGAGGTCCACTATGAAGGAGCCATCAGTCGTCCATGAAGGTCGCAAAGAAGGGAAGGGCGTGGGCCACAGGAGAGCTCCGCCCACTGTGAGGAACCAGACTCCCTCGGGCTATCCCCCAAATCCTGCCACCAGTGAGTGTGATGGGGCAAAGTCTCTCCCCTGGTGAAGGCCTGTAGAGCAAGGTGTCCAAGCAGATGCACACGGCTAATCATGTACAGATTCCGTGCTCATCTGAGATGCTTCCAGAATCCTGGAAAAGATATTGATATTATCCTGAATCTTCTGACCCCCACACAGCACAATCGTGAACTCTGGGCGCTTCCGCTTGTTCTCCGAAGTCGGGAGTGTTCCTGATTCTGACAGTCTTGCTCTCTGCTTCCTGCCTGTGCTTGTGCTCACAGCACAGGGAGGTGTAACCCTGTTCCTGTACGACCTGTAGGTCTGTGGTCCATCGACCAAGTGGCTCTGGTGGCAGGGATGGAGGTTTTGCGTGGGCTCAGCCACACGGACTCTCACTCCTCCAGGCGGATCTGGCTACAGCAACTGCTCAGTGCTCTACCTGCTAATAGAAGTGACCAACTCTGAGTCCTTAATATGGCCCCAGGCCCCAGGGGATCAGTCTGGTGGCAGAGGGAATTACACTGAATTATTCTTACATAAGGGGCAATGTTTTGTTCTCATGGGAGTAAACAATGACTTTGGATATAGACTTGCCTTCTCTGCCTGCTCTGCTTCTGCCGGAACCACCACGGGTTCTCGTGGGCCTTGTTCAAGAGCAGTGTTCCACGCAGTGTCACTTCTGACCAACGGACTCACCTGACAGCAAACACAGATCAGCAATGGGCTTGTGCCCATTAAATTCACTGGCCTTTCGATGTTTTTCTTTCTATAGCAAGTGGCCTGATAGAATTCTAGAATAATAAGTCTTTTGAAGATTTTATGGCCCTAGCTGGGTGGTGGCATTCTGTGGAGCAGGAGTAACGTCCTTTGTGTGGCAGGAAATGTGGTAAATCAGGGTGGGCTCTCAGCATAGCCAGGTGTCACAGGTCTGGGGATGGACTCCTCTTACTATTACCTCCAATGATCTAGGAGCAAAAGTTTTGCATCCTCCTTCTCCTCTTAAGAAGATTCAGACCCCAGGGGAGAAGTGCGTTTACCAAGGGACACAGTAATGGGCCATTAGATGGAAATGCAGGCTGCCTCTTGGCCTCTGTGGACTCTCATACCCCCAGTGAACCAACAAAGAAGGGAATTACTGCGCTGGCTGGGGCGATTGATCCTGAATACCAAGGAGAAACTGGGTTACCACACAGCGCCATAAAGTGGAGTATGTCTGGAATGTCGGACATCCCCTGGGGCACCTCTTAGTACTTCCAAGTCCTGTGATGAAGGTTGTAAAGCTACCACAACCCAATGCAGGTGGGACATAATGGCCCAGATCCTCCAGGAAGGGAGCTTTGGGTCACCTCATCATGCAAGAAACGATGATGAGCCAGGCTACCTGCTCATGATGGGGAGGGTGGTAGGAGTGCCTTGTGACCACCAGCTATGACCATGTGACCAGCTGGGGAAACGAGGACTATAACTTGTATGTGGGTGCCACATGGAGCAAGGGGTGGACTGTGGGGGACAGTGGGGGACTGTGGTGGTTTTGAACTGTGCCAGTTTGGCCTAGCTGGAACTATGTTTCCCCAAATTCCCTTCCTTGCATGACTCTAGGTTAGAGTTGGCCACAAGAGAAATTTACCGAAGAGAGGAAGGCAGAAATGAAGCAGTGCCCATGTCCCTCTGAAGGCCATTGATTACAATCATGGAGAGTGTAGGGCGCCAGGCACTGCTGTGGCCCTTGCATATTTTGGTAATCAGCCACCTTCCACTGGATCTTGTCCATCAGTTTCTCTGAGCGCTGGGCCAGGTGTATGTGCAGCTCTTGACAAACAGTTACAGCCTCTGCAGGTTACCTGTTGCTGAGATTGGGCGTGGAAGGAGACAGGTGTGGGTCCAGTTCCCGCCTCTCCTCTGCTTCACAACTGGTTTGGCGTCCCGATTGCCAGTGCTGCTGCCCTATAGCCACTTCAGATCCACTACCAGACGCACAGTCAACAGCCACAGTCGTATAAGGGCCAATTCCTATAATAAGTCTCTTATTCCATACTGCTCATAGGATTCTGCTTTCTTAATTGACTGCTAACATATTTGGAAATTTGCCCATGGTAGAGAAATGTTATTGCCTACCACATGCCAGGCATATTCTAGGGGTCTGGGATATATCAATGAACAGAAGAAAAATACTTATGCATTTGGGACATACTTATACTAAAAAATATTCATTGCTTATCTGAAATAGAATCTAACTGCCCTGTGCTTTTATTTGCAACCATGGCAAGCCTGCCCATTGTGAACAGTGAGGAGCTGGTGGACTCCCAGCCCTGGGTTCGAGTGTACCATTCACCTTGTGCTGAGAGCTTCTGCATTTCTATGGCGTCAGCACATTTGATGGGACTCGTGGTGACCCTGCAGATCCCTCAGCAACAGCCGTCGCATTAGAAGCTCTTTGTCACTTTTTTACCCCTTGGAGGCCAAGGTGACTGTATTGCCCTGAAATAAGTGGTACAATACTGTATCAACTTTAATTCTCACACTAGCCTCCTGAGGTACATATTATTACTCGCATTTTGCCAATGCAGAAAATGAAGTTTAGAGAGGTTTAGTAACTTGCCCAAAGTCCCAGAGCCAGAAAGTAGTAGAGCTGGGATTTAAACTCTAGTCATTCCGACTTCCAGTGGGCTTTACTCACCTTATTGATATCCTGGGTGTCTCGACTCTTCCACAAGGGGAAACAGAGCTTTATATAGCCAATTGGACTCATCTTCAGCAAATAGCTCTGTTGGCTTGGGAATATAGCACTGGGCGTCCCAAGTGTGTTAATGACCAAGGGGTGATGGTGATGAAGGTCTCCAGGCTCAGTGACAGCTGATGATCAGTGATTCTCATCCATGAGGCAGCACTGATGGTGGACAACCCAGTCAGTTGACCTGGTACCCTGTAGAACTGGCCTCCCATAAGGTTGAGGGCTCATCTCCGATGTAGGAGAATTTTAGAGACTTGTTAGGCTGGTGCTCTGCCAAAGTAGAATACGGATGTCACACACCATTGGCAATAGGCTGTGGTCTCAGGGACAGCTTTGGGGAGCAAATCCTGGGCTGCAAAGAGAAAGCCAGGGTGACCCTTCTGCCTTTCCTCAGGCCTCTCTCTCTTGACCTCTTCTTTGAAGCAGAGATAGTTATTGTGTTACAGACATACCCATTCGAGATGATATTGCGTACAGTTTTTGTGTCCTGAATCTTTTCACTTACCTTTATATTTCAACTCTTGTGAAAAGTATTTAAACAATCATTGAAAGCATGGGTTTTAATGACTAGATAGTATTACTTATGGAAATACCATAATTTAATGAAACAATCTCTTTGTCATCAATTGTGTAGGCTTATTCTTTTTTTCAGATTCATTAACTAGTAATTAGGTTATTCCTAGATGCTTTATTACTAGATGTTTTGTATTTTAAAATAGGTATAGGAATAAAAAAAAAACCCCAAATAGAACGTCCCCCAAAACACAAAAAAACCCAACCAAATAAAAAATAAAATAGATATAGAAGGTATTATATATTTTTACAGTTGTAAAAGTGATAGATTTCCATTAATTTTCTAACATGTTATTGTAATTTTGAAAAAAGTTTGTCCCATATCAAGCCATTTTACTCAATCTTAAAATGAATATATTTTTAGTTATAAAGTAGTATAAAGGACATTGGAAACTAGAAGGGGGAGGGTGTGAAGGGCGTGAGGGTCAAAAACTTACCTATTGGGTACAATGTACACTATTCTGTGGTGATGAGCACACTCAGAGTCCTGACTTCAGCATTACACAATTCATCCATGTAACAAAAACACTTGTACCCCCTTAATATTTTGAAATAAAAATTATTAAAAAACTATATATTCAGCGTGAGTGATCACAATCACATATGAAATAAAATAAAATCAGTGAATAGAAAAAATTAGTAAAAGGAAATACACCAAAAATACATTTTTAGTTGATTATCTTAAGATTTGAGGTAGGCAATAATATCATGAGCAAATATTCATCATTTTGTATTCTTTTTTCTAATAGTTACATCTCAAATTTTTCTATCTTTAGTGCATTGACTAGAATTTCCAGAGCAATTATTAGTGGTGATATTGTAGGGAACATTCTTGTTTTGCTCTTATTTTCAATAGCAATGATGTGTACCATTACCTATAAAACTGATTATCATTTTTTTTTCTTATTTATTATTAAAAAGTCCCAAAACAACGGATGCTGGTGAGGATGTGGAGAGAAAGGTACACTTATGCACTGTTGGTAGGATGATGAACTAGCACAACCTCTATGGAAAGTAGTTTGGAGATACCTCAAAGAACTAAAAGTAGACCTACCATATGATCCAGCAATCCCACTACTAGGCATTTACCCAAAGGGAAAAAAAAATGACTATCATTTTTGAGATAGACATTTTAATCATGCTACATTAGGTTTGAATATTCCTATTCCTTATATTCAATCTCTTTTAAAGGAATAGATATCAAATTTATGAATTACTTCTTAATATTTTTAAAGATGATTGCTTTTTCATTGACCTGATAGATATATTTATAACATGCTCCCTGGCATTAAATAATCTCTTTTTTACTGGTTGTAAACAACTATGTTTTTAATATTTCATTGAATTAAATTTGCTGATGTACTTTTAGAATTTTTGCAACAATCTTTAAAAGCAAGATTAGTTTACAGTTCTGATATTAACATAGTACATGTATATGAATATAAAAGAGAGGGGAACAAAATAACTCAAACTGTTAGCAGTGTTCTTCTCTATGTCTGATGGTGGAATAATGGATTCATTTTATTATTTTTCCCTAAAATTTAATATATACTTTATACGATAAGATGGAACATTGTATCAGTTACCTATTGCTGTGTTATAAACCACCCCAAAACTTAGTGGCTAAAATAACAACCATTCTATTTGCTCATGATTTTCAGGGTCCACAATTTGAGCTGGGCTTAGCTGGTTGTTTCTTCTGTTGGTACTTGCCCAGGGTCACATATTCTGCCGAAGCCAGCTGGTGGGTTTGCTCGGGGGCTTGTTGATCTAGAGAACTCCACATGGGACAGATTATTTCTGTTCTTTATATGTCATTCTATGTGACAGAAGGAGCAGTAAAGTCATATTGCAAAGGGGAATGCATGCAGTGATGGAAGGAACTGTTGGAGACAACTTTGCAAAGTCTGCTACAAACGTGCTATAATAAAAATAAAAAATAAGGTTATAAAAAGATAAAAAAGGGATAATATGTAGTGCTAATAAAGACATGGCAACATGGGATCTCTTATATATTGCTGATAGGCCTATTAAAAGTTTAACTAAAAAATAATTCAGCAATGTATTTCATGAGTGGTAAAGTGTTAATAGACTTTGACCTAATTTTCTATAACTTGGAATTTATTCTAAGGAAATAATCAGAGTTCCACAAAAAATTTTGTGCAAGGATATTTCTATGTAGCATTATTTATAAGTGAAATACTAAATATAATCTAGATGTCAAATATTAGAGGAATTAATGACAGCAGACAGCATTTCCATATGATGAAATGATGTGACCATTAAAATTATATTTTGGGGCAAGACATAAAGTTAAAAAAGTAGCATTTATGTGCTTCCATTATGATTATAGCTTTAAAAGTTGACTGTATTCATATATATTAACACAATGAATTTTCCTTTATATGAATATAATCTATACACACACACATACAGGAAAAAGACAAAAGACATGTATGAGCATAGTAATGGTAATTATTTCTGGGTGGTGATTGGGTTACTGGTGGTTTTTATCTTATTATGATTATTAGAGCCACAGATATCAGTTAGGGGCCACTTGGTCACTTATAAAACTGGACAGTGTTGACTTAAACCGCCATCCCATGACAATTTCCCCATCAATTCTGTGACTCCTTGAGGACTTTCATTCTCATCATAAGCTGGGATAGTGACTTCCTGTCTTTAGAAGTCCATTGTTCTCTCCTGTGTTTTGTGGTTCTTACATCTGTGTCCTGGCATCTTGACTAATGCATGGGGCACAGTGCTTTCTCCTTTATTTCTACCTCCAATCCTCCCCCAAACAATCTGTAATATAAATCTGTTGCATGTACCATCCTAGACTTTTACTAAAGTCTATGGATCAAGAGATGAGTTATTGTCAATATACCACAGAGAAGACAAATAAGTCCCATATAAGATCAGAGGCACTTAAAGATTTTCTTATTTTGTTGTCATGAACTCTATTGGCAGTCTTGTGAAAACTGTGGACCCTTTCCATATACATTGTTTTTAAGTGTAATAAAATACACAGGATTACAAAAGGAATGAATTATGTCAAAATCAAGTTATCAAATGGTTAAGAAAAAACCAATAGGTGATGCAGTGATGCATGTGCTTCTTTATTGATACCACATGGAATAAGATGACATAGGACCAGCCAGAAAATGAGGGTCACACCAAAGTAATGATAAGTATAAATGATATTTTGAAATATATGCAACAACAGTGACATTATTTGAAAACATCTGTGATTTCTATTGATTACAAAGCCACACAAATCACCAATTGTATTGTGATGGGTTGTCTAGATTGATAATTGAAGAAAATGCTAAGTTTTAGTTAGATGTTAGATCTAAATTTTAGTTAGATAATTTTCCCCCCAACTCAGTTCAAGGACTCCCTGATTTCTATCTGGGCATCAATTGGGATCCATAGGGCCTGGATTAAGAACCCTTGTATTAGACATTCCTGTTCTTTGAAGTCCATTTGATGCTCTTGACACTATTCATTCCACATGGTTAACACTATGTCCTGTTAAGCCCTGTTCTCTTACCATATTACTTTTCTCTCTCCCCCTTTCCCTTCTCCTAGTTTGTTCTAGAAAACTTGGAATTCTTTTCTCTCTGTTAATTTGAGTGATTTGCAATACTTGGTTCCTAATTTTAAAGTTAGCTCCTGCCTTATTTTTGAAAGTCCACAATCCATCAGGGTGTTTTCAGTCAAAAGAACTGGTCATCTGCTCCTCCTGTAATTATTAATATTACACCCAACATTCACAGAGTATTTTCCATGTATGAGGCATTGCTCTGAAGAGGGCCTTATTTCTTTCTATTTTCACAGAGGGCAAAGCTTGCCCAAAGTCATGCAGCTAGCAGAATGTAGAGTCCATGCTCTTAACCACTGCACTAGGCTACTTTCCATGTGTAGCACCTAGCAAAAATAAAATGGAGCTATTCAGGTCTTTTCTTTTCATAGGATTGGCCGTATTTAGAAGGCAATTATTTTAAAATAGCATTTTGTTTCCTTTGGTGGTACATTTCTAAATCTTCTACAATGGTACTAGTTTTCAATGCTTTGGCTGCCTGGGCTCCAGATCCTCTGGGAGCTGCTAGGAGAAAACTAGTCTGTGGGATTAGACAAGACTGGAGCAAAGATTCCAACAGAAGCAGAAATGGGACATATCTGGGACTTCCTGGGTCCAGTCTCTTCTGAAGCCTGGCTGGACCATGCATCTAGGCTTCTATCACAGGCCCTTTTGGTCTTAAGCTGTCTTCAGTTGGTTTTTGCTACTTTTTAACTAAAAGTATTTAACAAATATGTAAATGACAGGCATTCCTTTTAAAACCGGAAGAGAACACATGCTATCAGCAAGCATAATCGGTCGTGGGAAAGAATTTATCATTCTTCCTAGCCCTTGTCCCAGGACTGGGCCATTTTAGTGATAGTAGAAGTGATGAGAATGGTGGTGGAAGTAACTTTGGTTACAAGAGGGTGATTGCTACAAATGTCACTTCTTTTGTGTCTTAGATCACCCAGGTAGAACACACATCCTTCTTTGTGCTTCTACTGTACTCAAATTCACATATACCGCCCATCTCAGCCACTCTTTTTGGGACAGATAATCTTTTGGTTCATGTAGAATTTATTTGTTGAATTTTTCTTTCAGTATTTCTACTCCATTGGAGCATATCCTCTTGCAAAGTAGAGGTCCTCTTTGTATCTTCTGAAACTAAATGCCCAGGAGAAGACCAAATACTTGGCAGTCACCATGGCGCTATTGCCACTTGGTGGGCTGTGATCATCATAAGGGAGGTGACTCCCATCTTGATTTTCATTTTTCAAGTCATCCCCCTTTCTCCACCACCAAAAATGCTGTCCTATTAAGGAAACTTACTGCACTCTCATGGTGTTGGGAGCAATTGTCTCAGATCTTTGGCCCTTATTGTCAACCTGGTCTTACCCTAATTCTTCTAGGCTTGAAGTGTGTGTTCAGCCTTCTTGGCATGAAGTACCCACTTTCCCTTAAGGACTCTGACTTCATCTTTTCCATCTCTGGGCTGACCTGGGCAGGAGATCATAGTTATATCAACCCCAAGCTTTGGCTTACCAGTGGACACTCCAATATGGATGCTAAACTTGAGTGTCTTGGGGGTAGAGGTGGGTAATACCAATCAGGTGGCAACAATGGCTGTTTTGTGCAGAATTCTTTCATTTTCAAGCTAAAGAAACCCAACTCAAACCAGTTTAAGCAAAGCAGGTAACATTTTGGCTTAAATAACTGAAACTATGGGCATGGGCCAATCCAGATGGTCTAATAATTTTGTATATTTCATTTAAAATAAGCTCTTTTTTTACCCCCTGTGGCAATAAGTGATCTCTAGCAGTTTTGGACTCTCCCAGTCCAACTTTGTGATCCTTGTGAGAGAATTAAAAAACAGATGTTTTTCCCAGTATTGGTAAAACAGATAGACTTGAGTCTTGGCCTCAAATTTTGAACCAATGATGAAACCACATGGGAAGGGAAAAGGGAGGGAAAGAGGTGTGTTGGGAACATGAAAACAAAAGATGACCTACTGCTGTGGGAGTGGCCAGAAGGGTAATTATGTGGGCAAGATGGGCAAGGAAATGACGGGACTGAGAACAGCAACAATGTTGCTGTGACTTTGATTGTGGACATGGTGATGCTGGTTATGGTCGTGGTGGGGAGTTGGTGATTGTAAGAGATGCTCCTTTCTTCCTCCAGATCCTACGAATTCCAAGACCACAATCCAGGAGGATGGCCTATCCAACTCCATTAGTAGAGACACATGATTTCCTGTGGTTCTTGCCTTTAAGGACAGAAAGGGCTGCACATTTGTCCTAGAAAAAAATTCAATGGTCCCTGAGTCAGCAAGCTCCCCTTGCTTGTGGAAGCAGATCACGTGGTATCTCAGAAACATACCTATGTATGTTAGCAGAAAAACAGAGCAAAACAAGCTTCCACCACCAGGATGGCAGGAAGTGTGGTCAGCTTTCTTTGAGCACCAAGGGAGGTGAAGCCAAGATGAGAGGTCACTGACTTTTACTAATGAAGAAGCACAGAAACTGCTGATTTAAAGAATAATAATAAAAAAGCACCCTGGGGGACATTTTATTGCACTTAGAAAATGTCCAATTTCATCCTTCATATAAAAAAAAGTGGAAAAAAAAGAGAAACATTTTGATTTTCATAAAAGCCAATAGATTAATATAGAAAGAAAAAGTTCCCCGCCAAGAACTAAGCCACAGTTGTGTTCATGTGTATGCCTGAGCTGACTCCTCCGGCCTCATGTGAGCGTCTGCATTTGGCATGCAGATCCCTTGTTCTGTAAAAACTATTTCAGGAACACTTTGAAAAGGCTGCCCAGTGATGGCTGCCTCATTTGGGATTTATTATAATATCATTAAGAGGGGTTATATCACTTGGTATAATGTCAGACACATTGTAGCCTGTGGTTTTATGATGTGGACAAATATCACACTCAGGAATAAGATGGCTCTGAACAAATCAGTTCCATCTGGGTCCTACTGTAAATAGAGCTTTTGCTTTCTGCTGCAGAGGACAGATTCTCATCCTCATCTGGCCCCCGACCTTCCACCCTGCATGGTCTTCCTTTTATAGACCTCCTTCCTCCCCAAATCCTGGAGCCTGTTGGGAAGAGAGGGAGAGATTGGCAGGGAGGAGGAAGAAGGAGGAGGAGGGGGAGGAGGAGGAACAAAGTGCGGGGGGGGGGGGGGGAGAGAAAGAGGCAGATTATTCTGTAAGACCCAAAAATCTAATAGAAACTGGGGAGGGGGCAGGTGCTTGTCAAACTTAGGGACTACAGGAAGAAAGGGGGATTTGCCTTGATTGAGTTCTTAAAGCGTGGATGAACCCCTGCTAGGTATTTTCACCTGTGGCGTCTTACTCCACCCTTATAAGGGGTCTAGAGAGTAAATAAATAAGATGTAGCTATTTTACAAAGAAATACTGAGACTTGATGTGGTTAAAAATAAAGTCTTGATTCAAGTCCATGAACTGAGTGAGGGGATTGAGTTTTGCAGTTTATTTGAAGTTTATCCCAAAGCCTCTGTCCTTTCGTGGTATTCTGCTCTCTGTCAGAGTCTGTCCATGAATAAACTGTTCACAGTAGGTGAAGGAACAAGCAGTGTGGATACCTGTATTTGATTTAAAATGTGGTCATTTTAAAAGCAAATAGGAGCATGGTACCTTGGAGAACTATTTGGTGGTTTCTAATAAAGTTAAACATCTGCCCCAGCCTGTGACCTAGCAAGGCCATTCCCGAGAGAGATGACTACACATGTCCACAAGAAGACTTATACAAGCATGTTCACAGCAGCCGGTTCATAACAGTCCCAAACCAAAAACAACCCAAAAGCTCATCAACAGGAAAATGGATAAACAAACTGTGCTGTGTTCATATAATAGAATATTACACAGAAATAAAAACTACTAGCCAACTAACAATACATTCCCCACAACATGGGTGCATCTTAAAAATGGCATGTTGAGCTAAAGAAGGTAGATACAAAACCAAACATCATGTCTGACTTCAGTTATATGAATTTGATGAATGAAGAATATTGGATCTGGATAGTCACTTATAGAAAGGTAAAAATTCATTGAGTTGTATTTTATTTAAGATTTTACTGTTTACAGATTCAACCTCAATCAAAAAGCAGAGTGTAATAAAGAGTTAAATAGAAAAAATAGAAGAAAGTAGTCAAACTTGTAGCTTCCAACTGTTGTTGTTATTTTTTTTTTAATTGGCTATTTAGTTAAATTTTGACTCTACTTATAAAAACAAGGTATTGATAGTATGGAGATGTGGAATGGTATATGTTAGGCTATAATAGTGAATGTTGGATGTTCGGGGAGAATAACTAAATAAATGGTTGATTGATTTATTTCTAGTACTTCTAACTATAGACAATGAGCTGTCATTCTCTTTCCTTGATAAATTAGAAAATGCGTCTCCTCCGTGCCCTCTGTCCATTTCCTTTTACCTTTATGTCTCCTCCTGTAACTGCCGTCACTAGCACATCTGCATTACCCAGGGTGTAACAGGTCAGAGGATTTTTAGGTGAACAGAAAGAAAAGGAAAAAGAAAAGCTGGCCATTTTTTATTTTGATGTTAAATATAATGAAGTACTTTGCACAGCTTTTATTTTATTATTTTCAGAAGGGATCTTGTAGGTCAACTCATAAATTGGCATGACAACCTGTTTATTTCTGCCAAAAAGTCAGTCAAAATGAGACTGTTAATTTATTTGAACAGATATGTGTCAAATTCGCTTAAACAACGCCAGGATGTTAACACTGATGCATACCATCAAAGAATGCAAACTTGATTTTATTACCCTTCCTCTAAGGAGAACACCTACGTAGTGGGATGGATTTCTATGATATTTTTTCCACCTATGCTATTTATTTTTATGGTCTTAGTGAAGCCTAAGGGAAAAATTCTCAAGTAAGTTGAGGGTGCACAGACAGATACTCTCAGTTTAGACAATTTGCCTACGCTATCTTGTCATGAAATAGTTGGTCAGTTCCTTGTTTCTCTTTGTGCGTCCCTGGGTTATTTATGCTAGAGTTTCTGTTGTCCTGAATCTCCAAGGTCTTTCTCTTCATTTTGGTTGATGCGTGTGATTTCCAAAGGCTGCCTTTGGCCTCCCCGCTCCTCTGTGTGGACGGAGCTAATGAGCCCAATATCTAACTAAGGGCATCTTCTTCCTTTGCAGCGATGGCTGCTCTGAATACACAAGGGGAGGATGGTGCATGATTCAGGGTGAGTGGAAAAGTCATAGTTCGGTGGTGGAAATGCAGACAACTCTTGGATGAGGCTCAGTGCTCTATTCCTTCTCCCTATGAACCATGACATATGTTCTCCACTCTTGTAGTTGAAATAAAAAGTGAGAGCACAGTTTGTATCATCGCTGGTAGAGTGTAAGTTGTCTGGGCTGGCACAAAACAGTGGACAGAAGAGCCAATTGCTGACCTCAGTGACACATGTCTAATTCTGAGTGTGAGGTTTGGCCTGGTAATAGGATCTCGGTCACAATTACTCATGGATGCTCATGGTTCTCTGGACTCGGACCCACCCCCTCCCTGCCCATGGCAGGCAGTCATGTGCTGCTGAAAGATGTGCAATTCATAACATCCTCCTGTGTGTCTAAGTCTGTGATTGCTATTAGTCTGCAAAACACGAGGATAACAGGACCAAATTTTTAAAGGTTTAAACCCTCAGACTTTAATTTCATTGTGTTCCTTATAAAATAGTTGTTTTCTCAGCTACATCGAGACACTTAAAATTTTAATCCGCTGAATTTTAAACAATGTCCAAATGTCTTAATGTTCTTTTTTTCCCGTGTACTCTGGTCATTCTTGGCTTGCTTAGTGAATGTCACAAATATTTATTGAGCACCTACTATGTGCCAGACAGAGTTTAAGACAGAAGAAAAAGGTAGAGAAATTTCCCAGTATTACAAGGCTTACATTTTGGAGGGGTGTGAGAAGGAAAACAATAAGGGAATAAACAAATGAAAGATGCCAGGTGATAAGATGTATTTTTATTGAGAAATAATGCAGGGTTAGGGGTGGAGAGGATGAGGCATTGGTAGGATTGTAGATAGGAGATCAGGAAGGACTTTCTAGCCAGAAGATATTGGAGCAGAGACCTGAAAGAAGGGATGGAGCTGGCCATGGGCTTCCTGAAGGAAGAGTTGTGGTGATGGGAATAGCCATCTTGGCCCACCCTGATGGAAAGAGGCGCAGAAATGACAATGCCATGTGACCCAGAGAGCAGATGAAATCCCTCTTGCATGCATTATCTCTTCAATGGCTTGTTCTTGGAATCTCCAAATTCCTCTGGTTTTACTGTGCAGGAATGTTTGGCTCTCCCAGGCTTCAACTCCATTTTTGGCCAATATTTATACATCCAAACTTATCAATGTGCTCAGCAGAACATGATCCTTTCATTAAACAGAACACCACATTTTACTTAGAAGACAGCAGTGACCAGAGAGAGGAAAATGCCAAGAAAGAAGCAACATATGTATAGATCGTGTACGGATGCCGGGCAGTGTGTTCTGCTGGGCTTGTCTAGTGGTTGGGTCTAGGGTTGCAACCTTAGGAAGGGAAATGAATGGCCATTGGGGTAAGAATCATACAAAGAAGAGACAGACCCTGCAAAAAGAAACAGGAAAGTAAAAGGTGGATTTCAGACTAGAGAGATTCCCTCTTTGGGCTTTGTTCTCTTGCGTTCAGTATTCGGGATGTGTTCAGTGGAATCCAGAAATAGAAGCTTCATGAGAGGGTGCAGCCCCACCACTATGCGAGTTGATAGCCTGGAGAGACTTTTAGGAGAAGGGGGCACATACAGCCAAAGAACCACAGCCAGCAGTTAGCTTTCAGTGACATGATGTGACAATTCTTTTGTTCCTGAGAATGTTCAGTAAAGGTATAATCCCCGAGGAAGGCACGTATGCATCAGCATTCTGTAGGTACATTCTCTTTGAACTGGTGGTTCCACTTCTAGAAATGTGACCTAAGATATACTTTTACATGGCATAAAAATGATACATTGATAGATGCCTATAATTGTAGCCATCAAAAAGAATGGACTGATGTGGAACGATATCTAAGATATGTCATCCCGTGGAAGAATGGAGGGCAGTGAAATGTATCCAGTGGGCTTTGTCGACTCGGTCTTGAAAAAGCGTTTCCACGTAGAAGGCTTCATGTGAATGAGTGTTAGATTGAGCTGTATCTCACCTGCTTGGCACGGCTCCTCCCAACCTGGGCGTTCTGGTTCCCTAGGAGCTTTTATGCAGGTACCTGGCACGGTTCCTGGAACACAGTAGGTCTCCATCTCTGCCTGAATTCCTCCAGGGAAGGGGCTTGTCACTTCCCCTTTCCCTGGCTGGACAGTGCTCATTCTCAGGAAGAGCTTTCTTATTTCGAGCCCTTCGGCCTCTTTTTAACCCTCAGTGCGGGCTCTGGCCTGGCTCCAAGCAGGGATCGTTCACGTTGATGGTGTCTAGTCCCTTGCTTGGTTGTGTCGATTCTCAACTGGATTTTCTTCCAGATTCTCAATAGCTACAACACTGACCTCAAAGCTAAGAAGAACCTTCATGCGTTTGAGATAGGTTTTGCTCCTAGCGCACAGCCTGCCAGCCAGGGTCCTGCTGCCAACACTTTCTAAGACCCCTGTAAGCGAAAGCCTCTCTCCCCACTTAGTGGGTTCTTCATTGCGGGTATCTTGGCCTCCTACTGTAGTTCTGGCGAGTTCGGAGCAGGCCCACCCGGCTGCCCCCGAGTTCAAGTGTGTCAGCCATCTCAGTTCCGTTGCATGTGTTTTAACTGATTGTCACTCTCTTGTGCCTGTGCCCTGGGGTGATTTCTCACCACAAGGGCAAGCTTAAGAAAATCAAATAAATAAATACCAATGAGCAGAGACACAAGGGCTGGAGAGGTTCATTGCGTTCCTGGGGTTGCGAGGCGGCTTCAAGAGGGGGAGCTGGGCTGGCCGCAGCTGCCGCTGTGCTCTGAAAACCTCGCCATCTCCCTGTCCCAAGGAGGCCTACTTAGTGGTGAAGATATACGTGGAAGTAACTTTTCCAGCAACTTCCTGGGTCTTTTTCCACTTAGGAATATTGATTTTTCTCTTCCCTCAGCCCGGGGTGGGTAGGACAAGATGAGTCTCTCTGGGTCCGAGGACCAAGCAGGTGGGGGCGATGCCATCGTGCGTGCATGCCTGTGACTCTGCGAGCCAGGAGTGGTCTCCGGGAGTCCCCGGCCTTTCTGGGATCAACTGCTTATGTAAAAGCTCCGAGACACCGTGGAAACCTGGCCCGGTTTACACATGGGAGGAGCGAGATATGCAGCGTACAATAAACTGTTCTAATCACTCCACTTACTTTAATGAGATACAAAATTGTGCCAGTTTCACAATTATGATATATATCAGGATTTAATTATATGTACAGGATGGCATATCCAATGGAGTACAAGAAAATGGAACAGCGATTTTCATTTTACATGTCTCTCCTACTTTCCCTAACAAAGAACCTTCTAGAGAATTCAGGCGTATGGGCTTGGTGGAGAATCTACTCATACCAAATGCCAGCATCTCCTGGCTTTCAAAATAACGAGGAAACACTGGAACCCCATGACTAGAGAGCTAAGGAGGCTGAATAAATAAAAAACAAACATGATAAAAATACAGTGCCTTTTGATAGCCCAACAAACACGTCTGGCTTCAATTTGTGGGGATTTTCTTATTTGTTAAATGACAACAAAAAAGGAGCTAATAAAAATTCTGTGGCTAAAGTTCTTTTAAAAAGTACTAGAAAAGCAAGTTCGGAGTCATTGTTACATTTGTTACTAATTACGGGCAAAAATGGGAAAAGATATTGGCCCCTGTGACTTGGATCTGGATGTGCTGATGAAGCCTTTGGGATCTCCGTGTGTCACTCTGATGCCTGTGGAAGTTGGGAGGGGCGGCAGGGAGGGAGAGCTCCACGCTAGGCCACTGTTTTCTTGTCTAAAGGGCTCTGTGAGGATCCGTTTCAGGAATTTCTCCAGTAGGCAAGAGCACACTCTGAAATAGACACCTTGTCTATTTCTAGATGGCAAGCCTGCAGAGCCCTCAAAACCCTCAGCTGTTTTGGGTCTCTTTGCCTTTTATCACCCAAATAACTTGACCAGAAAGAATCTCTCTCTCACACATAGCCACCTGATCAAATTCTCTTGATACTTCAACCAACAGCTCCTTTGCAAAATCGCCCCCACCCAAGGCAGCAAAGGAAGGAAGGAAGGAAGAAAGGTTGGACCACCTACCATATACCTGGCTTAGTCTCATGCGTTGGGCATACCTCTTAGAGGAAGAGAGGCAGCTGATTTTAGGGATGCTTTTTTTCCACCCAGAACTACCTGGTGACTCCCAGGAAAGCCTGTGGTGTTGGTAGGGGCTGGCTGTCTTCTGTTCATGCTCTGAAAGAAACACTGACTCCAGGGAGAAAGATTGACCCATCTGTTGAGCTGTCACCCAGACCTGGTACCAAGTTATTTTTCCATCTATTTGTTCCTTCCTTCCTTCCTTCACTCTTCTTATGAGCTTCTAATATGCAAGCACTAAGGCCTTTGGAATACAACTTGAATAAAACCTAATCCTGACCCCTGGAACCTTGCAGCCCGGTGGGGAAGACATAAAAGAAAATATAGAATACCTGCGGCGGGTCCTATCCTTGCAGAGGTTTCACAGAAGCAGATATAACACATGCTGCCTTGGGTGGGGATGATTTTGCAAAGGAGCTGATGGTTGAAAGAGCAAGAGAATTTCATCAGGGGGCTATGTGTGTGAGAGAGATTCTTTCTGGTCAAGGGATTTGGGTGATAAAAGGCAAAGATACCTGAAGCAGTTGAGGCTTTTGAGGGATCTGCAGGCTTGCCATCTAGAAACCAGTTTCTAGTGAAGTGCCTTGATCATTCTACCCAAACCAACTCAATTGCTTTTTTGGCCCACGTCTAGGGCTCTGTCTAGGTGTCTGGTGTCCTCCATGATAATGGGGTGAATGGAAAGTGACATGCACAACTCGGGTTTTGTCCTCTGTGTAAGAGCACGCACTAGTTGGTGCATTCTAGAAGCATGAGGAGATAAGTGCAGGAAATAGAAGGGAGACAACATGCTTCATCAACAGTCCACGAAGGCTTTCTGGAGAATGTTAAATTGGGATTGGGCCTCAAGGTTGGAAGACTGAAGACACCCTCCTGGGCAGAGAAGAGCATGAACAAAGCATGGGAAGTAAACTATGCACGATAATTTCTAGTACCAAATACCAATTCACCTTCCAAAACGGTAATTTCCAAACCAGGTTATGTACTAGAATCCTCTGGGAGGATTAAATAGAAATTTCTGAGACTCATTCCTAGAATCGCAGATTTCAGGTGGAATGCGCATTTCAGTAAACTCCGCAGAGGATTCTGACACTCGGAGCACAGATGGGATTCCAGCTGATGGGGCAAGGACTGACTCTGCGTGGACACAGACACGGGTTCAAATCACGAGTCTGTCTCCTGCTTGCTCTGCCATGCCAGGCAATGCACTTCGCTGCTTTCAGCCTCGTGTTACATGTTTCCAGAAGTTGATAATAGCAACCCAGTGGGGTAGCTGTGAAAATAAATGAGATGATGTTTATCACACTGTTAACATCATTTCTAACCAAAAGTAGGTGGGGGATAAATCTGATTTTTCTTCCTCTCCTTGGTTTAGTAAAAATGGCATATGCCTTCTGGGGAGGCCGAAATGCCTGAGAGGCACATTCTTGCCTTCAAGAAAGCAACAGTCACAGACAGGCAGGGCGTTTGCTCTTCTGGAATGAATTGTCAGGCAAAAGGACGACTCCTGGACCTTAGCATCCTTTTCCTGCCTTAGACAATGCCCAGAATTCTCCAACTATGGCCTTTAAACTTGGGCATTAAAATGCTTATGTGTCCAGTGAATATATAGCTACCCCTAAGGAATGTTAGTGGATTAAGCCCTTAGGAATGTATACTTTAGTTAGAGTTAGTGGAGGGCTGGCTGAATGCTAACATTATAGAGGAGTGTCCGCTCTCTAAGCTTGCAAGGTGATGATCAAGTCTACTGGTTTAACAATTCTGCTTCACGAAGCTCTAAGGGTGGGGTCACAATATTTAGTTGTACCCTGGACAACTCTAGGGGGAGCCATCCTCATAGTCTATGATGTGCACTGTGTTTCCTAAGATTGTGCAGTGCATAACCTGCACAACTGTCTATGGCAGCTCTACCAAGGGTTTTGACGGAGTTGGTTTTGGAAGGAGGTAGGGATACTGGCAAGCAGATGCAGTTGCAGGTCCCCACTTGCCTTCAGAAAAACCCTATAGTTTAAAGTGGGGTTCTGTGGAAGGTTTTCTTTAAAGATAAAGGAGCAAGCCAGCGCTATACACACTCCCTGTTTTGCAATTGGGAAACTAAGGTTGCACTGTGAGAATGTGACAGAGCTGGCAGGATTCTCTGGACTGGGGAGGCTGGGGTAGGGCAGGCCTGTCGGTCAGGGAGTGCCCCGTTCCGGCAGTGTGCTGGGGCAGCAAGAGGAGGCTGTGGCCAGGGTGACCTCCCAGAAAGGGCAGTCTTGAAGGGATCAGGCCTCCCGTCACAGGTGGAGCCTCAGGTCTGCCTCCAGGGAAGCTCAGTGGCTCCTGCGAAGCCCAGGTGTCAGGAACCGGGGCATTGTGAGACTGCCTGTCACTCAGCCAGGGAGCTGCTCAGAGAGGCCTGCCTAGGCCGGAGCCCAGGCTGCGGGCCTTGGGGTTTGCTTGTCAAGGCCAGAGGGAGGCTTGGAAGGGTCCACTTCCCCTTTTCCCTGCTGAGTTATAAGAAATGGAGAGAGAGAGGGCCCTGAACAGCCGGGAAGGCAGGCAGAGGCCGCCTTGGAGGAAAAGGAAAGTGAGAGGAGGTGTGGGCGTGGGCGTGGGTGGGCGGGGCGGGGCTGCCTCTCTCCTGTTCCCAGCTTCCTGCTGGGGGCGCCTCTTACGGCCTCTTGGGGAGCCTGGGTCTCCAGGCCCAGCCAGCGTAGTAGTAGTCGGCCTGCCAGACTCAGGGCCCCTCCGGGCCTGCCTGCGGGTCTGGCTCCCTCACCTCAGGGCTCTCCTGGGAGAGCAGCGCTGAGGCGGGCCTGCCTGGAGCACTTTCGGGCAGCAATGACTTCAGTGCTTGTCCCCAAAATAAATGCACCACAGACAAGACAATGTGGTCGGTCAGGGGCAGAGGAGTTACTGTAAATACCAGCCCGGGGCTTCCTATTTCTGTTCCTATGACTCCCCGGGGGGAGGCTCTGACCAGCCCTTTCCCAGCTCATTCTCTTCTCACTGCCACATCCAAGAAAAAGCCTCGGCCTGGACATTCCTCGCCCAGTTGTCCCAGGGAGCCCTTTGGGGGTTTGCAGAAGGGACCTCACTCCCACCTCAAGCTAGGCTTAGACTCAGGGTCTGACTTTCCCCAGGAAAGGGATGCAAACCCTAAATGTTAGACGTGGTGTTGGGTGGTCACATATTCTTGAGCCTCACAATGAGCCCAGAATATTGGAGAATCAAGAGTAACATCTTACTCTCAAGAGCACTGTCTTAGAGGCATCACATGGTTTAGTACATATGGTCCTTACTATAGTCATAGGATGCACGTCTTATTTCTATACCCATTTTATGGATGAGAAAATCAAGACACGAGCATAAAGGTGCTTGCCCAAGGACACCCCACCAGTAAGCTAGGAGTCAAACCCAGGCAGCCTGACTCCAGATCCGTGTTCTTTAACCCCTAGGCTGCACTGGGCAGATTGTGTCAATCTCCTTCTGCAGATGGAGGGAACAGTGTGCAAAGAGAGGTTCAAGGTCACATGGCTAATGAGTTAGGGAATGAATGGATTTGAATCTAGGCTTAGTGGGCTCCTAAGGTCCTCCCACTGCACTGGGGCACCTCCTAGAGGCAGTACAGCAACACGTCGTTGGGGCTTTTGTTCTGACCTCTTTGCAGCTTGGGGGCAGCTGACACCCTGGCCTCCCATCTTAGCGGGGGATGAATCAGCATTCATGCCTACCCTTATGGGGTCTTCTGGTTTGAGTGAGTTTGCTGTTTCCAAGGAGAGGTGGCCCCTGCCTTTGTGAGGTTGCTCTGGTTGTGACATTTCTTGCCTTTCAATTCTTTTTTTTTTTTTTTTTTGAGACAGAGTCTCACTTTGTTGCCCAGGCTAGAGTGAGTGCCGTGGCGTCAGCTTAGCTCACAGAAACCTCAGACTCCTCAGCTTAAGCAATCCTCCTGCCTCAGCCTCCCGAGTAGCTGGGACTACAGGCATGCGCCACTATGCCCGGCTAATTTTTCTATATATATTTTTAGTTGTCCATATAATTTCTTTTTATTTTTAGTAGAGACGGGGTCTCGCTCTTGCTCAGGCTGGTCTCGAACTCCTGACCTTGAGCGATCCACCCGCCTCGGCCTCCCAGAGTGCTAGGATTACAGGCGTGAGCCACCGCGCCCGGCCTGCCTTTCAATTCTTGAGTGCACCCAAGGTATGTCCCTTTCAGAGTCCCTGCCTTTTGAAGAGGCGTACTACATTTGTACACTGACTCCTACCAGGAAACCTCACAGCAGTCTCAGAGGATGTCTGCCTACCCAGGAAATGGGCATGTATTCCACCCTGTGCAGCATCTCTGCTGCAGAAGGGCAAACTATGGAAGCCAGGCATTTTCCTACAAAGGGGGAGTAGTAGGTAGAATTGAATATGGGGAAAGAAGAGATGGTGGTCTGAGTTGACCACATGGGACAAAAGTTAAATGCTGTGTCATTTCTTTCAAGCAGATCTACTGAGACCAAGTGGGAGTCATAATACCTTCCTGCTCACCTGAGGCATTTGACGAGACATTAGTGTTGGACGGTAATATGCTGCTTTCTGCAGACAATAGAACTGTGGTATCTTATCTGGTTTACCTCCTTGCCTTGGCTAGTAAGATGCTCACATCTCAAATTTGTATGCAATTGTTATAACTCTTCTCAAAAAAGAAGTTCTTAGACTATTTCTACTGCCTTCATCCTCTACATACTGGTTCCTGTCTTTCATATAGAGTAAGCCTATAAATTTTTAATTTTACCTGAACTTTTATTATAAGTCACACAGGATTCAGATTCAGATAAAATAAATTTTATAAACAAATTTTGTGACTGGTGTGTGCCAAGTATACAGTTTAATCTCATATTCCCTATCCATTCATTGTTGGTTTATTTATTTCTCAAATACTTGTTGAGCAGCTCCCATGTGCCACGGTGCCATTTTTGGTGCTAGGGGTATCATGCTGGGAAAGACAGGCAAGGCCCCTGCCCTCCTGAGCTCAACATATAGACGGAGGGTAAGACAGTAAACGCATACAAAGTACACATGTGTACATACACAGTCCACATGCACTCCACACACAGGCTCCATACGCACACTACATGCACACACTCCACACACTGCGTGTGCGTACACACACACTCACATAGTGGGGCCCGCTAGTGTCAAGCACTGTGAAAACCAATGAAGTAGGGTAAGGAGTGAGAGTGTCTGGGTGGTGGGGCAGGGAGGTGGGGCTTTGCTCTTTTACATGGGGTCTCCAGGGACGCCCTCTTGGATGAGTGGACATGTGACATCTGAACAAACAAATTACAGTCATAAGATAATGGGGGGACATGCAGGCAGTACTTATGACCTTGACAACAATCTGGGAGGGAGGCATTAATAGCATCAGTGGCTTTAAAAAAAATTTTTTTTTTAAACAGAGAAGGAGTCTGATTTAACAGAATTTGAGGACAAACCAAGATTCCATCCAGACCTGTGTCGTTTCCATCAGAGTGAGGCACTGCGATGGCTGTGTGTGGAGGGTTTGGGGCCGGACCTGCTGGGCTTTTCCATTTAGCACCCCCATCTCTCCAGGTCTAGTCACTAGGATGAACTTGAGCAGCTGCAACCTCTCTGTACTTTGTTTACGCATCTGTTAAATGGGGCTAGAAATGACCCCTACCTGACTGGATTGTCATGAGGATGAAGTGGTTGGCTCAGAGTCTGGCCCGAGGTTGGGACTCAGTACATGTAAGCCATTACTGTTATACGTGCTGCCTTTGGTCTTTCAGAAGGGACGGGGTACAGACCCCCAAGTCCATCTTGCCTGTGTGTAACACCCTGATCTCCTTCATCCCTTCCAGGGGCTGAGCAGGGCGTATTCTGCAGCAGCAAAGGACGTTCTTGCATGCTGGGACAACAGCCTTTGGACACAGGTGGAATCGCTACGCCATCTCCCTTGGGTCTCTGTTACCAGGACTGATGGCATTTGGAGGTGGTCTGAGGGGCCACAGGGTGGGGGAGTTGCCCAAAGAGCAATAGAGCGACTTACCCTTCCTGAAAACTGTGCTGTGGGAAATCTGAGTCCTGCCTGCCACCTGGCAGCACCTTCCAATAAGGGCTTCCAGTGAGCAAAGCACAGAGGAGGGAGAGCCAATCAGAGCTGGAGCTTTGGGCCTGAATGGCGATGCAGGTCCCCTGTGAACTCATCTGGATGTATGGAGGCTGTTTCTTGTTCAAAATAGAGATCTTAATGGCTTCCTTTCCTGCTGAACTTGAGGCTCATTCTCATACGTTACCATAAGACCCAAAGAGCTGGTGTAGCCACTCCACCCTGCACCTTCAGAAGGCCAGAGAGTCACCCTCTGAGCACTGTCTGCATCCTGCCCTGCCCAGTGCCTCTCTCCACAGCCCCAGCTACTCTTTCCAGGTTCCCGAAACTGTCCCCATCCCTTTAAACCAAAGGGAGGTGATGGCTCCTCACTGTTGCTAGGCCAAGGCTGCTGCACCAATTCTTTTGGGTTCCCTCGACCCTGCTCACACCCTCGTAAATACACTCAAATACACTCTCCTCAATTATCCCCATTGAGTGCACCATCTGTTACCTGTTTCCTTCCGGGACCCTCACTAATACAATCCTACAGTGCATCTGCATTCCAGAAAATAACAATTCAGTTCCCCCGACAAGAACGTTGTTGATTCTTAAGGAGACTTCCCACATCTATGCTAAAGGAACATCAAATTTATTATTGGGTCAGTGAGGTGAGTTGGTATAAAACACTAAGTTGACTACCAAGAAATGTAAATATCTAATAAACTGGGAAATCATAGCAACTGTAATGAAATAAACCACAAGTAAACAAAAAACAAGATCTAATTTTTACCCTCTCGAACGTTATTGTGGAGGTGTTAAGTGGATTCCGCAGGGAAATGTATCAAGAGCCTTAAAAATTTTTATTCTTATGAGTCAAACAATTGTTGTGAGGAGCGTTCATTTAAGGAAATGTTCAGAAACATAAAGATTTATGGACAATGATGTTCAGCTCGGGGTTATTCAACAGGGACAAATTTGGAGCAATGTAAATGCTCCACGAAGGAAGGCTGGCTAAACACATCAGGCTACACCAGCACATAGTCTCTGGCTCCAGTTCATTGGGTTACATGTTCTATCGTGGTGTTTGCGTTGCCCCTTCTTATCCTCACCACGAAAGCTGTGTGAGGCAGTCACGCCTAGGAAGCATTCGATGAGCATGAGCTTTAATAGATTAAAAAAATTATTTTCCAGAAAGACTCTTATATAGCTATTAAAAAGATATTTCTAAAGAATATTTAATGATATGTAAAATTAGCCATAGTATAAGATAAAAAACAAGAATAAATAAAAAATGAGTTTAGAATTTAGATACAGAAATAATCCTCATTATTTTAGCATGAAGAACGTGGACTAAAATAGTAAGAGTGCTCATGTCTGCACAGTGTGATTATTGTTGATTTTAATTTTTTCTTCAGTTTCAAATGATTTAAAGTAGATCATTATTGACTGGCTCCTTTTCCTCTTTCTCTCTCTTTTACTGCAGAGAAGACGGTTGGCAGCGTAAGAAGACAAAAAAAGTGGCCCACGATCCCACGTCCCATATCCCAGATATCTTTTTTGAAATACACACACACGAGGTTCGTTCTCAATTTAAAATTGTACCAAAACAAAATCCAGAGTCCTCTTTCTCATCCACAGTCCTCCCAGATGAAACCATTGGTAATAAATCCTTTGATTCATTGCAGAAGAAAGTATGTGCATATACCAGCAGATCCAAGTTCTTTTCAAATAAGCCTGTATTGATTTTGTCATCAAAAAATTGTAGCATACATGCATTTAAAATGTAGGCATTTTTATTGTCAACCCCTTGAGGCGCAGGCTTGGGTCACACAGGCCGTCCTGACCTGACTGGGGAAGATGGGGAACGGACACCCCACCACTGGGAGGTGGGGGAGCAGAATTAGTCTGCGCCATTGGCTTGGGATCTAAAGGTCTGGGAGAGGTTCTGGAACTCACACTAGTCCTTGTTCCTCAGTTTCCCCATCATAGGAATGGTACAGACTCTGAACACTGCACACCTTACTTAGAGACAACAACCAGCACTAAGACACTAGTATTGACTCCATGAACCAGCCACTTTTCTATGTCCCTGAAAACGCTGCTCTTCAGTTCTTCCCAAGGACCCCAACTCTCTTGATTTCCCAAGTTCCGCAAACCCCCTCCCTCTAGATCCAGCTTCCACACCCCTCCTCCCAACCAAACTCAGTACTTTTTTTTTTTTTTTTTTTGCTTTTTGCTATCTCCCCCAAGCCCAACCCCAACTTCTCTATAATTTTGGTCATTGATTGCACAAAGAACAGGGAAGCATGGGGTAGAACACTCATATTGGGCAATACATATAAGGTTCATAAAATTAACTGGAAGCTAAGTCTCTTGGTGAAGTTCCCTACTCACTGAACTCATGTGACTCCTTGAAATCACTAGCACTGTGTTGTCTTTGGTTCAAAGTGGTCAAGAATGTGTCAACTCCAGAGAATCTTCCATCTCCTGAATACAGAGGAGAGACGTAATGGGGAGTTGATGGCAGCTTTTGGAGCCAGGCGTCCCTGACTTACGTTGAGGGTTGAGGAATGTCCCTGGGGCACGTGCAAGCATCGAGCCTGGGTAAAGTGGCAGCAGCAGTCTGTCCCCTGGTCTCATTTGGGACACAAGTCCAAGCTTTCATCCACGGACTCATGGGCTTAGCCTTCTATTTAGAGTGTGTGTATAGCACAGCTTCAAGGTCAGAAAGCTCAAGTTGGAGTCCTTGCTTTTTATTCACCTGCTAAATGACCTTGGAAAGGTCCCATGTTGTCGGGTCTCAGCGTATTCTGTTACACAGGTCTAATTTTCCTTTCTCCTAGGGACAGCTGTGGTGACAGTAAGATGAGGTCGTAGCAGCCAAAGCAGTTTGCAGACCCCGTGGAATTAGGAAGCTGTAAGGCACCTTCTGAGTCTAAGGATGAGAAAATGAGCTCTTGGGTGGTGAGAATGGAAAGATCCTTTTCTTCATTTATTTAACAAGTGTAAAACATGTAGATAGTCTTCACTATATACCAGGTAGTCTTCTAAGCACTTGACAAATATTAACACATTTACATTCTCCTAATCACACAATGATAAATAGACCATTATCGTTCCTGTTTACGGAAGAGAAAACTGTGGCACAGTGATGTTAAGTGGCTTGCCTGAAGCCACATAGCCAGTAAGAGGCAGAGCCAGGATTTGAACCCAGGCAGTCTGGCTCTAGAGCCCACGTTCTTCAACATTACATCATGCTGTCTTCTTTGCTTGTGATATTTGGTATAGTAAAGATAACATGAGACGTAGAACAGACTGACTGTGAATTCTACTTCTGCTCTTAGCTGTGTGGTTTTGGGAAGGTTAATTAACTTCTCTGAGCCCTGATTTCCTTGTCTATAAAACAGGAATAAAAATATCGATGTCAGATAAGTTGTGCAGAGGTTAAATTGAGGCATGGTGTCTGGTCTGCACAGGCGCAATGAGGTGCACACAGAACGTGGGTTAGATTTGCACGCTGGGCCTTACACTAACCCGGCCTCACTCACTTACGTGGTCACGGGTTGATTTCAGACTTTCCCACGCTCTGCCCGCCTTCCTCCTGAGTGATTGCCCGTGCATGCCACAGCCTTCAGAGTGTGAAAGACCCTGCACATACCCGTTCTGACACTCCCAGGGTGCCTGCCTGGCTGTTCACATGCCTGAGCTCATTCAACAATTATAGTTTTTCAGGCCCAAGGAGCAAGTTCTCAGCTCCTATTTCTTTTGGGCTCCAAATATTTAATAGCAAACATGGCCCCGTGCTTTTCTGTCCACCTCCCCTTCCAAAAACTTGTTGGTTAATCTGAGGGTTGGGGAGAGGCTCTGACGGGGGCCTGCCCACGTGGGGTTAAGGTTGCCAGCGGCCTCTGCCTCTGGTCAGACTCGCTGGGAACTGCAGCAGTCACTTCCCGAAGCTTGGTGGGGGCAGGAGCTTGGCCAGGGCAGTGGGCAGTGTCTGGGCACAACATTTCCAAGATGCTCAGAGCCCCGCCTTGGCAGACCAGACCCACAGCCCACGTCTTTGCAAAAGAGACGCTGCTTTTTATCAGGCAGAGCCTGATGCAATTATATTTTCCATAGCATTTTAACCCTAGAAATGGCCCAGCATTTACTGCTGCAAAACCTTGACCGTGAGTCTGCCTTACCTGAGGCCCCTTTAAAGGATAAATGCTGACAGGTTATCTCAGTAATAAGGAAAACGTCTAGTCACACTTCTTTACTCTCCATTAAAGGTCTCACAAACCATGTATTGATTTGTTTAAAGAAAAGAAATTGGAAGAAGCATGTACCAATTAAGAATAAAACTAACAATTTATTACCCTCAGATCTTTAAGGGAAATAGAGAGTAGAAAAACACTCTCTTTCTACCCCCCCCATATTGATACATAATAATTAGGCAACTATGTAAATAACCTTATATTACAACCTGAGACAGGCTGCACTCGCTCTGGCTTCTGTACTAGGTCAGAAAGATCAGTCACTGCTCCCAGTTCTCTGCATTTTGCAAACCTTTTCCCCCCTTTTCTGAAAGGCTCTTAGAAAAATTGTTTCTTTCTCCTCTCTTTTGCTTTATAAAGCTCATATTTCTTACCTGTTTGCAGGTGTTGCTGAATAAGCTCTAGGAGGTCCTCAGTGGTATGTGTGTTCCACAAGCCTTGATGGAGCACAAACTTCACGTGCTACTCTTCATATTAGATGGCCAACAGGGCTACACAGAAACATTGAGCAAAAACAAAACAAAAGGGACACAGGGAATTTCCAGGGCTGTCACACTAAGGCGATGACAAACTTTTCATTGAGGTAGAAACTGAAAACAAGGAAAATATTTCAGTACCGACCTGCCATGCATGGGTCTTGCCAGGCCACCCTGTCTTCTTTGTGCCTGCTCTGATTCTGTGCTCAATAAATGTTTGTTAAATACATAAATGTCTCCCTCAGTCTTAAAAGGAAGTGCCAGCAGGGCAGGGATTTTTATGGTTTTTACGGATGTATCCCCCACACTGAGAACAGTGCCTGACACATAGCAGGTCCTCAGTTAATGTATATTGAATGCACACATCATTGTCTTCAGCTCATGGGTTCATTCAACATTCAAAAAGTTTTCTTCCAACACCTACTCTGAGTCAGGAACTGAAGGAGGCACTTGAACTCAATCTCAAACAAGGTTGAACTGGGGTTGCCTTTTCTCATCTTTCAGGGGAGGAGAGGGGATTGATCACACTAACATAACGCTGTGTTCTAAGGGATGCTAGGGAGACTTTGGGATACTGCCTTGGAGATAGTGTAGGACGCTTCACCAGGACCCGTGGAGTGAAGGGATGGTGCTCAGGTAAAGACAGAGCTGGGATGGAGTGAGCAACTGCATTCCAGGGGATGGATGAAGAGCTCTAATGATTGGAAGTGGGAGGAAGAAAGGTGTCAGAGAAGTTGAGGATGCCATGCCTAGAGTGAGATGCACTCTCACGTGGATTTAGCTGTAAAGACAGCATGAAGTTGTTGATGAGTTCCCAGAGGACCAATAGGGCAAATTTCTGTTTTGGAAAGATCACTCTGGCTTCTGTGTATAGGGCTGACTTAAAGGGAAGAGTACAGGTGAAGAGGCAGCTGGGGGTTCTCCTGCAACCTAGGGGAGGTGTGGTGGAGACGTGGGTGAGAGTGGACAGGCTGTGGGATGGGGGAACTGGGGTTCATGAGGTGTAGAAAAGGACTACCTGGGCTTGGGGGATGACAGAGAGGCCACGGTAATGCGTGACTCTGAGGTTTCTGGTTTGGTCAACTGGAGAGATGGTTTAAAATAGTTCAGGTGCCACGTGAGAGAGAAAATTGACATGGGGTCCATATGTGAGTCTTGGAAAAGCAGGAAGTTTATGGCCCCAACTGAAATAATTCCTCCGTTTACTTCGAAGGCACATGGGTGAGAAGAAGGAATAAATGCAATTTAAAAGGGGATGGGTAAATCCACACCTAATGGGTGCAGTGCGTGCTGTCTGGAGGATGGGCACGCTGTTCAGCAGTGCAAAGGCAATTTAGGGAACCAAAGTGTTTGTACCCCTGTAATACTCTGAAATAAAAAATAAAAATTAAAAAGAAAAAAGAAAAAAACATAAAAGGTTGTGCTGACATGAATGCACATCAGCGCCAGAACCTGCAGCTTTTCAGCATGGATTGGTGTCTGGGGTTGTGCGTGCTGTTTGTCTACTTTGTTAGGATTCAAGATCTTTTATCCAGATATGCATATAATGCTGGAAGAAGACTCTGAAACACAGTCTGCCCTCTCTATCTATAGATTCCATGTCTGTGGATTGCAACCAACTACAGATCAAAAATATTTGTAAAAAAGAAAGGGTGAGTGTGTCTGTGTTGAACATGTACATACTCTTTTTCTTGTCATTATTTCCTAAACCATACAGTATAACAACTGTTTAGAAAGCATTTACATTGTATTAGATATTATAACTAGTCTGGAGATGATACAATGTATATGGGAGGATGTGCGTAGGTTATACGCAAATGCTACACCCTTGTATAACAGGGACTTGAGTGTCTGCATATTTTGGTATCCTCAGGGGGTCCCAGGATGCAGAGGGATGACTGTATTCTCTTGGGCAGTCTCTGATGCTGTGAATATCGGTCCTCTCTGGTGGCTGAGAGTGGAGTGGATGAGAAGGAGATTGGGCTGGTGGCATGTTTCAGCATACTGACCCTCTCCTTGCTTTTGGATCTTTTAGATTTTGTTACCTGGCATTCTCACAAGGGATTTATTTCCTTTTATTTTAGTAATTTTGGAAGTGTGATATTACAAAGCACAACACCGATATTGCACAAGGAAATAACCCCACACTTAGAATTCGTTCATTCACTCATCCCTCTATCCACCCACTAGTCAAGTGGTTTTCAACTGTAGTTGAAGTTGCTGGTGTAATCCATCTTGGGCGGGGCCCAGGTATTGGTATTTTATTACAGCTCTCCTAGAGACTGTAATGTGCAGCTAAGTTCCAGGAGGGCAGGGACCGTGTCTCTTTCATTTCTGCCACATTTCCAGTGCTTCAGGCAGTGTCTGGCACAGAAATAGTGCTCAATAAATATTGGCAGAATATATTAATTTAATTATACACACATCAAACACGTATTAAGCATTGCCAGATTTTCTCCAATCGATGATGAAGATTATCTTGTGTCGTTTTCCACAGACAACCATCGGGTACTATCGTTCAGGAAATTAATCACTCCTGAACCACATCCTGGAATGACGTTAGGAAGTGTCGTTCTTTATCCTTCAAAGCACTTTCTTCTCAGGTACTTTTTCCTATCTACTGTCCCTGAGGCCTATGGACTGCCCATTACTGGGGATTGATTCTTGACCCTGCAAGAAACAGACACATTGTTCCCTAGTTGGGGGAAGATGCCTGTAATTGTGCCAAGACTTCACGTACACCCACCAGGTGCCCTATCCGGCCCCTCCATCGGTTAGAGCTAAAGTGTGGGGCGCTGGTCTGAATGTTTGATCTGTAACTGGCAGACTCGGCCCAGGCCCTGCCCTCTCTGACCCTGCCACGTCTTGCCTATGCCTGTTTATTCCTCGCTTCCTCCCCTCGTCCCACGTCCCTGTTGCTGCAAACCCAGCATACTTAGAGGCCCAGGCTTCCCAAGTTATGGCGAGGGCTGTCACAGTTCCCTTGACCCACAGGATGGTCTCGCTGATGCAGCAGGAGTTTATTTCACTTGACTCCAATTTAACTGTCCTGAGCCCCTTCCTTATATTGCCAAGAGATTTCCTAACTGATATGTAACCCGGCGATGCAGGCAATTATTCACGTATTCCCCCACATCATTAGTTTTATGGAACACTGCCAGGGGGCATATTTTTCTTTCCTAGGACTCCTGAGAATAAAGGAAATAGAACTCTTACCATGAAGTCATATTAAGGAGTTTATTTCTCAGAAAATACCCCATAGCACTTTTATAAAACCTTACACAGATAGATCGCACTTAGGAAAAGAATTACTTTTGCTCACCTGCTGCCGTGGGAATCACTGCCCGGGCCTCCTGCCTGCCAGAGCATGGCTTTACACACAGTCTGTAGTATCTTCTGACCACAGAGAGGTGCCTATGGTTATTGTAGGGAAGACATGGCTTATGTCAGATATCGTTGGGTTTATCTAGGTAGACTATAATTTGATAATCCAAACCAGGATGTGTATTTGGGGAGAAGGGATATTGTTAATTCTATTGTTATAACAGGTATAAATCAGGGCTGTCCAGGCCCCCTGGAACAAATGGTTACCCTAGACTTTATGCTCTAATCCTACCACTTACTGAAATTTCCCTGCATGGGCCTGGATGATAAAGTAATAACACAAAGAACTCAGCCAACTTACTGCAAAATATTAGCATTATAACCCAAACTAGTGGTTTTCTCTACTGAGCTGGAGAACGAGGAATGGTGGGGTGTATCAGCTAGCTCTTGCTACAACAATGCTGCATAACGAACCTCTCCAAAACTCAGTGTCTTTGAGCAGCAATCATTTATTTTCACTCATCTATCTGCAGGTCAGTTGATCTCGGCAGGGCTTGAATCCAGGCTACAGGTTGGATTGTCACATGTCCCTCCGTCTGCTTGGGCCAGTGGGCCAGCTGGGTGTGCTCTCCCCACGGTCACAGCAGGAGCAGAGCAGAAGCTTGTGAGTGGAAACATGTGACTCCTCCTCATGCCAAGGCGTGGATCTGGCACGCTGTCCCTTCTACCTACATTCCTTTGGCCAAAGCAAATCCTATGGATGAGTTGAACCTCAGCATGCAGGGAAATACATTCTGTCTTTAGTGGCACATGCAGAGGACAAAGGTACAGGGAGGGGTAAAGAACTGGGAACATTAGGCCAAAGGGGGTTTGCTTTTCCTCTCCCCGGGCTTCTAGCGCTGGGCTGGCTGAGTTTATTTGAGCAGTTGCAGGCTGAGAAGGTGAAGTGAAGAGAGCAGGGGCTCTTGTGTTCTGCTAGAGGCAGGGCACTGCCCCCATGGGCTTACTGCATAGAGGATGCAGAGCAGGCTTGCTCTGGTTAGAATATGAATGCCCAAAAGGATAGAGGACAGAGAGATCGACAGAGACTCTCATGTTTCAAAATAGCAGCCCTGCCCTGGTGAATATGGTGCAATGGATGGAGAACCCTTTCCATTCACCAATCAGATCAATCACTTCACTTCCCACAGGATGGGAGGAGTGAGGAGATGGAGAGGGGAGGAGCCAGTGCTCAGGCCCATGCTGCTTCTTTCTGCGGGGTGTGGTGAAGCAGAAACCCTTTGCCTATGGGGTTTCCAGGAAAAGCAGTTCCAACTTGCAGGGAGTTCTGTGGGATGTGCATGGACCCACAGAGCGCCACCAGGTGGATATTTTCAGCGTTGCTGGTGAGGACTGGCCTTCCCATTCCTTTGTTCCTTCTGTAGTTCCTTTTGGATGAGTGCTGCTGTGGGCTTGGCACTCCATGTCATTCAGAGTCACCGCCTACAGTGTCCCTGCCCCCTGCCCACGGTATCATGCCCTGAGCCATTGCCTACCTGCTGTCAGAGCCCTGCATGGCCTCCTCTCAGGTGGGCAATGAGGGGGAATGCGAACTTGTTAATCAGACAAACTAATCATGCTGATTATGCCTAGTTCGACAACGGCTCACCCCTGCCAGGGAGTCTCCTGTCTAGTGTTTAAACCAATTGAAGGGCTCCCAGGGAATGACGGGCTGGGGGTTCAGGATCAGAGAGAGTGGGCCAAAGGGAGGCTTGGGGAAGGGGATTTCAGGGCCAAACACATCGCACCCACAGAGGATGAGGAGCTCTTCCCATGTTCCAGGATAGCTGAGACCTCGGTGCGTGGTGCTGATCACACCGATGGCTTGCTCAAAGTCTGCAGAGCAACTGGTGGGATGGCTCAGGGTCACTAGGCCCTGCAGCTTCTGCACCTTTATCTCCTCCCCCGCTGTCGTTCTCCTAGTTCTGGGGTCATCTTCTCTAACATGGGTATTGCACTGCCTTCCTAGCTGGCCTGCCTACTCCAGTCTCTAAACCCTGCATAGAGAAGATGTCTAGAGTTGTCTTGTCTAGTTTTCATTATTTACATAACTAGAAAAATGTTTAAAAATACAGAAAAGTGCAGAGACAGTATAGCTCACACCCATATCTTTGCCAGTCCAAATCAACCAATGCCAAATTTCTGCCCTATTCTATCCACCTATCCACTCTTTATTGAAATTGCACTTCATGGAAAAGGGCACATATCGTAATGATATGGCTGTCGAAGTTTCACAAAGTGAACATAGTCCTATCACCAGCACTACAAAAAACCTCAGAATATTCCAGCCTCCCCTTTTGCTCCCTTCTTTTTACCCACCTCTGCCCCACCGGAGGGAACCACAACCCTGAGTCCAACAGCATAGACTGGTTTGCCTACATGTGAACTTCACTTAACTGCAGTCACAGAACGTGTGCTCTTTGTATGTTGTATTTATTTTGAACCTTCTTTTTAAGAATGATATTTTTAAAGACAGATGTGAAGTCCCTTGTGTTCTAATTCTTCTAATTCTTTTTCCCTCCCCAAAGGCAACCAGACATCATACATGTGACAACCATGTCTTTGTATGGTTACGGATGTGTATAGCATGACTTTGGATGTGTTTTGTTTTTGTTTAAGTAAATGTTTGTACAATGTAAAAAAGTTCTACCACTTGCTTATTTCATAGAAGGAGCTTTCTAAACCACACCATGGGTTTTGTGACTCTCTTTCCTTTTTAAGCATCCCCACCCCTGCCTTTCCAGACTGTTGGCTCCTGGAAATAGGGACAGTGTTTTGATGCTTCTTTGTATTCTGAGTCCAACACTGTGCCTGATGCTTTAGAAAGATGTTAAGGGTGAATAAATGAATTAATGAACAAATGAACAAAGTCTCTCATGCCATGAAGAACTTGAAAATCCAGAACAAATATATTCTTCTTTACTGGCCACCTTTTGGGGGAAGATGTTCCCCCCTTTGTTTTTTATCATTTTCTTTCTTTTATTCGGCCCCACCCTCCTTTTGGGCTGTCTTGTCGATGCCCACCTGTAAAACTCCCAGAGACTTAAGTTCATCAGCAAGCCCAGTATGGAAATTAGACTTTATAAAATGTGCCTTCTGAAGAAGTAGACATTTCAGAGCTGTGTATGGCCTTTGTAGCTTTGCTCCCGATATGCTTTTTCTGGAACAGGAAATAGTAGCATTTTTCCCAGGGTTTTTCTAACTATAAGCAGAGAAGTATCACAGAGATGTAAGGAGGTTACAGCATTAAATTCATATCTCAACAAACTGGTAAAACATCAGTCATCCTTCAAGTTAGCCAGCCCTGGGGTTTATGTTGAATTCTGTTGGTTTTTCCAGGCTCCCTGGTGGCAAGGTCAGGACCAGAGGGAGATGGGTCACGGTTGACGTTCTGAAGGGACATCTCATGGCTGTGTTGGGTAAAAAAAAAACAACAACAAAAAAACTGTTTCAAACTGTTTTCACCTGTCCAGTCTTACTATTGCTGATAGCACCAAGACCCTGGGGACTTATCCTGTCTCAGAACTCAGCTTCCTCCAGTCCTCCCTTCACCCAGAGCTCTGTCTCTGTTCTCACTAACGCAGTGTCATGGAAAAATATCCATGTTAGATTTTGATTGGAATCTTGGTTATGCCACTAACCATCTGGATCTGAATGATCTAAACAAGCTCATGACCTCTCTGATCCCCCGAGTCCTTAACTGTGCTGTGGGCATCATATTACTATTTTACAGATTTGTTGGGAGAATTAAATTATGAGTGGTAAAGGATGTGCAAATAGTGCTTGTGGTATTTTCCTACTTGTGGATATAGGTAGACAAAAGGTGAGAAAGAAATACAATAGCTGTGTTAATACACACACATGCATATTATATATGTTTTTGTGTCTGTCTTTCTAAACATTTTATCCTACATATTTTCCAGTCTCATTAAGAACCTGCTCTGTATTGCTTTTGATAGTTGCATAATATTCTAACATCTGATTGCTCTCTAAGTACACCTAACCATTTCCACATTGTGGGTCATTTTGTTTATTTTCAATTTTTCATCAAGGAGAGTTCTGAGGTCAACCCAGACTGATTTTTTTTTCTTTTCAATCTTTTGCAAACAATGTGTTTTTTATTATTTTTGCTTTGCTTTGCTTTGTTTTCTATCTGGGGTACTTATAATTTATTTTTTCCTTGTTATCAAGCTGTGGGTTTCTTTTTTTTTTTGTAATCAATTATGCTTGGTGCAGCATATACTGTTTTGTTTTGCAATTTTAGATCTTTTTTCAGTTCAATAATTTCCTAATATAGATTTGATTGGTGTTTCAGTGTCATAATTTTTTTTTCAAGCTGGGGTCTCACTGTGCTGCCCAGGCTAGCATGCAGTGTTGTGATTATAACTCACTGAAACCTTGAATTCCTGGGCTTAGGTGATTATCATGCCTCAGCCTCTGATTAGCTAGGACTACATGTGTGTCCACCTTGCTTGGCTAATTTTTCAATTTTTTGTAGAGATGGGATCTCACTGTGTTGCCCAGGCTGGTCTTGAATTCCTGGCCTCAAGCAATCCTCCCACCTCAGCCTCCCAAAGCATGGGATTACAGGTGGGAGCCACTGCTCCTGGCCTCAGAGTCATTCTTTTTTTAGAGACTTTTTAGGAACACTAATCTTTCTTCTTTTTGTAAATTGGATCCCTTTTCTCTATTCTTCATATAAGCCATCTGTTTGCTTATTTTCAACTCTAGATTTTAAAATATACATTTCAAAATTGTTATTTCTCTGAAGCTTAACTTTCTGCAGTATAAATTCTGCTCTTTACTGCTTCTAAGGTAACTACAATTCTAAGAGTGCATTTATTGTTTCTCTGCCTTCTTTGCTATCTCAGTTAGACTTTTTTTTTTTTACCTTAGCCTATATGTTGCTTTGCATTTTGTTTCATTTTTCATCTCCTTTTCACCCCTAGAAACCATGCCTTCTTGCGATTTATTGAGAAAGACACACACACACATACAGTTTCTTTTTACTTTTAGTAAAAAAACTCAGAGGCATGCTTTTTCTTCACGTCTTTGGGCCTATGATATTCCATGGACCAAATCTGGCCTGCTTGTTGTTTTTGTAAATAAAGTTTTATTGGAACACATTCATTTATATATCGTCTGTGGCTGCTGGCTTTCTCACTGCCGTGTAATTACAACAGAGACTATAGGACTCACAAAACTTAAAATATTACTGCCTGGTCTCTTATGAAGAAACTTTGCCAACCCCTGTGCCATTCTCCTCTGCTTAATCATTTTTAAATGAAGAGAGATATTTCTAAATCCGTTGTTTGCCCCCAGAGGGTTATAGATTCCACTGTTTCTGCAGGTGTTGATAAAGTCATCCCCTCAGATATAAGTTAGAGCAGGAGTTTACCCAGCAGGGTCCTCACAGGAAAAAGATAACACCCTCACAGTGAGTAACTAATACAAGATTTATTAAGGGATTATTTCCAAAGGTGTGGGAAGAGTTTGGGGATTCCAGAAAGGGATAATGAAGCACCCAGAGTCTAGTGTAGCCATGAGATGCCTTTACCTACCCTTGGCCTGAAGGGTAAGGGGAAGAGGAAGTGTTCTTAGAACCCAGAGAGAGCTGGAGTGTGGGAGGCTGCCGGACACTAGAGTGTCACGCTAGTGTCTTCAACTGCTGAAGTCAACCTGAGATCAGAGAACAAGGATTCCTTCACTGTATTCTGTACAGGTCTGCCTCCTGGGGACACAGCACAGAGTGAGGGAGGATGAGTAAGTGAAAGATATCCACCACCTGGAGTTCATGTCTGTGGGCTCTAGATCCGAGTTGTCCAAAAGAACTTTCTATGATGATGGAGATGTTCCCTGTCTTTGCTGTCTAATATGCTAGCCACTAGCCACATGCAGCTACTGAGTCCTGGAAATGTGGTTATGAACTTAGGAACTGAATCTTTAATTTTATCCAATTTTAATTAATTTAAATTTAAGTAGCCACATATAGGTAGTGCCTATTACATTGGACAGTGTAGCTGTGGATGGATTTTCCTTCATGCATTGAGATAGTGAACTTTGCTGGACTGTCGTGGGATCTTTTGTTTCCTGCTTCTTTGAGCGTGAAATAGATAATTTATTTCTGGGCATTCTGAGATAGTCTCTCTCTCTCTCTGCACTCCCCACCTTCTTTTGCAGAAATAATATCTGAAACCTCAAAACCTCTAAGAAGCATAGCTTTCAGGCCTCCTTTTACAACTTTGTCTGCCTAACGCCAACTTCATATCCTACCTTGGATCTCTTCCACTTCCCTCCACTGTGAAGGTGTAGTCAGATGACAGTCTATAAACTGAAGTAGAAAACCATTCCTGGTGGTTTCAGGGAGGATGACTTTAGGGAGCTCTTGGAGCATATTAGAAGGTATCTGTTGTTTTAATCAGTGAAGGTCTAGGGTCTCTGCTTGTGAACTAGGGTTTGACAGTGCCTGCCAGCCCTGGTACTACTGCTTCCAAAGTCAGTATGCACTATCGAGAGTGATTTTATTTTTATCAGTTCCCCTTCATCCTATAGTTAGTAAAACTTTAGCTCACAATTTGAGACTTGGTTGATTATGTTTCTTAGCGCTGAGAGTGTTCGTGTATACAGTTGTCCCTTGGTATCCACAGGGGATTGGTTCCAGGATCCCCCACAGATACCAAAATCTGCAGATGCTCAGGTCCCTTATATAAAATGACATTGTATTTGCACATAAAATTGCATGTGCATACATTAAATCATCTATAGATTCCTTATCATACCTAACACAATGTAAATACTATGTAAATAGTTGTTACCCTGTATTGCTTTATTTTTATTATGTTTTATTGTTGCATTGTTATTTTTTATTGTTTTTTTCTGTTGAATATTTTCTATCTGTGATTGGCTGGATCTGTGGATAGGAAGGCTGACCATATTGTGGTGGGAAGCTGAGAGAGGTCATATCAAGGATGGTTATGTGGGTTCTGTTAACCCTAGTGCCTCTCTTAGCCATTTCTTCTTTATAATCGTCACTGTTGCTGCTGAAAACAGATCATGATTTCGAATGTGCATAATCTCGGGTCTGATGCAGAATTAATACCAACTGCTTGATTTTCACACCAAGACATTAATTACTATTTGTTTTGCATTTGCATTCACAGGTATCTGTAGAGGGAAATTAGCATACTTTGTTGTTAGGCCATTATTAAAATGACAGTTGGGAAAATATTTGAAAAATATTGTCTATCTTTCTTTCTGTTTTCCTTTCTGGCATTGCCATTATTATTTTTTTATCTTCTCTGTCTCTCGCATTTGTTACATGGTTTTGAAATTCCAAGTAAGTAATGGAGAACATTTTGGGACATTGGTACTTACAAAAAATCTGCAGTGTTGAAACTGGAGTTTCCTAATGGCTTTTGCATTTGTGTGTAAACAAGCCAAGCCAGTCCAGCCATTCAAAGCTGCTGAATCAAAGTTGCTATCATCTGTGAAATAATCTTTTGTTGCTTAAGCCTTTGGAGGGGCACAGCCAACACATTTATCTGGGTGCTTCCTGCAGTCGGATCTGCTTATGGTTGGCTGAGAAGAGCAAACAAATAAAAATTATGGTCTTTTCATCATTGTAGTAGCAAAGAATCCTAAGAGTGGAGTTAGATGAACAGGATTCATGGCCCGGTGATGCCACAAGTAGCCAAAGGATCTTGGACAGGTCACTTTATCTTGTCTGTCAAAATGGTACTCACTCCAGTGAGTCTTGGCTCAAATGAAGTGAAGCACCTTGACAACTCGGCAAAACCGTATAACTTTGACAGGTGGCTGCAGCTACAGTTTTCAGTTTTGTTCTTATTCAGGCGTTTGCTATGAAGGTGAGATTGGGCTGCACTTTCACGTGTGCCCGTCCTCCTGTGGTCAGAGCTCGGGCTGGCAGGGGCAGGCCCTGCCGAGAGTTTTTCCTGCTCCATTGTGCTCCCCCTGGGACCGGGAGCTCGATTAAGGAAGACAGTCTTTCTAGGAAAAGAAGATCCTTCTTTTTCACCAATATTAGTAAAAATTAATTAATTCAATAAATTAATTGAACATCTGTGTGCTTGGTTCCCATCCTGGGGACTGACTTACATTCTAGTACGGTTCAGGATATGTGTATTTTCCTCGAAGCCTGAAAGACACATGAATTGGTGAATTGGTTAGTTGATTGATTGATTCATTCATCATTTAACAACCATTTGTTAGGCCTCCTATGTGCTAGGCCCTATGCCAGGCACTGGCGATTTGACAGTGAATAGAGTAAGGTCCCTATCCTTAGACTGGCCAAACTCTTCCCACGCCGTGTGTCTGAATCTCTATGGGGTTGGGCACATGCTCAGAGCTCAGGACGCCCCCTCCTCTGATCAGGCATCTGGGTTTTGAACAGAATCTATATACATCAGGGGACATGTAGATACACACACACACACAAACACACACATACACATAAACACATACACATGAACACAGACACACATACTTATACACCCACCCACACAGAAACTCACAAACACACACATATACGCACACATACATGCACACAAACACAATCACACCCACCTACACGTACACACATACAGACTAAATCAGTGTGAGGCAACCAGAAAATTATTTCTCAGAGCAGGATTTCAGCTGGTCAAGGGAAATAGGCTCCCTCTTTCCATCTGGCCTCCTGGGCCTCTCTCCTGCATTCAGTCAAGGTTTTTTTGTCCCCAACAGTGAAACTTAAGTACAGATGGCCTCTTCACAACCCTGAAGTTCCAATAAGAAAATAAAGTCCACTCCCCATTGTACATATGCACATTTTATATGAAAAATACAGGTATTATTTCACGCTCTTTTGGCATACCACCATCTGCATCAACAATACATTATTTTTGGATATAATTTTAATAAATGGCTATTCACTAAATACTATTTACTAAAATTGAACCTTTACTCTGTGACAAATACCGTGCAAAGCACATCTCAAGCATTATCACATTGAATCTTTGCAACAAATTCATAAAGTGAATATTATTGTTTTTCCCACTTCACAGCTGCTGCAACTGAGGCTTGGAGAGTTAAGTGTCTTGCCCAAGGTAGCGAATTAGACAATGGCATTTCTGATTTTCCACTCTTATAAATGGTGCCTGTCCTTGGATGTGAATCACAGGCTGTGGGCTTGATTATTTTCTCGTAGTTGCTTCCTGAAAGGGGATGTTGGTGTGATTCTGTGCCTCGTCCTGGGCAGCTCTGTGCCCTGACCTGTTCTCTTCTCTCAGTTGCCCTCGTGCCCCAGGAGCCCAGGGTATGCAGGGCTCCACAAGGGCCCTGCTCTTCCTCCCTGCATTTCTGTGACTACCTTTTAGCTGCAGATGTGGGGAAGTGAGTCTGGGCTCCAGGGACCACCCCCTTCTCAGTCACTGATGTTTCCTGATGTTTCTCTGGGCAGCAACATGTAAAGGCCAATAAGACCAGGTCGGGGTGACACCCTGACAAGGTGTCAGCACCTATGGCTGTACCTGGATTTTGACAGGCACCTGGGCAAACTTTCTCCATGACCCCTGGGTGGTGACTGACAAACAGCATCAGCCACTGGAGCAGCTGGGCCCAAACCAGAAGGGAATGTTATAGGCAGCTGAGGGAAAGCCCCCCAGGCTTCCTGCCACCGTGGGCCCCTGGGACACTGTCAGCAAGGAGACCTTCCCAGGTGGAGGCAGCAAAGACGGGGGGTCACACTTACGGAGGAAGAGCCAGGCTGATGCTAAATGCTCCTCCTCATTCCCTGGAAGCGGTCTGTCACCGGACAGTGTGGGGATGTTTGAGCAAACAGAACACCTGCCTGGTTCAGAGCCAGCAGACATTTGCTGAGCGCCGCCTGCATGCCTGTGAGGCCAGCATTTGGGTACATGGTCTCAGGAGGAACGTTGGGGAGGGACCAACAGGGGAATGGAATGGGGGGGCCTCTGGATCATTTTCCTAATTGGGATCACTTGTCTTCCGGCGGGTCTCAGACCCTCATTTGGATTTGGCTGGGGACTGCGTGGGCAGGGGAGAGGCACGGGTGTAGGGGGAGGAAGTCATCGTGAAATTAATTATCTGCCTCTCCTCTCTGGAATGTTAATAACGTGCTGAGGACAGTGGGGCCTGTGGTTGGCTACCAGCGCCCCTCCCCCTGCAGCCTGGGTTCAGAGCCCCGGAGCCTCCTGGCACTGCTGAGGCTTCTGTGCCCCCAGTCCTGTGACATCCTGCTCCTGCTGTGCCACTCCCCTCTTGGAGAATCTGGTTATCTTTCTGCTTCCATCCTCCTCCAAGAGGAGGCCTGGCCTGCCCTTGCTAGGGTTAGTGTCATTAAGATGCTCACAGGTCACTGGATGAGGTGTTGGCAGTTGGAAATAAAGTCCATCTGCGCCTGCTCCAGGTGGCAACACTTGGCCAGTTAGGGGGGCCCAGAGCCTGGCCACCCTGCCCAGCCTACCGCAGCCTGGTGTTGATGTGTGTCTCTCACTAGCCTGACTGCCCTCGCTGTCTATGCAGTCAGCTTCTGCACCAGGAAGGCAGCTGGGCCTTTATGCTCCTGTGCACTCCAATGTTCTACACTTGCAATAAAACATTGCACATTTAGATTTGCCTCCAATTCCTGTGAGCGCGTGTTTGTACAGTCTTATGGTAGGAAAAGGGCCTTCACATGCTCCAGTCAAACATTTTCATTTTATGGGTGGGGCAACTGCAGTGCAGAGAACTCAGGTGACTCACCTGAGGTCACACAGCCAGGTGGTCAGCATTGAATCCAGAGTGCCTTGTAGACCAGCGCTTTTTCAGTTTCACCGTGAGGGCAGGCGCACCCTGCCTCAGCTTCTGGGAAACTCTATTTGCCCTATTTGCCTGGGAGTAAGCATGGGGTTGTTAGGTTCTAGTTCGGCAGACAGATGAGGCAGGTGCTTCCCCCATGGCTGGTGCTTATAGACTCAAGAGAGAAAAATGCCTGACACGTGGGGTGCTCTTTGCCTAGTGCAGAGGAGAGCGCTCCAGCCTTCAGGTCCAGGGAGCTCTGAGCTAACAGCTCAGCGGGGGAGACGCTCAGAGAGTGAGGGAGACTCTTGGGGCAGTGGGAGCCACAGGACTTTGAGGATAGGGGTGACAAGCTGGGGACAAAGAGGCCTGTTGCCATGGTGTTTGGTGTCTAAATGTTCTACAATTAAGATGGGCAGGACACCTTCAGATTTACGTATACTAAGTGCTGGAATTAATCAATATATCTATATATCAATATATTTATATCTATCTATATAATTTTTCTATTATAAAAGTAACATATGCTTACAAAATGCAGGAAATAGAAAAGGAAACACCCGTACTTTGACACACACAGAAACATTATTAACCTTGTAGGTCCATGGCCACACTTTTCTATATATGGTTTTACCCAGTGGAGTTCACACTGAGTGTATCCTTTTATATTTTGCTTGTTTCACTTAACAAGCACATTCCATGTTATTATAAATTCTTTATCAACAACCCCTTCTTTTGGATGCATAGCATTTCATTATGGTTTGTTTAACGATTCAACGAGTATTAGACATTTGGGTTATTTCTATTTTTTCACATGATGATGTAGTAATAAAAACCAGCTTCATGCCCAAAGCTTTTATATACAAACATCTAATAATAATTATTATACAGATTCCTGGCAATGGAGGACGACTTGAGTTGATCAAGTTCCTAATGTGCTGCCAAACTATTTTTTAAAAGGATGGTTCCAATTTTCCACGCCACCGGCCCTGTTTGAGAGGCAGGTAAAGGGGCACCTGAGTAGCTACCAAAGAGCGCCCAGGGCACAGTGCGCAGGAAGGTGGGTTCAGGGCTCAGGCTGTCAGGTTTGCAATGCGACATCTCAGCTTACCAATTGTGCAGCCTAAGGCAGGTCATTTAGCCTGATTTTTTCCTTTATATAATGGAGACGCTGTAGTACCTTCTTCACAGGGCTGCTTCGAGCATGAACCGTTATTGCATGCAACATGCTTAGGGTGGTGTGCGCAGTGAGTGCTCAACAGCAACAACTAATAGTAATAATAATGTCGTAATTGCCAAGGTGTCAAGGACCCAAGTCCTTGGTTCGTGCTCCTGGCAGACACGTGGAGGAAGGGCTGACCCTGTGCTCAGATGGAGTCGGAGCCCATGCCCTCTCCTTGTACACTCTGTTGAACAAATTCTTATAATTTAATCATGACTTTTAATGTTTGAAATGGTGGCTTTTACATTTTACTGAAGCGCCATTGCCGGCTGCTCTGTGTTATACTCCCTGTTTATATTGCAATGCAAATTATTCCTGGTGGAGAGTTTACAAACTGCACTTCCATTATTAATAGGGTTATGATTTTCCCCATTCCACTCTTATCTCTATTGCTTGTGTAATACATAATTCATGCTCACTACCCTTCGCTGGTCTCAGTGCCAGGGCACAGCGGTCTCTCTTCTCCTGATGACGGTAATTGGTATTCAGCGAGAGTGAAATGGCCATGTACCCAGCATTAGGCTCTCTCTAAAGGTGTTCCCTGGAAGGGCTCACACACAGGGATAATAGAAGCCCTGGACCATTTACAGCCAATCTTGGGTTCCAGCTCTAGTTGAGCTGTGAATCCTAGGCAGACGCAGGTAGGGCTGTAGGGCTTCCCAGGGCCCTAAACAGAATCTGTCAGTCGGGGAAAAAAGCGGTACCTTGGCCGAAGATGGAACAGAGGGTGGCTGAGAGGGCTGGGGTGGCCAGGAGAGGGATCAGCACAGCCCGCACCTGCTGGCGTCTCACTGGTGCCGTCTGAGTGTGTTTGCGAAGGCAAAGTCTTGTCCTCACTTCATACTTGCTGAGTGCCCCTTTCTGCAGGTGGGCAGACAAACACACAGTTTTTACAATCCCAGCTTGAAGTTTGAGTCCCAGCTCTGGCCCTTCCCACTGAAAATAACAGACACTGCGGCTGAGACCCAAGAAAATCCCAGGATGGGGTCGGACAGCCACCTGTCCCCAGGAGTGGCCTCGTTTGCACGTGCCTGAGCTTGGGTGCTGAAGGCAGCCTCCTCTCCTGAAGCTCTGAGTGCTTGGTGGGGGTGAGTGGCTGTGGTGAGCTGGAGGCTCAGGAAGGCAGAGGACACTGACATGAGGAAGTGGAGGTCACCACGTGGAACTACTTAGCCCCCAGGACAGAAGCAGCTGGTGTCCAGGGCTATCGTCCTTGTAAACTGCTAAGCCAGGCCCTCCTAGCCTGGGGACAAGTCCAGGGATAGTGCCACCATCAGAGTGGAAACAAAGTATTCTTTGATCTAAATTCCCCAAGCCTGGGAAGCCCTCAGTTTCCCTGAATTGTCTGCACCTTCTCTTGGGGAATGTTCTTTATCACCTCACTGTCCTTGCACTGCTTGTCCCGACCCTGTCTCTGTCCTTAGTTAGCCTAGTGACTCAGTTCCCCCGGAGGCGATCGCTCCACAGACAGCAGCGCCTCCAGCAGCTAACTCCTGCGTGTGAATAACTCCTGCTCTTTTGTCAGGCCTGGGCCCAGCGGCCCTGGGGAGGGTGGGGGTATTGGCAGCTGTGCAGTGTCATCCACAAAGCTTCCCTTGCTGGTGGGGAATGGCAAGGGCCCGGGAGGGGTGGGGGAAGGGGGGGGCTGGGCTCACAGGTTATTCTTTTCCTAAATCTCCCGAAAGTGCCCACAAGTTGGGGACAGACTTCATTCCCCTCTTTTTGGAGCATCTTAATTCCCGCAGTCAGGGGCTAGCAGGTGGTCTCCTGAGTCCCTTTTACCGAAAGTCCTTCCGTGCAGGACTGGAGGGGCCAGCTCCCCTGGGGAGGCTGCAGAAGGACCCCTTGGGGACCTTGCCGGGGTTTTGCACACCCACGGAGCCTGCCTTCTGCCCTGAAGTCAGAGCAGCCGCCAGGTTGGAGAGAGCCCCGGAGGCCCTTTCTGGAGGCCATGGCTGGGCACTCTGAGGGTCTGTCTCCTCCCCGGTCCCCTGACAGGAATGATTCCGGTCCCTGTCCCGGCACGGACTCCCCACTTCCCGGCAGGCTCTGGCCCCACCCTCTGCTGGCTCAGGCCTTTCCTCATTGTCTCTGCTTCCCTTCCCTCCTCTCTCCTGCTCAGCACGAAAGCGTGCCGCGATTACCTAAGCACACGCACACAGACACACGCAAGCAGAGGCACATACAGCAGCTTACACGTACACACATGCACGCACACGCAGGAATGCACATAGAAGTCACAAACCCAGATCTTCAGAACTACAGGCAAAAACACACACAGGCATATGGTCCCACAAACCCACACAGGAGCACACATACAGACACACACACACACACACACACACACGTATCTACAAACACACAGAGGCGCGCGTAAACACGCACACATGCCGGGGACTCGGGCATAAACACACAGGCACTCAGGCCACGCTCACTTCCAGGAAACCAGGCTCCTTCCCCGTTGCGCTGGGGTGCTCGGAAAGCCACTGCTGACATATTCAGACCCACTCACACCTCAAGGGCCCTGAGTTGCCCACTGAATCATGAAGCACTTTCCTGTTTCAGTTTATTTTCTTCTGGCAGAAGGAAGATACTTATTTCCAAGAAGCAGAGCCGGGGGAGTCTGCTGAGCCCGCGCTGTGGCTGGGGACACATTTTGGAGTCTTGTCCTCCCCAAGTGCTTTGTTTACACAGCTCAGTCTCTCTGGGCTTCAGGGCCCTAAGAGGCACTGCCTCTGCGTCGCACCACAGTGAGCCGAGTCTTGCGGGGTTGCCATTTTCGAAGCTGCTATTTATTGGCCACCTCCTTGACCACTGCCCCAGTCTGGGGGTGACTTCTGCTACCTTCTTCTTTGGGTGTCTTAACTCCTCGATCCAGGAACCGACAGTGTCAGCTTCAAGACTCCTCCTTAAACCCAGGCAGCTCTGGGTGTGAAGAGTCTCCTTCGGCCACCTGGAGCCATCACTTCGCGATGGGGACTCGGCTTTCCGTGAATTAACCCCCAGGACTGGGTTTTATGTCTGTTTTGTTTACCGCCCTCTTCCCAGCCCTTGGAACGGTGCTGGACACACAGCACAGCTTGGTGACTGTTTGGGGCTTGGATTATCTAACCTGACACGACAGCCGTTTGAGTGAAGTCCCATTGGTTTCTTAGTTTATGGGCGGGGCAACTGAGGCTCATAGGGGAAATGGCCCCAAATCACAGAGTTAACAAGTTGAACAAGAGTCGGGACCCAGGCTGCTGGCCCTGCAGCACAGGCCTGAGGCTGCTGCTCTGTAGCTGTCAGGAGAGTGTGAACCTGCTGGCCCTAGTGGTCCTTAATCGTGGGAGCTATGAGGCTTGTGATGTACGCCACGGGTCCTTTAAGGTTAATGGAGAAAGAGCCAGACTCATGGAAACTGAACTCCTTAATCTGGGTTACTGGGTCTCTCCTCTGGCTGGTCCCACTGGCTTTGGGGTTTCCCTCTGGTCTGGCCAAGCCTGGCTCCTCTGCACTCAGGGCAGCCTGGGTCAGAGGCTGGAGTTCCTTAGAGTGGCAGAAAGTGTCTGCACTGGGCCCACCATGTAAGTCTCATTCTTGGGACCCCAGTGATTGTGTGATGATGGAGATTCATTCATTCTTCATTCATTCAGCATGTATTTATTGAACACTTTGTGTCATGGGTCCTGTGTCCAACCTTGAGGAAACTGAGTTGAATTGAATAGAGTCCCTGCCCTGGAGGGGCTCACAGTATTGCGGAGGAGAGAGATACAGGATAAAATAAATCCTGGGTTTACTGCATGCAGTAAGGAGCTGGGGTGCCCAGAAAAGAGAGAAACTGACCATCTAAGCCAAAGATGATCAAAGTAGAGCAAGCAGCACAATTGCCTTAAAATATAGATTCACAGGCCCCAGATACACTACTTCAGCAAGTCTAGGGGAGGGGTCCCCGAATCTGCATACGTAACCATCGCCCCAGGTGATTCTGGGACAGGTGGTCTTGGTAGGTGGACGAGACTTTGAGAAAATGTATACCAAGAAGTCAGAGAAAGTATCATGGGGAAAAGATTGTATCTTAGAGGATGTGTGAAGGTTTGTCAACGAGCAAGAGAAGAAAAGGCTTTAAAAGCTGTGAAATAATTTTTAAAACATGTTTATTATAGAAATAATCAAATGAAGAAATAAATGCAGTAAAAATGCCCTACCCAGGTAACCTCTGTCCTTAGTTTAGTGTGTGGCCTTTCAGACATTTTTCCGTTAACATCAAATATATGAGTACAAATTCCCAGGTTATAAATCTGTCTGTCTCCAGCTGTAGCCACGTCTGTAACTCTATCCAGGTGTTCACAAGTAGGGCCCCCCCTGGCACCCCCATCACTGTGGCCTCCACTGATGCTGGGGCGAATCCTGAGACCCCCAGAATGTCTGAGTGAACAAAAGGTTCCTCTCTTTTTGTTTTCCTGGAGTCCAAAGGATTCTCCCTCCTTATCCTCTGTAGCTTTTACAAAGGATCAATACGGATCATTCCATTTAATTTTGTAAATAATTTCTATTGACTACACTATGCATATATGCACATGTCCTAAGTGTATAGCTGCTGCTGAATGTTCTCAAACTGAACACACGGGTCCAGCACCCAGATCAAGACAAAAGATGTGACCTGCACCCAATTCATTCTAATTCTTCACACCACTCCCTCCTTCCCGGGACTCAGACGTGAGAATTAGGGGCAGGACCGAGGACGGACTGAGGTCCAGACGCCATCCTGTAGTCTAAACTAGCCCCATCCTGTCTTCCTTTAGTATCACTTCTCTCCCGAGATGTTCCTCCGACACTTGCTTCTGGTGGATGCTCCCACAGGTCACATGAGCAGGGACAAGGCTTGACTCCACCAGGGCCCCAAGTACAGAGCCATGAGTGATCCTCAGTGGCCCACATACTGTCCACATTGGGTCTCAGTTCTTGGGACGTGGTTTCCCTGCTGCTACCTTGTGCAAACATGCCCTAGGCTGCTTTGAACTTGGGGTCTAGTGCAAATGGCTTTCCTCTCCCTACCTCCACCCCCTGCACCACCTCCTTTCAGATTTTGGGGAATATTCTTCTGTGTTCTTTAAGGCTTGATTTTTCTTGAACTATCAGTAGCAATTGTCCCTGCTAACTCTTTGCCCCGTGGCCCTTTAAAGGTTTTTATTGATTATTTGTTATTGTATATATCTTTTTTAACTTCAAAAGGAGTATATGGTTATGGAAAATTATGCTAATTATATAAAAATGTATAAAGTAAAAGGCTCACAGTTCCCTGCACCCACTGCCCAATGAGTAGCAGTGATGTGTATACCAGATTTCTTTTTTTATTTCTTTCTCAGTGTTTGCCAAAGCTGAAATCATACTATTCCATTTTACAACTTCTTTTTTGGTCTTAACAGTATGACATGCACATACTTCCAAATAAGTTCTTACAACTCTATTTCATTCTTTCAAACAACTTCATAGAATTCACCACTTTGGATGTGTCATAAATGCCTTAGTGGGTCTGTGTTTTTTGGGAGGGCATTTAAATTGTCTCCTAGTTTTGCACTGACAAATGAGGCTGAAGTAAACATATTTTATGTACATATATGTGCAAGGACTTTGATGGGAAAAATCCTGGAGGTTTGATGACTGGGGTCAGAGTGCATCTGCCTTTTAAATACGTGTAGGCTTTTAAATGTGGCACAACTACTTACACTTTTACCAACAGAGTCATGAACAGCCTCTTTTCTATCTCTAACTGCAGCGTATTATAAATCTTTAAAACTTTTTGCCAATTTATAAGTGGAAAAGACTATCCCATTTTAATTTGTGTCCCCTGAGAACTGATAAGCCTTTGCTTCTTTCCGTGCATTTTTATTTTAAATATGAACTAGTTCTTCCAAGAAAAGAGTTCAAAACCGAGATTGTGGGGCCTGGACTGCTTGGAGAACAGGAAGGAAGGCTATGAGTCTGGAACTCCAGGTGTGTGGGTGGAAATGATGATGGAAAAGTTGGCAGAGGCCAGATCATAAAAGGCTATGTGTGCCTGGTTAAGGAGTTTGGGCTTTACTTTAAAAGCTATAGGAATCATCTAAGAGTTTTAAGGGAGGTGGGATGATAAGATTTGTATGTTAGCCTCTCTACAGGTGACAAATTGGAAGGACTAAACTCGGAGATGGCGGGACAGAGGTAATGGCTAGTCTTGGGGATAGACAAAAGAAGCCAAGTTTGGGAACCTTATTGACTTTCTTGATGGCACATTTGACATGGCATCAATGGGTTGGCAGTAGAGGTTTGGCCCAGAAGAGGAGGGGTCAGGCCTTCTGTGGGATTACCTGAACCTTCTGTCGTCTCCACTTGGCGCCAGTGGCACCAGGGCATCACCATCAACAACCCTCTCTTCTGGGTCTGCTCATCTGGATGCTGGAAGCAATGCCACTGGGGTCTTCTGATTCCAGTGGGGTTGAGACTTGGGCTCTTCTCTCCCCTGTCATTCCTGGGTGACGATCTGAGACCAGCTGACTGCCCCTCTTCTGAGATCCCTTGAGCTAAATCTATGAAGAGCCATCAACATGGGGAGCATGTGCTATGGTCCTGGAGGTTTAGGAGGTTTAACTCTCAGTCTCTGTCCTTGAAGAGCTTAGAGTCAAATGGTGGGGAGAAGGACCATGCCCATGAAACAGAAACGTCCTGATTCCATAGCTACAAAAAGACAATGCCCACAAGTCATGGAGAGCACAGCCTAAGGCAAGGGCGGCAGTGGTTTGGGTCTAGATGCAAATGCAGGTGGAGACAGACTCGGCACAGCCTACCAACTACTCTCTCCTGGCTGATACCAGTTTGCTGCCTTTTACCTTTTAGACATCTACAACTTAATATGATTAGGACCAGACTTTTGATTCTTCTCCCCATGACTCAACCTAAATCTCCCTAAGTCTTTTCCACTTTCGGTTCGTGGAGCCATGACCCATCCACTTGGCCTGACAGGAGGCTCATAGTCTCTTGATCAGTGTAGATGTCTCAAAGATCATCCCTCCTAACTATATACATAATCTTTCCACCTCTCCCTCTCCACCCTGATGCAAGCCACATCCATATCTCAGCTTAAAGCATACAGAAGCCTTCTAACTCGTCTCTGTGCTTCCACTCTTGCCCACCGAAAATTCACTCTCCACCCAGCAGCCGTGTAATTAAAAACAAAATAAAATGTGAACTGGATCGTGTCACTCACGTGTCTCAACCCCTTCAATGGCTTCCCATTTCAATGAGAAAAATAACCCAAGCCTCTTGCCTAAGAGGTTCTGTTTGATCTGTCCCCCGATAACCTTCCCAACCTCATCTGGGACCAGTCCTCCTAGCTTGCTGTTTTCGCTTCCTCAAATAAGCCAAGCTCCTTCCCTGTCCTTTGTCTGTGCTCTCCCTTGTGTCTGAAACCCTCTGTCACATGTATGACTCAGCATGGGAGCCACATCGTTCTTGAGGTCTCAGTGAGGCATTTCAAGACTACCCTGTTTAAGAAAAGGGACTTTATCACTCTTGAATCTCTGCATCCTGTTTTCTTCGTATTGTTTTGTTTTCCTTTTTATTGAGATATCCAGCATGCACATAGTAAAGTACCTTAAACACACTCATTTTAAGTGACAGTTCAGTGCTTTTTACATATGTGCACATTCTTCTCGTACCACCAGATCCTTCCTGGCACTCTTATGTTTATTGTTACTTCTCTGACTTGCAAAGACAAGAGAGCACACCATCGTGGTACCATTGCAGGGAAACTGACACGGACTGGTGGATGGGTGGGTAAATTCCCATGAGCCCTGTGGAGGGCAATGTCACAGTTTTTGTTAAACTTTAAAATGCCCATGGAGGCAATAGGTTTTCTTCCAGGCATTGATCTTATGGAGACACTTTTACATATGTGTGAAGATGAGCGTATAAGATATGCATCAAGCGGTATTTATAGCAAGAAAATATTAGAAAACACTGTAAGTGCTGCTGTACAGAAGGCAGGTTCTAGAAATCACAGCTTATTTATGGGAAGGAATACTGTGGAGTGTGTTATCAGGAGTAGGGGCTGTTATGGGAAAATCTCCAAGCTGTATCACATGGAAACAGGTATAGAACGATGCATGCAGAGTCCTCTTGTTGGTGTGAAAGCTCTGCATGCTTCTGCAGAGACTTCTCTGGAAGGAAACTCAAGAGGCTGTAATAGTTGTTACCTCTGGGGAGGAGAATTCAGGAACTGGTGTCCTAGATGGGAGGAAGATCCTTTGATTTTTCTCCCCCTCCCATGATATATAATATCTTTTCAAAAATAAAAAATAAGGTCTTTGGACTCGAAGGGAACGTGAGCAGTGGGAACAGGCTCCCGCAGGCCAGGCGGGGCTCTGAGGAACACTTGGCCTGACTTGGTCTTCAGAGTCGGAGGAGGGGCTGGCTGGCTGACAGCTTGGCTCGCAGGGGGCCCTTCCGGGGTTTGCCAGGAGGAACAGCTGCCCGCAGCTGCGGCGGAAGCCAGTGGACATTCTGTGGGACATTTGGGGGAACCCAGGCTCCACCTTCCTGCCCCAGGGCTTGCTGCGTGGGGTGCCCCTGCCCTCCTCCTCGGCAGCTCACTTCACCTCTTGTCTCAGACAAAGACCCAAGTGCGTGAGAGGTTAACCAAGAAAATGCCCTGACTTTTGTCAGTTGGCAATTGTTTTAAAATAGAGAGGTCAAAGCTTTAGAACAAAAACTTGCTGCAACAGGCAAGCAGCTGTCCGTCGAAAGGGCCCTCGACGATTGTAGCCAGGACTTCAGTGAGGCTTGGGTACGAGCCAATGAAGGGTTTGAGTCACAGCCCAACCATTCTGTAGCCTCACATCCGTGGGCAAGTCAGAGGACGACTCTGAGCCTCGGTGTCCTTGTTGGTGAACTGGCGTCCTCAGTCCTGCCCTGGCCTCTGAGGCCCGAGTGAGGAACAGCTGGGAAACGTCTGTCTACCTGCTCTGAGGAAGGCCAGGGCTGTGCATCAGGGAATGTGTTAGCTTCCTAGGGCTGCCACAACAAATCACCACAAACTTGGCTCGAAGCAGCAGAATTATATTCTCTCTTCCAGAGAGTAGAAGTCTGGAATCAAGGTGTGGGCAGGGCCATGCTCTCCCTGGAGGTTCTAACAGAGGGTCCTTTCTTTCTCCTTCCGGCCTGTGGTGCCTGTTTACATTCCTGGTGGCTGCATCGTTCCAGTCTGCCTCTGTCTTCTCGTGGCCTTTTCTTCTCTCTGTCTCTCCTCTGGGTGTCTCTTATAAGGATGCCTGCCAGTGTACTTAGGGCTCCTGTGGAGAATCCAAGATGCTCCTATCTCAAGATCCTTAACTTTATTAAATCTGCAAAGACCCCTTTTCCAAATTGGGTTGCACTCACAGATTCTGGGGGTTAGGATGTAGACATGTGTTTAGAGAGGACCACCATTCAACCCACTACATAGAATAAGCAAAGGAAGTGGGCATCGAAGTGCCAAGGGTCCCATTGACCTATGTTCCCTGCCATGCGAGGTGCAGGCCCAGTCTGTGTCTGGGCCATATGGCATGGTCAGTTTTGACCTCAGTTTTGCTGCCTGTGTCTCTGTTTGAACCCCCTCTGTCCCTTGCTCTGCCTCCCAATTGAACCAACACCAAGCTTACTCCCGGGGCCTGGGAGGTGACACAGCACTATGATGAGGTCCCGTAAATGCAAACTATTTATTTAAAGCTTCACATACATTTGAAAACCAAATGAGGGCAGCCTAGTTAACAGTATTTTGCTAATGTTAGTCTCCTGGTTTTGATATTGTTTTACAATTATAAGATGTCACCGTCAGAGGATGCTGGGCCAAGGGACTTTGTGTGCCATTATTACAACTTCCAAAGAGTCTACAATCATTTTAAAATAAAAAAATTGGGAAAAAAGTACCCCATGAATATTGAAATCCCTGCAAGAAAAAATAACCTCTTAAGCCTTTCTGGATTAGCGTGTAGAAGGGCCCCCGGCAGGATGTGGGCTCATTCACACTCCCCAGGTAGCCTGGGAACTCCCATCTCCACGGGCTGTAGGGAAGTGGCCTCACCCAGGCCTAGCCCCATCCCCATCCCAGGCCTGCTGGGATCCTATCCCAGGCAGCCTCCTCCCTTAGAAGGGAGTTCTGCCAGGCCCTCCCCAAGCCTCCCCAGGCCAGGGTTGGTCTGGGTTGCAGACACACGGCTGGGCTGTGCCAACACCACCCCGCCCTGCAGCCCAGGCTGGGCCCTGCTGTTGCTGCCACATGTGTTCAGCTCTAGCTCCTGTTGGGCTTCTCCCCTGTGCTTTCCTGGCAGGCACCATGGCCTCAGTGACCCCCGGCCTGAGTCAGAGAGTTGCACTGGGCTCCTACGAGGTGCCGCTCTGACTTTGGTTGTCATCCTATGCATCCTCCTCTGTCTCCTCCCTGGGGCAGGGTGCCCAGCACCTGGCCTCCTGCCAGGGCAGGCTCCAGCTGCCACTAGTCTGGGCAGGTCAGAGGCACCTTCCCTGGGCCACTCTTTTGGTTCTGTCTCTCCTCCCTCCCCACTCACGTGCAGGCTGTGGGTGAGTTCTGCACAGTGTGGCCTGATGGTTAGGTATCTGCGGGGTTATAAACTTGAAGCTCGTGCATGGACTTTAGGGGCTTTGGAAAACCCCTGAATTTGCACACAAAATGAATGACCATTTCTGTGGGGGAGAGAGATTGAGTCTCAGAAGTGTCCAGGACCCACCATTAAGAGTCTCTGAGGACAAGAAGGGGCTGTAACCTACTGTTAAACATTTGTTTCTGGCATGGGCCTGCCTGCCTGTAATGCTGTTTCTACCAAGTTAGTGCAACTCTGTGCCTCAGTTTCCTCCCATGTAAAATGATAACATCATACCTTATATCACAACCACTTGATGTTGTGAGGAATAAATGTGGAAATCATATAAAGTTCTTGGCACCAGCCAGTAAGAACGCCATAAAGATTGGTGTCATTATCTGCCCTGAGAATATATGATCTTACTTCGTGCTTGCAACAGCCATATGAGACAGGGATTAGCAACTCCTTTGAAAGACTTCATTTACCCAATGTCACGGACATTAAAAAGGAGACCTGGGATTTGAACCCACAGCCTCTTTTCTTTCTGCTCCAGTGTGTTGTCACTCACAGCAAAGAGAGCAAGAAGAGGAGGAAAGGTGATGGGGCCAGAAAAGAGTTTAATATTTTAAAACCACTTCATGTGTTACATCTGGAAAGTCTTTCTGTTCTGCCCTCTGAGCTGTACAGGGAAGTCCCATGCTTGCATGTAATGACTAGACTGGAGCAGAATTCTAGAATGGCCTGGCTACAGGGGACAGACTGTGCCCGTGTGGAAAGCCCTCCTGCCTTTGCAGATGTTGTTCCTCCCTTTACTGAGGTCCACCTTGTCATCTGTCAAGACTCCCTGCACATGTCCCCTGCCCTGGGAATCCCATCCCTGGCCTTGGAGGTGTTTGCTGTCTCAGCATTTTGCACACCTTTATCGCGCCATTTCTTAGCCACATCGCAATTTCTTTGCTTATGTCCCATTCCTATCTCTTTAACTAGGTAAGGTCTGTGTCTGATTCATCTTTTTGCTTTCTGTGCTCAGCTTGGTGTCTGGGGTATAATAAATGTCTGATGAGCAGGATGTTCTCTCTCTTGTCCTCTTTCCTCAATCATTTCCTGCCCATATGCGGGGTATGCAGATGAGCGATCCATGTCCTCAAGGCACTCAAAGCCAGAGATGGGGCAACAGCACACCCTCTGTGAAAGTCAGCCAGTGTCCACCTGGGCTGCCAGTGACAACCCACAGGCTTCAAGGGCAGAGCACGAGGGAGTTGGGAGCACCCAGTAGCCAGTGGAGTCTTTTCCTTAAGCACCTATGTGGCATTAGGGACGAACTAAGGGGCAGGAGCATGAGAGTTGGGTAACTGTCCATTCCCCTGGGGACACTGTGGTGACAGAAAGGAGTGGGCTCAACATTCCAGGATCTGCCCAAATCCCAGGAGCACTTGAGCCAGGTTGCCCAGCATGTGGGTCCTGGCTCCACCAAGGCCCCTTGGGTGCATGGTCTTCCTTCTCTAAGAATACCAGGGAAGCTGCCAGGCCGGGCCTCGTCAACTCCTGCCTGGCCCTTCCAGAAGTGGAGGAAGATGTCAACTTGGAAGATAGAAAGGCAAAGCTCCAGATGGTCCCAAACTAGCTGAGAGTGACCTCAGACAGTGAGTTAGGACTCTGATTTCTGGGCCCCTAGGTGCACGCATGGCAAAGTTGGTTGTTAACCAGGGGTGGAATGTAGAGAAGGCTGGGAAGGGCAAGGGTAGATCCACATTCAGCGTTTGTTAGTTATTTCCTAACTAAAGTCTACACCTGAGGGTCTGTGTCCAAACTTGCACTCATGACTCTCCCCCAATCCCATTACCAAAGTTGGGGTCGTCTCAGACTATCCACCCAGAAACCAGAAGTCAACCTGATCTTGCTGGTCCCTTACCACCTCCAATCAAATCTGTCACCAAGGTCTGTCTGATTTAACTCTAAAACCTCTCTTAAATCCACCCTCTTCTCTCTGTCCCCACAGCCACAGCTGGAGTCTCTTACCATCTTTTCCTTCTAGACCAGTCTTATAGCCCCTCATCTGGTTTCTTTCATCAGTATCATTTCCCCTTGCTCCCCAGACTGTAACTTCCCGCAAAGCTGGGTCAAGTTACACCCCTGGTTAAAAATCTTTTAATACTCATTGAATAATACAAGGGCTGTCCAGAAAGTATCCAGCCATTATAATACAACAAGAATGGTTACATGGCTGGATACTTTCCAGACAGCCCTCATACACCTAAAATTTGTGACTTCCTGTCATATAACTCTCCTTTAAAAAAAACTGTGCACAAAATATAGAACCCTAGTTAACGACATGCATGCTGCAAAGTTTGGGTAAAGTGTACCAATGACTTCCACTTACTATGAAATATATCCAAAAACAAGATGAGTGGATAGATGGAGACATGGATGGCTTAATGGACAATAATTTTAAAGCAAATATAGCAAATTGTTAATTATAGAATCTAGATAGGTTAATTGTAGAATTCATTGTGCAACTCTCAACTTTTTTCTATGCTTGGAAAATTTTATGGCAAAATGTTGGGAAAATTTTCTTTAAATCTCACATTATGTGAGGATTAAATACAAAGTCTTTACCTTACCAGCCTGCCATGTGCTATGGAGGCTCTCGAGTCAAACTCTACCCCTTCTTGTGCTCCCAGATACAGGGCCTGTCTTTCAGTTTTTAAAGTTCTAGAGGGTTCATAACTTTATCACAATTTTAATGTAGTTTCTTGTGTAATTATAGGTTGAGTTATATGAAATGCCATTTCTATAGATGAGGTTATCAAAAATTAGTGATTTCATATGGGTCAAGCAAATAATTATTTGATGATCACTCACCCCAGACTCTGAGCTCTGTGAGACAGAGCCTAACACAGTGCCTGGCAAATGGTAGATACTCAGCATTTTCTTCTGAAAATTATGTAAATTGATTAATTAATTGATGGGCTGTCAGTCATCTGTACTTTTACTATCTAATTCATTGATAGTGCATGTCCCAAGGTTCTGACAGTTACATAGCATGTAGATTTCTCTCTGACTTAAGCCACTTCTTAGTTATAAAGGGAAGTAAAGAATTGTATTCCCCAAAATAAAAATATTTCAACAAAGCATCTTACCCTCCCCAATTTTCTAGTCGATGGATCTAAGCTCTAATTATGGTTTTCACAAACCTGGCTAGAATGGAGCATGGAGGACCGACAAGGTTCAGGAACTTCCCAGAGCATATCTCACCACCAGGAGAGGGAGAGAAGTTTTTGATTGAATCCCAGATGGGCCACTTTTAAAAGCCGTTAATGGGCAAGTGATTATCTCTCTGATCTTCAGTCTCCCTGTGGGTGGATTTGCATAGTCAGGTTCACTTTCCAGAACTGTGAAGACTGAATGAAATCATATAGGTAAAGAGCCAGAATAGTAGATTCTTTATAAGATTTTATTTCCTTGTATCCCCCTTCCATTCTCAGTAGTCGTGAACAAGCAAGAAGGCAGCTTCAGCTTTGAGAATATGGAGTAACCACACGCTGGAGATGCAGATTGTGTGATGACCTGGTGCCCTTATCCCAGATGTCCTGCTATTTCAGTTACTGTCGGGGAAACCAGCTAAGGGGGACTGGGCACACAGGACACTTCATTTCTAGAGCACACCTTAGGTTCTAAATGGATTGAAACAGGATCAGGAAAGAAAGAAACAGAAATCTTTGTATATCAGAGTCTCAAAGACTCAGACCAATCCCATGTGGGACCATTCAGCAGAGATTGAGCCCTTCACTGATAGGCTACAAATTGTCCCAAATGTCCCAACAGCAAGCACAAGATTTACCCCACATGAAGGTCTTGATAAATGCCTGTTCAAAGTGTGAAGAAACAAACACAGAATTTTTTTTTGTGATATATAATGGTACGTTTATTGGACCAAAATTGGTGCCAGCTTCTTGGGAGTATGTACTTTAGCTACTTCATACACTGTTAACACTCAATCTAAAATTGGAATCCTTTGTTCTAAACACAAGCAGCCTCATCAATTGATTAGAGAAACAAAATTCAAACAAAGCAAACAAAAATGCAGAAAGTTCTCAATTTGTCAATGGAAGATAATGACCTTGCTGGAGGATTATTTACAGCAGAAGTTCTCAGCCGAGTATGCACACAAAATACTTGGGGAGATTGTCCAACATCTACCATGCCCAGATCCCACCCCTAAAAGAGTCGGATTCTGAAGGTCTTGGACATGGCCTTTGAACCTCCAGGCTTATCAACCTACCCTGGCGATTCAGATGAAAATAGCCCAGGGATCACAGTTTAGAAGCAATTGGCTTGGTGGTTGTGGAAATCAGAGAAATGACCCCCTAGGGATGTCTACATTCTAATCCCAGGACCTGTGAAAATGTTACCTTACTTGGCAAAAGGGAATTAAGGTTACAGATGCAGTTAAGGTTGCTAATCCACTGACCTTAACATGAAGAGATTATCCTGGGTTATCTGGGCGAGCCCAATATGATCAAATAAGGCCTTAAAAATGGAGAGCCTTTCCTATGGTCAGAAAGAGAAACAATGATGGAAGAAGGGCCAAAGAGATGCCAGGTCACTAGCTTTGGAGATGAAAGAAGTCCATGGGCCAAGGCTCACAGGTGGCCTCTAGAAGCTGGAAAAGAGAAGGGACCGGATTGTTACATAAAACTTCCAGAAAGGAGCACAGCCCTCCTGACAACCTTAGCCCAGTGAGATCCGTATTGGACTTGTAACTTACAGAACTGCAAGGTACTAAATTTATGTTGTTCCAAAGTGACGAAGTTTGAGGTTTTTGTTATAACAGCAACTAATGCTGTGGTCCTCTGGTCGGCTGGTTTCCTTTCTTTTTTTTTTTTTCCCTCTTTTTCTTTTCCTCCCTGTCCTTCTCCTTCTTCTATTTTTTTTTTTTTTTTTTTTTTTTTCAGCTGTGCTCTGCTGGGTCCCAGGGAGTGTGTCACGTAATGTGGTGATGTGGTGACCTATAGTTCCTCACAGAGGATGGGCCAACAGTGTTTATCTGGGGGCAGCTTTACAGTTCACGCAGACGTAGAAGGCAGTCTCTCATTGTGGCTTTTGTCTCCCACTCACTGGGCAGTCTGAACACGTGAGCCAGTTCTTGTCTGCAATCACCGGCAAACGAGGAGTCGGGTGAGGAGGGCAGCTATTGGCCAGAGTTCAGGCAGCAGAAAAGTCTGGCATTGGCTACAGTCTTTCCTTATTGGTTGGATTCATTGCTGGACGGAGAATTAGAAAGTGGATATTCAACCTTGTCTAAAGAAGAGTTAGGACTAGCGTACGATGCATATGTCATACTGGATTTCTGTTGAGACATCTCCCTGTTCGTTATTTGGCCTGAAAGCTGGACCCATTTTCTTTGTTACAAAAGTCCAGACTTGATAAGGCCAAGGGTGGCGTAGACAGGACAGTTTAGTTTATGGTGGCAAGTGACAAGCCCTCAGTGTCTGAAAAGGGCCTTTGAAGCTGCCAGTTATCTCATGCCTGGCGGTGGGCTTGGGCCTGAGCATTCGTTACCTCGTTTCATCTTCTCAACCCCCAAGGTAGGAACTATCATTTCTCTTGTACAGATGAGGAAACTGAGGCTCAGAAAAGTTAAATAACTCACCTTATTGTCATGTACCCAATCAGAGCCGGAGGTGGCAGTGGAACCCAAGTCTATATAGCTAGGAAAACAGATGATTTTTTTTTTTTTTTTTAACTTTTGGGGCCTTCCTGTAGACAATAAATACCACCGCTCTTTATGAGACGCGTTTCTTTCCTGGCCGCTCATCTACTGATGAATAAATAATGGATCGCTGCTGTAGAGCCTGATTCCTTGGCTACACACAGATAAACGTCCCATTGGCATCAGTAGCAATTAGCTTCAATAAGAGGTTGGCCTGATTAATAATAATACCACCACCTGCTATTTATAGACGGCTGCTCTCCAAGGAGTCCAAAGCACTCTGTAGATGTTATAAAATACAGTCTTGCTGTGTTACCGTAAGCTGGGTCTGGGCTGTGGTATCTTTGTCTTTTCACAGAAAGGGCCCAGGTCTACAGAGGGCTATATCTTGGCACTTACCATGCAAAGGATCAGCACTCCCTACTGGTGGTCTATCCATGACTGGCTCAATCTCATGTGACTTTGCTTTTCGTGGAAATCAGGCCAGGTCTGTGTCCATGGATTCTGCATCCTGTGGGTCTTCGGCATTGCTCGGATCACAGAGGCTGGACAGACTGCGTCATGGGAATTTTCAGGGATGATCTAGAGTCACTTCCAGGCACAGCCACCTATAAATTGCTCCTGGGAATGTTATCTTCATCTTTATTGTCTCCTCCGCTTCCTCCTCCATCATCATCATCACCGCAAACACTTATTTAGTGCTAGCTGTGTTCCAGGTCCTATGCTAGGCACTTCGTAGGAACTGTCTGACTTATTCCTCACAATAAGCCCCAAACGGGTGAGTATCATTACCCCCCCTGTTTTACAGAGTAGAAAACTGAGGTTTGCAGTAAGCAAATGATTTATTTCATTCTGTTTGTTGACAGTCTAAGACTGTCCCGGACCATCTTGAGAAACTCTGGGGTTTCACTACCCAGCACGGAGCCAGGTATGCATGAGATACCCAAGGAATAGATGCTTATGAGGATAACAGAATGACTGCTATTTATTAAGTGCAGGAACATCACACATCATAATTTTTAATCCTCAGAATAATCCTATGAGGTAGATATTTATATCTCCATTTTATGGAAAATGAACTAAGATTCAGAAATGTAAGTAATTTGCCAAGTCCACACGGTTAAATAAAAAGTGATGAAATGTATTTTAACTCAATTTTTTTCTGTTCCCCAAATCTCTACACTTAATTCATAAGATCATTTGAATCAATGAGGGGTTGAGTGGTGGATGGATGGGTGGGTGGGATGGGGGTGGGACTTCCCTTCTATGCCTGATGATGACAGGTGCTGCTGATAAAATCACACATTGCAGTCCCAAAGCTTTAGGGGCTTATGTAAATTGGCCCGGAGTTGCTTACCCACAGAAGGAGACTTACACTCTAAAATGGGACATTTCAAGAACTAAATAAGTGCCGGCTCAAAGAACTCGGATCCAAGCCTGCTGACCTTGTGGGTTTCAATGAGAGAGCTGGGTTCACAGGTGGGAAGAATGTGCGATTGCACCAGGCTGAAGAAGGGTAGAGTGAGGAGGCTTTCTCTGAGGTATCTGTAAGACATCCCAGCAACTCTGAAGCATGGGAATTTGAAGGGTTCACTCTAGATTAGAAGAAGCTAAGGAAACGATGGTAAACACCTGAGTGTTGGTGCCAGAATATCAAGACTAAGATATCAATAGCTTAGACATGGCACACATGTGTAAGAGGGAGGAGGTGGAGCTAACAGAGCCTGGGAGCCTGGGAGCTAGGGCTACCTGCACCAATGGGAACTGTGGAAGAGATCCACTCTCTGGCCTTAAAGAAAGAGTGATGGGGAGAAATACTCCGGCTTCTCCCTTCCCCCTTCCCTCCAGTCTCCTACCAGTATCTCTGATGAGGGTTGGCTAACCCTTACCAGAAGCCAATGTCTAGGCATTTGGGGAATGCAATCTGAAGGACTCAGCCTTATACAATGCAGAACTGAGCGGAACTGAGCAGAGGAAGGGTGGGGAATGGGCCTAAGAACAACATGCAAATGACTGACATGCTAGTTGTCCTGAAACATTTGTTTGTTTCTCAGCCTAGAGTCAGGTGTTTGGACCAGACAGACTCTTAGGGTCCATTTACCACACTAGAAGTTAGGGGCTATGAAAGGAGAGTCTGTTATATTAGGATTTTATCATAATTCAAGGGCAAGAAGCAAGCCACCATTGAGATGAGCATCTTGCATAAGAATGCCACTTCGTGGCCAGGGTCCAGCTTCTTTTGGTTGAATGTTTCTGGCAGTAGGTCACCAGGGACTAGCTTACCTGGAGGCCAAGGCCATGAGATTTATGCTGCTCAAAGGGGCTTGGCTGCCCCTACATCATCTCCACCATTCAGTGACACGGTGATTGAAATTTCAAAATGGATGAAAAATTCCTTGGAGTTAGGAATGACAAGTTTGAAAATGCCTTTGACAGAATAAATAAATACACAAGAAAGTGCATAAATAAAACTTCTGCCTCTCTGCTATAGACATCGCTCTTGCAGTCGCCTGGACAAGTGCGGGTTTGCATCAGTCACTTCAGTCTTTTTACCAATTTAATCTTGCTGGTGACAAGGAGAACAGCTCAGAGAAGCCTGATGCAGAGCCCAAACTGCAACCCTTCTCTGCCCGGGGGGTCACTGAGGCCCAGGAATTGGGGTGCATTTGCTCACTAAGAGAATTTTACCCATTTATGCAATTTTCTCCACGGAATGAAGTGACAAATACTTCTTCCCTCCTCCCTCTCTCTCTACCTCCCTCCCTCTTTTCCTTCCTTCCTCCCTCCCTTCGTCACTTAACAAAGGATACCCACTATTGCAGTCACCTATTGCTACATAGCAAATGACACAAAACTTAGTGGCTTCAAACAACAGCAATTTTTCATTTTGCAAATGCATCAGCAATTGAGGCAAGGCTTGATGACTCAGCTCCTCTCTGCTTCATGCCATCAGCCAAGGCGGCTTAACTGGGCGGGAGGATTCACTTCCAAGATGGTTCACTCACAAGGCTGGCGTGTTGGTGCTCGGAGCTGGCCAGGGTTTGTCAGTTGGGGGACTCAATTCTCTTTAAGTGGGATTCTCCAAGGAGCTGCTTGGACTTCCTCAGAGCAGGGTGATGGGGTTTGAAGAGGTCAGGTGGAAGCTCAGAGGTTTCTTAGGACATCACATAAGCCTAAGACTTCATTTCTGCAGCATTCTATTGGACCATCAAGTCACTAGGCCAGCCCAGATTCAAAGGGAGAGGAATTAGACTCCACCTATGAGTGGGAAAAGTAACAAAGAATTTGTGGCTTTCATTAATCTACTACTCCTACCTTATTGGAGGTGAGTATGTATGTGCAGCAACAAAACAATGCTGCCCATTCAGGACCTCATGTAACTCCAAATAGAGAGCTAAGCTCCTAAGGTCAACAGTAGAATTCTGGCTGGACCAGGGATCTGGGAGATCCCTGTATCAGCCACAGATGGTGAATTCATGTCAGGCCCACCCGTGTTTGAGTATCAGCTCTGACGCTTTACAGCTGAGTAGTTTTAGGCATGTTACTCGGCTCGCACAGATTTCAGTTTTTCTCAATTATAAAATGGAAATAATCTTATCTAACTTTATTGCTTTGTGAAAAGTGAAGCACCCCCCCCCCAAAAAAGAGAGGGGCATTTATTAAAGTGCCTGGGTTATAGTGGACATTCAATAAATCGAAGCTATTCTATTACTTTGAGTGTTGAAACTCATTTTCTAGGAATCTTTTGTGATCCACCGAATTTGAGCTCATTCATAATTACTTTTGTCATCGTTTTTCTGCTTCCTCGTTTTTTATAACTCATTTTTTTCTTATAAGAGCAATGCATGGACATTTCAAATATTTTGAAAATATAGGTGAACAAAATAAAAAGAAAGTAGAAATCATCTGTAACTATGCAACCCAGAGGCAGCCCTTGGGAAGACTTTGGGGTATGTACTTCACATACACAGCAATCAGCTTTTGCCAGAAAGGTGCTGCCACCCCAGTCTCAGGCCTTAATACAGCAACCGCTTATTCTACTATATCTAAGGGGCAGTTGGTGGTAGCTGATCTGAGCTGGACTTGGCGGGACAGCTCTGCTCTGCTCCACACAGATCTCATTCTCCTCCTGGAAATGAAAGTCGCAAACCCAGTGATATACTTCTCATGTAGATGGGCAGAAATGCAAGAGAACGAGTGAGAACATGCTAGGGCTCTTATGACCTAAGGTTGGAATGGGCACACCTGCATTTTCACCCCACTGTATTGGTCAAAGCAATCTCATGACTGACTCCAAAGTCAGGGGCAAAGTGCGTAGATTCAAAAAGGAGTCGAGAACTAGGGCCAATAAGGTCATCATCTGCCATAACATGTAATTATATTTTGCAAAATTTGGCTCAAATCACACATCCTTCATTTTTTTGTTACTAACTTTTTTCCACTTAATATATTGTAGAAAAATTATCATGTAGTAAAGTAGCTTTCTGCACTAAATCTTTCAAGGATTGCACCTTTATTCTATTAAATGGATGTTCCACAATTTGTTCCATTGGTTTCCTATTATTGGTCATTGGGGTTGTTCCCAGATTTCCAGTATTATGATATTCGTAGCTCTGAATTTATGTGCATCCATGTTCATTTTTCTATATTGCTATGTCAAAGTTATATGGTTCTGATATGCATTGCCAAATTGTCCGCATTTGGAAAAATAACACCAACTTATATTTTCCCCAGTAGCAGTATATTATAGTATCTAGTTCCTTGATTTCCCACCTACTTTGGGTATAGCATTTGTATGTGTATGTATATCTGATAAAGCAAGTTTTTATTTTGCAGTAAAACTATAAGGAACTTCTGTATGCCTTGTATACAAATTAACCAATTGCTTTCTTTTTCCACTTTTCTTCATTTGTTATACATGTATGTGTGTATAAGCATTATATATGCCTTTCTTTCTCTATATAACACTTCTATTTCTCTCAATTTTTTATTTTTACCTTTTATTCAGGGACAGAGTCTTGCTGTGTAGCCAAAGCTGGAGTGCAATGGCATGGTCAAACCTTACTGTGGCCTTGAACTTCTGGGGTCAAGTGAGGCTCTTGCCTCAGCCTCCCAAGTAGCTAGGACTACAGGTGTGCCTCATCATGCCTGGCTATTTTTTAAATTTTTTGTAGAGACGAGGTCTTGCTATGTTGCCCAGGCTGGTCTTGAACTCATGGTCTCAAGTGATCCTCCTGCCTCAGCCTCTCAAAGTGTTGGGATTACAGTGTGAGCCACTGTGCCTGGCCTATTTCTCTTTACATCTCTAATTCTGTCTCTTTTATATGATGTTCCCCCCGCCACCCAAATCATATAAAAGTAAATTTGGAAACATTGTGCCCCATTAATAAATAACTGAGAGGGTATTTCATAAGAACAAAGACATTCTCTTAACCCCATTGTGATTATCAAAATTAGAAAATTTAACACTGATACGATAGTTATTTAATCCACAATGCATATTCATATTTTATCATATTAGTTAATATTCTTTTTAATGATTTGTTTCTTCCCATCCAGGATTTAATACTGAATCACTCACCATATTAGTTGTCATGTCTCATTAGTCCTCTTTATTCTGGAACAGTTTCTTTGCCTTTCTTGGTGTTTTTATGACGTTGATATTTAGGAAGGGTACAAGCTATATATTTTATAGATTGCCCCTCAAATTGGGCTTGTCAGATGTTTCTTCATGATTAGATTTAGGCTATGCATTTTTGGTAGAAAAACCAAAGAAGTAATGTTGTGTCCTTCTTGGGACAGTATATCAGGAGACACATGATGTTTATTTGTTCATTTTTTAGAGGTATTAACTTTGGTTACTTAGTTCTGGGGATGTCTACCCGATTTCTCCATCATAAAGTTACTGGTTTTCCATTTGCAAGTAAACAATTTGAGACTATGCAAATACACTGTTTATCATCATTCAACCTCTAGTTCTAGCATTCGCTGATGATTTTCTAACTCCATTATTCTTCCTACATTTACAAATTGGAAATATGCTGAAGGAAGTCCTTTCTCTTCTCTTTAATTTATTAACTGATTATTTATTTACATTATCACAGACTTATAGATTCTTATTTTATTTCCCGGGTTATAATCCAGTTTTGATGCTCACATTGTCTCAGATGTTGCTAGTGAGCACCCTTTAAGCTGGCTTCCATGTCTTTGTGATGTGCCCCATCATTCTTTGAACACTGTCTTCTTTTGTATTGCAATGTGATGTTTCAGAGTAATCTTCTATTTTGCCTGTCCATCCCTGGAGTCTGCTATTTTCCAAGGAGTCCTTACTCCTTTTAATCGTATTTAGAAGCCAAGACTGAATGCTGTGGGTGTGGAGGCCTTTTAGGCCTTCTTGGTACACTCACTACTCTTTCCATTTTTATATTTGTAAACTCTTACGACAGTGAGAAACATGGCTCCCAATATTCAGACGTATGTGAAAAAGATATTTTAGCTTTGTTTCCAAGTAAGTTTTAACATTTTGTCTTTGCATTTTATGTTTTATTTTTTAAAATTCTGAATGTTTTACATGTTTTATCAATTGAAGTGTTTGCTTTTTCCTTCTTGATTTGGAATTCCTCATCACATGTTGAGAATATTAACTGACTTTGTTATAAATATTAAAGTGCTGATTCTAAGTTTATCATTTGATTTAGAATTTTCATTCTGTTTTTGTTTCCTAAGAAAAACATACCTTTTTTTCTTTCTTCTTTTCTTTCTTTCCTTTTCTTTTAAGATCTCAGGTACACAGAATTGATTAATCACGATTCTTGGTCCTAACACTTGTTTTCTTACATAGCCTCTGTATTAGCCTGGATTCTCTGGAGAAACATTATATATATATCTCCACATATATGCATATATGTATATATGTCTGTATATATGTCTCCACATCTATGAATCTCCATGTCTATCTATTTATACTTATCTACATAGCATATATATCCATCTGTATCTGTATCTCTATCCAAACAGATAAACATATACATACAGAGTATATAAAAATATATTTCTATCTATTAATCTATATATCTATACATTTATATAAATAAGGAATTGGCTCACATGATTATGGAGGCTGAGAAATCCTGGGATCTGCAGTTGGCAAGCTGACAACCAGCAGGCTGATGGTGTAGTTCCATTCTGAAGCTAAATGTAGGAGAAGACTCATGTTCCAGCTTGAGGACAATCTGGCAGAGAGAGAATCCTTTTGTACTCAGCCTTCATTCTGTTCAGGCCTTCAGTGAATTAGTTGAGGCCTGCCTACATTGGGGAGCGCAATCTTCCTTACTCAGTTTGCTGATTCCAATGTAAATCTCATCTAGAAACACCCTCACAGACACACCCAGAAATAATGTTCAACCAAATATCTGGGCACTGTGTGGCCAAGGCAAGTTGACATATAAAATTAAACATCACAGCCTCCTTTTATTTAGTTGTTGTGTTTGTGTTTGTTATTTTTAGTTAGTTATTTTAATTATGCAGTACACATCTGTAAACTATCTTCCCCAGTTTAGCTGTCACAATAAACTACTTGTAAACATGGTTGTTCCTCCCCTTCAATTCATCCCCACCTCCTCTCCTCTGAGGTCACCATCATCCTAAATCCATTTTTATTTATCTTTGTCAAGTAAAAGTGGAGTTTAATATTAAAAGGGAGGTTTTAAAAATTTTGTGGTCTATGACTTCATAAAAAGGGTATGCATTTTGAAAAAAAATTATTACTGATTTATAATGTACATATCATAAGGTACACAAAACATTAATTATACAGTTCAATGAATTTTACTTGCATAAACGCCCATGTATCTACCTCCCATACCAAGTTATAGAACTTTTCCAGTAGCCTAACAGACTTGTAGGCAAACTTTTGGTACTTTTTTCACTTAATCTCATTTTGCTAAGATTTATCCACATGGTTGCTTATTATGTCATTCAGCTTCATTTGCTTTGACAGATATATGATATTCGATTGTATAAATATACCATTTTTACTGATCCACTTTTTAATTGATGGGTATTTGAGTGGTTTCCTGGTTTTTGCTAATGTGAACAGAATGGCTCTAATATTCCTGGCCACATGTCCTAATATATGTGTATAATTTACATCTAGGAGTGGAATTGCTGGATCATAGACTATATAAATGGTTAATATTGTAAGACGTTACTCAATTATTTTCTAAAGTGGCAATAACATGTTATGCTCCACCAGAAGTGTGTAAGACATCCTGTAGATCTAAATCCTCTCCATAATTTAGTATTATAAACTTTCAATTTTTTCCAGTTGAGTATGTATAAAATTCTAGATCATAGTTATCTTGATTTGTATTTCCCTGATCACTAATACTGTTTAACATCTTGCCAAGGGTTCATTGGCTACTCATTCTTCTAGGAAATGCCTGTTCATGTCTTTTGCCCATTTTTAATTGGGTTATTCATGATTTTATTTTTGATTAGTAGGATAACCTTGGATGTTTCACAAAATAAATTCTATCAATGCTTGCCTTTATGCTTTCTGCCTCTGCTTTGTTTCCCTACCCACAATTATTTAAGTATTTATTTGTATTTTTTTCTTCCAGTGCCTCCTGGTTTTCTCTTTGCTGTTTCCACCACTAGCAAGCCCCACTCAAGCCACATTCCTGAACTGAAGGTTTGCAGCCTGGGACGTGGAACTTTGCACTGTATAATCAGGTACCCAAGCCTCTCTGGGTCTCCACCCTAGCCCCTTTCAGGGTCTACCCAAGCTTGGCTGTGCTCTGGCCCAGGGAACTGCCTGGAGCTTCCTGGTCTATTTCCAGCAGATCTGAGTCATTTTCCTTTCCAAGAAACCAAGGAGTATAACATTTACTGGATACTCTAGAAGATTCAGCTAAACTTCTTTTACAAATGAAGATGCTGAGGTTCTGAGAGGTGATGTAATTTGCTCAAGATTTCACAGCCAGAAGTATGAGAAAGGTGTGAAGATATCAAATGTTTCCTTTGGACAAATGAATCCCACATCTGAAAACTTTACAGTGGATTCAGTGAGCATGCACTAAATTCTTTTCTTGCCTCTGACTACCAGAATATGATGAAAGGAAGTTCACACAGCAGTTCAACTGGTCTCCCTGCTTTTATTCAACCCCCCTTTAGTCTACTCTCCATGCAATACTCAAAGGAAAAGTTTTATTGAAGCCAGCTCATGTCTCTCTGCTGCTTTAAGTGCTTCAGTTGTTCTCTTTTGCACTTACTTTCAAATCTAAACTCTGTATCATGCCCTGCATGCATGGTACCTGTCTGCTTCTCCAACTTCATCTCCCACACTCATTTTTGCTCTACTCCTCCAGCCACAAAGACCTCCTTGTGTTCTTTGAATGTACTGAGTTCTTTTCCACCTTAAGGTCTTTGCCCTTCTGTTTCCTTTGCTGAGAATGCTTCTCTCCTGAACTTTTGCATGAACAACTTCTTGTCACACTTTAGTTCATGCATTCCCTTAAATGTCACCTCCTTAGAGAAATCTCTCCTGCCCCTCCTAAATACATACACCCTTCTCCCTTCACAGCATTTCCTAGCACTTTGTCTCATTCCTTATTCAACCTGTAATTGTGTTGTTTGTATCTTTCTTATTCCTCCTTTCTGGTCTCATTCCTCCCATAGATTGTCTACCCTAAAAGTTTATCTTACTCCTCTATCTCCCCAGGAGCTGGGCCAGTGCCTGGCACATTGTTGTGTCAATATTTACTGAGCCAATGAGTGAATCCAGTAGCTGCCCAATAATTAGTGGTTTCCATTTCCTTTTCTCCTCTAAGAAGCATTGCCACACACACACACTGGTGCATACAACCTGAAGGGACTTGAATAGGACAATGCAATTAACACCTCAGTGGTTGTATCTGTGTGTATCAGAAAAACTGGCTAAACGAGTTGAGCTAGCTACTGCTTTCTGGTTTATTTTGTTTAATTTCATCAGATTCCTTGGCCTCTGCTGCTGCTTCTGGCTTGGGTCTACATATTCATGAGAAGACGTTTATACTAATGGTGACATATGGTGCACAAACTTAAGCACAACATTTGTATAAATCACTACCTAAGAGATATCTAAGATATCAAAGATAGTCTATAAGAGCAAAATGATTTTTTTTTTGGAAGCGATTTCAATACATTTTGAAAGGGGGTAAGGAACTGAATAGGTACACTTTTTAAGTACTTTATGTTTATGGTGTCCTTTCTCAATACTTGGTCCCCAATGAATGGTGAGGGAGACTTCCCTCTCTTTCTCCCTCTATCTCCTCTTTGGATCCTCTGTTCCTTTCTTCTTTCTCCTCTCTTTTCTTGCACCAACTATGTGCTAGGTTCTGTCACGTGACTAAGAGATAATAGATGAAATATCTTACCTCTTAGGTGTTCAGGAATATCTTAGTGGCGGGGAAAAAACAAGTTAAACATTGTAGTACAAGATGATAGAAACTATAGAAGGCATGTACCGGCTTCTAGGAACATAAACTGTGGTGTGCTATTAAATACTTAACAACCAGCTCTAGGTGGGAGAGCCCTTGATGTGTAGCATCTGCTGATTACCATGGTGTAAATACTTCCACCTTGGCAGATTTCAAGCTACCAACCTGATGTTCCTGCACACAGAGTTGGGAAGAGATGTACACACTCTGCTCTCAGTTTATAGGAGCTGGTGTAGCACATCCCTGAGAAGGGTACCTAGTTGGGTCCATTTGGGAGTGGGCCTGTAATGCAGGGACTCTTCCAGGAAGAGGTGATACCTGACGTGTATTAGCTTATTTGAGAATGAGGAAGACAGTAAAGGGAAAGTGTTATAATTCTTTTTCTCCTTATGTGCATTGAAGTAAATGTAAAAAATTCAGATAAACTAAAAGAAAAAAATAAAAATCATCTTTAATATAAAAACCAAGTGATGAACATTTAACTTTTTATGATTATTCCTTGTGTCTTTTCTTCTTTCTCTTCATGGCTTGAGCTTTTAGTGTTAGAAAGTGGATTTCTCTATCCCAGTTGATCTTTCGTCTCATAGTAATATTGTGACTTTCGTTGACTTTTTAATTTCCTTTTTAACTAAAAATTCATTTTTAAAAATTTTCATGACTCTTTAAATTTTGATCCCGGTTAAATTTAAGAATCTTTGTTTTTATATATTTTACATTTATAACTAAAATTATTAATATAACTGTTATATTAATTTTTCTATCACCTTGATTTAAACTTTATTTTAACATGTCCTTAGCTTTTCCTTGGTTTCTTTCTTTTTGTTGGATGTTTTTAGTGCCTTTATATTCTTTATTATTATTGTTTTTTGACAATTTATGTGCATTAAACTTAGCTCTTCCTGTTTATCTTAAATATGCTGGCACACTTTTAAATTCTTTACTATCTTCCCATTTTCCTCTTCCACTTTGCAGTTTTTTTTTAAACAGGTTCTGGAATTTTAGATATGAAATTTTGGTATAGAATTATTATTATTGCTGTTTTGTTGTGATTTACTTTAAATTCTAAGTCTTTCAAAAATAATTTTGACTTTGGTATACAGTTTGGTGTGTGGTTTTATAACTAAGCTTGAAACAATGATTTAGTCTTACCTGTATTTTAATTGATTTCAAGGCTCCTTAGCAGGCTTTTTATATCAATTTTTCAGTTCTGGCTTTAGCTTCACCTTTCAGTTGGGCAGAGTGTATATATCTACACAACTCTTCCAAAAAGAGTACATCAAAGATCTGTTACAGAATCTCTTAAATGTTGGGGATGAAATGTGGTTCTGTTCACCTGCTCCACAAATGAAAATTTAACTGGACTGGAGGTAAAAAATCCTAATTCAGTCAAGGATCATAAAAGAAATCACTGATGACTGGGAGCTCTGATAATACTCTTAAAACACAGGTCCCGTTTTCTCCCTGCACAGGTGTTTTGGGGCCCAGGTGTGAGCCTTTATATTCCTCCTTGCTACCGTGTGTCACACACTGTTGGGCATGCCACCAGTTTATAAGCCACAAGTGCATCCTAGCCATAGGCTCAGTCACTGCTGGCTCTGGGCTCAGGATGCTAACTGGGCAAAGTCAGGGCCACCTGACACAGCACAGGGCAGAAGAGGAAGCTGGTGGTACAGTGACAGGTGGATCCCTCAGATGCCGACTTCTGGAGGGCCTGCTAGCCTGTCTTCTTAGCATCACTGATGTTCACTGGCATCCTTGAGGGCTTTGTCTGGCTGTGCCTTCCTCTGGGCTCTCCAAGAAGGTGGCCAGTCTATCACCAAGACATGCATGCAGGGAAATAACTTCTATGATCACTATCATTAAGCCCACATGGCTTTGTGTTAATGATCCTTCAAGACTTATGTGCTTAAACCACACTTCAGGTAATGATTTGTCATATCATTCTCGTGTGTCACTCCTGGCACAGAATTAGTTGCTTTATATTAATCATCTCATGCATTCATCCCAATATCTCATTTTCCCCATGTACAGATGAGGAAACAGGCTGAGAGAGTTAGGTCACTTGCTCTGGGCCCCTTACTTGGTGAGCAGCAGAGCCCACGTCAGGACACGGCATTGTGGCTCGTTTTAACCTCTCCCCTGCCCTGCTCTCCACAGCCTTTCTCTTCCTGCAGGACTCTGGCTGCAGAGCTTCCCAGGACTCCTCTCGGGTCCTCATGCTGCCTCGAGCCTCTCTGAGATCCCCCCTTCTCAGGTTTTTACACACACACAAGCTGAGGGACCTCAGGCTTTCTGGGCTTCCGGCAGCCCAGCTCCATGGTGTCCCCCGTTACTCCCCTCCCATGGAGGATGAAGCAGGGGAGGGGGCTGCTGTGGCCTTACCCTGGATTTCAGCCCCATGCTGGGAGCAGACCCATCCTCACCCCAGTGTCTCAGGGTTCCCCTTCCTCCAGGTTTTATTGCCTTGGAAAGAAGGATTGAGGAGCTGTTAACAGGCCTGCGAGAAGCCGTGAAAGTTGGCAAGCACTTAATAAACTTTCAGGAGCCCTTCTGCACACATTCAATCCCCCCCACCCCAGTAAAACCATATAGAAAAACAGGGCAGGCCAGGTGGGGTTCAGGTGTTGTTATCAAGATAAAAATCTCATGAATTCCACATGAAATGGACCTGACCTGTCAAGTGGAGGAGAATGTGTTGCAGGAAGCCCTCCCCGTGTGCTTCCCTAAGGCCCAGGATTCTGCAGAGGGGCCTCCTAGGCTTGCTAGGTGTTCCAGAGCTGCTGCACTTTCCAGTTGGCCTGCTCAGAAAGTCCCCAAGTCCTCTGGGGTCTGGGAAGAAGGGGTGGTGAGCAGCTTGGGGTAGGAAGAACAAACCATCTCCAGCGTAAATAGCAGAGTGTGTCTAAGGAGTCAGGTAGGATGACAAAGTACCAGCTGTGGGCATGAGAGATAGAAAACCTGGTTCTTGGCTGGAGAAGTTCACATTTCAAGTAGAGGTGATTTACATGCATGACATTCTACTGGTTATACTTATTGAAATGTTCTTCTAAACTCTACAGTTGTGCACGAAATCCCTTCCAAAGTAAGTACTATTGTTATCCTTATCTTTCAGATGTGGAAGCAAGTATTCAGAGAGGCGAAGCAATTTACCCAAGGTCACACAGCTAGTAAGGGATGGAACTGGTATTTAAGTGGAAACATTTGGCTTTCAGAGCCTGTGATCTTTGGGGCTCTATGCTACAACCTCTGCTGCTCAGAAACGAGCACAGGATCCCATGGCACTGACCTTGGCTGGGTGGTACCAGGAATTAAGGACTAGACAACACAGGAGGAGAAGACAAAGAGGGAAGGGAAACTAGCATCAACTGAGCTCCTCTGTGTGCCAGTTTTTACAAATTAGCCCTTCCAATGTTCACAATGTCCTTTGAGATGGAGATTATAATCCTCTTTATTCAGATGAGAGAGAGATTAAAGTCATTTGCTAGTAAATGACCAAAACTAGGATTCACAGGGGTTGCCTGACCTCAGAAATGTCAACATCAGGTTGTCTTCAAGGAAGAGGTAATTTGTGTTTATAGTGGATAGGGAAACAATTGGATTCATTCATTCATTCGTTTGTTTAAAACTTACTGAGAAGCTTTCACATCATCTATCTTTCTGAGAAGCTAAAGTATTCCAACCCCTGAAGCTACAAAGATATATGAGATTGGGGTGGATTCTGGTCTCCGATCCTGGAAAGCCCCCGTGCAGGCTCTTGGAGGACCCCTGAACAAGCTGCAGCTTCCCATGCCTCGGACAGCCACAACACCTGCTCCTCGCTCCTGCTTCAGACATGATTAGACCCTGAAACTTGAGCTCACCTTCCTCACCTGTATGCTTGTGTGGAAATGCGAGTGGGAGAACGAACTTGTGCATGGAAGAATAAGTCTTACTACCCTTCCTTAAACTGTCAAATGTATGGAGAGTCTAAACAGAAACGCCAGCTGTTTACTTGGAGAAGATAAGGGGCCTTTTGTGAAGGAGCATGAGCCCTGGGGAGGGCTGGAGTTGTTCGTGGATGGAAGGGCACGCATTTCAGAGGCAGGGGGGCCGGTGAGGATACCTGCTTTGTATCTCTCTGATCCCTGGAACCCAGTAGCCTTGCCGATGGTAAGATGCCTGCTCCTGTTATGGTTTCAAAGCTGTGCAGACTCCTGGGGGATGCATGTTGACATCTGCCCCCAGTAGTCATGATGCACTGGTACAATCCAGTGCAGGCTCCGTGTCTTTGAGGATTGAAGGTCTGAGGCCTGAACCCTTTCTAAATGAGACAATGAATGTAAAGTGTGTAACAGGACGTCTGAGGGTGGCCCTGGTTTCCTCCTCCTCCTCTTCCTCCTCCTTCTCCTCTTCTTTTTGAGAAAGAGAGAGAGAGAGAGAGAGAATTATTACAGGTGGTTTAACTTAAAGCTTGATGGAAGAAATAATCTTATTTTGCAGCCATATTTAGGCTACAAAGTAAAATAGTAAGGTAGGAAAAGGGAAAAGGGAAAAGGGACTGGGATAGATTAATTTCAGGGACCAGTGTGATGTTTTGGAGAAAAAAGAACTCTTCTGCAAAATGTCAATGCACTTAAAATCCGACCTATCACCAGAGAAAGTGTATACAGAGTTATTAGGAGTGATCCTCTGGATGCTGCAGTGGGCAAGCCCTTCAAAGACATATCTCTTAATTCTTCAAGTGCACTTCACTCCTCATGTCTCTGTACTTGTTTGAATAGCTCTTGGGAGTGGAAGGGGTCCCTAAATGTGCATATGTTTCTCATTGTTCCCTTTTTGGAATGGGAGCTTTTATTGTCATTATTCTGTTCCTACTCCACTATTGAATATTGTGTGTTCACAATGTGTGTAAGTGTGCATGCATGTGTATGCGTGTTTGTGTGTGTGTGTATGTGCATGTGTGAGCATATAGGAGGGGATCATTTCATCCTTTAGATCACTAGATCATCACAGGTCACATTTGGTTCTTATGCATAGGACTGCCCACCACACAGATCCTGACTGCTAAACCTGGGTGGAATGTGGAAGTAGTTTCATATACCACACTACTGTCAGAGTTGTCCACCCAAAACATAAATCTGATCTTATACCTCCTTGGTCCAAAAGTTCCATTGGTTTCCTAGTTCCTGAAGGCATAGTCAGCAAATAAAACAGAGTAAAGGACATCTAGTCCTCTCATACCATGCCCATGGCAGACGTTGCTAATCAACTCTGACGTTTACTAACTCACAAAGCTCTGTGTACAAGACTTCATGGAGTGATGACCAATCACCCTTAGTCAACACAAGCCCTCTAGATAAAACCAAGACCCAGAATTATGTAGAAGGCCACAATATACCTTTCCAGTTACACTTCTGGTTACTCCTAAGGAAATAGACTTATTTCACCCCAACATTTTCTTGCATGAATATACCCTGGTCACTTCTCTGTGCCTTTGAACATAGTGCCTCCATTGTCTGCAATGCCTTCTTTCCTACTATAAACTCTAGTTTATTTTCCTCCCATAAGACCCGAGCTCAATGTGATATCCCCAGTGAAGATGTCTTCAGTTTCCTTGTATTCTTGTAGTCCTGGATATGCATCTATGATTACATGGATTATGCCGTAGTCATTTGGGTTCTGTAGGATTCTTGAGAGCTGTTCTATTTGTGTTCTTATTCCTCAGTGCTCAGCACAGTGCCTGATGCTTCAGTGAAGGAGAACAAAAAGGATTAAATGTTAGCAAGAAAAGGTTTGACTCAAGAAAGGACTTCTAGGGCCACGAAGTACTCAGAAGTTACAAGAGGGAAGCCAGAGAGAGGGAGACTTCATGCCAAGGAAATGATGCACAATGTAGGGAGTTAGGATTTAATGGGAAAAAAGCTTCCCTAATTCTCTTGCTGTATCCCAGAGAGGCAAGAATTCCAAGGGAGCTAACCATCAGCATAGCCAGCCATGCTTTGGTGGAGGAAAACTCATCACTATCTCAGTCCTTCCCATTAATTTCCAGGCTTCCAATTAATTGATTTTTCCTCATTGAAACCGCAGGATAAAAAGTAGCCTGTATATAAATATGATGGGAATGCTGGATTGATAAGATTATGCCGTGGACATATAGTGGCATTATTAAATGATCTTGTCATCAATAAAATTGCAATTCTTTTGAAAAAAGAAAGCCTTAAACTTAGCTTGTGCATGTGTCTGAAATCATCTTGTTTGCCTTAGAAAAGCTGCTGATTCTAAAGATTTTTTCTTTCTTTCTTTGTGTGCAACTTGAGCTTCTTTTGATGTTTGCCTCTTTGGATATTACTTAAATAATTAAAACAGCTATTTTGACCTATTTTACATATAGCAAGTTTAATTTCCTTCATTGAATTAGAAAATTATTTAATGCCACCTTATTAAATAGGGAAACAATAGATAGATAGAGATTGATTCTGGACTTTTTTTATTAAAAATATGGATGCCATGAAATCCAGATGGACACACAGCCTCTCTGTGATGCTCTGCAGCCCCCAGGTGCTGACTTCCCACTAACTTCAAAGGGAATTGGGGAGGAAGAAAACACAGTGCTTTGGGAATGTACCTCAGGCCTTTACTACCTGGTAAAAAGTAGGTTGTGATTTCCATGTAATTTATTTCTAGTTAAGGATGTGATGAAAAGTTCATCCACTTTCACGGGCAGACCCCAGAGCCAGTTCTGTGAGTGAAGGAGCAAGACCACAGCACAGGCCACTTTGGAGTCCTGGCTCTATCACTTAGCAGCTGTGGCATTCTGGGCAAGTCACCTAACCTCTCTGAACCTCTGCTTCCTTATTTATAAGATTAAGATCATAAAATGAACTTCTAGAGCTGTTTTGGAGATTTAAAGTTTTAACATACCTGGCACACAATAGATGTTCAGTAAGTGATATTTAGTATCACTATAGTTACTGTGGGTGAGTAGAGAGTCTCCTCCTCCCATCTGAGGTCCACAAAGGTCTTTCTCTTTACTCATGAAAAGAGTCTGCCTCTTTACTCATGAAATCCAAGCCTCTACGCATTCAACCTGTCAGCCCAGCTGCCCTGTGCCTTGGCATCCTGGAAGGGATTCCCACGACTGTGACTTCTATGTCATTAGCAAAACGAGTCTCCTTGAAAGGAAGGTGATATCCCCTCACTGGTCTTACCCCTCTCGTACTAATTTTCAGAAGTATGGCCTGCGTCACTCAACTTACCTATAGCTCTCTTAGCTTTAGGACATTATTGGCAGATATTTAAGAGCTGCAACTGTGTACCGCAAGCATCCTTTCTCAGCATCCAGAACGGAACACAGTGAACTCCCCCCTAGCTTTTATGGTTGTGGGTGGAGTTCTCTGCTCATTCAGGCCTGAGTGATCTTTATCTCACTGTCTGTTCTCAGGTCCTGCTTCTTGTGTGCAGTGGACTAGACACTCATACTGAAGTCCTCCTCAATTTTTCTCTCCAAATGGAACTCTAGGTAGCCTGTCTTGCTGGGCTGTGCTATTCCACATGCGAGCATTGAACTCCCAATTCTTATTCATGGACTTATTAATCAACCCATTATTGAGGATCTACTCAATGCCAGGCACAGCTCTAGGCTCCAAAGGAATCAATGAAAACAGGGAGAATAATGAAAAGGAACATAAAAGACATCATCCCTACACTCAGGGACAGACAGACATTCTTCAAATATATAGCATCACACCTGTGTTAAAGTGCTACGGAGAGGTGCTCATGGTGCTAATAAAGTAAATAATAAGGAGAATTGATTGGTCTAGGGTGTAAAGGAAGGATGGAGTAGGGCAATGATCCTTGAGCTTCTATCTGAAAGACGAGCACATTAACTGGATCAAATGAATGCAGAGGTGGAAGTGGGAGATTATTTCAGGCAGAGGCAATACATGTTCAAAGGTCCAAGATGACAGGGTATATGGTGTGTGCCATTGACTCCTCCAGAAAATGAGAAGACTCCTGAGATAAGCGGACATCATCCAAGTTATGGAAGCATTTGTAAGACCACTTAAGCGTTTCAGTCCTCTGCCCAGTAGTAACAAGAAGCCATTGAAGTAATATTACTGGTTGGAAGAGAACATCACCAGAGTTGTGCTTTCAGAAAGATGTTATTGGGTCTTTTGCTAATTGAATATCAATCATCTTTGCAGATGTACTTCCAAGAGCAACCTTGCAGCTGGCTCTGAGACAGGGCACCAGGAAGAAGCATGAGTCAGGGGCTCCCTGTAATTGGATGCCTCTAATCTCTGCTCCCCTGGTGGTGATGTCTTGGGTGCATCATGATTTCATCACCTTCCTTATCTTGGCTTCAGGTGTCAAGGAGCTTTCAGCATATCCAGCTTCCCTCTACCTGGAGGGCAAGAAAGGCACCAGCCCTAACACTAAGCATCTTCCTATCCTTGAAAAGGGATCAAAACACTGAGTTTTGGCTTCAATTAAAGGTCAAACTTATTGGTGAGTTAATTCCTATTAAAAACTTTGATCATTTCAGATTTTAGACTCCCTTGTATTTACTGGCAATAAAACAACTTTCTGGTAGTTAAACCATAAAGTCCATAAAAAATAGGGATCTCTTTTTACACAGTTCTATTTTCAGCCTGCTGTGCAGTAGCTACTCGATAAATATTTGCTATGTAAATGAGAAGAGGATAAACAAGACCCTCTTCCCCTGGGTGTCTGTCCACCCACTTATCTCCTAGTCCTTCCTTCCATGGTAAGTGTTGAGCCTTTAAGAGGCCAAGGATGTAGCTGAACATAAAATAGACTCTATTTTTATTCTTAAGGCATCTACAATCGAGTGGGGGACATAGACAAGTAATCAAGCCATTTTGCTCACATGGGTTAAATACAAAGTAGGGAGAAAAAGGGTCATGGGTGTGACAAAGGCCAAAAGAAGAGCTTACCCAATCTGTAAAGTGGAGGGAAGAGCCCAGAAGACTTCCTGAAAGAAGAGGCAGCCAAGATGAGAACTGAAGGGTTAAGAGGAGTCAGCCAAGGGAAAGGAGGTGGAAATGGGATGTCCCAGGTGGACTCTGCTTACCTGTGACTTCTTTGAAAGCTCTAGTGATGCAATGACAATGCTGAGCCAAGGACACCACTCTGGCTTAGGTGGGACCTGTTTGCTCTTTCTTCCCCAGCTGCTTCAGAAAGCCCAGTTTTCCTGCCCCCAGTGCCAGGTTCACAGAGCCCTGACAGCCAGTCTCCAGTTAGGTCCCTGCTGAGGGAGGCAGTAACCTTTAAATGGGAATGTTTCCAACAGCAGGGGTCACAGGCACCCCACACGTTTCTTGTATAAAATTAATTAAGCTCCAAGGTCAGGAGGGGACGAGTGGGCTCATTAGAACAAATAATTTCTGTTTGAGTAAAAAGACCTTTGGGGTCTTTTCCAGATCTTGCCTATATTCAGTAATTATGTCTGCCCCATACTTTAAGCAAACACAACAGTGAAATAAGGGTGTTCAGAGATGGGGGAAGGGGCGGGAGGAGACTCAGATGAGGCTGGCTGAGTTTGTGTTTCAGCTGGGGTCTTGCAGAGGGGCCAGGCTCATGCTTCTCTGGCCGCATTTCTTGGGGACGTGCTGAGAGCAGAGAAATGTCCATTGTAGTGATCATGAACTGGGAGCCAGACCTCATGCATGGCTGGGTGCAGTGAGTCCTTGCTGTCATCGTCACTATTATCATTGCCTTGGAAATTGCTGCTGTCTCTCCAGCATCCATTTTTCAAAAAACCTTAATTTTTATTTAGATCAGCACCTCTCCTATTCAAATCTACATGTTTTGTGGGAAGAAGACTGAATTTTTGTACATGGTTCAGGGCAATTTTAATTAATAAAACCACATTTGCTGTTCACGGTGATTGGTTCAGGGCACATGGTCCCATTTGGACCAATAAAATGTGAAAAGACTTTTCTTTTTGGTTTGTTTTTTAGGAATTTCTGGAATTGTACTTCCTAATATTTTTCAGAGAGCCTTTTATTTAATATAATAACTTGCTCTCCCTGTCTCTGGATGTGGCCTAAGGAAGCATGAACCTTTGGTAGTTGTTAGCAGACATCTCATGCCCATGAAGTACAACCTGCCTTAGGATGAAACCAACACCACGGTAACCAGAAGAGAGATGGAAATGATGACATTGTTGAGCTGCTGAATCAAACCAATACCTCCCCACAGCAAGACTTTCGTTATTCACCACATATTATCTTTATAGCAAAAACCACCTTGAGTTAAATTTTTTTTATTATTTACAACTCAAGGCATCTCAAATGATAGAGAGCCTCATACCAGAGAGTGGGACATTGTTAATGCCAAACCTGAAGTACAGACTTGGTTGAGGTGGCATCAGGGTGCTCTAGAGGACCCAGGGTGATCAATCAGCTGCTCACACCCCCCAGGAAAGAGACCAGTGAGGTCCTAGCATTAGTAGACTTGGCAGAAAAAAAAATAGGAGAGTTGATGTATGAATATGAAGGTTCTGTAAGAAAGAGAAATATTTAGGCAGCAGATGACCTTTCAGAAAGAGAGGAAAATACAACTTTGTTCCAAGAGATCATGTAGGGGAAGCAATATCCCCCCATTTAAGCCAATTTGAGTTGGGTTCCTTGCAATAGATCATGTGCTCACCATAGCAATCATCAAAGTGTCTTGTGTATCCTGCTATCGGAGCACTTGCAAAGTAAATGGTTGCTCCCATTTCTGTTTACTCTAAATGTCTTCACACTAATGTATTCACCTCTTGAGGGCAGAACTGTGTACACGTATCTCAGCATCCCTGGCACCCAGGATAATACCTGGCACATAGTGGGTGCCACAGGTGCTTGCTGAATGAATGGCTTGACTGGACGACATTAAAACAGAGGCTAAGTCTACATTTATTTGTTTGAGGAATGTAAACACTATTCTGGTGATGGGCACACTAAAAGTCCAGACTGACGCCTTATACAAGGTATCCATGTAACAAAAACATTTGTACCCCCTTAATATTTTGAAATAAAAATAAATAAATAAAAAGAAATAAAATGGAGCAATATCTTCAGAATTAAAAAAAGAGAGGCTAGTAGCTGAAATAAGGAGATGCTTCATTCCTTCAACCAATATTAGTGGGCATCTTCCCTCCCTCCCTCCCTGCCTTCCTTCCTTCCTCCCTTCCTCCCTTCCTTCCTTTGTGTTTGCAAAATTACACTCACTAAGGGTAACAGAACCTCCTTTCTACTATTCTGTCGATACTGTCTGGCATTAATATGAAAGACAGGTGACCCTCAGAAGACACCCTGGTTGTCCTAGATGGACTCAGATGTCAGAATACCCCCAGTGCCTCCTGGGGCAGACACTGCAGAGCACAACCATTTTCTCCAGATAATCGGTCATCCGCCTGGAGTGCAGGGATCTGCTTGAACTGCACAAGTTTCGGAGAAGTTACTACAGTGTGGCAGCTGTAGGAGTGTGTTTCTTAAATTTCCTATTAATAAAGAAGCTGCTAGGAGGAGTGTAGTTTGCTGACAGAGCCCAGTTGGTGCACATGTGCGACCTACTCCTTCCTTCCTTCTCTGTCTTCACGGCGTCAGACTTGCGTTGCAGTCTGAAGGTTCTCTTCAATCTTCTGCTTTCTCTCCCTTTTATCCTTTACAGGTCATTCACCCAATATATCTCTTGCACATCTAATTTCATCTTGACTCCCGCTTCTTGGAAGCCCTAAACTGATGCCTGCTGCTTGGGCATCTTGAATGGCTGGTTCAGCAAACTGGGGGATGAAAATGTGATGCTCGGCATACTTTATCCCAGGCTCAAAAAAGACAGGAGCTGCCTTGCTCGTGGTGTATATCCAGTGAAAGCATTTTTCTTGAGCAAATTCGAAGGATGGGAGAGGGCAACAAACAGCTGTAGGCAGCAGCTGAGAGAAGGCAAGGCAGCAGCAAACAGGCATGAAAATGAAATACTAATCTAAGTTCCCTTCTTTTTAAAATAAGTTAAACATTCAACGAGTCCATATGCTGTGCTTTGAACAGGGGGTGGCTATGCTGGGAAGCTCTGAGATAATAAAATCTTCAGATTCCCTGGGCTTGGTCTCAGGATGTCCGTTATTACTGCCTCATTTCTCGTGCTGCCTCCCTACCCTACTGCCCACTGTCACAGCCAGTGACGTGCCGTAGCCCAGGGAAGATTAAATGCAGGAAGATATGGATCTGCATTCTCAACTGACTTTTGCTGTGTGACTTTAAGCAAGTGCCTTAACTTCTCTGAGTCTGTTTTCTCAGGGTGGAGTGATAATCCTGTCTTTACAGTGTTGTTAAGAAGATGAAACAAGGCAACACGGTCTAGCACAATGGCAGGCACGGTGCAGGTGCTTGGCGATATTTGCCATTGCTGATCTCAGGGGTAAGTTCAGAGTATGAGGAGGAGCAGCAGGGAGCACTGAGTGTTTCTGCTCTGCTATTCCGGAAGGGTGTGCATGGATAAGGGCTGAAAGGCTCTATATCTGTGGGCTCTGTGGCCATCGGCCTCTTCCTTTAAGTCTCTGGATTCTTTTGCCAAAAATTAAAATAACTGTATCTACTTTAAATTCTACGCTTTCTCCTTATTTTTGGAGAACTGTTATGAATATCTTATCATATAACATAGAATGAGCTGAGGTTTTGCAGCTAAAGATAGTCTATCTAGTCCAGCATGCTCCATGGAGCATCTGCAGAGGGGGAAACTGAGGCACAGGGCTGGGAAATGGCTGGCCCAAAACTTGGGCAGATCTGGGAGGACTCCTGGTCTCCTACTCTCAGAGCAGTATGGTGTTGTCTCAAATACACCAGCATCATTCAGGATTGGACTACTTCTTTCAGAATGAGTTTTATCTGGCTGGTTTGAATGGGAATCGAGCTTTCCAGGGCCCTGACATCCTACTCCTCTGAGGCCTTCGTGATCTTCTTCTCAGCATGAATTGCTCCGCCCTAATTCATGCTCCTCCAAGACCTTGTGTATTGTCCTCTTGCAGCCTCGATGCCTCTGTCTTCCCTTCTCAGCTGTGGCAAAGGCCACGTTGTGCTCAGATTAGTACCAATGCCTGGGACAAAGGGAGTGTGTTACATGCCAATTTGCTGAATTTATTGAATTCATAGATTTCACAGTGCTGGGTAGTGTAAAGAGAATTAGGCAGCGGGAGTGAGGATCAGGGTAAATTAGAAGCACATCACTTTACTTATTTGAGGAAGGACTTTCTGATTGTGTACACATTTGTAAGACCTTTATCCTGGAGGAATGAGAGGCAGAGAACATGGACTTTGGAGTTAATTAGTCTGAGTTTGAATCCTAATTCTGTGTGACCTTGAGCAAGTTGCTTAATTTCTCTGTGTTCTTCCCAGGGAGAGGACCCAGAACCACTGTTCGGGCAGCTGGGGTGTAGGCAGCTGTTCATGTTAGCAGGCATATAAATGCATGTGTATATGTAGACTTGCATATGTATATATGGCTGTGCATTTATATGTAGGCTGGCACCTACAGTTCTCTTACATTGTCACTTCAAAGTCGCTTGGTGAGTTTGGTGGCATCAATCATTCATTCCATGAATAAACATGTGGTAAGCACCTAGAAGGTGGCAGACTCCATTAGGAGCTGAGGAAAGAGCCATGAATTAAACATGTTCTCTCACTTGAAGGTATGCAGTCTCTCACCAGTGAGTAACTGCGATGCAGTGTGTTAAGGACAGGGGCAGAGTCCTTTGGGAACACAGAGGAAGGCGTGAACAGTTCTCTTAGCAGGGTGGAGGGAGGCCATGGCAGGCGGGGGATTCTTGAGCCGTGTCATGAAGGGACAGAGCTGGGAAGATGCTCCGGGTAGAGACGTGCGGCAATTGGGAGGCAGGTGAGGTAGGTGCTGGGGGAGCTCCTTGGAACTTGTGTGAATTATTTTTTTCAATGGCTGCTAAGTTGTTAGGACATAAATACTCATTAAGTTGTTTGGACCTAACTAATAAAAGGAACAGGCTTTTCTTTTGGCCCAATTTTGCCATGAAAATATTACTGAGACACTAAGTGTGTTAGAAACTTAGGAAATGTGGAAATTTTATTGCAGACATAAACATGAAGACATTTTTCAGGATTTTTTTTTTCTTCTGTTTTCTGTATGGAAGGCTTGTTCTCAACTATATTTACATGTAGTATCGAGATTGTAACAATGTGATCTTTGACCAAGAAAGACAATCACAGATGATCACGATTGTGTGTCCACATATGTGTTCCCACCCACACCCACACACATACACACATACCACACACATATACACATGCCACACACACACTCATATACAGGCAGGCGGAGTGATCTGGCCATGATGGCACCTTCAGAGGTAATTAACTTTGAGAAATGAAAATGATTAAAAGTCAATTAAGATATCATTTCTAGAGAAATGGAGGGGACAGCATCAGGAAAGGGGGAATGATTTCGTCAGCAATGTGGCTTTCCCCTGAGAAGACGACTTCAAGCTCTCCTGGCCAGTGGTGAGTTGTGCCTTCCCCTGGTGGATGACAAGCACAAGCAGGAATGCCACACACACTGACACCTTCCCGGCTTTTTCACCTTTGCAACCTCATCAGCTTCCCCAATGAGTCCACAATGTCTCTCCAGAAAGAGATGACGTCATCCTAGCTTTGTCCTCCGTTCCATCCCTTCTGATTCAATGTGTCCTTCAAAAACCTCAGTATGGTGAATGAAAGCATGGTTAATGGGTAACATCAACAAAATCACCTATTAGAACATATTTCCCTTTGCTTTTGGAGTAACTGTGAACTAAAAGAAAATCTTAAGGCTTCCCTCGACCAGCTGACTGAATGGACTGAATGGACAAGGGCATATCCTAAAACTAAATTGCCTGCCACGAGGAGGGAGGTCAGACCTGTCTCATCATGACCCCCTCCCTTCTTGGAGACATCCTTTGTAACTCATTAACAGGCCTAAGGCCATGCAAGATGAACGTGCAGGTCCTCAATTTGTATAATAAATATATTCAGTAGCTTGTCCCTGATTAATAGACTTATCTTAAAACATTCCAGGCCTTAGACAAAAGCTTCATGTCTTTAACAAATTTCAAGTCAAAGAATCTTTAAACCCACCTATAACCTGTAAGCCCCCGCTTTGAGGTGGCCCACCTTTTTGGGCCAAACCAATGTATGCCTTCCATGTATTGATGTATGACTTTACCTGTAACTCCGTCTCCCCGAAATGTATAAAACTAAACTGTAACCCAACCACAGCAAGTCCACTTGCTCAAGCCTTCTTGAGTGTGCCTCTGGGTCTTGGTCCTCACATTTGGCTCAGAATAAACCTCTTTAAATTATTTTACAGAGTTTGGCTTCTTTCCCATTGACATAATGCTTGCCCTAGTTTGCTCACCTTGTCTACCCACTTTGTATTTGTGGATCTCTGAGATCAACTCTTTAATGGAAGTCTTGATCAAAAATTCCACCTCTTATTCTACAGCGTTTGTTGGCTCCAACCTAGTTGGTGTTATGACCATAGTCTATCGCTGGTCCTGCCTTCACTTTGGGAGTGATTACTTAGCTCTTCTTGACATGTCAGCATCTGATGTCTGGATGTCCACGTCCTGGTTATCCTGCTGTGTCTCTGTGTGCTCCTCTCAGGCTTGCAGTGACCCTGCCCTCCTCTCTCTGTGTCCTTTCCCTCTTGGTGATCTGAACCATTGGCCCGTGACCACCAAGGAGGCTGATTCAGAGACTATATCTCCAACTTCTGACTTTTCTCCTAATTTTTGACTTCCAGATGGGTCACCTGTAAGTTCCAGAAGCATCTGCAAGTTCATCATTTCTTTTGCCCAAACTTGCTTTTTTTTTTTTATGGATTGCTCTCTGTTAATGGTAACCCCACGTTCTCATTCTCATGAGAACTTTAAAAATTCAGTTACCTCTATCCCTTCTTTGCCTCATCCCTTATCTTTAATATATCAATGCCGTCTCCATATTACACTGAGGGGTAGGACTGATCTACCTCCTGCCTCTCTCTCTGTCTCTCCCCCTTCTCTCCCTCCCTCTCTCTTTCCTGTCAGGCTTTCATGACTCTCCCTCTCTCTCTGTCTCTGCCCCTTCTCTCCCTCCCTCTCTCTTTCCTGTCAGGCTTTCATGACTCTCACTCATGCAACAGACTCTCAGCTTGTCTTCCTGCCTCTACAAGTTATTTTCCCTTTTCCCAAAGCTCAGTTTAGAGTATTTTACTACCCTCCTCTTAACACTTTGTAGATTCCCACTGAGGAATGTCTCCTCCTGCCTTCAAAGCTCTCAACAATAGAGTCTTCAATGGCTTTGTAATGTGTCGACTTGGCTAGGCTGGAACACATTTCCTAGAATTCCCTTTTTTGTGTTTCCAGTTAGGGTGAGCCACTAGGGAGGGTCTTGTGAGATTTGGAGGGAAGAAGGAGAGTGGTTGTCATTTTGTAGCACACCCACAATGTGGGTGATCTGCTGATTCACCTTGTTGGCATGTCTGGGCCCGAATTGCTCTACCTGCCCTGGACCCTCCTTTGGCCTCTCTGGCTCCTGGGCCGGGTGTGTGGACTTAGCTCCAGCTCCTGCAGGATTCCTTTGTCACCAAGGTCAGAAGCAACAAGAGTGGACAAGATCTCAGTCCATCTCCATGGGGTTCCAGCACATACCTGTTCTTTTTTTAAACAGCTTATTTAGATTTAATTCATATACCATACAATTTCACACATTGAAAATGTATAATTTATTGATCTATTAGTATATTCACAGAGTTGTATAACCATCACTACAATCAAATTTAGACCATTACATCACCCCCAAAACAAACTTTGTTTCACCCTCCCTCCTTTCCCTCCCCACACTCCGAATCTCAGGCAATTATTATACTAATCTACTTTCTGTTTCTATGGGTTTGTTTATTCCGAACATTTCATGTAAATGGCATCATGCAACACGTTGCCTTTACTGCCTGGCTTCTTTACCTTAGTGTAATGTTTTCAAGGTTCATCCATGTTGTAGCGTGTATCAGGACTCGATTCCTTTTTGTTGCCAAGTGATAGTCTGTTGTATGACTATGCCACATCTGTGTACTCTTTCATTTGCATAGTGTCTACTTTTTGGCTATTATGAATACAGCCGCTGTGAACATCTTTGTACAGGTTTTTGTGTGGACCTATACGCTTTCAATTCTCTTCATTATATTCCTAGGAGTGGAATTGCTGGGTCATGTGATAACTCATTTTGAGGAGCTGCCAAACTGCTTTCAAAGTGACTGTTCCATTTCATATTCCCACCAGCAAGGCAAGAGGGTTCCAGTGTCGCTACACCCAGGTCAACACCTGTTACTCTCTGTCTTTGTGATTCTAGCCTTCCCAGTGGTGAAGTGGTTTTGATTTGCATCCCCTGACAACCACTGATGTTGAGAATCTTTTCATGTGTTTATTAATCATTATTTAGCTTCTTGGGAGAAATGTCTACTCAGATAATCTGCCCATTTTAAAATCGGGTTATTTATTTTTTAGTTGTTGAGTTGTAAGAGTTCTAGCCTGCACCAGCCTCAGATGCAAAAACAGCCTTACAGAGACTACTCGGCCAGCTTCCACAATGGGATGACCCACTTCCCTGCAGTAAGTCCGGCTGTATCCTACTGGGTCCACGTCTCTGTTTGAATCCTGACTGATTGAGAGTCTCAGCCCGTGTTCTAATCTCATCTCCCACTCCTCTCCCCACACAGTTCTGCTCCAGCCAAACCGTGCCCCTCCGAACATCCTGTCTGATCACTTCATACCCCCTGCTTGTTTCTTGCATAGCATGAGTTTTTCTTAAGTATTCTTCCACTTAAAATTTTACCTATCCTTTGAAACCATCTCATATTCTCTGTCATCTATAGAAATTTTTATAATCCCATCATCTTCCTCCTTTGAACCTCATAATATGGCTCATCTCCTTGAAAATCAGTGTCCTTTTCTATTAATATAATCTCACAGGATAGTTGAAAGGAAAAATGAAGAGTACAGACAGAAAGTATCCTCCTAGAGTATCTGGCACATGGCAAGTGATGAGTGATGGCTAATTCTATTCATTTTCCATCATCTCCAGAGCATGCGGAGAGCTCTGTAAATGCTGTTCTATGTTCTCCAGTTTTGTAGATCTGGAAGTGAGGACAGGAGGCTCAGACATTTCATGTTTTTATGCACTTTCTTCTTTTCTGTGCCTTAGGGATCCTTTTGGGAATACTTGCTCTTTTGCTCTGGGTTCCAATGCTGGACACACCCTTTCTGTGAAGGCCTATACTTGTGAGATGCTAGTACTGATGACTTCCAGCCATAAAATATTTCCTTTTATCCCGTCACATAATTTGAGGGGGCTGTGTACTCAATAAATGGCAATGGATCTAATTAATAGCATTGGATCTAATTTACAGCCATGTCTCACGTTTGCATCATGCTGCAGAGTTTCCAAAGTCGTGTTTCTCATTGGATCCTTCAGCAGCCCTTGCTGTGGGATGGGCACGGCAGTGGAGTGCTCTGAGGCACAGGTGGCTTACGTCATCTAAAGGTCAAGGTGAGTGATTAGGACTCAAAGATTCCAACTGCCAGGCTAGTGCCCCATTCTCTGCACTCTCCAAAGTGAAAAGGAAAATTGAGCTATTGCCCTAGTACAAAGCCCAGTTATCAGCATCTATGAGTTAATCCTGACACTGTCCCAGCTCGACCTCCCAGGTGGTGGCCGCTGCTGCTTTATCCTACCCCATCCATCTTTGTACCTCTGCTGTTGCACCCACTATTGTTCTTTGGAACCCAGTATGCTGATCACATGAGTCAGATACAAGCAACAGGCCACATTTGATAGCTGTTTTATTGATCTATTCCTGCATAACAAACCACTTTAAACTTAGTGACTTAAAGCAACCACAATTTATTTCTTCTTAAGATTGTGTGGGTTGGCTGGTCAGTTCCTCTGCTGCCTTCAGCTGGAGGGTTGGCTGGGCTGGAAGATACAAGATGGCCTCATTCTTAGGTCTGGCAGCTGGTGTTGACTGTCATCTGGTATGATCTGGTTTATCTCCACGTGGACTCTCACCTCTAGTACACTAGCCTGGTGGCCCGCATGATGGTCTCAGGGCAGAGCTTCAAAGGCACAAAGCCAGGAAATGCAAGGTCTGTTGAGACTTGGACTGGGATCATACACAGCATGACTTGCACCAACGTTCTGATGGTCAAAGCCATCACGAGGCCAACCGGACTCAAGGGAAGGGGAAATAGACTTCACTTCTTGATAGGAAGAACTTCACATTCATACCTCAGAGGAGCCCAGGATGAACTGTTGGAGCCATGTTTGGAAACGGTGGTGTGTGGAATCATTGTGTATGAATGAGTTAGAGAAAATGGGCATGGCTTTCTTACTCTTCTCTGCATCAGGAGTTTGGTTACAGCTCATCTGCTTCCTTCACGGGAGAGAGGCTTGGTGTTCTCACCCTCCCAGCCTTCTCTCCCTCTGCCTCTTACCTGGCAGCCCGACAGCACCTCCCTGGCCTAGCTTGGCACAAGGCACCAGGGACTGATGCACGTTCTCTCAGGAATTCTCAGGCTTCTTAGTCTTTTGTTGTATCCCAGTGTAACATTTAGGTGTGAAACCAGTTGGGGCTAATCATCTCCAAAAAAGTTTTCTCCCTCTGGTTCAGCACAGGTCAATACACTTCTCTGTTTTGTGGTTTTAGGCAAAGTCCCAGCATGAAATGTGCTTCCCATATATTGCTACGGTCCCAAGCACTCCTGTTCTTTAATGAACCCAAAGGAAGATATTTTTTGCTGGGTTAAGTATCCAAATACTTCAAGATTCCCTTATCATAATACCGCCAAAGAGTTCTCTATTTTACCAACCCCTCTAACATTCTAATTTGGTTTTTAAATAACTCATTTCTTATCTTGAAGTGAATACAACGATCTTTATTTTCTTTAACTGCTCTCTCACTTTTAAACCACACGTCCTCTTTCGGTGAAAAATGCTTGATCTTGCCAAATAAAAATATTCATAAGATAAATAATCTATTTAAAACTTGATATATCTCTCTGTCTCTATCTCGTTGGTTAGTGACTCAGTCATTCCTCTTGTCTCCTGACAGCCAGATTCTACTCCTCCGATCTCGCCTCCTTACTAAGAACATGCAGATGCAGGAGAGAGTTGATGCTTTCCCTTGGCATTGGCATTCCAGAGTGACATCTGCATACCCATTTGGGTGTTTCAACTCTTGCCCACTGGGGTTTACCCTACTCCCTCAGGAATAGGGAGGGAGGTGATAGTCTTTAACTCTTTCTTTACTCTTTACTTTCTGTTGCCCTTGTGTAGCGCGGGGTGGCTTAACCCTTCCCTTGTGGAGACATTTCCTTTGCATCATATCTGTGACTGTCCCTTCCCATGATCTACGGTATGATTAGTTTTTCAACTTTAATGCCTTTATAAAAACATATAGCTTTAAGCAGGTCTAAGAAAATCCTTTTCTCTTTCTTAAAAGCCCAGCTCTCGAGATTATTTATTTTGACTTCTTAAGTCTAGATTAAGACAGAGAGCTGAGCAGTGAAAGCTGCCCTTCCTTTCTTTGGAGCAGTGAGCCAGCCATGTGGATGGTCTGAATTCCCAAATCAGTCAGTACTTCACCACCTTCCATAGCTTTGGGGAATAATGTCATTCTGATAGGCATCTTCTTTTTCTGGAAGTCATCACACATTTACTTTGATAGAGCCGATTTTTTTCCATTTCTTTCCATATATTTTGTTAATGACACACACTGAGTTGTAACTATTATTTCATGTTAGTACATCTTCATGAAGTCTCAAGATTGTCCAGAGAAGGATGCTTAATGTTGACCCAAAAACATTGAAGTCGCTCAGGAAATGTCTAAAGAAACTACTGTGGGCTGCTCAAAACTTTAGAGTGTGTTCTTGTTCTCATGTGTTTACTAGTGCATAGCAGAGTACTCTGCACTTAAATGGCATTCTGTTGATGTTTGTTGATTGACAAATGTATGAGCCCTGATTCTAATCAGTGCAATGCATCAGAGTTAGCTTGTTTTATGGGAACATGGACTATTAAGGGAGTCAATCAAGTAGCCTGACTGTGGGATGCTGATGATCGACTCTATGTTCCCGTTCTATTTTGGGTGCTCCCTCTTCCTAGAGCCTGTGTGCCTGCCTGCACCCCACCTGCTGGACTTAGCCTGTCTCATGGCCTCCCTCTGGAGTCTGGGGGATTGCTTTCCACTACAGTGTACTCTCTTTGGGAGATTTCAATTGCTTTTGAATTAGTTATAAGCTCAAAAGTGAGCGACTTTCATTACTATGATGCAGGTTTAAAAATTACTCCAGTTCAAGTTGCCAACCAGACAGCATCACCTTGTTGTTAGAGAATGCAGTGTGGTCATAAAGAAGACAGACTTTTCCAGAAACAAAGCAGAAATGAACCGACAAGGTCAAGAAGGGAGGAAATGGCCTTTGAAATGCCTCCCGCTTATGAAAGCCATGCTTGTCTGTTTTCCCATCCAGAAATAGAGGCAAAATTCTGATGCCATTTCTAGAAATAAGTTGGGGCGTAGTCAGTGGTTGTGCCATGTCAAACAGTTCACTGAGCCTAGTACTCTACCAGTTCTCCAGAGTCATGAGTTATGCCAAAGTATGTTTAGTAAAGCTTGTGCACACACAAAACAGCCTCGTGCCAAATATCAAAAGAATGTGTCTGGCATAAATGACATTTAAGTAATTGTCCCCTAGGCAGTCTTTTCCTACTTTTTTCAAAAATAGGTAGGAGAAAGGAGAACAAGAGAGAGCAGAAGTACTAGAGAGAAATATACCACAAATACCAAAATGTTAACTGTGGCTTACAAGGTGACTTTTATCTTTTTTTCTTGACTTTTCCTGTATTTTCAAGATATTCTAGGATGACTATGTTGTTTTTATTATCACAAACACAATTAATGGAAATGCCTACAAAATCAAAGACAGACACAAAACACGTAACTACAAAACAATAATAAAGATAACAGCTGTTTTACTTTGGCCAGTCCAAAAATTGAGACTGGGATTTGGGTGCAAGTAGTTTATTTGGGAATTAATTCCAGGAAGCACAAATCGGGCAGTAGAAAAATGTGAGGGAAGGGAAGGAAGCCAATACAGGGCATGTGAATGAAAAGGTAACTTCTCTGGGAAACGGGGGTTTATTTCTGTTGGGAACCTCTGGGAGCTGGTGTAGAACATACTCCAGAGTTGTCCCATCTAGGGGACAGTGATGAGGTCTTTGTCCACCTGACACACAGGAAAAGCACTTCTGGCTTTCTCTATGTGCAGATCAAGCATGCTCCTGCAGTCATAACAGTCCTTAGGCAAAAATTGGAGTCTCAGGTGTTTGTTGTATGAATAACATTGAGTACAAAGGATATGGGCCAGGCATCGACGAAATCTGCTACAGCAATGGAACTATTGTCAAAATCTAGGAGGATATTTAGTTAACCATAGAACTATTACACTAACTTGAGAATAATGCCTAGCAGGCAGGACACATTCACCTACCTGCAAGAGAAAAACTCTTGTGCCTGAAATAAGGAAGATACTTTAGCTTTGAACTTCTGCTTGATTCCTGGCTCAGGATCTATATATGATAAGCAGAGAACTGGGCATTCATTTCTGTATTGCGTGTTACATGACTATTACATTTAGCATGTTACATTTCACCATTTCACCTACTGAATGGTACTCTCAATTACATTCATTTTGGATTTGACAACTCTTAAGAGACACCAGAAATACACAGTGGAAACAGCCTATGTCTTTCTGCCTGGGGCATTGGATTTGAAGTTGTTTTTTTTTTTTTTTTTTTTTTTTAATTTTTCTCCGTGTAGTACTGTGGAGTCTCCAGATTTTATACAATGATCAGATGTTCCTTTTATAATCATACAAATAAATTTAAAATTAGCACATAAAATGTTATAGGTACTGTATGTTAACAAATATGTAAAAATATACACTGCAAATTGATGGGAAGAAATGCAATAAAAGATTAGGGTATTATAGATAATGTTTTTATTCTTTCAGGTTTCATATAGTTTTAAACTTTCTATCATGAGCATGTATTACTTTGGTAATTGAAATACTCCTAAAGTGGAAGTGATTCATTAACTGATTGGAGTGTGGGGAAAGATTTTCTAAGCATAAAACAATAAAAAAATCATAAAAATGAGGAGATATTCAAATAGCCCATAAAAACATAAAAACATATTTAGCCTCCCTAAATGCAATTTCAAAAATTGATGTTTTTTGGACATGTAGATTTCTTTCATTTTTTTCCCATTATACTTAAGTTAAATTTTAGATGATAGAATAATATGCATTGGTTAAAGATCCTGTTTGAAAAAAATATGTAACAAAATGGGAAAATATAATATTCTGTGAAAAAAAGAAAAAAGATTGCATTTACATGTCTTTTGAACTAAGTCTATATTTTTATGAATGAAGAAAATGAACCAAAATACTCACAGTAGTTATATCTTAGGGTTGGGATTTCAGAAGACTTTAACTTTCTCTTTCAATGCCTGTATTTTCCAAATATCTAAAATTAAACTGTAAAATAATTAGATGCTATAGTAAATGTAATAAAACGATTTGAAGGGCCAGTATGTAAGTTAAAATGGCTTTGTTCTTGGCAGTGAAATTTCTAGCACAGAGTTCTCTAGGGTGTCTTATAAGATTCATTCATTCAACAATTATTTATTGAGTGCCTACCACCCGTCAAGGACAATTATGGGTGTTTGGAATACTGTTGGGAACAAGTTGAAGAGCTTGCCCCCATGCAACTTATATTTAAGGATGGAACTTGGAAAATGTTCTACTCCAAGCCCCACTTGTGCATATTGATTGTGGGCCCACCCTGAGCCGAGTGCTAGGCTGGTGCAGGGAACAAGAGGATGTAAGACTGACATAGTCCCCGTCCTCATGGAACTCAGGTGCAGAAGGGTGTTTCTTAAAGCGTATTTCTGGTTCAAGATGTCAGCGAGTCTGGCTTCAGGGTTGCAGCGTGAGGTCCAGGAACCTACATTTTCAACAGTTCTCCATGTGATTTGAGTGCCTATTGCAGTTGGAGAACCACTGTGATAGTAAAACTTTGATGTTAACAGGATGGATAATGTATTACCCAGAGGTTTTCAGAGTGTGTATTCGTTTGCTAGGGCTGCCGTAACAATACCCCAGTCTGGGTGGCTTAACCAACTGAAATTTATTTTCTCATAGTTCTGGACGCTGGAAGTCCAAGATGACAGTGCGGACAGGGTTGGTCTCCTTGGAGGCCTATCTAGTTGGCTTGCATACGGCCACTCTCCTGCTGCCTCTTCACTTGGTCATCCCCCTGTGCACACCCCCTCCTGGTGTCTGTCCCTTTTTTTATAAGGACATCAGTCATATGGAGCTAGGGCCCCACCCTAACAGTGTCATTTCAACTTAATCACCTCTTTAAAGACCTTATCTTCATATATGGTCACATTGTGAGATACTAGGGATTGGGACTTCCGTGTATGAATGTTAGGGGGGACATGTTTCAGCCCATAACACCACTCTATTCTTTAATTGTCTTCAGTGACCCCTCGTATTCTTGTCCAGTATCTATTTGCATACCTCCAGTGACGGGCAATGCACTACCCTACCACCTTCCATCTGTGGAGAGAAGCCCACGGGGCCCAAACATTTGCAGATTGAGTTCGTTAGCCTCCGCTCTTCCCTTTCTAGAATGCCGGTGACATTTTCTGTTTTTAAAAGGGATTCTGTACCTTCACTTTTCTTTTTGGTGTTTTAACTGACCAAACTGAAAACTTTCTAGACCTTACACAGAGGAATGACAAAGGCAGTTTTCTTAAATCAGAGCAACTCAAGAAGAATCAGCTCACTCCTTTCTCTGGCAGCCAGCTTTTTAATACCGAGTCACATGTCACTTCTAATTGTGGGCATGATGCTCGAGTTCCTCTTGGGCCTAAATTTCACCCGAGTAAATCCTCTCCTTCGGCAGCTGCAGACTTGTGTCGGGGACAGTGATCTTCAGGCACACACTTCTGCGGCAGAGCGCAGCTGAGCCCGGCCTGAGCCCCCGGAGTCAGGCGTCTCTGATAGACCTGTTATTGACCCTGACATGGCCTCGCTCAGCCAGACACCAACCGAGAGAGACCAGTGGGTGCCAGAGAAGGAACTGGAGTCCTGTGGATGGGCTGTTCTCCCTACTTTTAAATAAACGGGCGGTGTTTCCAAGAGAGAAAGTGCTGGAATGGCTGAGGTGATGAAAAATCACCTGAGTAGCATTTTCTCCAGTTGTGCCCAGGGTGGTCAAATGGTTTCGGGGGATCTGGGTAGAGAAGGAGGGATTCCTCAGAAAGCCTCAGAGGTAATTTGCTCACCATGAGAAAGGTCTCAAATATCCTCAGGGAAGCTCAGTGTTCCTAGCAGTGTGCATCCCTCTGACAGTTCTGTGAACGAGAAGCTCCTTTTCACCTCAACATTTTATTTTGAAAAATTTTAAACATATAGCAACATTAAGAGGATTTGACAGTGAACGTCTGCATACCCACTGCCTGGATTTTATGTTAGCATTTTACTGTCTCTACCTTATCTTGTATCCCTCTATCCAGCCATCGATCCAATTTATTTTTTGGATACACTTCACAGTAAATTGCAGACGTCATTACACCACCACTAAACACTTTTGCAGGTAGCCAGAATTCAGTATTTGCTTACATTTCTTTCTTCTTATTAGGTAAAGTTTGCTTACAATGAAACACACAAATCTCAAGTGTGTATTTATTGACTTTGGCAAATGCATACACCTATTCCTGTGGTCCCTAACCTCCAGGCCACAGACGGGTACTGGTCCATGGCCTGTTAAGGGCCACACCGCACAGCAGGAAGTGAGTGGCAGGCGAGCGAGTGGAGCTTCATTTGTATTTACAGCTACTACAGCTGCTCCCCATTGCTCACATCACCTCCTGAGCTCCACCTCCTGTCAGATCAGTGGTGGCATTAGACACTCACAGAAGCACCAACCCTACTGTAAACTGTGCATTCGAGGGATCTAGGTTATGTGCTTCTTATGAGAATTTGTTGGAAATCATCCCTCCACCCCAACCCCCATCCATGGAAAAATTGTCTTCCATGAAACTGGTCCCTGGTGCCAAAAAGGTTGGGACCGCTGACCTAGTCAACCCAAATCATTGTCAATGTAGAACATACCATCACCTAGAAGGTTCCCTCTTCCCCTTCCCAGTCAATTCCTACCCCCTCCCACCTCTCAGAAAAACTTTGTTCTTAAGTTTTTTCACCCCAAGTTAGTTTTGTCTGTTTAGATCTTCACAAAAGTGGAGTCATATATTATGTACTCTTGTATATATTCTGTTACTCAACATAATATTTTTTTTTTTTTTTTTTGAGACAGAGTCTCACTCTGTTGCCCGGGCTAGAGTGCCGTGGCGTCAAGCTCACAGCAACCTCAAACTCCTGGGCTTAAGCAATCCTTCTCCCTCAGCCTTACCAGTAGCTGGGACTACAGGCATGTGCCACCATTCCCGGCTAATTTTTTTCTATATATATAATTTTAGCTGTCCAGATCATTTCTTTCTATTTTTAGTAGAGACGGGGTCTCGCTCTTGCTCAGACTGGTCTCAAACTCCTGACCTCGAGTGATCCTCCCGCCTCAGCCTCCCAGAGTGCTAGGATTACAGGCGTGAGCCACCACGCCTGGCCCTCACCATAATATTTTTGAAGTTTATCCATGTTGTGTGTACTGTATCAGTAGCTCATTCCTTTTTATTGTCAATTAGAATTCGGTTGGGTTAATACACCAGTTTGTTTATCCATTCTTCTATTGTAGAAAAATTGGCTTTTTTAAGCCTTGGAAAATATGAATAAAGTGACTATGAATATTCTTGTACAAGTATAAGAGCTAACATTGTAGCTCTCTATAAGCACAATATAATATTTCCAACTATATTGTCTATCCATCTATCCATCCATCCATCCACTCTTGGATCCATTCAAACATACATTGTGTATTCACTGCATGCCAGGCAATGTTCTACCACTTGGAATTCAAATTGAGATACATCCCTGTCCATCAAAGAATCTAGTGGAAGAACTATACAGAAAGACAGCTATAAAATCACGAAATTAGGACTAAACTGGAGGCTTGCAGAGAAAGAAGCAGCTGTCTAAGCCTAGGAGAGTTAGACGAGATTTCCAGGCAGGTCAGGACTGAGGAAGAGAAACAGAGTACAAGGTTCCCAACAACATTCAGTGGCAATATTAGTAATGAGTGTCATGATTCTCTGTCCTTTGATAAAAGTATAAAAGTCAAAGTCCTTACCATAGAACTCAACTCGGAGGTGATTTTGCAAGGGGCCCTAGTGCTTTAATTTACTCCTTAAAACTTACTCCCCTAGAGCTTATCATCTTTATTTGATACTGCCTGCAGGTCTATCTCAAGCTTTCATCTCACTTGACTGGAGAATTTTAGAGGAAGACAGTGGCTTGTAATTAGGAGGTCATTTTGCCCTCAAGTTTTAGATTTCTTCTGAAAAGCTATGTGGAACTGACTCATAGAATTAGCCAGGCTTTCTTAAGTGTAGTAATTCCAGAATGTACTAACTCTGAGATACAACCCTGGGTTTCTTTTGAGTCACTGGCAGGGTTGCCAAATGAAATATATGACATCCAGTTAAATTTAAATTTTGAAAAAACCAAATTTTTTTTAGTATAATTGCATCTCAAATGCTGCATATGATATATTTATATCAAAAAACAACTAGTTGTTTATCTGAAATTCAAATTTAATTGGGCATCATGTACTTTTATTTGCTACATCTTGCAACCTTAGTTATTGGGGAAGAGGTTTTGCAGCCAAGTGAATTTTACACATGATGGAAGCCAATCCCACAGAGTACCAAAACTTTAAAAAATAACCATGGAGGAAATGTTAATTATATTATACACCTCTCACTAGAATATATGGGCCTAACACAAAACTGTCTTGATAACCTGAAGTTAGTATGAATATCAGTTATTTCCGTGTGCGATGTCCTCAAAGCTACTTGTGGTATTTTGGGCTGCCTGTTTCTGTGCCACCAGACATCTGTGATTTTAGAATTTTGAATTTGAAATTTTTTAAATAATTTCTTTCCCTTATTATCAGGCTATCAAGTAAACCTGCTTGTGGAAATCAATATTTAGTTTACCAGAGTCTAGAAACATTAACCTTTTCTCCTGCCTAAACTCACGTCAGTAAAAAATGAGATACTATAATAAAAAAATCTTGCTAACAATATATATAAACAAAGACTATAAGCTGGTATGGAAAAAAAGTACTGGGTTTGTGATCATTATTTAACATTTCAGAGATTTTTTGAAAACAAATTTCCAATCTTTTAATTTTATTTTCTCAAGCATTCATTCACTCACTCATTCAAATATTTGTTAATAATATTATCTAATAGAGGTTTATGCAGACCTTCAGCACTTTATGGAATAGCATTTATAATTAGTCATTAGAAACACGTATCTTTAAAGGGCTGGAGGGTGATTAAAAACTGATAGTTGTCATCTGAATATTATATAGCTGACAAACAGCGTATTCATTCAATTTACATAATTGCCTGAATCCTGGAAGCAGATTCCCACCTGGCTTTATGCTCCTATGCTAAGCAGTGTTATTTAAATGTGGAAATAACCCAGTTCTCTCTCACCTAGACCTTTCTTCAGAATGTTCTCAGGATACACGTTAGGTCTTAATCTCTTCTGCATATTTAGCTTTGATCTCGACCAAACAGAGAAAGAAAAACAATTCTTCTAGCTACATATTTCAAGGCAAGGCCTCAGCTTCTGGCAGGAAGTTGACCCTAATCCTCAGCAGTTCACTGTCTCTTTTTCTGGAAATCTTGGTGCTAAAGAGTCTAAGTCCTCCTGACATTTGCCAGGGCACAAAGAAGTCACGGCTGGCAGATATTCATAGAAGTTGGGGTTAACATTCCTGCATCAAAATTCTTGAAAACGTGTTCACTGGATTACCCAAAGGATGTAGCCTGCTATAAACATCCGCCAGAGTCCATTACCTGCAAAGACGCTGCTTTCCGTGAAGGAAGCACCCTCACCATTTCCGTGGTAACTCTGATCTGCACATGAGTCAAGGTAGACTTATAATTACACCGTAGGACTGTGCATGATGGTCACACTAGTTCAATCAGTCTGGACCACTGCCCATTCATGACTTGAACTCCTGATTTGAAACCATCATATATACCTGCCAGGCTTTTTGTGGGCAATGAATTATCCATATTTTTGACGTCCACGTTCTGCTAGCCCAGTGGTTCTCAGATTGCAATGCAGTGTGCATCCATATCCCCTGGAGAGCTGCTGAAAATGTAAGTTCCTAGACCTCACACCACAACCATGGAGCCAGACTGGTTGACATATTGAACCATCCTTCCAGAAACACTCTTCTGCACCTAAGTTCTGTGAGGATGGGGACTACATCTATTTTGCTCTCTCTTATTCCCTGCAATAGGCTAGTGCTAGACTCAGGGTAGGCCTTCAATAACTATTTGATCAACCAAGAAATTAAGAAAGATTGAAAAATGGTGTATGGGAGAGTTGCCTCTGTGGGCAGTTTAAGAAGAATTTTAGGTGAAGGCACTCCTATTAACATGAAGGATCAGTTAAAGACAGTTTCTTTAAAGCTTTATTTTTTATTTTGAATTGTTAATAAATATTACTGTTTTTTTGGAAAGTATAAAAGTACCATACCAGCATATAAAGTATGGTTCCATTGTAATACATTATTTTTCCTCCTTCCCTCCCTTCCTTCCTTTCTTCCTTCCTTTTGTCCATCCTCCCATCTATCTTTATAAAGAGAAAGGAAAATGTTTAGGAAAATGTTTGCTCAATGCTCAATTTTTGAGTGGTGAGATTTTTGGTAATTTTTTTCTATTGTTTCATATTACATGAAATTTTGTTGTTTTATAATGTTTGTATTATCAAAAGAAATTAAAGTCAATAATCATTTAAACTAAAAAAATAATTCATGCCTTTGGACAGACAGTCAACATTTCTGATCTCAAAGCCTACAAAGATGAGAGAGAAGACAGAGTGTAGGTATCAAGTCTAGTTGCCATGACCTGCATCTTCTTCTTAAGAGTTCACCTGTGAAGGCCCCAATCTATATTTCAAACCATGCCTCTATTGATCTTAAAAGTTTCCTTCTCAGCACCCAACATCTAAGATTCATTTGGAAACCATCTTTACCCTTGAGTCCTGGACTGTGCACTCCAGGCCTCCCCACTGCACAATTGGGGGCAGTTTTCAACGGCTCAGGGTGGTAGTGAAGACTCCTGCACTGAGGAGCCAGCCCCAGACCCACCTGACAGCCTGTCAGGCTCTGACATCGGGGTCTGTCTGGACATATGAAAGGAAAAGAAAAGAGTGGTTCATGGTTTTAAACAGGTTTGAAACCATCCTTTGTGGGAGCTTGTCTGGGGACTAGTTCCTTTTGCAGAGAATGGAAGCCAAATGTGCACGAACTAGGAAAGAACTAGCCCCAGTGGAATGTCCCAGCTTGTACCCCAGCTGACTCCAAGACCAAATTTCCACTTCACTCTTTGCAACCCTTTTCTACAAAATCTCAGCTCTGCCTTTAATTTTCCTTACTGATTTTCAAATCTATTTTTTTCTTGAAAGGCTCTGTTCTGCCTGGTGTTCCCATTGAGGAACCATTCATCTTGTATTTCCAAACCTAGATCCCCATCCCTTTTGCATGAAATTCCTTTTCCTTGTTTCTTGGTAAATGGTATTTTGGCATAATCTATACTATGAATTAATTAAACCCACTTTTCTACTCCCCTGAGAATACAGAAAAACTACCTTTCCCAGCTTCCTTTGCTGTTCAGTGGCGCCATGTGGGTGTTTCTGGCTAGTGTGATGTGGATAGTGTTGATGTAAGGCAATCCTTGGCTAACCCCTAAAAGCTCTTGAGAGATTGTCTATATTCTGTATCATTTCTCCTTGTGAAGATGAAGAAAATCAATTGAAGATCCAGAAGAAGAATTCTGAGGTCCTAAGGAACAGTAGAACCAGTAAATTGATGTGGCTCAGGATACTAAGTCACTGTGCAAAGAAGAGTTACCCAGTAGAGCTGCCTCACTATAAACATTTGCATAATGAGGAAATAAAGTTTTATTGTGTTCATCCATTTACATTTAGAGACTTTTTGTTCCTATAGAATAGTACAACCAACCCTAACTTAAACACCTATTCATACTTCAAAACCCACTTAAGGAATTCCCATCTCGTTCCAGCTCCCTTGAGTACCACAGGTGAGGTTAACCCAAATTCATATCTTTCTTAGAAATGTCCTTATCACGATATATTGTAGAACATTTTCTACATTGCTTCCTCTCCCACCAGACTGGAAGCAGTTCAAGAGAAGAGCTTTTCCTTATTCACCTTTGTAAATGTATTGCTGATCACTGTACCTAAAACATGCTAGGCTCTCCCAGAAAATGGTGGAAACTGTGCTTGAAACAAGATGTATTTCACCAAACTTTGTATTCTTGTGCATTGCTTCTTAGACAAAGCTAAAGGAGAAGAAAGCCCAGGTGCAATGGATCTGAAGAGCAGGTCTAAGTCTCAATAGCTCTCTTTGTGTAGTAGTAAGGTCCAAGATCCTCAGGGAATTGCATTTTTTTCCTTTTGCAACCTCCCATGAGCATGGCCATATCAACTGGCCAAAGATGGCCAAAGATGGCCAAAGATAGGAATGAGCCGTTAGAAGATGTGGCTTGGATTTCCAGGGAAGATGATAAGAGCCAGTGGAATGGATGCTGTCCTTCTTCATAGCTTGGTGGGGAAGTGACAGTGATCCCCACCTCTGCCCCAAGACCAGGCACCAAGCAGTCAGGACAAATATTCCCTGCCTAGACATTTTCTGTTCAAGAACAAAATGCTTCTCTGAGCAGACCAGAGAAGAAGAAACTCCAACAACCAGCTGTCGACCTGGAAGGGGACACATGTCACTGGCCCAGGTCAACCCATTCTGTTGTGCTGCCTTTTCTGGGAACTGCATTGCACGCCTTGCATGACTTTCTTGGTGTGAAGGGCTCCAAGGTACAATTGTGCACGCACTGCAGTTTCTGAGATCGGTTTTTTTTCTCTCTTTACTGTAACTCAAGGAAAGTCAATGCATTTAGAAACTAGAGTGGTTTTATTCGGATGTTCAAGTTACATTTTTACTTCCTCAGTTCAACTCTCAATCTCCTCATTCTAATTGGTCATGAACTTGTGGAAAAAAAAATGGAGAAGGATTATCCTGAATCATTTACCTAGAATTTGTACTGGGTGTAAACAAGTCAAAGGTCAATGCCATTTCTAAGAAATCAGAAAGCAGTGGAAGTATCAGAATGTTGTCCTATACGGCTTTGAGGTTCACAAAACGCAAAGACTCACTCGATGGTGAGTGAGGACCATGAGCACAATGAGTCTTTACAGTAAGTTCCATACAATTAGCCCCTGAACTACATTATGCATACTTAACGTAACATCTCATCTTCTGTTTTAGAAGGGTGAAAAGAGCCACAGTTTACAGAGTACCTACTGTATGCAGGTTACTATTCATTCATTAACAACTGTTTATTAAGCGCTTACCATAAGCTGGCAACTGTAATGTACAAAGTTGAATATGACTTGATTCTTGACCATAACAAACTCAAATTATTCAATTGAATTCAATTCAATTTAAATGTCTCACAAAGTTATTCAATAGGTCTTCATATTTTAAATGGGCTTTTAATACACGGAGGTTGTCAATCTAAACCGTTAAAACTTGGACAAAATTCTTTTGCCCTGGAGGTGGCTGGAGAGGATAACTTGAAGGCAGAAGAGGGAACAAAGGGTGTTCTTGCCAAGAAATAGGATTAGCTAACAAGTTGAGGTAGGTTCTGAGGATCCCAGGGGATTTAGAAGTGAAGACAACTTGAGGCATTCTCCAGCTACTGTGTTTTCTGAGAAGCGTTTTGCAGAATACCAGTCAGTGGGATGCTCTGGGTAAAAGTGTTCTGTGGTCAAACATGTTTGGGAAATTTTGTGTATCATATCATGGAAATTTATAAAAATCCTCATGTGACACAATAAGGACTCTAAGAAGTTTTGCAGAAAACAAAACAGATTACGTCCCCTTCCTCCCTTCTACAACTCAAGGCATCTCGGACTTATTCTACAATGTATTATTTTATTCAAAATATTTATCCATATTCCACGAATTTGATATTTTTCTCATTATATTTTATAAAACATCAAAGCAATTGAACCCCATAAAATCACATTATCCAAAAGGGACTTTCAGTAGTCAAATATGTATTTCATAATAATTATTATTAAGGTACGTATTTACTTGAGGCTACAAATCATTAATTATGGCTTTATGATGATTAACTCTCAAAGATATTATGCTGTGTTATGTTGTATTATAAAATATATCATATGCACCATTTCAAGTCATACGATTATATTATATGTAATGGAGTGAAAATATTTATTATTAGAGCAGCTTGCACCAGTATTCCGCTTCAGAAAGGAAAAAGATCTGGAGAAGTTTTTCAGGGAGAAGATAAAACCCAAATGTATAGGTCATCAGCCTCCAAGGCCATCATTAAAGAAAGAGGAGATCAATAATTTAGTTTGGAAAGAGAGAACAAGGAAAGAAATATGTCAAGGCAAAAAATAGGTCAAATGATAAAGCAGGAGCCTGGGGTTCAAGTTTTACAAAGTTTGTGATTTTTAAGAACTAGACCAATTCAACTTTAAGCTGTTTATGTTGCTGCAATGTAAATTCCTGCATCATCCCAAAACTATCACTAAGAATTTTTATACAGCCACACATGTTTAATTAGATGGGAATTTTAAAAAGTTATGTGGGTTGATGCAGAATGAATGGGTTAAAACACTAATGGGGTATGTGTGGTTGACCCAAACTGAAGAGTTCAGCTTAAGTGGGAGCTCAGAGCCTGAAGGGAGATAGGACAGGTCCCCAGGTAGTTGTTAGAATTTTACAGAGGTCTGGACTTTCACTGGATGTGCAATGGGGGTTTGATCAATTTTATCTACCACTTATGGAGCAGAAAAATGCAAACCCACATCTGGCATGTACCTACAAAGTGATGGATAGAGATATATACATGTATATATAAAGAGACAAATAGAGATGAAGGTCTTTACAGCACCTTAGGATCTTAATTTTTATATTTCATAGTTTGGAAACAATGTTGAAAGTGGTCAGCTCTGATAGCCACGCACAGGCCAGCAGTAAGAAGAGCAGACAATGGGCTTTGGGACTCAATGGGGAGAAGCCACAGCTGCTGCAGGTTTGGGGCCAGAGTGAAAAGGGAGGGAGATCCAGGTTCCTCTCGATTGGCTCTCTAGATTTGGGATTCCTTTTGAGCTCAGATATAACTGTGAGGTCCTGTTCTGGGACTAGAAAGACAAATGTTCACCAACAGGATTTGGCAGAAGTGACTAAAATAGTACTGAGAGGAGGGAGACATCAGGGGCTGGAGTTCAGTGTGAAAGGGCTGCAAAGAGTCAAGTCGTGATTTTAGGTTGCATAAACCAAGGTATGGGGTCTAGAATGGGAGAGGTGACAGTCCTATTCTCCTCTAGGCTGGCTGGTTCACCCTTTTATGGATTTGTGCTTTGTTCTGGGGCTTGGCCATCAGTGGCCTTTGTGATTAATGGAAAAGTGAAATGATCCTCAAAACCACTGGTTGTTAAACTGGGACATATATACCCCGATGATTTCTAAATATTTTCCAAGAGATCCTCAGAGAAATTTGTTTTCAGACCACCAACTTTCATATGAACTATTTTTTTTGATTTATTGTATTGTCATATTATCTAGAATTTGAAAGTGATGGAGAAAGGTAATAATACAGATTAAACTTACAAATATATGGTACATGTGGCCACCACATTGTATATAGCACACACACACACACACACACACACACACACAAATTTAGCAACTGCACTCTGGTATTCAAAAAAAATTCATATGGACTATTTTTTAAAATTGAGCTAACTGATAAGACCCCTTGAAGTTTTCCTTTTTATTTAATAATCTCCCGTTTCCCATGAAGCACAAAAAAAAGACATCCCTTTACCTATTGGGGATTTTATTACTGTGCATTATACTAACATGAAAAACTTCCAGGGCATCAAACAAAGGAATAATTCAAAACATTAAAAAGCTTTTGGTATTAGATCACTATGTCATTTTTGTTACACAACTCAGTTGCAATAACGATCTGAGTAGCAATGGTTAAAAAAGAACCTTCCATTTCTGTGTATCTATTTTGTGAACAAATTTTCTGAGCATTTAATATCTATAGGTACAAATACATATACACACACAAAAATGAAATCAATACTTAACCCTCTTTCTTCCATGTAATTGGTCATAATCATCTTTAGAAACATAAACAACCTCATGGATCCATCTCATTAAGAGATACATTTCCAATACAATTAGATTATTTCTGCTTAATAAATATTTATCAAAACTGGTAATATATCTATCTTGCTTTAATCTATGGCTTAGTAATGATGATATCGCCATATAGAAGTTCTTTTTAATACTTAGAACCATATAGTTCATAAAGACATAAATTTAGAAGTCAACTTATGTGCATATTTTTGTAGCAGATAAGTATAATCAATAAAAGATATTTCCATGTCAGAATATGTTACTTGAGCTCAAATTTCTCTAAAATTTTGTGAGACCCGTAAAATATCTGTTTGTTACAGAAAGCATGTTCATTTTTTTAATGGATGGTAGTGGGTATGAAATTACTCTAATTACTATCAACTACATTTTAAAGAGTGTTTTATAGTTTTGTTGAACAATTTCAATATTTGCAATATTCCAGAAATGATATCCTTCACCAGGAGTCACCAAACTTTCCAAAGTTCTTTTGGCAAGTAAGTAAGCAAAACATGTGAGGATCACTGCTCTAAGCTACTTCTCCTGGCTAGCTGGAAATTCAGCCCAGCTCTGCTTCTTGGCAAAGAGTGTCACCGACCATAGGTGGGATGTGTGACCCTCCAGGAGAGTGATGCCCCTGCTTGCAGTGCCACTGTTGACAACTGCATCAGATCATGAACTTGCTCACATTGGAGAATTTTAGGCTTGGCTCCCTCAAGCCCTTTCCTTAACAAAGACTTCCTTACCCAGCCCTGGCCAGATCCTGATAAACATACTCAGAGCCTCCATGATGTTTTCTCAAACCTCTTATTCTGTTTTATAATTGTGTATTCAAAAGGACTTGATCGAAGTCCCTATCTGCCACTGGACTGTAAGCTCTCTGAGGATGGGGTTTTGCAATTCTTTGCTCATGGCTTTGTCTTTTGCCTCTAGCACAGGGCTTAGCACTTCATAGAAGCTCAGTAACTATTTGTTGAATGAATGGATGGAGTCAATAAAAAGTCCATCTGTTATTCATAAAATGCAAATACCCTAAGAATAGCAACACTTCCAGGTTATTCATATGTATGTACGTATTGTACATTTATTATTTGTTTGCTTATTTTTAAGATTAACCTGAAAGATTAACTGTGCCCTTATTTTGTCCTGTGTACTCGGCTATGTTACTTGCACGTGCGGGTGGGAAAGAGTTAAAGATTTACTCGATGGGACTGGGAGCAACAATGGCTCCTTGTGGCAGGTGGACTTTTGGTGTCGCTTTAGCTGCAGTATAGATGTCTTGTTGCACAATCAGGGAAACACCTCTGGAAAGAAGGTGCTAGGGTGTTGGGGGCCTGGGGCAAGGGGTTTTCCTAGGGATGTCAACCCAGGAAAGTCTTCTCTCCTCCCGAAGCTTGGAGGGCTATAGACGACTCTTTCCAGAGTGACGGACATTAGGGTTAGGAGAAAAGATATGGAACTGCTCCAAATTGTGCAAGTGCAAGTGCAAAGAAGGGCTGTAGACACACTGAGGGATAGAAGCTTCTGCAGCAGCTGCAGCAGCAGCAGATATTTATGCTTGGGGTGGCGCTGTCTGCATCTTAGTCTAGGGCAGCTGATTGAACAAGAGGTCTCTTTTGAGCGCTGACATACAGTGAAGTCAGCTTCGGGCTCTCCAGACAGAGAAAACCAAGGTAAGACAAAACTACTCAAAAGAACATGAAGGCTGGTGGCCAGAAGACAGACATCTGAGCACAATTCAGTGAGACTCAGCCTGACCCGACTCTGCAATTTCTAGCTGCGTAACTTTGGCAAATGACTTAACTTCTCCGAGTCGCAGCTTCCTCATTAGTCAGATGAGGTTTTGCAACACTCCCTAAGTGAGAGGATGGATATGGAAGTGTTGCCTTCGTAAGAAGTTGTCTGGTAAATATTTGTCAAAACTGGTGAAAGATAGAAAATTCTAGAATAAGACTGAGGCCTGGTATCTGGACATCCATGAGCAGAGTTTAGAGGGTCGGCTAACCTCAAGATGACCCTTGGATCCAGCCATGCTGTGGATGTGTGTGCGTGCAGATACATCTGTCTCTGGGTCTAGAACAGAGTTTTTCAGTCTTGGCACTGTTGACATTTTGAGCTGGAAAACTCTTTGTTGTGGGGGATAGGGTGGGTGTAAGATATTTAGCAGCACCCATGGCCTCTGCCCACTAGACACCAGTAGCATTCCCACCCCAAGTTGTGACAACAAAAAATGTCTCCACACTTAGCCAATGTCTCCTGGGGGTCAAAATTGCCCCTTGAGGCCAATTTCTTTCCGACTGACTGAATAGATAGATAGATGGACATGGATGGACGGATGGACGGATGGACGGATGGATGGAGGAGAATATATTGTTAGATAAAAAGGCATTTAAGCAATTCTTAAATGTAAAGAAGGGTATTGAAAGAGGATACTATTGGAAAAGAAGGAACTAACATTTACTGAAGGCTTTACTCAGTGCCAAACACTACTGATATTTTACATATTTTATCCTATTTAATCCTTATAATGACGAAAGTAATATTATTCCCATTTGAAAACTGAGGCTTAGAGAGATTAAGCAACCTACTCAAGGTGGAGGAGTGGGCCTAAGAGCCCAGCCCGAGGTGTCTCAAATACCCAAGGCAATCTCCAGTTGCACAGTTTTGCACAGGTCTTCTCTGTCTGGAATGGAGAGCGGAGACCTGTGAGGCCCCTGCATCTCTGGCCTTCCAGTCCCTCATCTCCTCTCAGCATGGTGAATGCAACCTGGCCCCGGCTGTAGGCCTTGTGTACCCACGGCAGATCCTTTTGCTGGCTGAACCTGTTCGTGGTGCTGACAGGTCATGATACATGTGGCTTTGGCCAGGTACCTGGATCACACACGGTTCCCACACTCTTGGGAACCCACAGCAGGCCAGTGATGCAGAAATTACCTCTCTCCATGACTGCAAGCGGCCTGTGGCTGTGTTCATCACCAGGTGAAGAAATGCCTTTTTCACTGGAAGCCAATCACTCATCAGTCAAGTGAGGAACAAAGCACAGATGGTTAAACTATCTGAATTCTCTCCTCTCCCACCCACCTATGTGCACATTTTAACATACATTTGTACAGAACTCCCACTACCACTCTGTTGGAGCATCTCAGAGGTCCCTGAACTCCACAATACATGGTCAGGTGTATCTGGCATTTCCCAGGGATGCTTATATTCATTTATTTCAAAAATTAAACATATTTATTAGGCTTTTACTATGTGTCAGGCACTATGTTACGATTGGGGACAAGACAAATCAGGACACAGAGCTTGCATTCTAGAGGGAGGGGACAGAAAACAAGTAACTAATACATAAATTAGATAAGACTTAGGAAATAATAGGGGTGATGGGACACAGCAGTGACTGGGGTGGGCAGAGCTGTATCACTTAGGTGATCAGGGAGGACTGGTCTGGAGAGGTGACATTTAGGCTGAAGTGCTCTGATTGGAGTCCTTGGGGAGGGGGATTATGGCACAAACTGGTTCAGGTAGACTAACTTACCTGAATATTTGTGGAGGTTCAGAGAGCCAATCTCAACCCTGACAATTGAGGCCAAATGCTTTCTGACCAATTGAATAGATTGAAAACCCCAGATGGGGAGCTCAGCATCATGACTGTGTCTTGCTACAGTGCCAAAGAGCCGCTTCTGGCTTGTGAGTATGTAGCTACCTAGAGAAGTAGCTCTGAAATTCTTATTGAGAATCTGGTAAAAGTTTTGCACTCTCTCACCAGAAAATGTATATACCCACGTGCCTATGAATGCTTACTTATAATTTCAGGGGGTTAATGACACTCACAAGCTTTTTTTCCAGACTACTGAGTTAGAACTCCGACTACTAAGATAGGTCATAGTCTTTATGGCTCACGTAAATTCTTGGTGTGGTTTTTGTGGCAGGGGGGCTGAGGAAGAATTGTTACTTGTTATTCACTCCAGGTGGATTGATGTTGTAGTAGGTTAAATTATTGTTCCCAATGCTTCACTCCCTCTAGTATTAGTATACGGTCACGCCCTTGCTATGGCCTCATGGTGGGCAGAATGCACTTTGTCACCCCTTGACATTCGGATTGGTTGTGTGGCTTGCTTGGGCCAATGGGATGCTATTGGATATTGTGTTTGTGTGGTTGGACTTGCCCTTTGTGCTTCTGCCAACAGCAGGAAAGAATGTACCCATTGAGCCTGGGCCTCCGGATGAGGCAGGCTCCAAGCTCAATTGTTCTGTAGCTTCAAGCAGAACCATCCAGCGGAGCCAGTTCTAAATCAATGAAACACAGGCAACCTGTAAATTTAAGTATGTGAGAATAGTAGTTGAGTTGGAAGGCACTGAGTTTGGGGGTGGTTTATCACTTAGCATCTTTGTGGCAAGAGCTGCCTAATACAGGTTTACATGTAACAACCACATCTATCACTCGAAACACACTCAACATATCTGAGGTTCTGCACTTAAACGGTGCCTCTAAATAAGAACCTAACATGAGCACAACTGTCTGATTAAGTCGTCTTCATTTCACAATGCTGGAATGATGCCCCATTTCCCCGTGAGGACAAGCAGCTTAGCATTTTGTTTGGGGCAGAGTATATGTAAAATTTCATGGGGTTAAGAAGGGACTGGGTGGTAACCATGTAAACTATTCTTAGAGCTGGAACTTTTGATGGGGAAGAGAGAGAGTGTGGGTGAATGGTAGCTTGTGCAGATAGGCACTGGAATTCAGATTTAACTAATTGAGTATATCTAAAAATATTGAGTTATTGTAATGTCTGCTTTCAGACGTGGCAATCGGATGACTGATTACTTTCTTTTTCATTTTGATCTATACACCTGTCTTACTCCTCAGACTTGAAGACAAGGGTCATTAACTTTTCTCTTAAACAGGCAGTATGTACACATAGGTAACAGATTCAGGCAGTATAAAGAGGTAGAGTGAAAAGTCGGTCTCCCTTCTCCTCCTGTCCTCAAGTTCGATGTGTTGAGTTAACCACTGCTATCACTTAAGGACCATCTTAAACTTTCAGCGTGAGCTTGAGGACTTAGAAGCCTTGTTACTTTAGAGCACCCACTGTACCTCTCTAAGCCTTATTCATGCACTAATTAAACACATAATTATTCAATACTTTGAGGGACTAGGACTTAGTTTCCCCATAGGTATTAGTTTCCTACTTCATTGTAACAAATTGCCACAGACTTAGTGGCTTGAAACAACAAAAATGTATTATCTTCCAGTTCTGGAGGTTAGAAGTCCAAAATGGGTTGGCAGGGCTGTGTTCTCTCTGGGGCTCTAGAGGAGAATGTTTCATTGCCTTTCTAATTCCTAGAAGCCACATGGTTTCCTTGACTCCTGACCTCTTCATCTTCAAAGCCAACAGTAAAGAATCTTTAAATATTTCTCATTTGTCTCTCACTCTCTTGCCTCCCTCTTCATAAGGACGTTGTGATTAGATCGGGCCAGCCTGGATAACCCGGGATAAGCTCCCTATCTCAAGGTCCTTGATTGAAATATATCTTTAAGATCTCTTTGTCATATAAAATATATTCATAGATTCCAGGGATTAGGATGCCAACATCTTTGGAGGGCCATGATTCAGCCTACCACACCATCTAAAATGGCAATAATTACATCTGCCTAAGTTTCATGTTTAATTGTATCTCCTAAATGAGTCACAATCCATCTAGTTCCCTCCATTCCGTGGACCACATGGTTGTGCTTCCCACTGTCTTTGTCTCAGGTCCCTGCAGATGCATCTGAACAGGCTCCCTGGCACCTGGATGACCCCTCCTAACAGTTCTCCTCACTGCAGCCAGGGAGGCCTTTCTAGACATACACATTTTTTTTTTCATTCAATTTCCTATGTAAAATACCCCGGTGACTCCCTGTTGGGCTCAATCTGGTGTAGAACCTACTTTGCAGAGTTAATAAGACCTTTCCTAGTGCAGCAACTGCTACCCTGTTGTCACCTGGAACTTCTTCCAGTCCTCAGATCCAGCCCCTAGGTTTTTGCATGTTTTTACTCATCATTCAGATCTCAGCTCGGGTGTTACTCCCGTGGGGATGCTGTCCCTGATTCCCCGCAGCTAGGTTAGATTAGACACTTGCCTCTGTCGTCCAACACTAATTCTGGATTCCTTACTATAACCCTCATTGTGCTGAACGGATGCTGATCTTGCTCACCGGTGGATGTTTAATAAATATTTGTTGCCTTAGTGACTGCATGAATAAATGAATGAATGAACCACACTCTTACTGTAGAAACAGACTCCATCTGGTCTCCACCCCATCCTGATTTTTTTATTACCAACCCTGATTCTCTGAGAGCAAAATCTATCTGGGAAGGTAGGAACTGTCATGAGGCCTGTGGGTGTTAGCCTATCATCAGAGTATCTGGCATGTATTTTGGCGGGTGGAGGATGTGCATCCCAAAGTCTTTTAATTGGGCTTTTAGAGGGAGGAGCCCTGCCTTCCTCTCTAGACAGATCCATTGTGTGGAGCTGGAAATCATCAGCAGCTAGAAATAATTTGCTCAACAAGAAGTATTTGCCAGTGTAGACTTTTCTACAGACATACTGTGCCCTCACAAGGTTTTATGGCCAAGTATCCAGAGATCGTTCTCCGCACCAACATGCTTTCTGTTTTCCTGAACCTTCTCTTTTCATAGAATATCCCTGGTCATCCTGAATGCAAGGTACCAGGCTTAGTGAGCTAAAGTTCCCCAGAGAAGGGAAGAGAGTAAAACCGGGTAGTCTGGCAGGAGGACCCCTTCTTCCTGCTCCCGGACATGCCAGGGAAGGCATGGAACCACACATGGGCTTATTTTGCTGGAAACAGAAGACCCAGCACGACTCGGTGGCATCTCTCCGGGAGGGTTACAAGATTCCACTATTCTAATGCCAACCTGGCAGCCGAGCTGGCGAGGCAGGCTTTAGTTCCAGAAGAAATCTCTGCTTCACACAGGAGGCGGATTACAGGAAGGATGTGGATGCTCGACAGTTCATATCAGGAATTCTCTAGCAGGGGAGAGCAGACAAGGTTGTTTATCAGCGGAACTTGCCAAATAAATAGGGTACATTTGATACAGGCTCACCGCAGCCCCAGGGACAACTATTTCCTTCCTCTCCCTATCCTAACTTTTCTGGGTTGGCCTGTTTGTTAACCTATCTCACTGGCCGGCACAGCTGAGTAGGAAAAGTAACCAGCTACTTCTTGGACAGGCACAGGCTTGTGTCTCCAGTTACTGAGAGAAACAATCTTCCAAGTACTACCCCACAGTAGATATTCCATTCTGCTTCTCGTCCCTAAATTATATGATCTGGTCCTATATGGACAGGGAACCCAAAAGGCTATTATTTCCAGAGAAAAGCTGCGTGGACTTAACGTGCTCTTTGGTGGGGGGTCTTTGTAACTAAATCAGGACCCCAAGGATAGAACTTTCAAGGCCTGGGGCTCTCAAAGTGAACAAATATAGCAGTCACTAGTCACCCAGTGTTTGTTAAGCTCCTGGGGTGTGCCCAGCCCTTGTGGGCAAACAGGTCTTAGGAAGTTGCATGATGCAGGGGTTAGAGGTAGCATGGAGGTTCATTTGCAGCACATTTGCTGTAGCATTTAGGATTACAATAGAATATGTGGATGAATTAGTTTGTCTTCAGACAGCTCTAAATATGAATCTTCTATTTAATAAGTGTGTGACCTTGGGCAAATCACTTCCCCTCTCTTAGTTTCAGCATTCTTAGCGGTAAAAGGGGGATCATAACAGTATCTCCCGATCTGGGCTGCTGTGAGCATAAATTGAGGGTGTGTAGGTAGAGTGACTGTTGTGTAGTAAGTGCCTGGTTCTTAGCCCTGATGAAGTGGTTTTGTGTAGGGAAAGGATCTCCCATCTTCTCCCGGCCAAACGTTCAGTTTTACTTTAGTAAATGGGTGGGCCCCTGAACTCTGGTGACGCATGGCTCCTGTCAGAAGAGTTTGAGGTAACTGAGTAGAAAAGTGAAGTCTAATTTATACAAGGGAAATAGGAGGTGATGGATAGATCTGGGATTGCACCTTGACTCTAATTATGGGATTTGGGGCAAAGTTTACTATCTTTCTCAGCCTCCTTTATTTTAGCTATAAAAGTAGTATTTGTCTTGAAAATTTGTTAGGGAGGTCAGGTAAAGCATCTATACATTTTATTTATTCTTTTAGGGTTAGTTTTTTAGTTTTAATTTTTTTCCAGCTTATTTAGGTATAATTGACAAGTAAAAATTGTGTATATTTACAGTGTACAATATGATGTTTTGACATATGTATACATCGTGAAATAATTAAATCAAGCTAATGAACACATCTATCACCTTACCTTGTGTGTGTGTGTGTGTGTGTGTGTGTGTGTGATGCTCGTTTAAAATCTACTTTCTTAGCAATTTTCCAGTATGCAATACCTTATTGTTAACTATAGTCACCATGCTGTACAACAGATCTCCACATCTTATTCATTCATCCTGCATAATCGAAACTTCACACCCTTTAACATCTCTCCATTTCTGCCCCCCTTCCCTGCCGCCAGCCTCTGAAACCACTAATCTACTTTCTGCCACGTTGAGTTCAACTTTTTGAGATTTCACATATAAGTAAGATCATGAAGTATTTTTAGCCCTTCTGTGTCTAACTTATCTCACTTAGCATAATGTCCTTCAAGTTTATCCATGTTATCTCAAATGACAGGATTTCTTTCTTTTTAAAGGTGAATAGTATTCTATTATACATATGTATATAAATATATATGTAAAATTTACAGATACACATATACACCTTATATTTTCTTTTCTGTATCTTGGCTACTGTGAATAATGCTGCAATGAATGTGGGAGTGCAGATATCTCCTTGACATACTGATTTTATTTGTTTTGGATTTATACCTAGAAGTGGGGTTGCTAGGTCATATGGTAGTTCTATTTTCAACTTTTTGAGAAACTTCTGTGCTGTTTTCCATAATGGTTGTACTAATTTGCATTCCCACTAAGAGTGCAAAGGGTTCCCTTTTTTCACGTCCTGGCGACGCCAACACTTGTTATCTTTTTTTCTCTTTGATAATAGCTATTATCAAATAGGTATGAGATGACATCTATTGTGATTTTAGTTTTCATTTCTCTGATGATTGAACATTTTTTTATATATCTGCTGGCCATTTGTCTGTCTTCTTTTGAGAAATGTTGATTCATGTCTTTTGCACATTTTTAAATCAGGTTGTTTTCATGCTACTAAGTTGCTTGTGTTCATTACGTATTGTGAATATTAACTTCTTTTTTTATAGTTTTTTCCACATTTACTCTTTTAGTTATTTATTTTGTTAATTTCAGAATATTATGGGGATACAAACATTTTGGTTACATATAATGCCTGTGCCTCACCCAAGCCAGAGCTACAAGCGTGCCATCCCCCATACAGTGTGCTACGCAACCATTAGTTGTGAGTTTACCCATCCCCACCACCCCCCTCCCACCTGTCCGGCACCCAGTGAATGTTACCACCATGTGAGCACCTTAGTGTTGATCAGTTAGTACCAATCTGATGGCGAGTACATGTGGTTCTTATTTTTCCATTCTTGTGATGCTTCACTTTGAAGGATGGGCTCCAGCTCTATCCAGGATAATATAAGAGGTACTAGTTCACCATTGTTTTTTGTGGTTGAGTAGTACTCCATGGTATACATATACCACATTTTATTAATCCACTCATGAATTGATGGGCACTTGGGTTGTTTCCACATCTTTACAATTGTGAATTGTGTTGCCATAAACATTTAAGTGCAGATGTCTTTATTACAGAATGTCTTTTTTTTTGCGTGGGTAGATGCCTAGTAGTGGGATTGCTGGATCAAATGGTATTTCTGTTTTTATTTCTTTTAGATATCTCCAAATTACTTTCTATAGGGGTTGTACTAATTTGCAATCCCACCAGCAGTGTAAGAGTGTTCCTATCTCTCCACATCCATGCCAGCATTTGTTGTGTTGGCACTTTTTGATAAAGGCCATTTTCACTGGAGTTAGGTGATATCTCACTGGGGTTTTGATTTGCATTTCCCTGATGATTAAGAGATGTTGAGCACTTCTTTAAATGTTTTCTGGCTATTAGTCTGTCTTCTTTTGAAAAGTTTCTGTTCATGTCCTTTGTCCACTTTTTAATGGGGTTGTTTGATTTTTTCTTGTTAATTTTCTTAAGTTCTATATAAATTATTGTTATCAGCCCTTTCCTGGATGGGTAGCACGCAAATATTTTCTCCCATTTCCAACGTATGGTTTGAAAATATTTTCTCCCATTCTGTAGGTGGAATCTTTACTGTGTTGATTGTTTCTTTTGCTGTGAAAAAGCTTTCTAGTTTGATGCAATCCCATTTGTCTATTTTTATTTTTGTTGCATGAGTTTTGGGGTCATATCCAAGAAATCACTGCCCAGATCAATGTCATGGAGATTTCACCTAAGTTTTCTTCTAGTTGTTTGACAGTTTCATTTCCTATAGTTGAGTCTTTATTTCATTTTTAGTTGATTTTTGTGTATGGTGTGAGATAAGAGTCCAATATCATTCTTCTGCATGTGGATATCCAATTTTTCCAGTACCATTTATTGAAGAAACTACCTTTTATCCATTGTGTATTCTTGGCACCTTTGTAAAAGATCAATTGACTGTAAATGTGTGAATTTATTGCTGGGCTTTCTATTTTGTTCCATGAATCTATATGTCTGTTTTATATCAGTACCATGCTGTTGTCATTACTATGGCTTTGTAGTACATTTTGAAATATGGTAATGGGATACCTCCACCTTTTTTCTTTTCGTTCAAGATTACTTGGCTATTTGGGCCATTTTGTAGTTCCATTCAAATTTTAGAATTTTCTGTTTCTGTGAAAAAATTTCATTGGAATTTTGATAGGAATTACATTGAATTTTTAGATCACTTTGAGAAGTGTGGACATTTTAATAATATTAATTCTTTCATCTATGAACAGAGTATCTTCCCATCTATTTGCATCTTTAATTTTTATTTTTAATTTTTCTTTACTATTTTGTAGTTTTCAGCATATGGATTCTTTTCTCTTGTTAAATTTCTTACTAAGTATTTTATTTTTTGGGGCTTTGTAAATGGGATTTCTTTTTTTTTTTTTGAGACGGAGTCTCACTCTGTTGCCCTGGCCAGAGTGAGTGCTGTGGCATCAGTCTAGCTCACAGCAACCTCAGACTCCTGGGCTCAGGCGATCCTACTGCCTCAGCCTCCCGAGTAGCTGGGACTACAGGCATGCGCCACCATGCCCGGCTAATTTTTTTGTATATATATATTTTAGTTTTCCATATAATTTCTTTCTATTTTTAGTAGAGACGGGGTCTCACTCTTGCTCAGGCTGGTCTCGAACTCTTGACCTCGAGCGATCCACCCGCCTCGGCCTCCCAGAGTGCTAGGATTACAGGCGTGAGCCACCGCGCCCGGCCTGTAAATGGGATTTCTATTTTGGAGAGTTTGTTGTTAGTATATAGAAATGCTATGGATTTTTGTATGTTGATTTTGTATCCTGTAACTTTACTGAATTTGTTTATCAGTCCTAATATTTTTTGGGGAAGTCCTTAGGGTTTTTTATATACAAAATTTTGTTATCTACAAACAGGGACAATTTAATTTCTTTCCTTCCAATTTGGATGCATTTTATTTCTTTATCTTGCCTAATTATTCTAAATAGAACTTCTAGTATTATCTTCAATAAAAGTGATGAGAGTGGGCATCTTTCTCTTATTTCTGATCTTATAGGAAAAGCTTTCTCTTTAACTTTTTAGAAGAGTTTAAGAAGGATTGACTTCTTTAAATGTCTGGTAGAATTCACCAGTGAAGCTAGCAGGTCCTGGGCTTTTTGTTGTTGTTGTTAAGAATTTTTTTGATTACTGATTCAATTGCTTTTCTTAATATTGATGTGTTCAGATTTTCCATTTCTTCATGATTCAATCTTGATAGATACGTTTCTAGAAATGTATTATTTTTTTTTTTAGGTTATCCTATGCATTGGCATATAAGTGTTACAGTAGTGTCTTATGATCTTTTCTGTATCTGTGGTATTAATTTTAATATATCTTTTTTCATTTTTAATTTTATTTCTTTGAATCTTCTCTTTTTGAGTCTAGCTAAAGGCTATAAATTTTGAATACCTTTTTGAAAAATCAACTCAATTTCATTTATCTTTTTTGTTTTTGTAGTTTATATTTAATTTATTTATGCTCTGGTCTTTACTATTTCCTTCATTCTTCTAAATTTAGGCTTAGTTTGTTATTTTTTATCTTGTTCTTTGAGATGTATAGTTAAGCTTTATATTTAAAATTTTTTTTTTAATGTAGGAGTTTGTCACTATAAACTTTTTTTTTTAGAACCATTGCTGCATCTCTTAAGTTTTGGTATGTTGTATTTAAATTTTTATTTATTTTAAGATTTTTTTTATTTCTTCTTTGACTTGTTGATTGTTCATGAGTGTGTTATTTAGTTTCAACATATTTGTGAATTTTCCAATTTTCCTCCTGTTATTGATTTTTAGTTTCATACCATTTATGGTTGGGAAAGATACTTGATATAATTTAAATCTTCTTGAATTTTTTAAAGACTTGTTTTGTGGCCTAACATACGATTTACCCTGAAGAATATTCCAGGTACCCTTGAAAAGTATGTGTATTCTATTGCTGTTGTATGAAATGTTTTGTATGTATTTGTTAGGTCCATTTGGTTTATAGCATTGTTCAAGTCTGCTGTTTCCTTATTAATTTTCTTTTGGATGATCTATCCATTATTGAAAGTGGGACATAGAAGTTCCCTACTATTTCTGTGTTGCCATCTATTTCTCCCTTCAGTTCTGTTAATATTTGCTTTATATATTTAGGTGCTATTATGTTGGGTGCATGTATATTTACAATTGTATATCCTTTTGGTAATTTTTCGTTGATCTTTTTCTCTTGTGACAGTTTTTGACTAAAATATATTTTGTCTGATATAAGTATAGTAAATTTTGCTCTTTTTTGGTTATTGTTTACATGGAACCTTTTTTACTCATCCTTTTATTTTCAGCCTATGTGTGCCTGTAAAGCTAAAGTGAATCTCTTATAGGCAGCACGTAGTTGGATCTTGTTTATTTTTTTAAAAATCTATTTATCCCCTCTGTGTTTTTTGATTGAAGAATTTAATTCATTTACATTTAAAGTAATTATAAATAGGTAAGGACTTACTACTGCCATTTTGTTGTTTTCTGACTGTTTTGTAGTTTCTTTGTTTCATTCTTCCTGTCTTGCTGCCTTCCTTTGCAATTTGATAATTTTTTTTAGTGGTATGCTTTGTTTTTTTTCTCTTTCTCTTTTGTGTATCCACTAAAGGCATTTTATTTGTGGTTAACATAAAGCTTACATAAAACATATTATATAATATTTATAACAATCTGGCTGATAACAACTTCACTTCGACCACATACAAAAACTCTATGCTTTAACCTCTCTTCCCCCTACATCTTATATTACTAATATCACAATGTACATCTTTTATATATCATGTATCCATTACCAAGTTATTGTCACTATAGTGATTTTTAATACTTTTTTCTTTTAATTTTTATATTAAAATTAAATCGATTTTTTATCACCATTACAGTATTAGCATATTCTGAATTTGACTGTAATCTTATCTTTACAGTGAGTTTTATGCTTTTATATGTTTTAATGTTGTTAGTTTCATATGTTTTTATGCTGACTAACAACATGAAAACTGTCTTTAGCATTTCTTATAAGGACCACCTACTAATGATGAAATCCCAGAGCTTTTGTTTGTCTGGGAAAGTATTTACCTCTCCTTCATTTCTGAAGGACAGTCTTGCTAGGTATAATATTCTTGACTGACAGTTGTGTTCTATCAGCACTTTGAATATATCACCCTACTTTCTTCTGGCCTGCAGAGTTTCTGCTGAGAAATCTACTAGAGTCTTATCAAGATTCTATTGCATGTGGCAAGTTCCTTTTCTCTTGCTGGTTTCCAAATTCTTTCTTGTATTTGACTTTTGAGAATTTGATTACAATATGTCTCAGTGAATAAATCTTTATACTTAATCTATTTGAGGTTCTTTGTGCTTCAAGATTCTAGATATTTATTTCCTTCTCCAGAATTGGTAAGCTTTCTATCATTATTTTTTTCAAATAAGTTTTCTGCCTCTTTCTCTTTCTCTTGTCTTTCTGAGAATCCCATAATGTGTGTATTGTTTCACTTGATGGTGTCCCATAATTCCTATAGGCTTTCTTCACTCTTTTTTTGTTTGTTTGTTTCTTTGACTAGGTAATCTCAAATGACCTGTCTTTATCTCATTATTTTTTCCCTCTGTTTGATTGAGTCTGCTTTTGAAGCTTTCTATGAAATTTTCCTATTTAGACATTGTGTTCTTTAACTCTAGAATTTCTATTTGGTTCACTTTTCTGGTTTTTATTTATTGGCTGAACTTCAAATTTGTTCATGTATTGTTTTGTTGATTACATTTGTCTATCTGTGTTTTCTTGTAGCTCACTAAGCTTCTTTAAGACAATTATTTGGAATTTTGTATTGAGTAGTCATGAATCTACATTACTTTAGGGTCAGTTGCTGGTGCTTTATTTTGGTTCTTTGGTGGTGTCATGTTTCCCTTATTATCTTTGATCCATGTGGTCATGTGTTCATATCTGTACATTTGAAAAAGTAGAAAACTATCCTAGTTTTTACTGATTGGCTATGGCAGGGAAAGCTCTTCAACATTCAGTCAGTCCAGAGATTCTGGGTGGGCTGTCTGGTGGGGTCCATGGGTGTGTTTGCTGCTGGAGTCATAGGGCAGGCTGGCCTGGTACCTGGGTCAGCATGTGTGCAGGCCTGGAACCTGGGTCCACAGGGGCCTATGTGGAGCCTGAGTCTGTGGGGCTGAGCTTGGATTCTGGGACCACAATATCCAACCTGTGCTGGGGTGGTCCTTGGGCCTGAGTCCTTAGGGGCTGGCCTGGAGCTTGGTTGGGCCTGGAAGGTGGGTCTGCAGGTGTGAGCTTGGACCCTGGGTCTGCAAGTGCCAAAATATTGTGTGGGGCCACAGGGGCTGGCCTAGAGTCTGGGGCTGCAGTGGCTGATCTTGGAGCCTGCATCCATGAAACCTGGGGCTATGGGTGCTGGCCTGATGCCTGGGTCTAGAACTGAGGTCTGTTGGTACTGGCCTGGCATTGGAGAAAGCCTGGAAGATGGGTCCTCAGGTGTTAGCTAGAGTCTGGCTCTGTGGAGACTGGCCTGGAGCCTGGGGCCATAGGGAATGGCCTGATGGTGGAGTAGGCCTGGAGCCTCAGTCCATGGGTGCTGGCCAGATGTTGTGGGGTCTCGCCTGGTGCTGGGTTTCAGTGGGGAAGGCCTGATGTTGGGGTCTGCAGCAAAGTCAGGTTCTTCCTTCTTCCTTTCCTTTCCTTCTCACATGTGGAGGGTATCTCTCTGGGTTTTTCTGCCCAGGCTTATGGGAGAGATGACTCAGGTAATGTAAAATTGCCCTTCCTACCCTCTTCAAAGCATCTTTTCTTATTTCTGTGCTACTCACAGGTGTTGCAATCTCTTACCTGGTTTCCTCAGTTCTTATGAAGGTATTTTCATGTATGGATAATTGTTTCAAATTGATATTTCTACAAGGGGACCAACGTTGGAAAGTACTACTTTGTCATCTTGCTTATGTGAATCTCCATATACATTTTAGTTTCTTCATTTTTTGATCAATTCTGATTCCAAATGACATTCTTCTCAGCTCATGGATTATATGATTTATTAATATTAATATATAAATATAATACTATTATATTTAGAGAAAGCAAGAAATTTGATAATGTTAAAGTTTGATTTATTGAAGAAACATATGTTGAAGATGGAAACTCTGAGGAACATCTTCTGGTCTCTGGGGAGACAGATCATTCATTCATTCATTCATTCATAGTGTAATGCATAGCACATAGGAAATACTCATTAGAGTACCTTTAACAATATTATCAATATTATTAATATAGTAACATTAACAGCAATAGTCATGTTGGCACATTCTAGCAGCTAGAAGCTGCATGGCTTTGAGTAAGGTACTGAATCTCTCTTGGCCCAAGTTGTGTCATCTGTAGGAACAGAAAGTTATACCTACATTGCTAGTGTGTAGCAAAGATTAAAATGATATACCATGGTACAAAGGCATACAGTAGACATCCAACATGTATGTATATTAAACTCATATCTTTCTATTTTTCTTAAAATCTCATTAATTTTTTTAGTTAAGTCTCTTTGATTTTTATGCAGATACATTCATCTGCAAATAGGGACAATTTTAGTCATTGCTTATGAATGAATATCTTTTTTTCCTTATCTTTTTGTGGGTAGTAGGACTTCCAGAACAATAATAAACCATAATAATGTCAGTCTACGTCCTCTCCTGATTCCCTCAGTGGGAATAATTCTGATATTTTATTATTAGGTATGATTTTGTTGTAAAATTATTATAGCATTATCATAGTTAACATTTTTTTTATTTTTACTTTTATAAGGTTTATTTGTTTGTTTCTTAATCAGGAATGGGTATTGGCTCTCATCAGCTGTTTTTAATCAGTTCTCAAAGTAATCTTATGGTTTTATTTTTCATCTTCTTTTATCTACTAATCTATATGATTGAGATTGCCAATTTGTAACCATCCTTGCATTGCTGGAGTTAACTCTACCTGATTCCTTTAATACCCATAAAACACTATTCTTCATATCTTTGAGTCTCTGGTCTTAGAGCAGTCCATCACAATCTCTCTCTGATGTCTGCATCTCACGTCCTCCGGCACAATGATTTCAGGGGGAGGGAGACAATAGCAAGGAGTGCCCACTTACAAGTGCACATGGGCACAGACTGCCATAGGATTAGTTGAACATGTGGAGAGAGAGAACTGTGAGTTCCTGGTCCCTGTTGATTGAAGGTTTGGAGGCCTTTGGAGCCTGTTCTCTTGTGCCATTCTGTCCCTTGCAAACTGCTGCTGCAGCAGCCTCTGACCAGCTGCCAGGCACCTGACTTTATGTCCCTCTGACCACAGAGGACCAAGGGCATGTCAGCCCAAGGCTGTTTCCATAGAAATGCAAATACATAGCCAGTGCTTCCTCTTCAGACCACCTTGTCCCTCTCTTCCCTTTTTTTTTTTCTAGATGTTTTATGACAGTAGCTCGGATTTCACAACAGGGAGATGTGTCACACAGTCATGCAGTTCCTTATGAAGAAATACATTTTCTTTTCTTCTCTCTATTCTTTTTTTTAAAATTAAAAAAAAATGACAGTTGCACTTCTGGGTCTTTATAAAGAGATCATGTGCATTTCTCCTATAGAGGACAGGAAAAGACATCGATTCTAAACCTAGTGAAGTCTATGCCAATGCATCTGGCTTCAGGTCAGGCAGACAGATGGGGTGCTCTCATGGAAGGCCCTCAAAAGCAATGCAGGACTTCCAGCCCTCAAAAGCAATGCAGACCCCAGTCTTCTGACACTGAGCGTGGGGCATAGAATTTTGTCTCTTGGAAGAGAGGGACACCTCTTTCCACTCTTTAGCCTGGCTCCATCTAGTTTAAAGATGGTCAGCTCAAAATATATATGATATCCAGGGAGTGGGGAAAACCTATTTTAAAGCTTCAAGTTGTGTTGGTGTGGGGTTGAGTTGTTCATATCCAGCTTTCTGTAAGACCAAGTATAGTCAGGGCAGGGTATAAGCAATGAAAAAGTGAAAGGGGATTTGCAGGGATGTGAGTTGACCACCAAAATTGCCCTTCCATGAAGGGATTAGGCATGTAATGGACCCGGGTTAAGCCCACAGACTCCCAAGTCTCACTCTGGCCCATAAAAATCAATATTTTTCAGGGTGGAGCCCACTATGAAATCAAAATTTCTGGAGATGAGTCCCAGAAAACTGCACATTTGTCTGGCTCTATGTGTGATTCTAATGCCTTCTAATGGTGGAAAACTACTGCTTTAAGTTTTGCAGTGGGCTGAGGATTAGGTCACTGCAAACAGAAAGCTGGGGACAAGGGCGATAGGAAGCATGGATCTTGAAGGAGGAAGAGAGAGCAGTGTGTGTGACTGAAAGCGGTGCAGGCCGTGCGGCCAAACCCACTTGAATTCCTATCCTGGCTCTGGGATTCTGTGACTTGGAGAAATCCACTTGGATGCTTGGAGGGACAGTTTCTTCATCAATATGAGTCATAGATTCATATAGTCATATACTTAATTCATAGAACTCTGAGCTCACTCATTTATTCACTTGACAAATATTTATTGAGTACCTGTGCGTTTTATCAGCCACTTTCCTGGGTGCTGGGGACATAAGGATGAATAAGACAGATAGGATTTCTGCCTACATGGAGGTCAGGGGCTGGGCTTTTACATCCCTGCCCTGAGAAATAAAAGCCCACTTTCTTCTCAGCCTCTTTTAAAATCTTCCTTCTCTCAACCTCCACTTGTAGCTTTTCCATCTTCCCAATTTTCTCCAGGTCTGCAGGGCTTAAGGACACATGCTAAATGGTCAGAGATGTCACCATAGTTTTTTTTTCTTTTTTCTTTTTTTTTTTTTTTTTTTGGGAGGGAGGAAGTGCTGCTGTAGAAAGCCCACTGGTATAAAAAAAACAGAATAATACAGGAATTGTTTCTGAATGAAGGTGTTTTGCATATGATTATATGCATAATTTTAAAGGTGCTAAGAAGCCTGACATCTGAAAAGAAAGATAAAAGTTACCCAAATTTGTCAAAGGATACTTTCTATTGCAGTAGAAAAGACCTTGAACTAACAGTAATTCATTCATTCTTCATTTTTTATTTTTGTAACCAACCTCATGGTCAGCCAGAGCCTCCCAGTCCCTTGGGATTGGGGTGAGATGGCCTCAAACCCCCTCTTGCACGGCTTTCTTGATGATCTCCCTAAATTTTCATAATATGTTTGACTCACGGCCTCCTGCTGTCGAATGTGCAATCTTTGCTCTGAACCACACTGATTTAGACGTCAGACCCAGCCTCTTCACTTCTCTTTACCAAACAAAATCAACTGACATACAAACCAAAACAACCACAAGGAAAACTCAACCATGTGCTTTCATCAAACTCAGAATGGAGGAAGGGTTCCCATCACAGGACTGTAAACTAATTTAGAGGGATAAGAACATCCCAATTCTCCTAACGACTGCATCGTAAAGCTTTATGAGCTATCTTGGGCTGCTGCTGCTTTCTCCCTTCTATGCTCTTCCTTCTCCCTCTTTCTTCTCCAGCCTCTCTTCTTCCCTCCTCACTGTCTGAGCGAAGTCAATACATTCCTCCCTTGCCCCAAGCAAGAACCTCCCTACCTTAAGGAGCTGTCAGAGCCTACAAGGGACTTATCAAGATTTTCCCACACAAAGACAGTTACCTCCTTCAGAGAAACTCTTGACATCAACTGGTTGGATAATGCAGTGGTTTCAATCTCATTGGGATCCCTTCAAAATGACAGACACTAATGAACCCCCTTGGTTAGGGTTTTCCTTCCTGCCCCTAAAAACTAGTTTGGAATTTACTTTACTTCTTGGGGCTACAGGTTTTCTCTTCATCAAATAGCAACCTTGTCCACTTCTCAGGTTTCTTTAGAATGTTAAATGGAGTCACGTGTATGACAGTACTTTGAATATGAATAATCAATTTTCTGAACCTGGACCATCTATTGTGATTCATTTCTCTAAGGATTAAATCCTAGCTGCTAGCATGGCCTCTTCTCTGTGAGTGTACTTGATTCCCCACTCACGTCTTAGCAAAATTAATTGTACCTTTCTCGGGGCTTCTAGAACTCTATATTCTTCTCCAGAGTAGTATTTTTCCTCTGGATTGCTGTTATTGATGTACCTGGAAAGTTTCTTGAGATACTCCATTTTGTCTTCTTTTATTATTTATTTTTTATTATTCTAGGAAACCAGAGAGAATGACAATATAATTTTCACCTCTCCTTCCCCCTGGAAGAACAGCCAAGTGCATGACTCTAAGAGATGCTCCCCTTGATCCTGGGAAGAAGTGGGACCTTTGGTTTAGGAAACAGGGGTTTATTGAGAATGACTTGACTGAGAGTAACTCCCTTTGGGGCCAAGTTCCAGGAGTTTTGGATTCCTGTATTTGTAGAGCTGGAAGAGGGCATGACCTCTGTTGGGGGTAGTAACTGGCTACCTGCTCAGTGGCCAGCTGCTAGTTTAGCCTGTTCAGCATCTATTCCCCCTGCTTCTTGTAACAGCACTTCTCCCCTATTTTCTTGGGGAACCACCTCTCCCGTACTTTCAGTGGATGAATTTTCCCGGGGTTGACTTCACGATCATTTCCAAGGATAGGTATATAACCATGTGGCCAATCGTAGTGTGTTCCATACTTCTGGTCTCAGTTCAGGGATGAGGATGGGAATGAAGCCAGATTAATGGGACTCGGTTTCTCATGCTGGGAAAATCCTACTCATTTTCTAAGACCAAGAACTTTAGTTGCTTCCCACTCTCTGCCCCCATAGAGCACTGTGCTACCCCATCACAGAGCCCCTCACGTGGGTTTGAAGCTCTCCTTTCTTGTCTGCCTGTCTTGGGGCTGTAGAGTGTAGGGGCAAAGATTGTTTTTAACTCACTGCCAGCACATGATGGAAAAATTAACCTGTGGTAGGTACTCAGTCAATCTTTATCAAATGGGGGGGGGGTTGACCTTGGACCCGGGAGGGCCAGGTTGAGTAAGGACAGGGCTGAGGGCTCTGGGTTTTGCCGAGATCACACTTCCGATCTGATCTCCAAAGAGTCTTATTAAGAAAACAGCAAAACTGAGAATTGCAGTGATGTCTCCGGCAGACCTCCCCGTCTCCATTAATGACTCCTATAATAGCTTTTCATTGCCTCCTTTTTCCTTAAGAAAGTCTCACATTGTCATCCAGGCCTGTTAAACGTTCTGTGGGCCCATTATCAAAATAGCATTTTCAGCTTCACTGAACACATGTAGGAAATGTTGTCGTGTTTAAAAGAAAAAAAAAAAAAAAAAACACAACTCCGAGAATAAGCACAGATTGTATTGGGGTAATTATCTCCTCTCCAACAGCCTTTTGGAAAAAGAGGATATTTCTAATTTTTGGAAAGCCAAGCCATACTTCTAAAAGGGTAAGTTGTCACTGATTAGATTAGTAACTCAACAATTGAAACCTGACATCAAATTAATTTCTCCTCTCCTGCCTCTGTTTTCTCCCGCCTCTCTGGCCAACCCTTCCTTCCCTATAATAAAGACGGATTGCACACAGATTTCTGATGGATGGCTGGTGTGGGGGTCATTTCTGACTGCGTTTCTGTGTGAGTGCAAAGCAAGTCTGTAAATTTAAGTGGAGAACGGATCCCACACTTACGGTGATGACACTGAGGTTTAGACCAGGGTAAGCCTGGGTCAAAGGCTTGGCCTAGAGTCATGCATGTGCCGCAGGCAAAGAGGGGGCCTCAGGGGCTGAATATGCACCGCAGAAGAGTCAAGGTCTTTGGTTGTCATCAGCCGTTTTACGACCACTGCCTCCAGCTCTCAGCGTGATGCCTTCACAATGTCCCTGCAGTAGAGAGGGGCTGGGGCTGAGGCCCGGCTCCACCGTTCATCAGCAGTGCAGTCTCCACGTTGCGCTTTTGCCTCAGTGTCCCTTCTTGCAGAATCTGAATGACAGCACCAACCTCACAGGTTAGGAGGAAAGATCGAAGCCACTGACGAATGTGAACCTGGGCGGTGGGTGACCAGGAAGGGCCGCCTTCTTTTCAGGCCACTATTTGCGCTTCTCCCCACCCTCCCACCTGATCTGAAGTAGGAGACCCTGCCTGGGAGGCTGCAGATCCCCAGACCCAGTGAGGAAGGTGGGCCACATCACACAATGGAAAGCAAGTTGCTGTTAAGCACGCAGAGGAGGGGCACGAGTAGCTCAGCCTTGTGCAGACCAGGAAGGCTTCCTGGAGGGCTGGCAAGTGAGATGCACCAGGGGGAAGGACAGACATTCCCCAGATGATCAAGGAGGAGAGGGTTCCTGGGCAGAGGGCTCGAGTGGCATTTTAAGGGCACGAGGGGAAGGTGAGGCTGGGGAAGAAGGCTGGACTCAGTCCCCGAGGTGGATCATGCCACGTCACATGACGAGGGCTTGTGGGTTAGTGGTTCTCAGACTTCATGGACTTGTGAGCTGCTTGGTGAGCTTGTTAACAATGTAGCATCCTGAGTCATGAGAAATGCAACTCAAGACCACAATGAGATACCACCTCACACCTGTTAGAGTGGCTATGATCAAAAAGACAAGAGATGACAAGTGTGAGCAAGGGTGGAGAGCAAAGGAAACTTTCACACTGCTGGTGGCGATATAGATTGGTGCAGCCATGTAGGAAAAAATGGAGGCTCCTAAAGAAATAAAAAATAGAACTATCATATGTCCCAGCAGTTCTTCTTTTGGGTTTATTATACCCAAAAGAAATGAAATCAGCCTCTTGTAAAGATATCTGCACCTCATGTTCATTGCAGTGTTACTCACAATAGCCAAGACAAGGAAGCAACCTAAGTGTCCATCAGTGGATGAATGAATAAAGAAACTATGGTATGTATGTACAAGGGAATATTATTAAGCCCTAAAAAATGTGATCGTGCTATTTGTGAGAACATGGATGAAACCAGAGTACACTATGGTAAGTGAAATAAGCCAGGTACAGAAAGAAAAATACCACATGATCTCACTTGTCTATGAAATCTTAAAACAACCACCACCACCACAACAAAATACTCACATATATGGAAGCAGAGAATAGAACTATGCCCACCGGTGGCTGCGTGGGGGTGTGGGATGGGAAGGCGCCGTCACCGTCCCAGGGTACAGTTGCAGTTATGCAGATGAATAAGTCTAGAGGTCTGGCGCACAGCATGAGGACACTGCAGTTAGTAACATCGTATTGTATGCTGGAAATTTCCTAAGAGAGTAGATGTTAGGTACTTCTACCACACGCAAAAGTAAGTATGTGAGATGATGAATCTGTTCATTTGCTTGACTGTAGAAATCATTTCACTACATACACATATGTATATCAAAGCATCCAGTTGTATCCCTTAAATATATACTATTAAGAAAAGCATCTTGGAGCGGGGCCCAGGAATCTTCCAGGTCCTGGGTGACGCCGCGCAGGTGAACAGGCAGCGAGGAGACGCAGGGCTGCAGATGATGGCAGTGAGTGCAGGGGAGGGGCTCAGACAGTGACCCCCAGGCAAGGGTCTGAGGGTCATGGGCAAAGGGGTGCACTAGACCACGGGCCCCGCAGCAGTGGACGTGAGGAGCTAATCTGGGAAACGCCGTGTGGGGAAGCCCCTGTGTAGGCACGCAGGGCTGCTCACTGCAGCTCCGTCCGGAGTCATCGGGGCTGAGTAGAGCGGGCAGATTCAGTCATGAGGGTTTCAGTTCATAGACGTGTCTGGGGACCCTAAGCTCACAACTTGAAGCATAGAAGAAAGAGATGAGAACCCTACCTGATGGTATAGAGTTTTCTGGAGAAAAGATTGGGATGCTCCCTCATATTTAGCCAAGGCTGGGGGATAACCCCTCACCCCTGGACAGTGTGGTGGACCCTGCAGCGCTCCAGGGGGGCAGGGCTCGGGTTTGCAGCCTCAGCCCTCATGCACAGCCTCTCCAGCCCAGACCCCGTGCACCCGCAAAGCACAGTTCTGTTGCTTCTTGGCCATGTGACCTTGGGCAGGTTGTTTCCTATCTCGGAGCTACACTTTTCGCATCTGTTAAATGGGCATCACAGAGGACTCTGGACTGTCTGGCATCTCACCAGGCTGCTGGACTAAAAGCACTTACTGTGCAGGAGAGAGTGGGCATTGCTGTATTTCCTCCAGGGCAAGTTGCCTCTGGATCCCGGGCAGCAAGAGCCCTTTTAATTCAGACGGGTGGGCTTTCCGTTGGCCAACAAGCTGCGAATACTATGGATACAAGGGGACTATATTAATTGGGAGGATCCAGTAGGAATTTCTGTCAATTTACAGGATGAACAACACTGAAGACACTTAAAAGCTGAACGAGCAAGCAGTGTTCTGGGCGTGTGTCTGTGCTGTGTGTGTGAAGTCACAGTGAATAATAAGTGGCTGCTTCATGTTTTCCACCCTGGATGACAACCAAGGAGGTGGGGACAGCCAGTCAATATCAGAGACAGCCCACACACTCTGCCACCTTCTCAGAGCAAGCACGAGCCCACACCCAGCCCTGCCAAGCCCCCTCATCAGCTGGCAATGATGCAAGTAACGTCGAGGAGGTGAGCACTGCCGGAGAGTAGTGTGGCCAGGCATGGCTGCGGGACTGCAGGTCCCTGGATGGCCTCAGAGGCCTTGCCAAGGATGAAGGTCTTTACACATAGTGGGGATTCATCAAAGTGTTAAGCAAGGGGGTGGTATGTTCAGTTTAGTGTTTCAATAAGCTCACGTAGGCTGCTGCATGGAGCACGGCTTAAAGGAGATAATTCACGTCACCGGCTTTGCCCAGGCCTGGGCTGTATGGTAAGTGCTCGAGAAACATTATCCAGTTGCTGTTTTCAGTCTGCTAGCTGCCAAGCACCTGGTGGGAACCAACGGGAGCTCAGCATGTGGGCCTTGGGACAGGGATGGCTCCAGGCTCATTGTGCCAAGCCCGGCTTGGCCTGACAGGTTTCCACATCCCGCTGTGGATGCCCACAAGTGGGGCCCAGCCAGGCCTGTGATGGGAGCAAGAGGAAGCTTCCAGTATGGAGGGTCCACAAGTGCCCCGAGCAGCAGGAAGGGCACTGCTGGCAGGAAGTCCCAGCAGGGAAGGCTGTGCCCCACAGAGGGGCAGCGGGGATTCTGCTTGTCGGCTTTGACCCAGGCTCCCCATTTCACAGCCCTCCTGCTGGTCTGGGCCACTCCACTGCCCATGCTGCTGCGTTCCCAGACCTGAAGGAGAGGCAGGGACACCACACAGGGACAGACTAGGCCTTCCCAGGGAGGAGCGCAGCCAGGATTACAGACTGGTTAGAAACCCCAGTGGGGAAGTGACATCCTGGCATCTCTGGGGTCTCCCTGCCCCTCCCCCAGGAGTGCGACCAGCAGGCAGCCTGCAGCGGAGGGCTGCCACTTACCAGGCTTCTTTCCTCCCAAGGACCCCTGCAGCAGAGCCTGCCAGGCCAGCTCTCCAGGGACAGTGCTGCGTGCTCCCTGCTGTCCTCAACACTGACCAGTCCCACGTCTTATCCACGGAAGGGGTTCTCCGTCCACACGGCAGCCACCAGGCCCATGTGCCGGCTGAGCCACCTGAAATGTGGCTCGTCCAACTTGAAATGTGCTGTTGAGCGTAAAGCACACACTGAATTTCAAAGGCTTAGTACAAAATAATGTTAATTATCTCACTCGTAGTTTTCTTTATTGTTTACATGTTGAAATGACAATATTTTGGATATAATGGCGTAAAGAAAATATATTATTAAAATTGATTTTACCTGCTTCTATTTGCTTTTTTTTTTAATGTGGCCATTAGGAAATTTAAAGTTGCATATCTGGCTGGCATTATATTTCTATCAGATAGAACTTGTCCAGGCTTTAACTAGGTGAAGATGGTCCAATAATAGAAAATAACAAAACAAAAAAAATCCTTTTAATTTCCTTGAAGGTATAAATAGATGAGAAGAGCTCAGTAAATCCCCCTGACTGGTAGACATTCATAGGGATCTGCAGAGCCTGGAGGTGATATAGTGGGAACCAGTGTCAGCACTGGAGTCAGAGCATCATGGGTTCGTAAACTGGCTCTGCTACTTCTTCCTGTGTGATCTTGGACAAGTCACTTAACCTCTCTGAATCAGGTCAGGCTCCACTGAGAAAAATGAAGAAAGGGATATGTACCTCATAGAGCTTCCAGGAGGAGACTGAATGAAGGGATGTACTAAGTGTCTTAGATGGAGCCCCTGGCATGGAAAGGGAAGGCGGCAATACTCTTTCCTTTTTCCCAGCAAGATATGAGAAGACCGTCCCCAGCTGAAATTTCAGAACGGGGAGGATCCTTCTGAAACCAAGGCTGAGGGTTCTTCAGCTTCTTTACATTCATTCATTCATTCAGCAATGATTCTTTGGGATGCTTAGATGGTAAGCGAGGAGGGCAGGCTCCCTGCCATCACGGGAAGGACCACTCTTATGAGCGAGGGTGGTGTGTGTGTATGACGGGGTTGGGGATGGGGACGTGCTCCCTTGGCAAAGCCAGAGGCTCTTTGTCCCATCCTGGCAGATCTCTCAGCTCCCTTCCTGCTCAGCCAGGCTGTCCCCTCCCCACTGGAAGCAGCAGAAACACCCCCCAGCCCACTTGCTCATAACCAGCCCCCGTGTCAACATCCGTGAGGCTCAGGGCTGCAGCTTGTACTGAGCCAGGCTGAAGGCAGCCAGTCTGTGAGAGCCGACTCCCCAACACACCTCATTCCGTCTCCAGCTCCCGAAGCCCACGTCCTGCAGGCCGGGTCCTCCTCTGAGATTTCTCTCAGTTCATGCTGATCTCCCAGCCACGAGGGCCTCTCGTCTGGTGGTTCACGGTCCTGCTGAGAAAGTCTGAGCTTCAGGGGAAAACACAGAGAAGAGAAAGCAGGTGATCGATCAGCTTCTGCAAATGGGCGAGTGGTGTCTCGGCAGGTGGATTCTCTTAGCACAGACAGAAACCTGGACAGGTGTGAATGTCAGAGGGGCCAGGAAGCCCAGCACCATTCTCATGGCACCTTGTATTGAAACCCTAGGGTGTGCTGCATACGCTGCACCCACTATCTCTTTGAACACCCCCAAAGCCCTTTGGGGTGGAGCCTACGATGCCTCCCACACCTCATCTGACTCATTCATGGTCTCACCTATAAACAGTGTCAGAGCTTTGTTTTAAACCCAAGTCTCTGCTAGTCAAGGACCCTGTACCATGAACCTTAGACCCTATACCCTGCATGTAGGGACAGCGGGTTGTTAAGAATATTTCCTGTCATTTTCTGACTATTTCATTTGTCAAAGACACAGGCATGCAGGCTGATACGAGAGTTGAGGGGACAACGTCTGAGTCCTTTTGTGCCTCTCCAGTCCCCATCGCTGTGGGTAAATTTCCTTCTTCTCTGCTCTTTGCTCAGACTGGATGGATCAACCCATAAGCTCAGTCTCTGGGGTATAAGATATGCACACACCAGAGCTATTTATATTGTTTTTGCAGCTTCAAGCTGTTTGAGAAGAAGTTCTGCTTATAGAGTTCCTTCCTACTCAATGCAGTTGTTCAGTGCAGTTGTTGGGAGAATTACGTTTAAGAATGTGTGAACCTGGCTCATACCAGTGCAAAAATTAATAACATAATCACTTTAAAAGATGTGATACATGTGAATACTTCTTGCAGAATGCCTATTTTATAGAAGGTGCCCAATAAATTCTCAGGAAGGATAAGGTGTTATTGACTCATCTTGCCTTAGGAAGGATGGGGTCTGTAGTTCTTAATCTCGAGCGTACAGTGGAGTCAGTGAGGGGACATGTGAAAACTCCTTTTTCTCATCCCTCCCCATTCTGATTCAGTAAATCGTGGGTGGGGCCCTGGACGCTGTATTTTTAATAAGCTCCCCAAGTGATTCTGATGTGGGTGTTCCCTTTGGGTTAGTCTTTGAAATCCACTGGGCTGGGTTGGTGGATTATGTGGCAGTTAGATCAGAGATTCTGGGACACAGGCTGAGTAGCTCATGCTGGAAGAGATAGCCAGGGGTGCGCAGTGCAAGCCTAGATCATGGGATGGAGGCATAGAGGGTATTCAGGAAATAGGGTGAAGATCAAGGGCAGGACAGTCTTAGGAGCGGGAAGAAGGCACTTCAAGGGGGAAGTGGGGTATTAGAATGAACACTCCTCTGAGATTCCATGCTCTTATGCTTGGGGGTCCGCGTGCCTTGCATACATGTACTATCTCCCTGCTCTGCTGAAATAAATTTTAAGGTTCAGTTTAGCTGTGACCTCCTCTAAGAATCCTGCCCCAAAGTAATTTAGTTAGTCCATATACTCAGCACGAGATGATCTCTTTCATTTCTGTACCCTCAGTAACCAAAACAGGGCTGGCTTGTAGAAGGAGCTTAGTCAGTGAAGGTAGTTGAAGGTAGTTATCCCTTTTCCAGAAAAGCTAACCGAGGCTTTGAGGGGTTAAGCTTTACCAAACTTACTTTTTGGGTGCAAGGTTGCTTAGGGAATGACACCTTCAAGGTGATATGACTCTCTGATCTTATAGATTCAGAACTTGGGGTCAACACACGTGCTCCAGGGCAAGAGCTGAAATGCTCCAGTGCACGTGGAAATTTTATGGGGAAGGGTCAGCAGAGAAAGCAAGGACAGAAGGAATGGGAGGATTGGCCAGTGCCAAGAAAGCAGAAAGGGAGAAAGAAAGGCAGAGGAAGAGAAGAGAGAGGAAGAGGGACAAAAGGGGAATGGGATGGGGGGAGGGGGGAGAGGAAGGATGTTGATATCGTGAGTCCTTATTCTGTGTCTAAAACTCGCTGGTGTGATTTAGTCTCACAACATAATCAGAGCAGCCGCTGCTCGTAAAAATGAAGAGATCAAGGCCCAGGGTGTCAGGTAACTTGTCCGAGGCCACACCACCTGTTCAAGGGCAGATAGAGGATTTGAATCCAACTCTTTTAACTCCAGGACTGTGCTCTGTCTCCCACATGTGGAAAGCAAATGAGTGGCACAGTCCTTTCTTGCCAATTTCCCATGTAGCCATGTCAAACATCGCCTGTCAATCAGATTTGTTTTGGGCCATCGAGCCCAGGTAGGACCTCAGAATCTTTCTCAACACCACGTTCCTGGAACATACCATCTTCCTATCAGATTTGGTACTTAAGATCACACCTGATTGTTATTCCGTCCAAGATTAACCTGGTTCAGAACTCTAGGGAATTTATTGTCATTGGCTACCCCATTTGACAATCCTGGGATCCTGACTATACTTCCTCAGGGGAATGAAGAAGAAAAGAAAGCTATAGTGTCAAACAATGTTTCATTCTCTAAGCCCTGTTATTAAGGAAAGGTTATGGAAAAAGGTTGTAAGAAATAAGCTATAACGGCAGGGGAACTGCCAATAACAACGATAAGAAATAAATGATAGCACTTGCTATTATTTATTAAGTGCTTGCTATGAGCCCAAGACTTAAGGAGGTTCAATACATACATTTATTTGCCCCTTACGATAACTTCATGAGGTTTACAGATGAGGAAACTGTGGCACAGGGAGCCTAAGTACTTTGCCCCAGATTATATACCCGGGAAGAGTAATACCGACATTCTCATCCTTAAGAGCTGAGGTCTTGAGCAGAAAATCCCATCATGTGCAGGTTTTGAAGATAGTGGCACTTTAGGGTACCTCGGATACACTTAAAGCCCTCCCGGGGGTGGTCATTTCCCCTCCACTCCCACTCAGAAAAGGTCAGGGAGTTACGGGAGGCGGGCGGGATCCTAATCCCAGCACCCCCATGGTTTATTCAGAAGTTAGTCACATTTCTTTTCAGCCCCGGCCACTCCCTGTCCTGCTGTCATGGGCGAGGAGCCTTGTAACTGGGCTTAGCGGAGAGGAAGTTGGCACATGCAGGAAATGAGTGGGCAGCTGATCTCTGGGGACCCCAGGACCAGCAATTGCGGGCTCCTGCCTGTCCCTTCCTCTGCCTCCCTGGTGGGGTGGAGGGACAACGGATGGGCAGTGGGCCTGCAGGGCAGTTTCCCCTCGGTGAATCCTCCCATCAGCTCTGCGGTCCGTACAATAGCCCTGGTTTTAATGTGAGTGAGCTCCGAGGTGTGGGGCAGGCAGGGGTGCAGACTTCTCTCTGCTTCCCTCCATGGTGGGTCCCCACGAGGACAGCTTGGGCCTTAGCACTGATGAGGACAAAACCAGTCAGGAACCCACCAGCAGAAACCACGAGGGCCAATGTGTTTCAGTGGAATAATTTGGGGGCTTGGAGCCAATTTTGGAGGTAACTTTCTTGGGTTCTGATTTGTTGGCTTTCTCGCTGGCCTGTAGCGAGGCTTACGTGCGACGGCGTGTGCACAAACCTCAGCGTGAAGCCTTTCTCCCGCTTCCTGCCATAATCGCATCTATTGTGAAATTACAGAATCTCTGTTTCTCCTGGAACCATAGTATTTTATGAAGATATATGTAGGGAAGAAATGTGGTTGGCATGGGTGCCAATTTAGGAAGACATAAACATATTCATAAACCCTTACTTGTTCAAGATGAATGTAGATTTATAGGATACCATCGGGGCTCCAGAACGCATTTTTGCTTGTCTTGGATGATTTCCTACGTTACCTAAGAGTGAGCGGCAGTTGGCCTTCTCCTGGCTGGAACACACATGCCTCTGGACAGGCAATTATAAAAAGGATCATCTCTTCCCAAAGGGAAGAGGTGTGTGGCCAGGGGACCAGCATCCTCGTCATCTAGAACCTTGCTAGAAATGCAGAGTCTCAGGCCCATCCAAGACCTACTATATCAGAATCTGCATTTTAACAAAGTCCCTAGGTGATCAGTATATACATGATAGCTTGAGACATGCTGATGCAGATGGCTTTTTCTTTATCTGATGCCTGAGTCTTGAATGAATGTTTCCATTTAAAATTTGGTCATAGGCCTATCTGGGAACTACCTACCTGGTGGTATGACATTACAGAGTTTAGGGACTGACCACACTGCTCACCAAAGAGTTGCAGGGGCAGAGGAACTTTCAATCTGCATTGTTTTGACTCTCAATCTGTTTTTTTTTTTTTTTTCAGTTTGCTACATTAGAAACTGTTAATCAGATGTTTCTTGGGCAGAAGCGGGCCTTCCCAAAGATGGCAGAAAAACATCTTCACTCCAGGAATGTGGATTAGTGAGTTATTATTGTTATTAATTATTAGTGACAGAGCACTTCCTACCTTTGATGAAGGGGAACCAATTTGGGCTCAAATTTTGAGCATGATCTAGGCTCTTCCATGTAACCAAAGGCTACAGAAGGAAAAGAAGAGAATTGGGGTGGGATTTGATGTGGGTGGGAGGCAGATAGACAGGGGAGGATGGGAGACTAGAGGGTAGAGTCCAAATGCCAGAGACCCAGAGTAGGCAAAAGGTAGAGAGAGAGGTGTTTGTTTGCGGACATGCTGGAGAGAGGGCTGAGGCGTGGGAGGAGGGTAGTTTTGGTGGCCAGCAGCTACATTGGGTTGGATTTCCAGCCTTGGGAGCTCTGGTCTGCGTTGTGAATGGACACCTGAGATTATCTACACCCGGAGCCTTCACATGAGAAGGAGTATGACTGCTTTCTCCAAGTGACCGCTCTAGCCATTGGGAATAACGCCACATCCAGGCCACAGGTTCTTCCTTCCACAGAGTCCTTCCGTAGCACCTTGACCTGCCCCTCTACAGTGGGTAAGATTGTGTCCCCCCAAAAGATACGCTCAAGTCCTAACTCCCGGCACCTGTGAATGTGACTTAAGGAGGAAATAGGGTCGCTGCAGATGTAACCAAGTTCAGAGGAAGCCACGCTGGATTAAGGTGGACTTTAGTCTAACAACTGGTATCTTTATAAGGAGGGGGAAGTTTGGACACAGAGACCCACAGTGAGAAGGCAATCAGATGATGGAAAGAGACTGGAGTGATGCAGCTACAAACCAAGGAATACCAAAGATTGCTGGCCACCACCAGACACAGGAAAAGACAAGGAAGGATGCTGCCCTAGAACCTTGAGAGACAGCATAGCCCTACCCACACCTTGATTTTGGACTCCTGGCCTCCAGAACTGTGAGATAATAAAGTGCTGTTGTTTTATACCACCCAGTTTGTGGTAGTCTGTTATGCCAGCCCTGAGACACTAATACAAGTTTCTAGAAACGCAGAGGACCCCTGGATACCAAGCAAGTAGTGGCAAGGTCCCCCATCCATATTTTGGGAGGAGGGTGTTAAAGGGAGGACCCTCCAGTGCTCAGGGAGGTAACTACATGGCTGGTCGTGATATAGGACCCTGACCACAAAGCAGATATTTAATTTACCCAATACTTGTGTCCAATCTCTCTGCCTTATCATTTTATACATCTATCTTGAATGTGTCACACAGAGCTCATTGCAATTATTATTATTATTATTTTAATAAAGGCTCAGTCTCTAAGTCTTTGGTCATCTGTAACTGGCCAGAGGAATGGACTTTGGGGGCCAAAAGTTAGTTTTGGTTTTCCAGCAATTTCCCCTATTCATGATTTTGCAATTGCAGAGTGCAGCCTGCTGTGCATTTGCATAAGCCACTTCATCCTTTTTCTTTCAGGCTCTGTAAGCCACCCAGCACCCTCCACACATGAGTCACACGCAGCAGCAGCCTCCAGGGTTGAGGTGCCTTCCGCAGCCCCCGCACGCTCCCCGACAGACCTCCCTTCCCTCTCTGGAGCTGTGTGTGCTTCAGTGGCTGCCGGGCAACACTCAGTCTTGCTGCAAATTTGGCGCCTGCCTGCGTGTGTGTAATTGGGCTGGATTTACATTAAGAGGGTTCCCTGTGGTGAAAACCACACTGCTATTTCCAATCTGAAGCTGCATAAAACATTCAATTTTCTAAGTATCCGTCAGCTGTTAGCACTGGGGAAAAACGTAGTCTGCCCGGATGGATGGGAGGCTCCCACTCAGTCCCGTAAACCCCCCGATTATTAGGGCTAACAGAGGAGATAATATCATATGGCTGTGGATAATGAAGCATTATTCATCTAAGTATCCACGCATTCATTCGACGAACGCATTCGAGAATCTGGTGTGCACCAGGCACTGTTCTGAGTCTCTAATCAGATCACATCCCTCCCCAGTTAAAAACCCTTTGAAATGACTTCTTGTTGCATAATCGAAACCAGGGGCCAGAAAACTTTTTCCGTAAGGGGCCAGACAGTGTACATTTTGTGGGCCATGAGGTGTCTGTAGCAATGACTCAGTCTGCCATCCTAGCTTGACAGCAGCATAGACAATGTGTATACGAATGAGTGTGGCTGTATTCTAATAAAGCATTATTTATAAAAATGGGCAGCAGGGTAGACTTGGCCTGAGAGCCACAGTTTGCCAACCCCTAATCTAAACCTTTGACTTTGTCCCACTGAGCCCATTAATTTGTTCCTTGTCTCTGTTCTCGTATTTATGAGATATAGCCCTCTCTATCATTCACTCCACCTCGGTACGATAACTTCCTTTCAGCTCCAAGAACCTCCAAGCTCTCACCTGCCCCAGGATCTTTGCATATCCTATTCCCTTTGCCTGAAGACAATCTCTTCTCTTGCCTTTTGGCAAAGATGGTTCATCTTTATTCTTTATGTCATTCTTTGTGTCTTACGTGGTGTCCTCCATGAATCGAGCCTCTTTTGAAAGCTCGTCCCACCTAAAGTGACTTCCTTCAGTTTCTCTCATCTCAGCCTGTTGGTTTCTATCCTTTGAAGGATGCATTACAGACATTAATTATCTTTTTGTTTACTTATATTTTGGTTTTGGTGTTTGTCTCCCTCCTCTACTGGAAGTTAAGTCCTCAGAGGGCAGGGTCCCTGTCTGTCTCATGCTCTCTTCCCTATTCCTTGGCCTGGTGCTTGGTGCATAGTAGTCTCTCAATTTACTTAAAAAGCAAATATTTAAGACCCCTGAATAAATTGTTATTTAATCAATGAGAGATAGTCTCTGACCTGCAGGGAGCCTGCAGTGAAGCAGGGAAGTCAGACGGATAATCACAATATGCGATGTGGGGAGGATGGTGGCAGCTGTCTGTCTGCATAACAGAGAGCTGAAGGGATTACCAAGTGAGAGGGCTACCAGGGCCAGGGTAGCCCCGCCGTGGGTGAAGGATAAAGCAAGCGATCACAGGGACAGACCTGCAGAACTGAGAGGTGAGGGTGCGGGGCAAGGCACAGAGACAACTCCACATTGCATAGATGGAAACAAGAAAAGAAGGTAACTGATGATTATGGCGTGTGACCTAGGTGTCAGCTACTCTTTCAGATACTTTTGCATACTTAACTCACAACAGTCTTTCAACATAAGTGGTGCTGTTTGTTGTTCCTATTTTATAGATATGAAACTCGGGATCAGAGAGGGCAAGTGACCAGGCCAAGGTCACACAGCTATTAAGTCAGGATTCATACCTAAGTCTTCTTTGGTCTCTTGCACGTGCCCCAAGATGTGGGGTAGAGACAAGGTATGTAAACTACAAGGCCTGTAGTTTTCTTTTCTTCAGGAAGATGTTTTCTTCCCTCCGAATCTTGCCCTAGATTCAATTATCTTTCTTTTTGTCTCTTTAGTAAGCTGGTAGAACCCTTGGGCCTGTTTACCTTTTCCAGATGCCGCTTTCTTGGGGTCCAGCAACGCTGACAGCCTCCTCTGCTGACGGAGAGAAAGGAAGGGAAGGGTCCTTCCATGAGCATCTCATCAACCGAGTTTGCGTGATTTCATTTAATCCTCCAAGTAAGGATGGAACCCGCCGCTCCACGTTACAGAGGAGTTCACTGCGGCTCCAGAGAGTCAGCTGCCCACTGTCACCCAGCTGCCCACGGGGCTGAGCTTCCCATCCCCTGTCCCGTGGTTCCCGCCAGGCCGCCCGATTCTTGCAGCGTGGGACGCAGGCTCGGCGCGGGGCCGCGGGCGCTGGCTCCAGCCCGCCGCTCTGGCTGGTGCAGCCCCCGCTGCAGTCGAGACTCCGAGAGGGGAAAATGAGAGCGCACCTGTCTGAGCAGGGACATCAAATTGCCTGAGGAGAAGCTATTAGATATATGAGGAAATTCTTAGTGGATTCTCCTGGAAAAGAAAAAGTGCTTATCTTCCCCGCCCCCCCACCTGTGTGTTCATATAAACCTTACGGGCAGCGGAGCCGAGAGGAGGCTGCGTCTGAGAGCCGCCCGGCTCCTGCTCCCCAGGGGGACTGGGAGTGATTTGATTCTGCCAGCTAACGTTGTTCGAGGCCGACTTCATCTCCCCCAGCACTCATCAGATCTGCTAATAGGCCCTTCAGAGCTCATAAAGAGATGACCAAATCCGGGGCTGGGGGGACTCCGGCTCATTTATCTTCCGAAGGCCGATCAGATCTGATTTTGTGCACTGCCGGCTCGCTGCTCAAGCGGGGTCTGGCCTATTGCTCAGACACCTGCTCAGCGTGGCTGGGCCTGAGGACCCCCAGCAGGGGCTGAGGTCCTCTGACCCATGAGGGTCTCCCTGTTCTGATGTGGCAGACAGGCGCTTACCTGCCAGCCGTATTGATCTGCGGTTGAGAAAATAAAAGCATTTAGGCTTGGAAGGGATGACGGGGCTGAATAATGGGAGTGTCAGTTACCACTTTGGGTACTTCGCATACTGCAGTTGCCGTGTGTGTGTGTGTGTGTGTGTGTGTGTGTGTACGAAAACACGATCCCTTTGCCCCTTGCAATGCCTGCGTCAATCAATTTGTGAGCTTATGCATGGGGATGAATATAAAAGAATCACAAAATGACAGATGTACATAGATACCACGCCCCACCACAAAAACACTTACCGAACCTGTATTAGCACTTTTTAAAAAATTAATGAAATTCTGCAACTTTGTAGGCAAATTATTTTTTGTGAAAAGTTGGGCTCATCTTTTTCATGAATATCTCTTATTCATCTGATTAGAAGAGACAGTTTGCACGACAATTAACTAGGGGATTTTCATCCAATAGATTTAACTCATATGTTCTTCGATGAAATGAAGCAATGAAGGTGATGTTACTAAGTGAGCCAGGTGCACAGAAGTCATTTATCCCTCAGGAAAACCTCTACCGGGCAGGCACCATTAATGGCACCATTTTATAGATAAGGAAACTGAGCCTTAGAGAATGTTCTGGTTAGCTATGGCTGTGTGACAAACAATTACACAGCTTAAAAGCATAAAACATCCATTTTTGTAAGCCCATGGGTTTTGGGGATCAGGAGTTCAGAAAGGGCAGTTTTTCCCCACTATGTTGTCTGGGGCCTTGGCAGGGATTTCGACTCAAACAGTTGGGTTATTCAAACAGCTGGGGTAACTTGAACAGCTGGAGTTTGAAAGGTTTGGGTTAGAGGATTCACTTGTGAGATGCTTTCTTATACCCCTGCCTGGTGTCTGCCATGGGCTGGATGGAGGACAGGCTCAGCTGGAGCTGTTGTCCAGAGTAACCACCCATGGCCACTCCAGTGGTGGTCTCAGGATAGTCCCCCTTCTTACACAGTGGCCCAGGACTCCAAGAGTGAGTATTCCTAGAGAATCAGGCAGAAGTTGCACAACCTTTTATGATCTAGCCTTGAAAGTCACATAGTGTCACTTCTAGGGAACTCCATGGGTTCAAGCAGTCACAAGTCCACTTGGATTTGGGGGAAGGAAACATAGTCTTCACTTCTCAATGGGAGAGGAGGAAAGGATTTGGAACCATTTATTAAAACTGCATCAGAGAGGTTAATTAACTTGCCAAGATCTCAGAGCTAGGAAGAAGCAGCACAGAGATTTGCAGCTAGATAATCTAACTCCAGAGCTGACTGTCTCAGTGACTACATGATACTTGAAGCAACACATTACTGGACATGCAGAAGATGCTAAATTTATGTGAGTCAAATATGATCCAGTTTAATTTATGCTGTCAATCTGTAGGGAAGACAGAGAAATGGACAGGGAACATTCTTTTGGGAGTGGCTGAGAGTGGTAAGAATCTGGAAGCTGGTTATGAAAGGAAAGTGTCAGGAGTCTTTGCTGTCAGGAGATGTTTTTACTACCAGAATTAAAGCTGAAATGCTGAGATGCTTTCCGACTATAGAGGAATTGAACAGTTTCCTTTTTACACAAGTCTTTGCCTTTACTCTGTGGAAAAGCACTTGCCCTCATCGTTGAAAATACTTATGGTGGCCAGGAGCCAGCCAGTTGGCTCAAAGAGTTTTGTGGCTCTGTTGTCCCTAGCACTGGGGAAATCCATGAGACGTGCGGCTGCAGTTTGCCAAGAACTTATTTATTCTAAGGAGCCCGTATCTGCAGGTACTCAGCCCGGAACCAGCCTTACGAGTGTGTATCCGGGGTGGCTGGGCAGGACTCAGCGTCTGCAGCCATTGCAAGCTGCTTGTGAAATTGAAGTGTCCTTAGTGATGATAACCTCCTGCAATTCTCTTTATGGGAGGTAAAGTTATAGACAGTGACTTCTGAGGATGCAAATGGGTAATGGACAAAGAAAAAAACATAGACAGATTCATGGGAGTTGCTTGTGCCCTGTTAATCCAATTTTGGACAAAGTGCCCTGGCTTTGCCTTTGATTAGCATCTGATGGGCCAACAGAGCCACCACTGGCCAAACATGTTCTGGCCAGCCAGGGTGGTGTAGGGAGGCTTCTCACCCCACACGAAGAGGCAGGTTTATCCACAAGTCCTGCAGTTGGTTTCCCTGGAGGCTGGAGGGTTTTGCCAGGGAGGAGCACTGGTCGTCTCCCTTAGCAGGCTCCAGGCTTGCAGCACGAGGAGGCAGCAGGCCTGGTGATCCACGCAGACAGGGCTGGGATTTGGTGGCAAGCCCAGGGTGACTATTCCCTCTGGCAGGCATTGTGTTCCCTTCATTAGAGTTTGGGTGGCACAGAGTGAGGTCTTTCCCGCTGGGATGAGGGGCGGCCTTCTCCTTCCATATTCAGTAATAGCTCAGCCATCCAATACTGAAGTTTTACAAAGAACCTGGAACTATGCTAAGAATTTTGCCTCGGGGTGTGTTCTCCCAGAAATAGATCCCAACACCAAGATTCTGACACCAGTAGTTAATTTGGGAAGCGTGACATGGACAGGGAAGTGGGGAAATGATACAAGGGGATGAAAGCAGCAATAATGAGTGTAGTATTGAACCAGATAGTGAGTGACTGGAACCAATGCCTCTGGAGAAGGTCTGCAATGCTGTGCAGCACACGTGCTGAGGGATGCCCCTGCCTGAGGAGTGAGGGAGGTGGGGTGTTTATACACCACGTACCCAGGTCCCTGGTTGGAGCTTGTTCCTAGGGGTGTAATTCCTTCTGGGCTTTCTGTGTGCCTGCGCATGCACACGCGTGCGCACACACACACACAGACACACACACTCACACTTAAACACAGAAGCAATGGATCTGTCTACGTCTTGGCCCAAAATTTTAAAACAAACCAACCCTCAGGCATATCAATGCAGGTCATGAGAGCTGGGAATCAGCTTGAGCTTCTTGACCGTTCCAAGGGACTGAGTGGAGCACCAATGGCATCATCTGACTTAATCTTTATAGAAATCCTGGGAGGGAGGGACTATTGGATGCCCATTTAATAGATGAGGAGACTGAGGTTCAGAAAGGAGAAGTCATTTTGGTTGAAATTGCAGTTAAGTGGAATTGCTGGGGTTCAAATTAAGAGCATGACCTGTAGGTTAATAGCCCATGGTTTTAACCAGTGAACTACACTGCCTCCCAAAGCAGAAAGTTATAAAAGTTAACAGGAACTGGTCCCCGAATTCCTTCTCTCAGACTGGAGCAGACCTGACTGGGGTACAAGCCACAGGATAAGGATGGTTTGACACTTCTCTTTCTCATCTAAAACCACTCTCAGTTTGATCAAGGAAGGCCCCTGAAGACCTCCCAAAGATTCCTTTTAAGCCCTTGGTGTGCTGTATTCAGTCTGAAAGTCTTCCTCCATTCTTCAGCCTCCCTTATTCCAGTCTGAGCTATAGAGGTTGTCTTGGCTTAAACCTAGGCACACTGAGCCATGGGGACAAGGTGGTGTGGACTGCAGGCTGCACCCTCTAATGGTCAGCCTCTAATTGACCTCAGCTCTTTCTAACTCACATTCACATTGGTCGCCACTGCCTGTCCCAGCAGAGTAGCACGCCTGGGTGGGGACATTTGCCATACACATAAAGTTGGGGCACAAAGACCACTTATGGCCTTTTTTCTTTCTTTCTTTTTTCATCCATCCCTTCATCTGTTACTCTGTCCATCCAACCATTCAACCTACTATGTGGCAGATCGTGTCGGGGTCCAGGCATCTGACTGCGAAGAGGAAAGTCAATGCCTGTGCCTCCGTGGAGCTTACTGTCTAGTGGGGGAAACAGACAAAGAAGTAAACTAGCATAAAATGCATTCTAAAAAAAACTATTGTGATAAACGAGTAGGGTTTACAACAGAAAAAATAAATGTGATGAGGATGGGAATCTATCAGGATAGGAATCTATCAGGATAGGAGGATCAGTGAGGGTCTATCTGTGGAGGAGACATTCTTAAGCTGAGACCTACTTAAGTGGTGGCAAGGGGAGAAGAACATTCTGGAAGATAAAACCACATGCGTGTGGGCCTTGAGGTGAGAAATAGCAGGACCAGTTCAGGAGCCTCACTGGATTAGGGTGAAGGGAGCATCCGCTGAGGTTGTAAAAGTGTGCTAAGAAAATGGGTCAGGGCTCTATGGGCCACACCGAGGTACTTGGATTACACTGAAGGCAACATGAGAAACCGCTGGAGAAGTTCCAGTGTGGTGGTGATATAATTTTCATTTTAAAAGAAGTTACTCAAGATGCTCTGTGAAAAGTAGGTTGCAGCAAGGAAGGGGTGGACAAAAGAGACCTACTTGACGTCTGTGGCATCAGTTCTGGGGAGAGACAATGGTGGTGGCCTGGCTGGGGCCTCGGTGAGCCAGATGGAGACACAGGACACATTTGAGATGTGTTTTGCAAGTACAAATAGCAGGACTTTCTGATGGACTACGTAGGAAAAAAGCTCTATCCTTTGCCAAGAACCAGGAGTCAGGCTTGTTCAGTTCCCAGGCTTCGGAACAATAAGTTAGAAACATGTTGATCCAATGAGATCTGGTGAGTAAACAGAAAACAACTAAAAAAACCCTCAAACTGAAATCACACACCAGCTCTGCACTAAGCAAAGGACCCTCTACCTGGAAAATACTTACAAAAAATGCAGGTATACAATTTCAGGTGATTCCTGGATTCCTGAAGACTCTCCATGGACAGCCCCCACTGCACCCCCAGCACGTTGGGACGGTCCTATATATCTGGATTCAAAACTTAAAACATCTATGAGCTAGAGACATACACCAACTCTCCTTATTCTACAAATCTAAAACTTCAAGAGTGGACAATAGCCGGCCTCTCTTTCAGGCAGGGTTATACATAATCAATCTCTAGTTTCGGTTCTCCAGGGACAGGCGTTTCATACATCTCCTCCAGGGGCCCCTGAAGTGCTCTGCCGTGGTTGAAATGCAGTCAAATCCTGTTTCCATTTGTGCAGCCATCCGAGAAAGGGGCGGGCCGGTCAGGCTGTAGCCTTGAAGGAACATGGGGATCTGAACACATGGTTTTTAGGGTGCTGGTATTCTGGGTCATTCTTTCCTAATTTTGAGTTTTCTGTTTTGCTGGTCTAACATTGTTTGAGTAATACATTTCAAAAAGAACCTGACAGAGATTGGATGTCAGAGATTATCTCTGTTTTCAGCTTGAACAAACAAATAAACAAACACTACAACAAAACAAAATAGGCAAAAACAATCAAGTCCTTTATTTTTCTTTTACCACTATCATTATTCATTTTGTTCCTGTGTGTAATTTTATTTTATTGTGTCTATTTCCCACGTGTCTTTCAGATACAGGAAGCAAAGCCATCCATTCCGACACACATAGGATGCACTCACCTGATGCTTCCATCACTGGAACTTGCCACTGTCTCCAAGATCTGGAAAGCCTTTGCCTGACTCTATGCCTTGAGCACACTGTTCTCTCTACGTAGAATGCCCATCCCACTACGTCTTCTCTGGAAACTTATCCTTGTCTTTTAGGGTCTATCTGAGAGGTCACCTCCTGCAGCGTTTGTGACTCCATGGATGGAGGTGGCTCCTTCTTTGTTCTCTTCTCCTCTTATCCATCCTGTTGTCATGCCACTGGTCACATTTTATTGTTAATTATTTATTTCCATGCCTGTCTCTCCCTCTGGTTTTTTGAGGGCAGGGGTCGCGATTTATTTATCCTTTAATTGCAGAATGCAGCCAAAGCCTGGCATATCATCTAAGCCCCATAAATGCATGCTAAATGTGTGAAATAATTCTTATAAGGGACTCTGTGGTGCTGATGCACAAGGTAGGTGACATCTTGGCCCCGACGTGTCAGACCCTGACCAACAATTCTAGTATCATGTTGCCTTGATGGGAAAACGTTCTGACTCATGAAGCTGAGCCGACTCTCACCATCAGTCTACTCCTCCTCGGTGACTGTTCTCCCAGGCCACCTCTATTCTGCGTACATGTGTGATTTTGATTTTCAAGGCCGAGCCTTTCATCAGCGATAGCGCAGGAAGCCTGCCGTGATGGGAAGCTCCTTCTCTTTGCCTTGCTGGGGTAGGAGGATTTTAGCTATTTTCCTGGATTTTGGTGAAATTAGATTACACCCAAGTTGACTTCCAGATACTTCTCGATCTTTACTCTGAGGGTGTTTTTTGGGCCACACTATATGCAATTTTCCTCCGATTACAAAGCTGTCAACCTTTTTGTGGGATGGGAAGGGACTCTTGAAATGTTCAATCTCACATTCCCATGTACATCTCCTCTCCCTCTCTCTCTCGTAAATTAATAGGCTTTATTTCTTAGAAAGTTTTAGGTTTACAGGAAAATTGAATGGAAAGTACAGACAGTTCCCGTATTCCCCTTTCCCTGCCACACAGCCCCCCGACTGTTTAGCATCTTGCGTTAGTGCTGCACATGTGTTAACAGCTGATGAGCCAATATTAACACGTCATTATCAACTAAAGCCCGTGGTTTGCACGAGGGTTCTTATGTGTTGTACCTTCTGTGGGTTCTGACAAACGTATAATCATGTGTATCCACCGTGACAGTATCATACAGAAGAATTTCACTGCCCAGGAAATCCTCTGAGCTCCGCCTGTTCATTCTTCCCTCCCCCTCTCTGTACTCCCGGCAACTACTGAGGATTTTACTGTCTCCATAGTTTTGCCTTTCCTAGAATGTCATACAGCTGGAATCAGACCTTAGGTAGCATTTTTGATGTCTCTTTCTTGTGCGCCTTTTCTTCAGGTCTTCATGTCCCTCCCCACCTCGCTACACACAGACACACACACTCAGACTCATATACTCTCACACATGCACATTCACACTCTCATATACACTCACACACATGCACATACTCCCACATGTATGTGCATATACTTCCACACACATGCACACACACACATGCACATACACTCACACACATGCACATACACTCTCACACACATGCACGTACACTCACACACATGCACATACACTCACACACATGCACATACACTCCCACACACATGTGCATACACTTCCACATCCATGCACACACACACACTCACACTCACTCATGCATGCACTCACGCATGCACACTGTCTCTCCAAAACCGAATGGAAAAGTTGAGAAAAACCCATGCCTAACTTGGCTCACAAAATTGTTAAGTCTGCAAGGGCATTTGTGGGGTTACTTTCTATCTCTGCCTGCCTTCCTATCAGGAAGTAAACCCTGACTTTTCACCCGACTCACAAGAGCCAGGCCTCTCCTCCCGTCTTGGTCTGCTCACTTCTTGTTTTCCCAAAAGCAAGGGCCTCTTTGCCTGCACCGTGTCTGAGCGGTAATTACCTTGTGTCTGTTCCGCTGCCTCCAAATTATTTTTCCCACCTTCAGAGCAATTGCCTCCCCCTTCTTATCGCTGCTGTGATCCTCCGCAGGGCACAGGAGACCTGTCTCTTGACTCTCATATTTTTGCTTCTGATGTTAAAAAGTCCCCTTGAACTTGCGTTTTATAGTCACCAGCAAAGCCCGCGTGTCTTCACATAACCTGACACTTCCTGGGGGCAGGGTGTTTGCAATTACAGCCTGAGCTGGCTGCGGGATCAGAGAGTCACCCCGGCCCGGTGCAGGCTGGCCTGCGGAGCATCTCTGATGAGCCATGGGTTGTTATCGCGAGTGTTATGCAGGGATGCTGGTAAAGTCCTGTGGCAGGAGTGCCTCTCCCCTTCATCTCCTCTTAGTTGTAAGGACAGACAGACAGACATAACATGCATATATGCATATACAGGGGTGCGGGCCTCGCTAGGGAGAGGAGGGAATGAAGTTAGAGGGATTTCTCACACATTCTGGAACAATCTCTCCACGGTGCCTCTCTGTCTTCTCAAAATCTCCTCTCTCTCTCTCTCTCTCTCGCTGGCAGGCCGGCCCCTCTCAGGGGGCACAAGTGTGATCCCCATTGGGGGACCAATCTCTTTTCTCAGCTGTTTATTTCCTACATTCCTGCTTTCCATTTTATCTTCTTGTTGCTGTTGTTGATACTTAGGGCTTTTCTCTTTGGAGGTATTTTCTGCCACTTTTGTCATTTGCAGGGAAAATAAAAAATACCTAAGAAGGATAATGGTCCTAGTTGCTTGCCATGGTAGAGCACTTCTCTTGGGAATGGCTTTTCTCTCCCTCCTCCACCGTGTGTGTCTATGTTCTGTGCTGCAAACTGTCCCTTTAGGCTTGTTTGGTAACTCTGTGTCCCTGTGGGTGGGCCCAGCCTCCCCTGAAGGAGGGAGGCACACCCAGTGCTAACTGTCTGGGGAGGAAGCCATGCCTGGCCAGAAAATTCCATCTTAGAAGGCTTGGCCAGGGGCCTCCTAGTGTCTCCACTCTGGCTTCACACTTTGAGACTTGATGTCTTTGGGTGGTGCGGGGTTTCCAGGGTTCGAGATGGCCTCCTTGGTGGGAAGGTGTGATGAGGACTGGGAGGAGGCTCTCGCACTGTGTGTCATACGCTGAAGGTGACAGCAGAAAAGTCCTGTCTGCATATATCTCGCCTGTTCATTGCCTTCTGTTGACCTAGCCCCTTGAGAGCAGCCTCCTTGGAATCTCAGCAACTTGTCTCAGAAACATGACTGAATCCAGGGAAGGGCCATACCTCATCATTTAAAGAGAGCAGCAAAGAGGATGCAGTGCCTCCCAAGATGGGCTGGAGCAGCAAAGAATGTTCTGGAGTTCATGTTTGAAAAACATGACTCGTATCTGAAAATGGTCACCACATGCTTATCGTTACTTCCTAAATCTTCAAACATCCTTGTGAAGTGACACTACTCTTGCTTCTTTTTTACAGAGGAGGAAACTGAACATTTGAGACCCATCCTCATTGGACATCTGTTTTCTGATATCTTTGGAGGATTTGCATTGCATGATTAAAAAAGAAGTTGAACATTTTTGTTACATTTTTACAACGTGCCAAGCATCTTCCCATACTTGGTTTAGCTGGATGGTTGAAATCTGTGGGCAAAGCCTGACAGAGGTGGTTTTTTTTTTTTTTTTTTTTTTAGTTTTGCTTTGGTATTTATTCTATGCTTAATTTTAAGAGTAGGACGCTGCTGCAGTCCATAGGGGTTATGTGATTTATTGGAAACTATGTGTCAATAGATGGAGGAGATGGAATTCAAAATCATTTCCAAGTCCAGGACTTATTCTTCTGGCGCTTCATGTTGGCTCCGTGTAGGATCTGGTCATGCATGGAAATGTCCAGGACTGGGGACATAGTCCAGAAACACAGATCAGAACGGGAAGGACCCCCACGACCCAGTGGGCTACAGACCTGCTGGGTCAGACTTCCCATGTGCTTGCCTGGTGCATCTGGAAGTGCCCATGAGGACTCCTATGAATGTGTGACATATTTCCGTGTCTCCATGAACAGGCTCTGTCAAAACGCTAAGATGTGAAGCACTTAGTGAAGTGGCTACATTGATCCTACACCTGCTTTTGCTGCTCACAGAACCCGGAGGGAAGCTTCTGACGTTTTTTTCTGCTTCAAGGATTCCAGTGATTATTCTTTTTCTCTGTTTCAGCCACTACAGGTTACCGACAGACCATAATCTCCTGAGAAGTCCTGAATGCCAGAAGGAGAGAAGGGGTTTTTAAACCTGAGGATGTTGATTAATTTTGTAAGGAGGCACTACCTGCTCAGTATGATCTCAGAAAGACATTCTCTCGTAGGTTGTGTGAGGACAAGCTGAGGAAAGAAGCCGCAGCTCTTTGGAATCGTGACAATATTCCAAGACAAATGTTTCTCAGGGGCTGGGACTTTACCTCGCATCTGTCACACACTCAGGGCGTGGCACGGGGGAATGCGCGTCCCCTCCCAGAGCCACAGTTTCTCAGCCGTAGAGCGGGGAGTTTGGATTTCAGAGATCCCCCACCTCAAGCTGCCTTGAATGAGGTCAGGCTGGGAACTCAGCAAACACCGACTTGTTGGGACAGGAAGGCAGCCGGGATGGGACAGGGCTTGTGCTATATTAAATAGATAACAAGACAGGGACACAGTGGCCACGACTTGAGTCAGTCTGGAAATAAATCTAACAGGGTCTGATCTGGGGGCTGCAGAGGACAGCAGGCGTTTCCTAGGAGGGGCAGTCAAGCCAGGTCAGGCTCTGGGCAGGCCGCCTGGCCTGGGGAAAGGCATCAGTGTGTGGGCAGAGGCTGTTAAGGCCAGACAGGTGTCAGGGCCCAAGCCAAGTGGATTGAAGGTCAGAATAAGGCTCTAGTTCTAAAAAAGGTGCCCGCCTGAGTCAAAGCCAGTCACCCGGACTACACCGGCACGGCGGGAGTGGCCACAGACAGACCCACGCTGGGTGCAGGCGATCCCAGGTTTATGGCAGCAACGGTCATTCAAGGCTCACCTACCTTCTCAGGGCAAATACAGCACTGAGTCTAGGCTGGGGGGGCTGGAGAAGCTGGAACAGACACCTTTAGAACCAAAATGAAACCAAATCAAAAGTAATAATAGCCACTACATTACAGCATGCTTTCTTTGTGCCGCTGTATACCAGGTGCCTCATGTGCATGAACTCATGGGCAAGCTGGCCATTGTGGGAACAGATTAAGTCTTTAAATTAATTAATTAATTAATTAGTTCATTACTTATTTTTGCCAAGATCAAAGCTCAACTAGATCCATCCCTTCGACCGTGACCACCACCCTAGAAGAGTCCAGGCAAAAATCTAGAGTGGGAAGCGGCAGGTGGAGACCGTGCAGACCGAAGGCTCTTAGGAAATCGGGGCCCTTGAGATGACCCCATGTATGTGGGTTTCACCGTCAGCCCTTCTTTCCCAGGCAGGGTCAAGGGATGAGACACACGTGTGGCTTTTCCAGCCATCCCTGCATCTTTCTGGCAAAAATTCCATGCCCCTAAGGTGGCATGACTCCAGGCACCATTCTCCATGCTCTCCCAGAAATGTCCCTTAGGTTCCACCAGGCTTTGACTTAGGGTGACAGTGGAGAAACTGACAAGGGAAGTTACAAAGCAACAAGAAATCTTTAACAAATGTTTTAATCACATTGGACGCACGCCTGAGCATGTAAAGGGGTAAAGCCCACTTTCTTATCATTTCCACCCTTCCTGACTGTGCCCCTGGGAATCGGACGTTCCAGGCACAGTTGTAGCTTTTTAACCCTGCCGAGAGTGACATCCATGATGTCCCTGATGCTGTTCTCTGTTCCTCCGCTCATACTACAGACACCCTACTTCTGCCCTTCGAGCGATGTTGATTAATTCACCTCTTTGCCTCCTTGGTTGCCCTTCACTCCATCAGCAGCCGTATCATCCTGCTCGAAACCACCCCCGGCCTCCCATCATCCACAGATTACTATCCAGAATCCACACCACATGTCCAAATCCCCTAAGCTATGCCCTTACACGACCTCTCCTGTCTTAGCTTTCACTCACATTTTCCATCATTTCCAGGCCCGGCCTGATCATGTTCTCAACTTCCCCAGCTGAGCCTCTCCCCTCTGTTAGAAATAGCCTTTCTCTGGCTCCACCTGTGATTTTCTCACGCTGGAGAGCCCATCTCCCTTCACAGTGCCCCAACTGGGGGCCAGTTCCTCCGAGAAGCTTTCCTGCACCTCCAGCCTCCAACCTCATACTTCATCGTGAGAAAGGAGCACATCCAACTCTAAGTTCCCAAATCTAACTTTCTACCTTTATTTTAGTGCCTTTCAGAATGATCTGTGTTTATGTCCACACCAACCACTGGCTGGGATCATTGTGAGTGAGTTATCATATTCCCCAAACCCAAAACTGTCCTCGTACACAAGAAGCTCATATTACTATGGTAGTTTGGTATATATGTATACACACACTGTACACATAAACACATATCTATGTGATGTTTCAGTACATATATGACACCTAAGTATTTGCATGGAGTTGTCTTGGAAAGCACGTATAAGAAACTCAGGTAAATTTCTGGGGAGTGGGGATAGGGGAATGGGGTGAAAGAGGACATTTAGCTTGTTTTATGTTCTTTTAAGTATATCTTGACTCTTCAAATCAATATATCATCATTTAATAAATTGAAATTTATTAAAACGATTAAAATAAAGTAAAATAATTCTTGTGAATTGTAGAATGTTTAGATCTGTAAAAAATAATGAGTCAAAAATTAATAATGTCCATAGACTCATAACTTGCATACATTTTATTTATATGATTAGACCCATATTATACTTTCTGTTTTATATTTTCTTTTCATCAGTCAGCATTGTTTGGAAAGTATTTTCCATTCTCTATCACTGGGCATGTAAATTATTAACCACTGTAGAATACTACGAGTAATCGTTTAATGAACATGCATGGACTTAAATCTTTGTGTGCATTTGTTATTATTATTAGGTTACATCCTTAAAAGTAGAATCACTGGCTTGAAGAGAATGTTTCCATTTAAGGTTTTAATCCACATTGCCAAAAGGTTTCATCAATTATTCTCACCAGCATTGTAAGAGAGGACCCATCGCACAATTGCACAATACCCACATCAGTGCTATGATACTTTTTTAAATCTCTCAAACATTTTCTTTATGGTTTCTCCCCTTGCTTTTATTATTTGGGCACCTCCACCTTGAGATGAAACAAATGCATTGTTATGACATTGCCAATTCTTTTGACATTTAATATTTAAATTTTAATCAATTTAAATCAAATTAGGTAAACTATATAAGGTGTATGTGGGGGAGATATTTGTCTTACCCTAACCCCCAAATATTTAACCAATCATCCATGTCATATTTATTTAAAAATCTTACCCCACACTTAAAGTAATTTATAATCTTATTTTTTATTCTACATTTGAATTACTGTACCTGGATAGTATGATTTGACATCTGTAGGGAAGATTTCATCTTTTAAATTTTATTTATTTTAAATTTTGGGACCATTCTCATGCATTTATTTTGTCTAAATGAATCAGAAACAGCCTGTCAAGTTTCAACACAGATCCAAATAGAGTTTTGAAATTTTTTTTCTCACTAGAATTTGGGGACTTCATTCTTTTCTTCCTTTTCTTCCTCCTCCTCCTTCTTACTTTTGCTTTTCTTTCTCTTCTTCATCCTCTTCTTCATCTCCTGTTCTTTTACTTCCTTTCCTTCTTCTCATCTTCATTTCTCCATCTTTTTCTTCTTCTATTTATTGATTACTATTTAAATAATAAATATTTCAAATATATAGAAAATTTAAAATAGACATTCTGATCAAAGTACTGCTTCTAACACTTTGGTCCAGGAAGATACATTATCAAAGGATGAAGATAGTAGGGATGGCAAAAGCATATTTTCATACATGCTAGCCATGAAAGATAGGTGGTGATTTTAAGGAAAAAATATGTTGATAATAATTTGAAGGCAATGTCTGGATTCAGATGGAAAGAGCAATCTGCCACTGGTAAAGTAAGGTGATGATGCATATTTATATTCTTGTTGTCACTTATTTTATGCCATCCATGGTGAGAATTGACATTTATAAAACCTCTGACTATGAACATATATTAAGTGTAGTAGGCAAACCTCCAAGTACAAAAAGAAAATAAAAACTTTTGCAATCAAGTTCTAGGGGGAGCATTATTTTACTGTACATTATTCATGCATCCATAATGGTATACAGTATTGTTTTCTATGTGTAAAAATATCACACAGTAGTAGGCATAGAGAAATGGAAAGGTGGAGAATAGTTCTCAAAGTTATTTGATCTGGCAGACTGTATCTTCCAAAGATGAATGCAATTATATGCCCTACATCACAGATTCTGCTGGAACATTTAAACTCTACCTGCTTCAAGAGGTGATATTGATGTCTGTGCTTCTTGAATCTGGGTGGGTCTCCCTGACTGTTTCAACCAACAGAGTCCAGCAGAAGTGATATTATGTGATTTCTGAGGCTAGATCATGAAAATGTAATGCATTTCCATTTTGTTCTTGAGAGATGCTGGCTCCTGGAACTCAGCCAACAGACTGTGAGGAAGCCCAAGCACCTGTGGAGAAGCTCACCTGGCGAGGAACCAACGCCCACTAATCCATGACCCTGGCTGAACTCCCAGCCCACAATCATCATCAACTTCCAGCCATATAAATGAGACACCTTGAAAGTGGCTCTATCAACACCACATCAGGCAGCTTCGCTGTATTACCAAAGATCACCTCTTTCCTATCATCTTCCTTATGAGACTAGTTTAGAGCTAGTGTGGAAGCTGTGTTTTGCTGGCTCTAAAGATTCAAATCAGAATATATTGCTCAAGTTCTGGGTGATGCAGCTGCTGAAGTAACCTCCTGGGATGCTCATTCCTCTTGAAATCCTTGCCTATTTGCTCAGGTGCTCCACAAGCCCCCTTATCTTGGCATCCAACAATACTGATTGTGGGGTTTCTTATTGTGCCCTAGCCACCCTGAAGCTTTGTTTCTTGTTCTCATGTTTACCTGCTGATGTTCCTTCAAAAGTAGAGGCTAGATCTCATCACATGTTCAGTAAGAAACAATCAGATATCACTGAAAGGTTGTATAACAATTTATATTTAAAACAGGATCTTAGTTGAGAAGAAGAGATTAAAACAAACACCTTGAGAAGTTCATGAGTAGAAGTATACTTCTCTGCATTTATGAAATATGGCATATTTTACCTATCTTGGTACAGGAAGAGATATCTAATTCCTACATGGCAATGTGACTGTTTCAGTTACTCAGAAAATCCAGGCAAAATAAACTATAAATAGCATCAAGATTAAGGAAGGTAAGCGTCCCTGTGTATGGCCTAGATCAGACCAAAGTTTGAGTATATGTTCATTTCTCAGCACTACAGATTTATTGAGACATCATAAGAAAGCATGCTGAAAATGGAGTGGGTTTCCACTCAAAACAGTGAGCTCCTGTCTAATTTCCCAGAGGATGAAATGTCCTTTGATAGAAAATTTGTATAGTTCAGAGCCACAAATGATCTTTTAGGTCCTTTCAAGTACTGTGATTCTATATTAGAATTTAATCTTGGCTCCAAACTCCAGTTCTTTACATAGCCACAAAAGTAATCTTGTGGTACCAGGTCTTCCAAGAACATAGCGATCTTCATGCCTCAAGTGTGAGGGATAGATGTCCTCCTAATTAACAAGGGGCCAGATATCAATTTTCACGGGCAAAATACTTAGGTGTGCAAAAATGTAAAGTTATTAATTTATTTATTACTGAAATTAGCTTATCTCTTTAGCCCTCACTTCTATTTAGTGGAAGGAAGTGTGATTTTGCTAACTCAAGGCAATCCATCACTTCTATTTTAAAGTTTAGTTTATTTTAGGAAAAGGCTTACATTCATAATGCTCTTCCTGACCTTTCATTTCTTTCCACGGAGGTTATTCTCACTTCCTGGTGGGTTTACCTTTGTTGTGTACTTAAAAACATCAACTTTATTGGTGTATAACTTACAAAAATAAAATTAATTCATTTAGGTATATGTTTTGTCAATTTCTATAAAAATAGCCTGCCAGAATTTTGATTGGGGGTGGCGTTGAATATGTAGATCAATTTCGGGAGAATTGTCATTAACAGTATTGAGTCTTCCAATCCATGGACATGGTATATCTCTTAATTTATTTGGGTCTTCCTTAATTTCTTTCAGCATTGCATTGTGGTATTAGGTTTAGAGGACTTGCACATATTTTGTTAAATTTTTTTCCTAAAGTTTTCATATTTGGATATGATAATGCAAATGGTATTGTATTTTTAATTTCATTTTACAATTGTTTTTATCTGATACATAGATTTAACTTGATTTTTAAATGTTGAATTTGTATTCTACAACCTTTGTTGAAGTCTCTTGTTAGTTCTAATAATGTTTATGTAGATTCTTTAGGGTATTCTATGTAAATGATCATGTTGTCTACAAATAAAGGCAGCTTTAATCCTTTATAATCCATAAGCTTTTTATTTGACTTCATTAACAATATTGAATAGAAGTGGTGAGAACTGACACCCTTCCTTTTTTCAACTTGGGGGATGAGAATTTAGTCTTTCATTATTGAGTGTGATATTATTAATAGCTGTAGATTTTTAATAGATAATCTATGTAACATTGAAGCAATTTCCTTCTATTCCTAGTTTTATGAGAGTTTTTATCATAAAAGTTGTATTTTGCCACGTGTATAAATATGTGTTTAGGCTCAAATATGTTTATGCTTTTTAAATAAAACTTTATCCTGAACATATAGTGAAGTACAGTGAATAATTTTCAAACATTAAACCAATGATGAAACTCTGAGGTAATCCTCACTTTGTCACAATGTACTACATTTTTATAGATAGATCATAATTTACTATGAATTAAGGATTTTTGTGTCTTTTGCACAAAATTCCTTTTTTAAAGAAATATCAGTCTGAAGTTTGCTTTACTTGCAATATCTTTGTCTGGTTTGAGGATGAAGGTAAAACTGGTCTCATGAAATTATTTGAAAAATCTTCCTCCATATACTCTTTTTTTGAAAAAATTTTGTATAGAATAATTATTTATATTTTAAATATCTATTGGAATTCACAAATGAAGTCTTCTTGGCTTGGAGTGTTCTTTGTGCAGATGTTTTTAATTAAGAATTTATTTTAAAATTTGATACGAGGCTGTTCAAGTTTTCTATTTCTTCTTGAGTCAGTTTTAGTAATTTGTATCTTTCAAAGAATTTTTTCTTTTTAGCTAAGTTGTCAAATTTATTATACTTGTTTATTATATTCCTTTATTTCTTCTTTTTTTTAAATTTCAGCTTATTATGGGGGTACAAAAGTTCAGGTTATATATATTGCCCATGCCCCCCTATCCCCCTGAGTCTGAGCTTCAAGCGTGTCCATTCCCCAGACAGTGCACATCGCACTCATCATGTTAATCAATCCACTTACGTATTTATCAATTTTATTGATATTGTTAAAGAAACAACTTTGGTTTCACTGATTTTTCTTTACTGTTTGTCTGATTTTTATTTTATCAACTTCCTCTTTTATGCATATGATTTCCTTACTTCTACTCACTTTGGGTTTAACTTGGTCTTCTTTCGTACTTAAGATGGAAGCTCTGGTTGTTCATTTTACACCATTTTTGTTTCCTTTCTTTTTTTCCCCCAGTAAGCCCTTTTTAAAGCATGAACCATTTTTATTTTCTAATATAATCATTTAATGCTATATACATTTCTTGCTACCTCCTGATTTAGCTGCTTTCCACAAATTTTTGATATTTTCTGATGTCATTATCATTTAGCGCAAAATATTTTCTAATTTTTCTTTGATTTATTCCTTTACTTATGGGTTATATGGGTGTATGTTGTTCAATTTCTAAATTCTGGACTTTTGTTTTTCACATATATTTCTATTCTTGGTTTCTAATTTGATTTTTTCAGAGAAGATACTCTGAATGATTTTAGATATTTGAATTTATGGAATCATGTTTTATGGCCCACAATATAATCTAACTACCACCATACAATCTTCCACGTACACCTGAAAAGAATGTGTATTCATTTGTTGTGGAGTAGAACATTCTACAGATGTCACTTAGGTCAAATTGGTTCATAATGTTATCCAAGTCATCTATATCTTTACTGCTTGTTCCAATAATTACTTGCTGACTTGTTCTAATAATTACTGAGTGAGGAGTGTTGAAATCTCTGACTATAATTATGGATTTGTCTCATTCCCTTTTCAGTTCTATCAACTTTTGCTTCATGCATTGTTGAAGCTCTGTTATTAGGTACATATACAGATTGGAAATGTTATGTCTTCTGAATGTACTTTCTAATTTTGCATTATGGAATGCCTCACTTTAATCTCTGATAACATTACTTATCTTGATATCTACATTGCACAATACAAATATAGACATTCCAGCTTATGCGTAGTGCTTGCATGGTATTTAATTTTTATCCTCTTAATTTAAACCTGTGACTTTATATTTAAAGTGGGCTTTGTGTAGTTAGCCTATATTTGGGTATTATATTTATCCCCTATGATAATCTGTCCTTTAATTGGAGTGTCAAGATTAATAAAATTTAATGTAGTTATTGATACGGTATGTTTAAATCTACAATCTGTTTTTTATTTTTCTTCTTTTTCTGCCTCCTTTTGTGTTAATTATTGTTTTAGTGTTCTATTATTTCAACTATTGGCCTATTAGCTATTCCTTGCTTTTGTTTTTAGTATTACTCTAGGGAATATAATATACATCTTTAATTTATCTCAGTCTACCTTTAAATAATATTATGTCACTTCACAAATAATGTAAGAATCTTACAACCATATGCTTCCATTTATCCCCTTATCTTTTGCTGTCATTCAATTTTATTTATGCATATGTTATAAATAGCATTATTTTTGCTTTAAACATTTATCTTTAGAAGAAAGAGAAAGTGAGGAAAAGAAAGTGCTTTATATATACTCACATATATACTGTTTCTAATGTTTTTCATGTCTATTTATACATCTAAGCTCTCATCTGGCATAACTTTTCTTCTGTCTGAAGAACATCCTTCAATATTTCTTGTAGTACTGGTAATGAATTATTTCAGCATTTATTTATCAGAAACAGCATTTTACCCTGATTTTTGAAATATAATTTTATTGGTATGAAATTCTAGGTTGGCAGTTTTATTTTGCACTTTTCCCTGTGGAAGGGAACTTGAAGGTTTAATCAGGAGAGTTTATAAGTACTATGATTATATCTCTGTTTCAGGAATATCCTTTGGACAGTCCCAATTGTTTGGCTTGGGCAAAGTCTGAAAGGAACAGGAACGGTTAGGAGGCTGTTAAAATAATCCAGGGGAGATAAGATGAGGTTTCAAAGGAGTCAACGGTGGTAAGGATGGTGATAAGAAGATTGGCTTGGAAGATACATGGTGTCATCAGAACTTGGGGATCTAACAGAAATGGAGACCACGACTCCCTCTGCTTTGGTGATGGATCTTGAGTGAGGAGAGGCTCCACTTACTGAAAGAGGGGTTTGCAGGAGGAGGAGCAGGTTTGCGAGCTGAGTGGTGCCCGTCTCCTCAGTGGTTTAGGCCCTAGGTTGGGGTGACTGCCCCCCCTGCCAGGCCTGGCATTCAAGTTCTCCACTGAGATGAACCTTTATCTCTTTGGGGCCTGTGCACACTTCCAGCTCTTGCCACAGTGCCAACCAGGGAATTAGAGCCTTATTTTCCTCCAAGCTACTGAGGATGGCCTCTGACTTCAGCCTGTATATATATGATATTGAGGGTCTCCCACTTCTAGGACTCCGGCTCTGATTCTCTGCTCCTTCTCACCTGAACTTGACACTTCTGGATAATGTCCTTGGGCTAAAATAAGCTCAGGTCAGTCCTTCTGTACACGGTGCCTGGCCTGTGGCCACTGGTCAGTGGCATCCCGCATGGCACCAGCCTCACCAGACCCTTGCTCCTTCTGCTCCCACTCTCCTGCTGGCTCTGCAAGTCGTGCAGCGGCGTTCGCCCCAAGTCATGACATTATTTAGACTTTTCCTTTCAACTTGGAATATGAAACAAGAATAAATCATTCAACCTACGTTGCCCATTTAACCCCTGTGTAAACTGTCTGAGGAATATAATAATAATTACCTTTTTCAGGGACAGAGTTGGGGGGAGAGTCAATTAAGGCTGTGCTTTGAGATCTTTCAGTGAAAGGCTCGGGGTTATTAGTGTTAACAAGATACCAGAGGGATATTTGCCAGCGCCGACTCCCTTCGAGCCAGCATGTCTGTCATTAGTAATTTGGGGGCTTGGCACAGAGTCATGGGAATGTTTTAATGGCTTCTGTTCAACCCTAGAAATAGACTGTGAACTTGCAAAACGAAATTCTTGTTTTCTCTGCTCTACTCTATTTCTGTACACGTGGTGACTCTCAGAGGAGATCTCAGGTTCTTTGTCAAGGGACAAAGAAGTGGGCAGCAGGGTCTGGTGCTGACCCAGTAAATTCTGACGGAAGATGGAGCCCCGGCAGGTTCCAGAGACTGAGTTAGAGATGGGTTATACCACTGGGCAGACTTCAGCCTACACCCCGTTTCTGCAGCTACCTGGGGACCTTGCTAATTGAGTGAAGTTTGGGAGTGATAGGGACGCGTCTCCTTCTCTAAGAATTATTTGGGAAACATTTGTTAATTTGAACAAGTAATTTTATTCCTAAGCCAACTCCCACATACTTTTCAGAGCTGTCTGGATGAGTCAAGAAAAAAACTATTTTCTGCCTGGGAGGCCTGGACTTGTTTCTAGAACATGAGCAAAGAACATGTGTGTCTAACCAACTCGTGTTCGGCCCCTCTTTGGAAGAGTCTGTGCTATAGCTTGATTTTGCATCGATTAATAAACTGTTCTCTTAAAAGCCTCCAGCTCTCCCTCTACCTCAGTTTTAGCCTTTATTTTTGTTCACTTCTTTGCTTATGTTTAATCAACTTATACTTGTTGAAGTAACATAATAAACTGGAAAAAACAGCAGATATATTGCAATGACCAATACCTTTGACTCTTACCAATGATGACCTTGGAAGTCTCTTAATCCCTACAACTATCATTTCAGCCTCCGAAAGGTGTGGTGATGACACAGGGGCCCAGCAGGAGGGCTGGGATGATTGAGTCAATATGGATACAGTTATTTCAGGTGTTGCAGACACAGTCACGTAAACGTGTGAAGCTATGGAATACAAGCAATAGGGTATGGTGAGGACTGTGGCAAACTGGGGTGTTCATGCTCCATCCACAGGGAGCAGCTAATATTCTGCTGCAGCAAATATCTGCCAGAATTTCTTTCTTTCTTTTTTCAAAGCAAACAGGACACTTGGAAATTTATATATATAACATGTACCAATTTTTAAGCATTAGAACCAATTCATTTTCTTTCAAATCAAAGTGTGGAACAATGGAAACATAGTTGTGGGCTGGATTTGGCTAACAAACTACCGGGTGTGACATTTATGGCTTTATTTATCCATTTCTGCCTTCTCTTTCTCTTCCTCTTGATCCTTTGATATTTTCCTTTTTCTTTTTCTACCTGTTTTTTTCCCCCTGACAACAATGCTTTCTTTAGATTATCCTAAAATAACACCAGATTCTTTGCTTGGGATGGATTCATACAAATCACAATTTCTTCATTCTTCCAACAGGCCCACTTAAATTCCCCTCTCTTTTTATACAACCAACGATACAAAGACACCAGCAAACTCACTGAGGTTTGAAACAGTTCAGTCTATGCTTCTATTCCCAAGAGGAAAGTAAAGAACAAAGCTTCCTACTTTTACTTAAAAAATAAAGTAAAAAATTAAAACAAGCCCCCCCCCCCACACCCCCCTTGGCAATTGACATGATCACCAGGAATGCTAACTCATTCGTCACTCAGGCATGTCTGTGGTTGGGTTCACCAACCTGTGGCCACATAGATGGCGCCAATCCCGAGGGCCCAAAGGAGGCATGACAGTGTGGCTCCATTGCCTTTCCAGAAAAATATGCTAAAGAAGCCCCAACCACCGATTGGCCAGTAATAAATTGTACCACAAAAGGTATGTTCTTTACCAAAAAATGAGCACGATTCTTCCTAGTTGCAATGACTTGCCCCTTTTAACTCTTTTCTTGGGAGACATGTGCCTACTTCATTTAAGATGAGAAGACACATCTTTGTAAATGGTGTAGTAATACTTTGTATGTATGCCCAAATTTTCTACTTCTTCCCCAGTGACGGAAATAATTAATTGTTAAGAGCACTCTTTCCAGTGAGTGTGGATGTAGCCACACAACTCTTTAATATACATGGCAGCTGTTACCAGTCATTTGGGGTTAGGATGTGTGTTAAAATCCAAATGCTGAAAAGTAAAAACAACCCAAATATCCCTTAAATGGTGAATGGATTAAAGAAATGTGGTATAGCTGTATAATGGAAAGTTATTTGCCCATAAAAAGAGATAGAGTGTGGATACACAAAATAACTTGAATGAACCTCAAAACATTATGGGAAGTCAAAGAAACCAGACACATGAGACCATGTATTGTATGAGTCCACACATAAGAAATATCTAGAAAAGGCAAATCTATACATGCAGGAAGTAGATTAGTAATTTACTGAGGCTGAGGTGGGAACAGGGCTCCAGGTTTGTTTCGGGGATGATGAAAATATTCTAAAATTAAATGGTGGTGATGATTGTACGACTTTGTAGATTTACAAAAAGTCTTTGAATTGCAAACATAAAACTAGTGAGTTCAACATTACGTAAATTATACCTCTACCTTGATAGAGCTATTTAAACACACACACACACACACACACACACACACACAGTAGGTTCGCCTGTTTGTCAAGACATTTGATTACCTAGAGTCAGAGAGCCATGGAGGACAAGCTACTCCAAAATCTTCCACTGACTTACAGTGTAATATTAAGAAGGGAGTTCCTTTCTCTGTCTGCGGTTTCTTCATCTATAAGTTGAGGTGTTTGAGTTGATGCTGTTTCGGGAACTTTTAAGCTCCAACAGTACCTAACAAGAAGCAAAGTGAGAGTAGTTACTGCTGATATGTCACCATGATTGCAGGCCAGGCTGTCTACTTTTGGGGAAGAGCAGAGATCGGGGACTCAGCCCCTGCCAGTGTCGGGCTGGAAACCCTACATGGAGCATTCAAGAGTGCCTGTGTGTTGGTATAAGGAGATTAGGAATATGAATATTTGGAGGCCTCCAAATATAATATCAAAGGTATCTAAGAATTTAATATCAGTGTGATGTAGGACAGTGTGACATTCCTGTCCCATCCACTGCGTCTTTTAATCTTCCCAGAGGGTATGAAACATTGGGAGGAAAACATCACCCTCCATAATCTAGTCTGGTTGGGCAACTAAGTAGTTACAGTGAGGAAAAGAGGTGAGTTTGTGTGTGTGTATGTGTGTGTGTCTGTATCCTTGCATTGGGCATGTTTTGCAGGAGGATAGGTTTTGGAGTCAAACCTAATTTTCCTTCCCAGGTTTGCTATTAAATCCTTGTGGGACCATCACTTCACCTTTCTGAGCAATCTGTAAAGTGGGGGTGATCTAATTTACCTCTGGAGGTATTTTTGAAAGTCTACGAGACCTTCTATGTTAAACACCTAGAGGGGTTCCAGAAACAAAGGAAGTGATTCCTAAACGTTTGTTTCTGACTTTTCTGCTCTTTTTGTCACCTCCACCAAGTTCACAGTCTGTTTGGAGATGGCTGGGTCTAGATTGCGGGGACTCAAAATGAAAGTTGTTCACCTCTCTGGCTAATTAGATACACAAATGCAGTCAATCGAGGACACGCTGGTTTGTAAGGGGACCCGGCTTCGCCGAGTGACTGGTCACTGATTCTGGGGATAATCCCCTGCCTTGCCAGTTTTCTCTTCTTTGCTGCTCTCTTTGGCCTTAAGGTTTTCTAAATTGGAGTTATGACTCTTCGGTAAGACACTGGGCCCATGATAATGAATGTTCCTTGGCACCGAGGTCATGGCAGGGACTCAGATGAGAACTATTTCTAAGCCAGATGTCCCAGGAGCACACCCCCTTCTTTCACTGCACATTTGGTCAGAGGATCCAAGTTTCTGTTTCTGCTCTGGAGCAAAGCAGTGGCTGGGCTCACAGGCTCTGCATCCTTTTAAGACACGGGCAGAAAACTCCACAAAGCTGGGTGCTTTCAGATTTTGCAGGACCACACATGCTGGTGGGAAAACCAACTTCAGTGAGACTTTGCATATCTTTGAATGCCTTACTCTGGTCATGGAGATGCAGAGACGTGTTAAGTATTAGGTGAAGCGAGAAAAGGGGATGAACATTTATGGGGCCTACTTTATGCTTGGGACTTGAGATATTTATTTATTCTTCTATTCACTTATTTAAGATGCAAGAATACTTTTGATTGAATTTTTATGTAACAAGAGAATCTCAGACTGTTTGTCAAAACAAATGAAGCAATGCAAAAGTACACAGGGAGAAAGGTAAAAATATCCCTTCACCAGCCACCGCACCTCCTTCTCCTTTCCTTCTGGAAATTTTAATCTCAAGTGGAAGTAACCCCTTTTAGTAGACTAATATGGAGTCTTTTCTTGATCTTTTTTCAGGCACTTTGCCATAAATGCAAGTTGGTCTGAAATCCCCTCACCCTAATTATATGCCCTACTTATGTTTCTACATGATTATAGAGTCACCCCACCCCTTTTAATGACAACCTAGCATCCTATTTTATGCAAGTTTCAAATACTCACATTTGTTTAGTTCACATTTGTGCCCCATTCCTTGTCATATACTTTGTTTCTTGCTGATTGTGCGTGTAACCATACACATGTATATTTGTGTATACTTGCAAGTAATTTTGTAAACCGGATTCTTCAATAAAAATTTATTGAGGGAAGTATCTACCAGGCAGAGGACTGGATCCTATAAATGCAGTATCCGACAGGGGACTAGATGCTCTAAGTACAGCAGGGAAAAGCTATCACTGCTTCCTGCTGTCATGAAGTTTGTCATCTAGCCTGCCATTGCATGTCCGATGTCCATTCCACCTTGCCCCCACTTCTTCCCTGCCTGTTACTGCAATAATGATTATTTCCCCTGGTTTACAGATAAGTCTGTGGCTCAAAGAAGTATATGAGCATAAGCAAGGCCACCTAGACTATTTGTTGTATAGCACGGAAACATTCCCATGTCTGACTCTAAAACTCCCACTCTGCCCATTACCCTGTCAAAGACTAGAATTTGGACAGTTTCATCCCATCAAAGGATGATGTGTCAAATTGACCTGTCTGGTATTGGAACTAAAGCATTCGAGATCCAGGCAAAGGCAACAGAAGCAAAGAGGTTAGTTCCTGCTGTTCGTAAGACCAGTACACTACAGCCCAAAGGGAGGAGGAGTGGCCTGAGCCATTCATTGGAGGAGGGTCTACCCCGGAGTTAGGAATATCAGGCTCCAATGCCAAGCCAGCCACTTTGCATCTGAATAGCCTTGGTCAAGTCACTTGTCTCCATCAGACTCAGGTTTCCTTATTTATAAAGTAGGAAATATCAATATCCACCTTTCTGGTGGTTGTATGGTTTCAGTGAGCTCATGTGCATAAAATATTTGCAGAGTTCTTCAGACAGAGTGACAGCTTAATACATTAGCTATTGTTATGGTTTTGATTTATTTTATTTTTCTGGTGCTAAATCTGATCACCCTCTGGAGTCCCTGGCTTGTTCTGACAACTCTGAGCCAAGCACCTGCCTTTTCACCACCTTTGCTGTCCTCAGGAGCCCTCGGGCAATTCTGAGTATAGCCTCAGCTCCCATGGTAGGAGAATGTGAACATGATATGTCCCCAGTATAGTCCAGGGGTACAGGGAGGCTGATAATTAGAAATGGAAGAGTGGGCACAGCTAATGGTTTTCCGAGTAGCCATTTACACTCACAATTTGGGAACTGGGTGTGATTTCTTCTTAGAATAACTCCTTGGAGAATTTATGACCTCTTCTGATCCTGTCATCTAGTTTCCAGAGTATCTTCTGTCCTCTGAAGGCCCAGCTTTGGAACTCCGCTCTTTGGCTAGGCTCTCGCTGCCAGGCTAGACAAGTACAGATGCTACTTGTCAGGCTTGGGCCAAGTTACCCGGCCGGGACACTCACCACCAGGCCAGGCCATCCCTCTACCAAGCTGGGCTCTCAGCCACGCCTGGAGAGATGCCAGCGGGAAGGAGGCAGGGCCTGTGCGGAGCTGGTGTGGGTGACGCTGTTGGGAGCCTGAGATGGCCTGCAGCTACGAGGGCAGGGCTGGTGACATCAGCCCCTCCCAGGCAGCAGGTTCAGACAAGAGGCGAGGTAGGCCGCTGGCGGCCGGGTCAGAGGGGGCATTGGCAGCCAGAAGAGTGGGCCCTCCCAGGCCTGGGCTCCTTGGGGCCTTCCTGTTCTGGCATGGCTTTTGGGGAAACCTGTTGGGCGAGCTCTTGTGTGTTTCCCTGTAAGGCTAGGTCTTCTAGTCAAGGCAGAAAAGTGGGGTGAGGGGAGGGAGCTCCTTAATGGCTCTGACATATACTTGAGACGCTGCCAAAGGGTGGTTTATGTTTCTTAATCAGAGATGTGTTATGATAGCAGGGCTGCTCCTGTGGCGGTGATAGCCAAGTCCTGCCTGCGGCTGGGGCTCCCTGACATGCGCCTTTGCCAAGGCAGGAGGCAGCTGGGTGAAGGGAGTGGATCGCCAGACTCGGGGCCAGCAGATGTAGCTGCCCCCAGACCTGGAGTGTGTGACCGCAGGGTAGACAGTCCTCGCCCGAACTCCAGTCTGCTCATCAGCTAGATGGGAATGATGGTCTGCCCTCTCAGCTCTCCACAGCAGCATGCTCCTCAGTGACACACTCACCGTGCTCTATTCTAGGCCTTTCACAGATATCTCACTTAATCCTATAATGACTGCGTGATGCAGATGCTATTATGATCCTTGTTTTACAGATGAGGCACAGAAAGATCAGATGATTTGGCCAAGGTCTCACAGCAAAGCCGGCAGAGCTGGGCTTGGAACCTGAGCAGATGTCTCAAGGTCTGTGACCTTAACCGCTGTGCTACGTATGCTTCCCGGAACTTGCTTAGGACCCTGGTCCTCTCCTTCCCAGCACATGACTCATTTGGGACTAGCATGTTAGTTGATGTGATGACTTGGGGAATGTCCGTTTCCATTACTGGATTCTGAGCTATCCATCTTGGTTTTTACGCGTCACCCCCAGCACCTAGCTCTGGACCTGATAAAAACTGTTCTGCAGTACACATGTGAGGGCTGCCCTGCTGGGAGGATCAAGATAAAGAACTTGAAACAACAGGTGTCTCCCTATGCAACCGCTCGGCACTGCTCTGAGCTCACAATAGGCGCTTGGGAAATGTTTATGTTTGGGCAAGACCTGCCGTGGGCTGTGAGTTTACCCCAGTGACTTTGCTCTGGGGACCCTCAGTGCAGCATGATCAGTCATGAGTAGAGTTGCCCCTCATGGAAGCCATTGGAGGAATCTATCTGACCCATCTACAAGAAGGAGAAGGGCAGGGATCACACTTTTTAGGCAGGTCAGTACTGTGGGTAATGTGCCTTGTGGATCTTCCATTGCAAGGGTGACCTCAAACAACGTCTCCTCAAAGTACCTGCTGCGTGCGGAACATGGAAAGCTGGTGCAGACCATCTCTCTGCCTTGGCGAGGAGGGTTTCTTTCCATCGCTCTGTTCAACAAACTAATCCATTCTCATCTTCAGCATGAGACTAAAGCCCACAAGAAGGACGGAGAAGAGAGGTTGCTGCTTTCTGTTCACCTTCTCCCCTCTCTTCTTGGCAGCCTCTGTGTTTGTGGTGCCTGATAGGATGAGAGAAGCTGAGGATCAGCCTCAAATTATGGCCATTAGCTGGACCCTCTCAGGAGCCTGTTAATGTCCTTTGCCCCCTCGGGCTGCCGGCAGCAAAGGCACGATACCTGTGTGCATTGCGTATGTGTGAGGGTACACGGAGCGTTCCGTCTCTGCGCTGAGAAGTCCCATGCTTGAGGAAAATCTGATGTCTTTTCAAAAAGTTTGCTACATTTGGCCACAGTATTTCCCCTGCCACCATGCTCACCCTGAGTCTCCTTGCTCAGGTCCCCGAGCACGTTGAACTGACGTCTGGGCATGGCTAGGTTGGTAGTGGGCTTGGCTGGCATGATGCAAACAGGCTACTGGCCTATCAGACAGACAGACAGACAGATAGGCTTAAATGAAAGCATTTAAGTTGATCTCTAAGTTGAAATGCATAATTTGTTTAGATAATATCAGAAAAGGAAACATCTGTCAGAATATTATTACATTTTAATGTATTCAATTCCCGTTAGCAAAGAGAATATTGTAGAAAAAGTTTTGAAACCACACTCCACAGGACTAGCATTGGGTAATGCATAAATGACTTTGGTTTCTTTCCCAAAGTGGAACACAGTCAATCAGAAAGCTTATGCAAATTTATTGAGAACTATTCTATACCAGACCCTGTGCTGGGACTAGGGAGGTCCTTCACTGGAGCTCATTTGCTCCCCTCACCTCAGTTCTGTGTCTGGAGTGATAATAAGGCCAGAGAAAGAACATGTCAGTATGAGAAATGGATTTTTTTTTTCTTAGTGAATGTCTTAGTTACTGCTTGAAAAGGTCACCAGGGCCAGGCTGGCTATTTAAGATAGAAAGTTAGCTTCCTTTGGGAGCAAGAGAATTCTCGGCACTTTTGGTTGAGGTCTTTATTTTCCAAGGAGGTGTCCTTATTTCCTGAAGACAATTTCTTGGCTCAAGCAAACCAAGTCAACAGTCATCTGCATTCCTTGACAGGACTATTGCTCCCGAGTATTGCCACACCTGGGGTGTGTGCTGGGGCCCTAGATTTGGGGCATGAATATCTTTATCCATTTAGGGTGAGGTTGGTGGCAGCTTTTGCTACACTCCCCACAGGTGGCTTGGCTCTTAATCAAACTCCCTTTAATTTACATGAGACATCTTCTTTTTTTTTTTTTTTTCAAGAATAAAACATTTATTTATCTAATAGTATCCCCTAAATTTCCAATCCCAAGTTTTCTGTTTCTTTGGGTTCCATATTTTGTATCTGGCATTAGATTGAAGTTTCTTTCTTTTACTTGGAAAAAAATTAAAAATAAAATTAGTAGTCTGTTCTAATACTTCATCAGTTCTTCTAAATAATACTACCTTTATATACTTCTAATTTCTTATACATTTTTCTCATATTTATGCACGTATGTATACAGACATATGTGTTTGCATATGAATACATATATACATACATTAACACATGCACATACACATTTTTTACCATCTCTATCATTAGGCATTCTATCTTTTGCTTATGTGGCAGGAAGACTCTGTTAGCCTCCAGTGATTCCCACCCCTTGGCAGTATTAACCAATGGGATATGGCAAAGATGATGGGATGTCATCGCCGTGATTAAGTTGCAAACATTATAACTTCTACCTTGCTAGCAGACTCTCTTTACTGTTTCTGGGTTTGCACACTTTATGAGGAAATCTGCCATGCTGTTTAGGTCCACATGAAAAAGTACTAAAAAAGCCTCCAGCAAACAGACTGCTCCTAACTGAGGCCCTCAGTCTAACATCCCTCAAGGACCTGCATTTCCCCAACAACCATGTGAATTTGGAATTGGATCCTTCCCACCCTGAGCTATTAGATGAGACCTCAGTCCTGGACAACACTTTGGTTATAGCCTTGAGGGAGACCCTGAAACAGTGGATCCCGCTAAACCATTCCTGGATTCCTGTGCAATAATAAATGTGTGTTGTTTTAAGCTACTGAGTTTGTGGTAATTAGTTATGCAGTAATAGATAACTAATACCACTCAGAGTTCATTCTTTCCTTCTTGAGGACATTTTTACTTTGAGTCCACTTACAGTCTCTCTCAATGTTAACAAACTGTTCTATAGGCCTGCCATGCTCTTGGCATCTCAGGATTTGGTACAAGTAGGTTATTCAGTATTTTATATTTTGTTTTTTTAAATTATTTTATATTCAGTTTTTTTATGTTGGCTTTTCTCTGTTATGTTACTGTTTTGTCATATCTGGTGCATTTGAGGTTGCCTGTTTTAGGTAGCAAGTGTCAGTTTCTTACACTATTGTATTTGATATACAACCTTTCCACATGGTCATATGGGGAGCTTGCCTTTATGCTACTCGTCCCAAATAAAAATGAGGGCTTTCCTCCAGGATGCTAATGATCAGTTTGGTAACCCTAATTCTCTCTCTTTCTAGAAAAGAATTATCAAGTTTTCTATTGGATAAAATGCTAAGACTATCCTAGGGAAGAGGGAAGGACATTTGTGAAATGGCTGGCTTAGCTGTATTACAAGAAGACTTTTTCATTTTGGTTAATACCCCTATATTCTGCACCATTTCCCCATTCTTCCTCTCACCCTTCTCCAGAATTGGTTCCCTCTGGGCTTTGGGTCCCTGCCAGGAAGAACAGCCCTCTCCTCCATTATAATCCCTTCCTGAGTATTCTAGGGGATTTTTATCATATTGCCCCTTTCTGTCTGGCTCTTAGAAATCCACTGAAATATCACATCTTCTTTAGGAATCACCGATAGCTGCTCAACAGTATACATCCCCTTGATGTGGGCATCAGGAGTCTTGGAAGATTTGGGGCTAACCTGATAGGATGAGGCTGTGATCTTGTCAATAAAAGTGGTATATAAATCTGCGTGATTGGATTTATAATTTTGCAAGATTTTTTATACATGTTTCGTTCCAAAATTTAAAAAATATTTTCTTAGATTAAGTCGATTTAGGAAATAGTGTCATTAAGGGAGGAAAATCGGTGTGAACTGTTTTAGAAATGTTAGAAATCTTTCATTGTGGGGGAATCAAACAGACTGCTTCCTTGTTGCATCACATATCTTAATGGACTACAGAGTATGGATGTTTATGCATGCCTGTGTGTGCACACACATTTTCTTCTCTTCTTGTTCTCTTTGGACATCCCTCTATTTTTTCTTGCAAAGTAATTTTGGGTATATCCAACTCTCTGGCTCTTGATCATTTTGGAGTTTTATCATTTTGGAGGCTCATATCTGCCTAGTCCTGATTGTTTAACAGACGCTTAACTTTGGGCACCTGACTCTTGGATTTCTAGTTTCTAGCAGGTGGTCTTACCAGGGCATCAGGCATCTGTTTCCACCTGCTCTGTCCTCGTCCTTCTCCCCACCTGGGATATCACTTCGGTCCTTGATATTCAGCTGTCAGTTCTGCTTAGCAAGTCCTCAGCTGTGCATAGGGGCTTCTAGAGGATGCTCCTCCCTGCCTTACTCTGATGAACTTCAAGGCCCAATGAGGGTGTGCAGCACACATCAGTGATGGTTGCAGGTGCTCTTACCAAACCAGACTGAAGGGAGGTGCATCCTCACTAGCAAAAGCCCTGGGCTCAGCAGTGACTCATGCCCACACCTGTCACGGGCATGACAGAGGAAGCCTTATCTAGAAAGCCTGAATCTCTGGGCCAGATTACCAACCAGGGTCTACAGAGAGAGCAGGAGGGGGAAGTGGCCATTGGGAGAAGTAGATGGGATGGGTTCAAATCCTGGAGCCCCGAGCCATCCACTAGTCACCTGGAGAGATGTCTATGTGTCAAATAGCATTTTGGTCAGGATCCTTGGGTTTCAGGTGATTTCAAAAACCACCTGTAGGTAGACTCAGGTAATGGGGAGCTTGCTTAGATAGCATAAGTAATAATATTATAGAATAGTCACAATAATAACCATTATATTAATTAACACTAACCATTTGCCTAGCAGTGTGCTGCACACTTTACTAGATTGGCTCACTGAATCCTTTTATCAGCTCAGTGTAATAAATTAGTAGTCCCATTTTACAGATGTGGAAACTAAGGTACAGATAAGTTAAATAACTTGCTCCAAGTTCCAAAGTTAGTAGGTGATAAATCCAACATGTAAACCCAGGCAACCTGACTCCAGATCCTGTGCTCAACCATAATACTATAGTGTCCCATGAGCGTATAAACCAGGGGTTTGCATACCTTTTGTGTAAAGGGCCAGAGAGTATTTAACAAATATTTGAGGCTTTGCAGCCACATGGTCTCTGTGGCAACCCCTCCACTCTGCTGCTGTAACATATAAGCATTCATTGATGATATATAAATCAATGGTGTGGCTGGGTTCCAATAAAGCTTTATTTACAAAAACAAGCTACGGGCCTTTAGGCTGTAGTTTGCTGACAGTTGGCGTAAACCAAAGAGAAGATGGAAGTTTAAGATTCAACAAACATTCAATGGAATGCTCATGATGTGTCAGATACTTTAATTAATTTATTTTATTAGATCCTTCAAAAGCTGTGAAGCAGAAAAGGAATTCTGAGTTTACAAAGAAGACCGCGGCTCAGTGCATTCAATGTTCTTAGAGACGTACGGCTAGTAAAGAGCAAGAGCAAATCGAAGGTCGCGCATCATAACTCAGGTTCCTTTGTCATTTTTCTCTGTAGGCTTTCCAAGGAGGCTGAAGCCCCATAAATAATCAAGGCTCCAGAAACTATACCACTGTCTTTTTCTTGTTCAGGGAAGTGTGACTGTGTCATGACTTGGCCAGGACTCGCTGCAAGGCATGCTGGGACCTCAACCTCGGGGGCATGAGGGGTCTGGCAGAGGAAGAGGCGCTGGGACTAAAATGGAGGGAACTTGCCCAGCTGGAATGTTGGCCGTTGGTGGAGGGAGGGGTTCCAGTTGTCCAGACGGATGTGGGAAATTCTGAGAGGTTCCCACTTAGTCTCGTCTCTGTAGTGGGGGACTGTGGGGTCCGGGGCGTGAGCAGAGAGATCAGGGATCTCCAGGCCATGATTATGCTGGCAGGGACGGGGTGGGGGGGGGCACCCTCGTGTGCAGTAGGATGCTGGATAGAGGCCCCTGGGCGGAGGGGCTGGGAAGGGCTGTCCATCACTGAAGTGGGCTGGTTCTCAGGAATGAGTTCTAGCCGGAGTGAGGAGGAAGGATCTAAAACGGAACACACACTCACACACCCCAGGTGACAGCTCTGCAGATTAAGGGCATCTCCTCACAGGGGCGCTTGCTGCCCGCTCTGCTAAATAACCCCCTGCTCTTCTTCATACTGGGCTGGACTTTTCTTCACCCCGATACACTCCCACCTCCCGACTTTGGCACTTGCCATTCTCTTTTCTGGGAATACTCTTCTCCCAGATGTGCTCATGCTTTGCTCTCTCACTTTGTCAAAGTTGTCTTTCAAAAGGCACTCGTTCAGGGAGGCATTCCTTGACCACCTTCCTTTCCCTTTCCAACCCTCTCTCTCCTCCAGTACTTTTATTACCATTTCCTGCTGAACGTTTTCTCCCTTAGCGTTTACCACTAACCTACAGTCTGTGTTACCTTGTTACCTTTTTATCTTGTTTCTGGGCTGCTCTCTAGAACAGCGGTCTCCAGCCTTTTGGGCACCAGGGACTGTTTTCATGGAAGACAATTTTTCCACGGGCTGGGGATGAGGGGAGATGGTTTTAAGATGATTCAAGTGCAATACATTTATTGTGCACTTTATTTCTATTATTATTACATTGTAATATATAATGAGATAATTATACAACTCTCCATAGGTTGGAGACCCCTGCTCTAGAAGGTCTAGGAAGTCAGGAATTGGATACAGATTTATTTCTGTATTCACAGTGTTTAGAACAGTGCCTGGGACATCGTTGGCACTCAATAAATATCTGTAGAATTAATAAATTCATTTATCACAAGTTGTAATTATGTGTTTAATCATTTATTATCTTTATCTCCCACTAGACTATAAGCTCTGTGAGAATGAAGACCGTGTCTGTGTTTCCATTCCTGCATCTTCCATGCCTAGACTGTATTAGGCTCTCAATAAACACTTAAAAGAAAGAAAGAGTGAGAATTAGGAGCAGATGTGGCTTCTAACTGTCAGAAGAAGCCCAAGAACTTGCATAACTTATCATCATAGCCCCATCAAGTTGTATTGTGTTTATTAGACTTATTTGCAAAGGAGTTTATCTTTACCACTAACCTAACGATTCTTTAAAGGGCATGTGCTGTGTCTTATTCATCTCTGAAGTCAAGATCGTTAACACCAACTGGCACTTAGGAGGCAACGGTGAATTTTCTGCCAAATGGGGGAAGACACACTGCAGCAGGCAAAGCAAGGCCAAGAGTGTAAACCTCATCTGAGAGCTCGCTCCCTGGTTAGGGCTGACACAAGAAGGGCAAGGCTGTATTGCAAGTGCTCAGTCTCAGACCAGGGAAGGGCTGTGAAGAGCAGACAGGGAGGACTCTGGGAGAACTTTCAGAGCCCCAGAGGACCGGGTCCTTCCAGGCACCGCTGGTCCTGGCTGGGGTGGTAGGGACAGCCGGAGGAGAGGAGGCAGGCAGGTGAGGTGAGGTGAGACAGGATCATGGAAAGACCACACAAGAACCCATGGCCAACTGGGCTGGTGATGATCATTCAGTGAGCAAGGAGAGACCACATGGGAGACTTGGGTCCCTGTGGGCCAGGGGTAAAGGTACCCTTCACATCTCAGAAACCGTGGTAGATATGACATTAACCCATTTCCACCTCCATCAGGAAGCATGAGCCCTAAATTGCTTTTCCGGACACTCTAAAACCGATACAATAGGTTGGGTTGTATATGGGTGGATCGCACAGAGTTGCTAAGTTGCAAGCCATCCATGGGGTGGATCTGGAATGATTTCTAGAGTGAGCACTAGTGATCAGGGATGCTTTGGGGTGGTTATTTATCTTAAAGGCATGAATGTATGAAGTGGATGAATGAACGCACGAATGAATGAATGACCAAATCAATAAATGAATTAAATGAATGGATGAATGAAAGTTCTTGCAATTTTATAAGGGGAGGCATAAGAAAGGCTTCTAAATAGGAGCCATGGAAGCCCTCTAAACGAGGGTCAAGGTCAATTGGGTTTCAGAGAAGTCATCACGTGCATGTTATGCGGAACTCTAGGAGAAGGCTTTCTATTAGTAAAAAGGGAAGAAATTGAGTTGGACTCTGAATAACAAAAACAATCTGTTGTTAATTGCTTTGTGAGTTTGGAACTTACTGAGATTTTCTCTGTTGGCTAATAGCTGGATGATATTTGTAGATGATACATGGATATTTTACAAAACCAGTATTTTCTTTGCTTTTTGCTACTGAGTCCATTCCTCTGCAGAAAAAAAACAAAAAAAAACAAGTATTTTCTATGTTAGCCTACGCATATTTCTTGCAGTGGCATATTGGGCTGAGAAAGGTGAGATCAAGTCTCCTCCTGTTACGAATGTTTGTATTGATGTCTCCTTGTTATCTCTATAGCTGCTTCATTACCCATTTTGATACTGTGTTCCTTGGTGTCTAAGATTCATGATACATAGTGGGGAAAAAAAGAGCATGACAAACAGGGGGTGCTGAAGTAAAGAGATGACATAAAACACTGGGAACAGTGAGGGCGCTATCTTAGCTCTGATAGACACAATGTAACATGGAAGTGGGAAGAGAGAAGGATGAGTAACCCTTGAGTGCTTTCTGTTGGTTACTGGGTACTTTGGTCCTGTTTTCTTATTTAACACCCACATTGTCTGAGATGGGTATCAGCCTCCTATTTTATTTATATTTGTTATGTACTTTGTATACCACATCGATGGCATTTCACTGGTTTAAGATAGAAGATGCTCCAGGCTGCAAAGAAAAAACTAGATAAAATGGGAGGTAATGAGAGAAGAATAGAGGGGTGTCAAGATTATGAAAAGTCTGGAGATTGGGGTGAAAGCTTGTGGCAAAGGAGAGCCTTTGCCAGCAGGACTCAGGTGTGCTTAACCGGAAGGCAACCCCGAGTCCCCTGCTTCGGTCAAAGCTGGCAGAGAGGACTTGGTGGCTGGTGATCAGTCCACAGGGGCAAACTCAGGCCTGCAGCTGTGAGTGACCTGGGAGAGGTGGGTTCTGACAGTGGGGCAGGGATAGAAAGTACAATTTAGAAAATTAATCTGGTGTCAAAAAGACAAAGACCCGAAGCTGAAAAATCACTTGGGGGTTATTGCAAAGGTTCAGAAATAAGCATTATTGCCTTGATTTAAAAGGAGCAGTAGAAATGGAAGAGAAGTGGGAGCATAAGAGAGACATTTAGAAGGAGGAATTTGTACGACTTAATTGCTGAGTGGATATCTGAGTAAAAAGAGAAATAATATGTTTGGTGTTAAAAAAAATTCAGTGAATAAGAACTACATTGGGCCTTTTACGTTCATTTTCTCACTTTATCTTCAAAACACCCTGTGAAATACATGCCATAGCCCCTGTTTACAGATTAGAAAACTGAGGCTCAGAGAGGCTAAAGATTGGCACATAAAGCCAGAGGTGCAATTCAAGTCCAGCTACTTCTAATTTCAAAATCTAACCTAGGCCGGGGTTGCAGCTCATGCCTGTAATCTTAGCACTCAGGAAGGCCGAGGTGGGAGGATTGCCTGAGTCAGGATTTCGAGACCAGCCTCAGCAAGAGCAAGACCCCGTCTCTACTAAAAATAGAAAGAAATTAGCCAGGCAACTAAAAATAGAAAAAATTAGCTGGGCATGGTGGCACAGGCCTGTAGTCCCAGCTACTCAAGAGGCTGAGGCAGAAGGATCACTTGGGCCCAGGAGTTTGAGGTTGCTGTGAGCTAGGCCGATGCCACGGCACTTTAGCCCAGGCAACAGAGTGAGACTCTGTCTCAGGAAAAAAAAAAAATCTAACCTATTACAGAAAGTGACTTGTGAACTGTAGGTGCTGCCTATACCTGGGAAGCACAAATGAGCATTCAGTGGCTGTGATATTGGATGGACTCACTATGTTAAACAAATATCTGGCTTCTTTTAAAAAAAAGAAAAAAAACACAACAAAAACAAGGCAGAGTGCTGAGTCACTCACCCCAGGCTGCCTGAGGGAGGGAGGTAATTATAAACAGCTGGGACAGACATCATGGGGCTCCACTAGAACAACCAGAGGAGAAGCGGGAAGGGACAAGGGACTGGCTCCGGAAAGGAGAAGGAGAACTGAAGCGGGGAAGTTACTGCCCGAGGACGGAGCGTGGCCAGACAGAACCGGATAGAGCCAAACAGAGCCAGAGCCTGTTGTTCTGAGAGCAAAAAAAAAAATCCGATGCTAAAAATTCAAGATCTCCTTGAGCTATGTTGTCTCTCAGTAAAGCAATGGACTCATGACTCTGGAACCTGCGTCCTTGACCCTCCATCGCATGAATTAGGTTTGAGTGGAGGCAGTAAGAGACCCCGTGAAAGATCCACAGGTGGAGGGGCAGAGCTGAATGGGGAAGCATCCCGTTTGTACCTGGAGGTTATTTTTCCTCAGTCTTCTCTCCTGTAGGTCCTGGTGGCTCGTTTTCCAAGAAAGCCTAAGTAACTAGCATCTTTTTATAGACGAATGACCACTTGCCTTTTGATAGACAACCACTGAGTGCATTTTTCCCTCCTGAATGGTCGTCCCGGCTAAGCGGACCCACCACTGATGACGCTAGGATCGTCTGGGCAGCTCCTGAAGCCCAGGCCCTGGCCAGGGGGAGGACTTCTGTAGCACTGGCCCTGAAGCCTTGGCGAGTGATAGAACATCATTCTGTTCACCAAAAAATGGGAAGTCGGGAGGGGAAGCAGATTGGGAGCATGGGGCAAGGCGTGCTCATTTGCTGCCTCAAGCCACCATCCCTGGCACCTGCTCTTCTCCACGGACTTGGGTAGAGGCTCACGGACAAGCTGGAGTTGAGGCATTTAGCTTCAAGTGAGAAGGAGACAGCCAAAGTGTTCCACAGTCCTTCTGACTTAGATGGGTAGAGATGGGTGAGCTGGTAGATGTGAAGATATTAACCCACAAATAAATGGCCCCATTGAGTGAGCAGGGTCTTTGGAAGTGATGGAGGCAGGAAAAGCAGGGTCCCAGGGAACACAGGAGGAAGCATCTCTTGTTTTGGGTGAGAATGTCAAAGTGTGTAAGCGTGATGCCAGGAGTCACAGAGAGTTTGAGCACAGAGGAGGGTCAAGCAGACTTGGGTTGGAACTGCAATGTTTCAGGTCCGAGCTGTGCAAGAGCAGGTAACATTTGAAACCTCTCTGAAACTCATCTATATATGGGGCTAGAAATGGCAAAATGAGGATGAGACTGGATTAAGGCCTGTAAAGTATGTGACATGGTACCAGGTACGAAGTCAATTCTCAGTGAATATCAGTTTTCTTTCTCTTTCTTCTGAGGAGGAATATGAATAATGAAGACACCCTGGTAGCCAAAGACTCTGCTAAGAGCTGGGTTGGAAAATCCCACGTGGCAACAATTTAGATCGACAAGAATTATTTATTAAGTGCCAGCCCCATTGATAGTGAAACCAAAGCGCAGCGTACTAACATAACTTATTCAAGGTCACGGAACTGTCAGGTGGGACTCAAATTCAGTTTCCCCAAAGCTGCTTTGAAGGTTGATGCTGGACTTCTCCTGCTCTGGCTCATTTTGTTAAACCCAGAAAGTCTATGTTTTTAATTAAAACCAAAACACATCCATTCAGTGAACATACCTCATATCTCAGGAGTCATTAGGAGCACCCTGGGTCCTCCCCTCACCTTAATAAGATCAAGAGAGAAACAATAATCGCAGCTGCTGTCCTCTCCAGCTCCCTTGGCTCCAGAGCGGGGCGTCTCTTTCTCTCTGGAAGCTCTGTGGGTCAGGATCCATTCCTGGCGACCTCAGCGCAGGAAGCTGTGCTAAGCTCGCCTGTGTGTGCAGAGGGACTGGCCCTCCCCGGGATCCCATGACAAGGCACTTGGTCTCGAGCTGAGTACTGAGCCTGGTTCTTGGATGGAGGCTGCTTTTTATCCTTTAATTAGTTGTCATGCTCCCAGCTCAGGTGATCATTCCTGCCCAGGGTGTGTTTGGGGTGATGGAATAAACGAACTCACACTCGTAGAGCAGACCCTGGTGGAGCAGACGCCTTTTGTGACCATTCAGTGAGGAAGGCAAGGATCCTTTGCAAAGACTGAAGCAGAGGGAGGAGGCCCTTCCTCCTGCCCCAACCCTGTCTTTCTCATCACACGGAGATACAGAACAAAGATGCCTGGGTTACTTGGGTTCTGGTCTTTTTTCGACTGCTTAACAATGGACAGGGTCAATTGTCCATCTGCAAAAGGGCAAAGTTTAGTGAGCTTCTCTTTGTCTATTGGAAGTTCTGACATTTGATGACCCTGGAATAGGACTCATGGGGACACAGAACCCACTCTAGATCAAATAGACTTGCATTAAAACCCTAACTCCTTTACTCAACAGTTCTTAAACCTTGGAAAACTACCCTTTCAATCTCCATTTCAGCAAAGGATATTGTATGATGGGTGTAAATACTTAACATAGTGTACTGGTATATAGTACATGCTCATTAAATGGCAATTTAAAAAAATGCACCACATATCCTGTCAATACACACAGATATAAAAGAATATGTATGCCCTCCTCCCTACACTGCCAGCAAGAAGCACCCCTTGAAAGTCTGCCCCAGAATCATCCATTTTCTGCTGTTTCAGACAGAACATGACCTGGTGTCAATTTTCTGCATTCCCTCCGAGGCAGCCTCAAACAGAAGACAGGGCTGCAGGGAGCCGAGGAACTGGCAAAACAGACAGCAGTTCTGGTCCTGAGGGCTGTTGAGCAATAGGAAAACACCCTTTGAGGGTAACTGCGGACAAAAAGCCCTTCCTGTTCCAAACTGGAGGCACAGAGTGGAGCAGAGGGAGGTCGAGAGCCCGCAGTGGTTTGGTTTCGTTTGGGACCAGCTGGACCATCTGACAAGGCGAGACCCAGTGCTGGGCTCGCCCTCCCCACCCCTCGCATTCTGTGGGGCTGCATCAGAATGGGAGGTCGCCACATTGGCCAAAGCCTTGTGGGGGGGGGGGTTGTGGGGAGTGACAAAAGTGGCGCAGAGTCCCTTTTCAGGGTGGTCTCTGACGGGAACAGAGAATCCAGGAACAGTTTTGAGGATAGAACATTAAAACAGAAACACATTTTTGGGAATGACATTTCCAATTTGGGGTCCAAATTCCTAGACAATATTAGAGCCTTGGTACAAAGAGAATGCTCCGTCCTTCCCTTTGGGGTTCAGATAGCATAGGTTTCCTTCCTATTATTGCTTTTTTTTTCTTTCCTAGACACAAAAGAAAGTTAAGCACTGCACTCCAGGATGGAGCTGGAGAGAGAATGATCTATTTATTTAGAGCAGCGGAGCCGGTTTCCAGAAGAGCTGCAGGAAGATGCCCTTTGCCTGCAGGCCCCTGGCACCCGGGCTGGTCTAAGCTGATTAAAGCTCCATTCAGAATTGCAATAACCCCAAAGATACACTGGGGCCACTGATGGGCCTCGAGATTGGCCACTAAACTGATCACTCTCTCTGGGATTGTGGCTGCTGTATTTTTGGAAACAGGGCACTTTTTTTTTTTTTTTAAAAAAAAACATTTCTATTTTCTCATGGCTCTGCGTGCGAACCTCATTAATTTCCCAAAGTCTCGGCAGAAGAACAATTGCTCTAATTCCATCTGGCAAGGTTCTAAAGCCTGAACATTTCTCATATAATATAAAATATATGGAAAATGAATAGACACACTCATATATGACCTCTGTAATAGATGGCCCAGTATACATAATAGGCTACACCCCATACGTAAACATGCACATATGTGTGTATATAAATATTTTTTTCCTTGCCTTCCTGCCCTTATCCTGGAATTCTTAGCAATTTGGCCTGTCCCTGCTTATTAATGATGTTTCCAGAGCAGAGCTCATTGGTGCATTTTCAGCAATGGGCTGATTAATAGGTGGGCACGGGGGAGCTCTTTGGAAGCCAGGGCATTGCTGGCTTGTTGACCTTGATGCTCTGGGGATAGTCTTGCTTCAAACTATGGAATCTCAGTTAGCATCATAAATTGTGGAGCCACTGGTTTTATTGCCCTTCTGCCTCCTGCTGGGAATGTTGTTTCTCTTTAATAATGGGCTGAGCAGGAGAAAGGAACACTTCCCCTCCTCCTCTTCCCTCCATGACTTGCCCAGTGCAGGCTGCATTCTTCTCCCCCACCTCCCCTCTCCACCTCCCAGCCCTGATCGCTAAAGCAGACGCACGCACATGCACACACACACACACACACACACGCACACACCAGCACCAGCCACACAGGCTTGCATCCATGCAGCGCTCACAGGCATACTCAAGCATGCACATGCACACAGACGTGCATGCACATGTGCTCGCAAGATCACACATATATATGCAATATACACACCTGTGTGTGTCTGTGTGTGTATACACACACACACAATACACACACACACACACACACACATATATATATAAAACCTATCAATTCCCCCTCTTTTTAGCTTCAGGACTTAGTAAGGACACACCCCCCTTTTCTTGGCACAGCTAAATCAGGCAGAGATTTTCAAAAGGCACTTTTCTAAACATCAAAGAAAAACAGAAAGTAACCAATCTGAGAAAATATGAAGAGGATAAAAATAGGCTTGTTTTCAAAATAGAGGATTCTAGAATCTCAGTAGAAATAGGGAAGAGCTGGCCTGCCTTCTAAGTACTGTTCTCAGAAGGGCAAAGATAACTCTCCTTGCCTCCGCACTTCCCCATCCTCCAAGAGCCAGCACACTTGTGGGGCCTCAGGGACCAATCTCCGCAGGTAAGCTTGTCCTGGAGCTAGATCCAGGGGAAGGGTCACTTTCCTGCCTGCTGCCAGTTCCTCCCACTTCTAGATCACACATTCCACACCTAGCAAGCTCCAGCTCATGCTTCAATCTCTGCTTAGTTGCCACATTTTTAGGGAAGCCCCCTGGGTCTTCCTTGTCTACCAAACCCTTCTCTTTACATCCAAGAGTACGTTTCTTTTCCCTTCCACAGTAACCAACACAGTTGTAAATTTGGGTTTATTTGTGGGAGCATTGGGTCAACGTCTGTCTCCATAGGTGGAATATAAACCCCTTCAGTGTAGGGATCCTACATCTGATTGTATTCACCCTTCTATCTCGGCATCAATCCCATTACCAGGAATGCAGCTCACACTAAATAAATATTTGATGATTGAATAAACAACCCTTCTGTATTGGATTACACACACAAGAGAGGTGACTTCCCAAATCTATTCTAGTTCAAATGTCAAGTACAACAATCTGTCTCCACATTGTAGCACATGCTGTTGGTGCCCTGCTCAGACCGCCTTTACCGAGCTGGTGATACCACGTCTCAGCAGTCCTGGTTGCCAGTGACTCCCAGCTGGAACCTTCTTCAGAGCTGTTTCACCCAGAAAAGCCTGCGAAACTACATTCTCCCCAGAAGTTGGTCAGCAGCCAATGGTCAACTAATATGAGGATAAAAAAGTGTGGTGCCCCTGCCTCAAGGTGGACCTCTGTGGGTCCATCAGGCTAGACTTCAGCTGAGCCTACATCTTTGTCTGGCTTCTTCCCCTGCCCTATACTGCTTCCCTCGCTCCCATACAAGTTTTATTTGAGAGCCCTCCTTTAGTAACAAATTTGCGTATGAATCTCATGTTAGAAACTGCTCTTACGGGACCTAAGTCAAGACATATTCAATATTCATAACCAGTGGGATGCTGGTGAATGGACTTTCTGGAAGAAAAAAAAAATCACAACTCTGATTTGTAGAATTTGCCAATTTCCATGGTGTAAAGAACCCCCATTATGGCTGATTTCAAGCAGCCATTGCAAAGTCACTGAACACAAAGTTGGAAAGAGATGCATACAATTGGCTCACAGGGGTCGGTATAAGCCATGTTCGTCATATCATGCATAAATTAAAAGTTGTGCACATAATATTAATATTAGCAGTAGTATCTTTTTTGGGGGGAAGGGGACAGGGTCTTATTCTGTCACCCAGACTAGAGTGCAATGGCATCATCACAGCTTACTGCAACCTCAAACTTCTGGGCTCAAGCAATCCTTCTTGCCCTGGCTTCTCCAGTAGCTGGGTCTACAGGTGTGCATCACCATGCCCAGGAGAGAGTTGCAGAGTTTTTGTAGAGTTGGGGTATTGCTATTGCCCAGGCTGGTCTCAAACTCCTGGCCTTAAGCAATCCTCCCACCTCAGCTTCCCAAAGTGCTAAAATGGCAGGCATGAGCTACTGTACCCAGCCCTGGTAGTACCATCTTGGTGCTATGTGCTAAGCATTTCACTAAATATACTTATCCCTGTCATTACTACATCTACCATAAATTTGTGTTATTACCCCCATTTTACAGTAGAGACTGTGGCTCACGGAGTTACATGATTTCTTTCCCAGCACCTCCACTCTCAAGAGCAGTCACACTATTTTCTAGATGTGAAGTCTATCCAACCCTTATCCAGAGGAGGCCAGCATTCAAGGTATTGTATGAAACATCACTCATCAATTCTTCAGCAGACTGGGCGGGCACCTACTGTGTGCCAATCTAAGCTACATGTAAACTGAGGTAAGGAAGATGTGACCAGGGCTCCTAAGGAATTGGAGGTTAAACCAATTCAGTTTAGTCCAAAGCATGATTGTCAGGTAACTGTGGCACCTGCCAGGGAATTCCCAGGGAGTTTCTGAGACTTTCCTTTGGAGTGAGGGACGCAGAGCACTTAATGTAGAACTTGGCACATGACAGGCAATTGATATATCTAACTAGGTCCCTCCTTTCTTGGTCCAAAACTGTTAACAGATCCTTCTGGAAAATGCTAGTGCATGTATGCACTGGTGGAATGGGGCACATAGGTCAGTCAGTCCCGGAGGGTTTTGTTTCACCCCTCAATGCCATCTGGTGGGCAGTGGAAACTTTGCCAGGGTTTGGGGGAAGCTTGCCCAGCCATTGTGTGATTTGACTTAAAATCAGAATTGCATTCTCTATATAACTCTGGAAGGAAATCTAGATATCATCTCAATGTGCAGAAACTGAGTTTAGGAATCAAGAATAATGGAGTCTGCTCCCAGCACCATCATTGACACTGAGCCGTGACAAGATGCCTGAATGTGATACATTTGCTTTCAGTTCTCAGCAGAGGCTGTGGGACCAGGCAGGTCCAGGCTTGATTGTGGCTCTGTGGCTGCACCCTTGGCCAAGTCACTTGACCACTCTCAGCCAAGTTTCCCCATTTGAGAAATGGAAATAAAAGTAATGCTTATTTTACTGCCTTCTTGAGAAAATGTAATGAGATTATTCCTAATTAGCCATCTGCCCAATACTCAGCCCTTCAGATGTGTTCATCCATGGTAGCTGTTTTTAATTTCATTATCTCTTTTAAAATGATCCAATATTTTCTGCCTTCCCTACCTTTTAGAGTTGTCATCTTGTTGTCTATGTACTTCAGAATCTAAATCCAATTCTAGGAGTTACTAACTGATGTACTTTCTTCCCCTTCTGTTAGGGAGAAGCTCAGGACAAGAATGACCTCTCTCCAAGGCTGTGACTATGGATGAGTTAGGTCGCTGTTACATGGGAGAGGGAGCAACTTACTGGACATTTAGCAACTGTAAGTCAATAGGCATTGACCAGGAGGGGATGGTGATTCCCCTAACGCACACATCTATTGGGTATTTGGTGTGTATAAGGACATACAGCGATGACCAGGGAATAGTCCTCTTTCAAAGAGCTCACCATGATCATTTCTCACCATTTGGTAGTCTGTGAAAGCTACCTCTCCTCTCCTCTGGGGAAAGAGGGAAATATATAGGCTTTTATGTACCATTTTACTTACAATTTCAGGTTAAACTTAGCCATAGATTTTATTAAAACTTTAAATTCAATTGGTGTTTGTTGGATGTCCGCAGGGTGCCTAGTGTTGTGCTGGTTCCAGTGGTGGATGGAGACAAAGCTCGTGCTCTCAACACAACACACCTGTGCTGTGCTAAGGTGGTAAAGCGTGGTCCTGCTGCCCTGAAAACCAGGGATGGTCAGGGCCTCGCAGCAGGGGCCCTCTGAACAGCCACAGTTGTCTGTAGGGGTTGTCTGACTGAGCTTGGATGAAGGTGGTGAGACTATTTATTAGTCCACAGAGACCCACAAGGATACCCGGCTCTTGCCACTGTTCTGTGGCTATTCTGGGTATAGTTAACTATCTCATGGCCTCGACTTCATATTGACTGTCAGTCTGAAATATCCAGATCACCTGACTCAACCTGCCTACCCATCCCAGCTTGCTCTGAACATATCAGAAAGACAGGGGAGGTAGCTGGACTTTGCAGAAATCCTTCCATGATCCAAGCACTCTAGCGGTGAGAGAGAGAGAGAGAGAGAGAGAAGTGGGCATTACTATAGCTACTCTACCAATGAAAATACTAAGGCTCAGAGAGTTTGAAAAACTTACTCAGAGTCACATGGGGGAGGGCAGTGTGTCTAACTCCAAATTTCCTTTTTTTTTCATTATATAGGCTGATGTCTGGGAATGTAGGTAAAACATCTCATTGTGGATACAGGTTGAAGAATATCAATGTCTCTGCTCTCAACCCACAATCAAGTAGAGAGGTTCTTAACGTTTTAAGGGGAAGGACAGGGTATGGGAATATTGCATAACTTTGAGATTCTCCCCAGAAAAATACTGAAAACCTTGCAAACAGTTTCAGGGGAATATTTGCAACCTCCTCTCTGCCCCGGCTCAATCCTCAGCAGAGACTCAGGGCTCAAAACGCCCTGGAAGCAGACTCTTAGTAATTCTAAGGTGCCCGTGCCCTATAAGGAAATGATGCTAGGTACTCAATTGGAACGCGCACAGGCAGAAACAAGTGCTGGTTGTGGCAATCACCCTTTCCACGCTGGCTGCTGCCTCAGAGCTTAGAAGGAAGATGAGCAGGACATCAATCAGTCCAAAGGGCTCAGGCCACTCAGTCTGACACGGGGCTGACTTCTGAGTGACCGCACAGTGGAACAACTGCTGCTAAGGGCTGTGGATCCATGCTGTGTAATCAAAGTGAATCTCCACTGGCTTTCTTGGGCAAGTTGGAGATGGGATATAATTCCCTGTGCAGATCTGTATGGAAAGTGTGCCATTCTTGGGGTTGGCACAGTTGCTAAGAGATACATTTTTTTAAATTAAGGGTTAAGTCGTATAGGGACTTTTGGGGTAATGGTATGTTCCAATTCTGGATCTGGGTGCTGATTAAACTTATGAATGCATATTATACTTTTCTATATGTATATTATACTTCCATATGTATATACATATACTTTAAGTTTATATATATATTTCTATATGTATATCAAAATGTTTTTTAAAAAGAATGGGATGGAGCAAGCTATCTAAAACCTGAACTTTTAAGAGGAAAAATAATATAGTTATTTAACATAATTCAGAATACTCAGTCACAGTTGGCCAAATGTCTGCCATATTAGTTTAAAGAGTCTGTGAAACAGGACCAAGACAGCTCTTAGTACGCTGAATTGGGAGTTCCAGAAAGCTGCTCTCGCTGCTCCTGCACTGCATTCGACAGCAGGTGCTCTGGGTGCCGTGTGCGCTCTGGCCCCTGCGCTCTCTGGGGCCCTGCCTCCGAACGTGTGACTTTCTCTTGGATGAGTCCTGGATGCTAGATTAGCTCCCAGGTCCGAGTGCAAACGCGCAGGCGCAGCAGGGCGTGGGATGTGAAAGGAGTTTGCTGCCAGATCCTTGGAATCATTTGCGCCTGGGTGTTGGTGGACAGCCTGCAACGCCCACCTCCTACCTCTCTTCATGCACCAGTGCTGCAGCCCTGGTCCACTGCGCAGCGCTCCAGTGTGCTCTGGGAGCCCGGCCCTGCCTACCTCTGACCGTCTCTGTTCAGAAAGCGGCTGGTCTTACTTCTCCTACCCCCTCCTCTGATTGCCCAGATTTCAAACCTCACCTCCTTTGTGTACACCTGGACTTTAAACATGAGGTGCCAGCTGGACACCCGACACAGTGGCTTTTGTGCCCGACACCCTCAGCTTCAGACCCTTGCCTCATCCTCTCCAAGGCTCCTATGCAAATGCTTCCTGCAGCTCAGCCTCTGTGGTCCCAGTTCCATTTTGTTCCGTTCTGCCCTCCCTGACAGCTCCTGCTGTTTGGCATCAGAGATATGACATACCATGTCCCTACGCTTTGGGGAAGCTGTTGACTTCAGAAATGGGAAGGTCTGTACTGAAAGACAGGACAGGAACCAGAGTCCAAGCTGAAATCCTGAGTCAGCAGCAGCAACATGCGAGCGCACACGAGAGCCCGCACGTGTACCGGGCTCTGGACGGAGGAAGCAGGGGGCGCAGCCTGGGCGACTGCCCAGCCCGCCCTGGAAACGCCTCCCAATTGCTCTGTCTTGGGGGGGCAGGAGGAGACGGTGGGTTGTAATGACATAGAGGGATGTGTTTTCCTGCCTCTGTCTCTCCATCACTGTGAAAAGGCCCCAGTACCTGGTTTAGTTCCCTGCCCCTTTCTTTCTTTATTCATTTCCAAAAGGATTTAAGGAAGTTAACGTTCCATATGTCATGGGTTGCGTGGATCCAAAATGCCCCTCTAAGATCCTGCCTAGAGCGTTATTTCTGAACATAGTTCTCAAAAGACACAATTTGCCAAAGCCAGGATCAGGTAGAGAAGAGCAAGTGTGTTGCAGGATGTCAATAAATCTGCAAGACCTCAGGCACACTATTTAGCCTCTATGAACCCATGTCCTCCTCATCTGTGAATGGAGATAACAGTTGTGGCCCTGCCTGATGCTTGGGATGGAGGCCTGGACAAGATGCCAGGGAGCTCTTAGAAACTATAACGTGAGGAGTCGTCAGGAGCAGAGTGTGCACAAACTTCAGGAAATGAGATTTCCGTAGGCAGCAAGATCCTCGTGACATAGGAAGTGTCTCGAAGTCTGGCCTTTTAAACTGCAATCGAAACATGTATGTAACTGAACCTGTGCAACTGTCTTGGCTACTGAGAAAATTGCTGTCCTAGGGCTGCAACCACATGACCCTGTTTATTCTGCATTTCTCTCTATTTTCTGTATTTTTTGTAGAATCCTGGCCCTCTTTCCTGCCCCCCCCCCTTTTTTTCTCTTCTCAGTATCCATCATTGTCACCTTTTGTCTATTGGCATCTTAAAAATTGGGAGTTATCTAGAGTCCCATCCTTAACCTACTATGGCTTCTCAGTTCATTTGTTCAATCTGGGAGATCTCGACCTCCCCAGTCCAACACCTGTTAACCTCCAAATCTGTAATAAACCTCATTCTCTCCCCCAAGTTCCAAATCTGCGTGTCTTCCTGTCAACTCCCCGTTACCCTCATATGCCCCTAACTGATCTCATGAACTTCTCCACCAAATTCCTTTTACCTCCAATGTTCTCGTGTAAGAGTATCTGTATCCCATCTGCACAAGCCAGAACGAATGGCTAAAATCTACGTACCCCGGAGGGCACCAGCCACACCTGCCTTTCTCCTTATGAAATCCCTGGTGCCTCGTACATGATAGGGGCTCAGCAAATCCTTCTTTTTTCAAGTGCAAAAAATTCATTATCTTTTTCTCTCTCATTCCCCACTAGGTAATAATGTTAATAAAATAACAAAAATTATATAAATTAGACAGATAGATAGATAAGGGTTGGCTTAGTGCTTAACATACAGCTACTTGAGTGTTTGCTGGGTATAAGGCCCTGTGTCAGGACTGCATATACAGTCATGCATCCCTTAATGACAGGGACACACTCTGAGAAATGTGTGGAGGGTGGTTTAGTTGTTGGGAGAACATCATAGAGTGAATTGACACAAACCTAGATGGTACAGCCTACTATACACCCAGGCTGTATGGTGTCCTAGGCTACACACCTGGACAGCATGCTACAGTAATGAGTAGTGTAGGCAGCTGTAACACAACAGTGAGTATTTGTGTATCCAAACAGGTCTAAAGGTACAATAAGAATATGGCATAAAACATAAAAAAATAGTACACTTGTATAGGGCGCTTACCATGACTGGAGCTTGCAGGACTGGAAGTTTCTCTGGGTGAGTCAGTGAGTGAGTGGTGAGTGAATGTGAAGGCCTAGGACATTTCCATACACTACTGTAGACTTTATAAACACTGAATGCTTAGGCTACACTAAATTTATAATTTATTATTTTCTTCAATAAGAAACGAAACTTGGTTTACAGTAACTTTTTATTTTATGAGATTTTTAAGTTTTTAAAACTTTTGGACTATTTTGTAATAACAGCTTAAAACACAAACACATTGTATAGCTATACAAAATTATTTTCTTTCTTTATATCCTTATTCTATAAGCTCTTTTCTATTTTTTTAAAAAATTATATATTAATCCTTTTTACTTTTTAAAATTTTTCTGTTAAAAACTAAGACACAAATACACTCATTAACTTAGGCCCAGAGAGTGTCAGGATCATCAAAAACACTGCCTTTCACCTCCACATCTTGTCCCAGGAAGGTCTTCAGGGGCAATAACAGCTCTGTTATAATTTTATGGGACCACCATCATATATGTGGTCCATCATTGGTAGGGGGGAAATACCGTTACAGGGAACTTGACTGTATTTCTATAAAGATCACAAACATGTACTATAGGTATGTGCATTTATATGTGTTGTATATTGTGGAGGAAACAAAACTTTACATCCCTCTTAGGGTCTGAGAATTGATTTGGCATAAGACAGGGTAGCAGGAGAAAAGCCTACAAATCTAATTAACATAAGTTTTACATGACACAGGAGCCAAATGTCACGGGAATGAAGAACTAGAGAACTGGCAAACCCTAAATGTCTTCATGCTGAGTTGAACACAGAGAGGCAATTGTGGAAAATTAACTAAAATCTATGGGAAGCTAAGGGAAAATAAGAATTATTTCAACAAGATCTGTTTGTAGTACAGGAGTCTCTTGGTCTCAACTTCTCATCCTCTATGATAAGAATGTTTCTTTTTTCCTGGTTTAGGGAGGATAGTTCTTAAATGGGAACTTCATCTTCTGTCTTTTAAGAAAAAGAAGGGGGACCAGAGTGCCCTTATTGGATCTGTTTTTCAAATGCCTTTAACTCAAAAGTCAATATGCCAGTGCGGTATATTTTGGGGTGGCATGTGCTGAAGTCCTTCAGGATATGTATGCATGCATGTGTAAGAGAGAGATACATATATATGCACATATATATAATTTTCATTATCCTGAGATGTACAACTTACCCATTTTATAGATGGATGAGCTAATTTTGCTTAAACTCATACAGACAACAAATGGTAGAACAGCATTTGTATTCAATTTCTAAGTGATTTACACATGTGAATTCAATTAATATTTATAACAGCCTTTCATGTTAGAGACTTTCCTGTTTTGTAGATGGGGAAACTGAGGCGGAGTGAGGTTCACTGCCTTGCTCAAGGTAACAGCTTGTGAGTAGGACAGGATCCCAGCCCAGCCTGTGCCATGCTGACTCTCCAAGGTGAAAGCCCACAGCAGATCTCTGTTATAAAACACCTTCGTATCCACCCAGACACAAGTCCTCCTGATCTCACTTTTTGCGTGTCTTATAATTTGTCCTTCTCTCCCCAATATCAGAGTGCACGCAGTGCAAGTCAGTGATATATGTTGAATAAATGAATAAATAAATGAAAAAAGTAAATGGATAAATGAATGTCCACGTTTGCTTCAACTCCTCTCATGGGCTTACTTTCTCTATCTTTTTTTTTTCCACCAAAAGGTGTTTTCTTTCCTGTATAATGTTGTATGTAGTTCAGTATGGCTTTCTAAAGATGATCATCATTATTCCTTCAGATCCTCTCATCCATTATCGTTTTGCCTCTCAACAGCTGATTGAAAAGGATTTGTTTCCTTCGTATAGGTCATTGTTGTCTAGTAGTGAGGCCAAATGTTTTATCCCGTGGGACTGTGTCTTCATTTTTATAATGGAAGCCAATGGGAGTTAATAAAGGGAATGGAAAAAGCACATCACTGCCAACTGCTTACGTGTGCATCCATTCCCTCCTGGAAATCCCACCTGTCCTCACCGCATGCCACTTGGGGAATCCTACCAGCGGCTGGGTGAACATTATATGGGACAGTGGTCACGTGACCATTTGATTAGGGAGTGTCGTACTCATAGAGGTACTAGGGATCTTAGAATATATATCAAAGACCCTAGTTCAGCAAGGGGGTCTCTGATAGTCTGGGAACGAAGACCCTCAGGCTTTCTCAAACTCACACAAAACATTTATGAGGCTGGATCCACAATTAATTCACAGCCATTGTCATGCTTTGGGGCCAATTTATCGAACAGATGCTTACAAACTTCCATGGTGCCTACTTTCTGCTAGGTGAGAGGTACTATGTCGCAACAGCTATGAGCCTATGCTAGAGCCAGGCTTCTTGGGGTTTTAGTTCTACCATTAAGATTTGAAGACAGTTATTTAGCCCCTCCCTGCTCCCATGTCCTCATCTGTAAAGAGTGAGTAGTAACGATGTCGTCTTCATGACGTTGTTGGGGGAATTAAATGAGATGAGGACGAAGGCAATTAGAGCACTGTGCTCAATCCTGACAAAGGGTAGGTGCTCACTGGTGGAGGCGATGATGACGATGACGATGGAGATGACGGTAGTGGTGATGATGCTGTGCTAACTTAGACACAGTTTATTTTTTCAAGGCACTCACAGCCATTTGGGGAGATAGACATGCTGTCACACAGCCACTTGTGAGAGAGGTATAAGTAACAGGTACAGCAGTTTAGCTGGCAGAAAGCACTCTTGGCTCAGGTTGTCAAGAAAGGCTTCCTAGAAGTGTTAGTAGCTAAGCCAGGTCCCCAAAACATGTAGGCCTTGGAGATGCAAGGACAAACAGGAGGGCCACTGTTGATGAAACAAAATCAAATCTGGCAATAGCTCTTTCTGAAAAGCTGAGATATTTTCAAGTTGTCTTTGCTGCATATTCTGCCATGAAAAATTGTGATTAGAATTTTACATTTATATAGCACATTTATTTTTAGAGGCTCCGTGATATTAAAAGCTAAAACCTTCATTTGAATGTTGGTCCTTCTTTAAAAATATGTGTACTGTACCTTTTCTTCCAATGAGCTCCCTAACTTGTATCAGAGCTAGTGAGATGTTTGGACTAACAGTGAAATACAAAATTATTGATACTAACGATTTTTAAAAAATAAGTTTGAAGAAATATTTCAAAAGTTTATTGGAAAAGTTCTGCTAACAAAGAAACACCAATTATTTTCAGAAATGCTAGGAGCTAGGGAGCAAAACAATTCAAGGAAAAATGTTGAGATGAAGGGCATGTTAAATATGCTGTCATGATATCCGTGGAATATTGTCCACTTTGGCAGGAAACAACTCAGGATTCTGTAAAACACAAACCGAGCAGTGGTAGACGGCATCCGTTGAGTATTTTGTAAAACATAGAAAAAGTCATTTCCCAGTGCCCAGTAATGACACTAGAGCTCCAAATCATCAGGTTGTACCAACAGGGTACAAATTGGCTTGTTGATCATGCCACATCGTTGCTCGTGACACCCTTTTTAGAGGAGAATTGTCAAAATCGTGCTTCACCATCAGTAAGAAGAAAAATCAGCTGGCTTTGGAAACACAAGGATCCTACGAGTTTTAATACCATAAATTGTGCAAAAGTACTTAGTCCTGGCAGTCTGAGACCCAGGGACTACCCCATCTAAAGTAACCTCCCCCCCAAAAAATCTCTCACTGCTACTTAATTCTGCTGTATCTCATCATCTTGCTTTGCTTGTTAGTTGCCTTTTCCTTACTTTAGTTGAGTGTTAATTTTTTTTTTTGTTTTTTTAGAGATAGGGTCTAGTTCTGTCCCCCAGGCTGAAATGCAGTGGCACCATCATAACTCACCATAACCTTGAACTACTGGGCTCAAGCAATCCTCCTGCCTCAGCCTCCCGTGTAGCTGGGATTACAAACGCACACTACCATGTCCAGCTAATTTTCAAGTTTTTGTAGAGATAAGATCTTACTGTGTTGCCCAAGTTGGTCAAACTCCTGGCCACAAGCAAGCCTCCCACCTCAGCCTCCCAGAGTGCAGGATTATAGGCATGAGCCAGCGTGCCCGGCTGGTTAATTGTTTAATATCTCCCTCCTCCATGTACTGTAGCTTTTATTAATAGTATGCTCAGCACTGAGTAAAGGGTTTGATGCATAGTAGACCCATAAAAATTGAATGAATGAATAGATAAGCAAATGAGGAATTAACACAGTTATTCTCCTGGTTCAGGACTCATTAACTTTCAGTTTCTCTACTACAATAGCATTATTTGTGATAACTTCCAACTTATTTTTTAAATTCATAAAAACATTTTTATTGCAGTATCTTCAGAAAAGTGCATATATCATAAATTCACTGTTTCCAACTCAATGAATTTTTACAAACTGAGTACACCCACGAAACCAGAACCCAAATCAAGAAATAGAATATTACTAGCCTCCCAGAAGTCCTCTTGTCACCCTCTTCCAGACAAACACTGCTGCCTGCTCAAGGGTAATCATTATTTGACAGCAAATTTTAGTCTTGCCTGTTTTTGTACTTTATATACACAGACTCATTCAGCATATATCTTTTTGAGTTTGTCTTCTTTCACTTAATATTATGTTATGAGATTTATCCTTATTGCAGTGCATAAGTATAGAGGATGGAGTTGTATAGTAAAGACATACTAAAATTTATTTATCCACTATCCTCTATCCATTGGGGTAGTACCCACTTTGGAGTTATTATGAATAATGCTGCTATAAACAGTCTTAAACGTGATTTTGTGTGCACACACATACCCATAGATGTTGGGCATATATCTGGGGATAAAATTGCTAGGTCATAGGATCTGCAGATGTTCACCTTAATAAATAACTACTAAAAAGTTTTGCAAGGTGGTTGTACCAACTGGCAATTCCAGAAGTTACAGTGTATGAGAGTTTTGGTTATTCCATAATCTTGCAAACACATTTTTTCTCTTTTTCATTCTATTGTGATAATTTTGGGGCTGTTCTTTCTACCTACAGTCTCACACCCTCATTATTATATACAGTAGCTTCTCCTGCTGACCTCCAGGAGGATTGGATGAAGTCAATGCCCAGTATCAACCCTTGAGCAACTCACGAAGACTAAGTAGGGTTGCAAATTCAAATCCATCAGGGTATGCGGGAAGGGATTCAGTGCAAGACACAGTAATACGGCTTGGTGGGTTCCGTAGCTAAATAGGTGGCACGTGCCCCACATTCGATGCAAACTGTAAACCACAGACCTGACCAGATCAGGTCTGCCCAGTGACTGCATGTTTAAAACTCTGAATTTCTAGGAAAATGTCTCAGCTCCTTAACCTGATTTCAAAGTCTCTTCTGGCCATTGCCTTTTTTTCTGTTTGGAAAAAATGGTGGCAGCCATTCTTTCTGCCATACCCTATACTTTTGCCAGAGTCACCTTTACAGCCTCCCCTGAAAAGGTCATGCGTGCTCACACCTCCACGCCCTTGCCCATTATTGTGGTCCAGGGTACTCTTCCTCCCTTTCCCTGCGGGTACATTCAGTGCCCTGCACAGAGGACCTGGCGGAGGCTTCTTAATCCCCATAGCAGGAGCTAATCCCATCCCACTCTGTTTCCCACAGAGCTTTGTTCGTGGCTCTAGTATCTACTTATTACTTCTGGATATTTGTTTTAGATCTGAAATCATTTGTTTACTCGTCTGACTTCCCAGGTTAGAACTTGAGCACTAGGATTTAAATGATCCGGACCGAATTCAAGTCATGATTGTATTCAAGGGCCTAGCACAAGGCCTGGGATATAGCAGGTGATAGATAATTGTCTGCTGAATGAATGAAGGAATGCATGTGGTCCTGGGCCTCAGGTAGATGAGAATTATGCTAGGGAAATGCCATTCATTATATCAGATGGCATGGAATGTAGGAAAAAAAACATAAAATACAAAATGCTACTTAGCAGAACTGGGAAAGAGAGCATGTTGGACAGGACTGAATTAAGAGGAGAACATGGGAAAGCATGATTGAACAGTAGGGCTTTCTGAACTGGCGGTGCTAGTAATAACAACGCTTTTCCAGGCCTTGTTATACTGCTTGCATGTATTATGTAACTTAATTCTCATAATAATTCTACAGGCAATAGTCTTCATTTTAGAAATGGTGAAATTGAGCACAGAGAAATGAAGTGAACTTTCCCAAGGATGCAAAAGTGTAGGAACCAGATTTGAATACAGAAAGTCTGATATGTCTCAGAGCCTCCGCCGTCTTGCACGACTGCCTCTAAATCAGCCATATTTTTCGTAAGAATCCAGGAACCTCAGGAAAGCAAGCGTGGACCCCATAATGTAGGTGAGAAGTACCCAGTGAAGGAACTGGGATTCTCCAAAACTCGCATTCTTTCCACGATTCCACAACGTAGGAGGTGGGTGCAGAGGAGAGTGGAGAGGCTTTGCCATAAATAAATCCCGTGGCTCCTTCTTTGTCCACAGCAGGGACAGCACTGAGGACAGAGCAGAAACATAAATTAGGAGTCATGGGCTGGAGCTGGGTCCCTTTCTGGGGTCTCACCTCCCCTGCAGGGATCCCGAGCATTTCCCAGGGCCTGGCTGCTGCAGGCCTCACGCCACGCAGAGCCAGAGGTTTAGTCTATGAGATGCCTCTTGGGACTCCTCCTCCGGAGAAGACATTTCAAAACAAATCCAAGCCATTCTGCTGGAGGCTGCCCTGGGAGAGATGAAGGTTGTCCCGTGGTTCCCATCTGTCCGGCGCCTATTTAGAGCTGCACCACGTCACCCTCACCCACACACAGACCCTTGAGGAACTGTGACTTACAGCCATTCTCATCTGAAGCAAAACATCATTTGGACTTGAGGAATTTGTCATTGTCTGAAACCGATTTGAGTAGTAACTCAGATCATTCTAACAAGAAAATCTAGTTTGGTCACAAGCGGATGCCCAGCTTCAGGAAGAGTTTTCTGTGATTATTCATAGGGTTTAACATATTTCTTCATCTTTGCTTAATGGTTCTAGTTCATATTTAGTGAATAGTTCTTCCATTCATATTTTTTGCTCTTTTATCTATTAGGGTGTTAGGTTTTTCTTATTGATTTATCTAAGTCATTAAGCAAATAAATGGAAAACTATTCCATCTGCCATATTGTTTCATGTATATTTTCATTAGACATAACCTTCTACATCTCTAAATTTGCATATTTAAGATATAGAGAAATATTTAATCTGTTCAATTACCTTTACAGTTTTCCAATTTCTTGTCACTTACTTCAAGATTTTAACAAATTAGCAAGTCTATGCTATACCAGTTTTTGCTTTTGGTTTTTTTATGTTGACATTTTAATCCATCTAAAAGGTATTTTTGGTATATGTATGAGAGGAGAGAAATTGTTTATGTTAACTAAGTCACCTTAGCAATATATGCAATAACTCTGCACTTCCCAGTGATCTGTGATATTTTATTTATTTTATGTTAAACCTTAGTATATACTGGCAGAATTTTCTTTTGGCCACAACCTAGTTTTCACCCCTATTAGTCTTCTGAAATTTTCTTCTGTCGTGTGACTTATTCATCCATATATACAGATGTTAGAATTTTTCTCAAGACAAAAATCCTTCTGTATTATTATTGGAATTGTATAATGCTGCAGTCCCCAATTCCCAGGCTGCAGACCGGTACTGGTCTGTGGTCTGTTAGGAACCGGGCAGCAGGTGAGTGGTGGGCAAGCGAGCGAAGCTTCATCTGTATTTACAGCTGCTCCCCATCGCCCGCATCCTGCCTCAGCTCTGCCTCCTATCAGATCAGCAGCAGCATTAGATTCTGCATTATAGTGAGTTGTGTAATTATTTCATCATACATTGCAACTTAATAATAGAAAGAAAGTGCACAATAAATGTAATGCACTTGAATTGTGCACTGAATCATTGAATCATTCCGAAACCATCCCCACTGCCCCCAATCCCCCGTCCATGGAAAAATTATCTTCCATGAAACCTGTCTCTGGTTCCAAAATGATTGGGGACTACTGATATAAAGAAAACATAATAATTTCATTTTTTATTACTTTCATGTTTACCTCATTTTTTTTTCTTGGTTTATCTTTTTACATTGGTTACAATTTCCACAACAATGTTATCTAATAATGGTGGACATTGTTGTTCTGTTACTGATTTTTAGCAAGGGTGTTTCTAGTGTTAACCATGAAATATAATCATAGATATAGCTTAGAATAATGCACTCTTTTATTTACTTATTTTATTTTTTGAGACAGAGTCTCACTCTGTTGCCCGGGCTAGAGTGCCGTGGCGTCTGCCTAGCTCACAGCAACCTCAAACTCCTGGGCTCAAGCAATCCTCCTGCCTCAGCCTCCCAAGTAGTTGGGACTACAGGCCAGGCTAATTTTTTCTATATATTTTTAGTTGGCCAGATAATTTCTTTCTATTTTTAGTAGGAACAGGGTCTCGCTCTTGCTCTGGCTTGTCTCCAACTCCTGAGCTCAAATGATCCTCCCGCCTCGGCCTCCCAGAGTGCTAGGATTACAGGCGTGAGCCACCACGCCCGGCCCACCCTTTTATTTTTAAGGTATAGATTTCCTGGTTATAAGAAATAATGTATGTTTATGAAAGAAATTAAGAAATAAAAAATGTAAACTTTTTATTTTCATCATTGTCACAACTATCGAATTTGTTGTGTATGCTAAAAGCATCCTTTATCATTGTTAAAAGTATCAGTTTACTTCTCTCCTTTAATATTTTGATTAATTGTTTTGGTATTTCAACAAATGACTTTTTATTTTTTTATGTATTAAAAATGAAAGCACCAAGAATTCAAATAGATGACTAAATGTAAAAAATTGCAAACCTCACTAGTAATCAAAAATGTAAGAATTAAGTTACGTTTTTAAAAAATCTAATAATATGTATTTAAATACGATGCGGCTCTTTGCTGAGAAGGATGTAGTGAAATGGACATTCCCATGTTTTTGTGGAAATGTAAGTTGGTTTTTTAATTACAAACAATAATTTAAAAATATATAGTAGAAATCTTAAATATAGTTGAAACTGTAAACCTGAAAATCTATTCTGAGTCTTTATTTTAAATAATTTATCCAAGATATTCATTGTCTGTAATAAAAAAATAAAAACATATAAATAGGTAACAATAGCAGGGTATATATTCCATTGTGGAATATTATGCACCAAATAAAATGGTGTAAAAGAGAATTTTTAATGAAACCATGACATGTTGTGATAAGTAAAAAAAGAAACATGTTTAAGTTATATTTAAAGTATAATCTTAGTTATTTAAAAAACTATGAAAAGACGTCTTCCATCCAAGTAAATGAAAGTTTTAGAAGAATATTTATTGAAATATCAACATAAGATTTTATTTTTGGTTGTTAGCTTATTGGTGATCTATATCATTTTCCCTATATTTTGTTATGTGTGCTGTTACCAATCTATGCCTCTCAGCTATTCACCCTTCATTGATCTGCTTATGACACTGCGGAACCTCTCCTTTGCCAGCCGACACAGTGATACGCTTTGTCAGTAGAGGGCGCTGGAGAGACACTGGACTTGGGCTTCTCATTTGCTTTTATTATTGAGTCTTGCTTCTGGGGCTGGAGGCAGCTGGTGGGAGACGGCCAGTAGGACACACAGCGGTACTCAGCTCCAGGGAGTTTCAGCCACAGCTACCACCAGGGGCATGGCATTTTCCCATGGGAAGTTTCCCCCAGAACCCCAGAGGTGCACACCTCAGGGAACTTCTCTACCATCCAGTGGGCCAAAGCAGAACCAGATGTGGATATCAGCTCTGGGAAGGGGGGAACATCTAGATTTGTTGCTTCCTTGAGTTCTTTGTCTCAGTCCTAGAGCTAGTGGATGCTTCCTATTCTACTATGCCTGTGTTTTCTGGAATTCTCTTTACACCTAAGTAGGTAATCCCGTGTTATACTTAATAATTGTTTGTATTAAACTTTTCCTATTCAAATTGCTGTGTGGTTTTTGTCTCCTGTTTGGACCCTAACTGATGTATTTTTTTCCCACATTTTCTGCAATTCCCATCATAATCAGAAAATAAATGAATATAATATGTACATATACATACCTAAAATATTGGTCATCTTAGTAAATGAAAATAAGCATTAATTTATTTTCTGATTATGTTGAGAATTGTACAGAATGTAGAAAATATATTGGGACATATATGTATGTGGAAAATAGTTTCTGTATTTCCGTATATAGTTATTTGTTAGTATACGTGTGTGTCCTCCAACACAGAACTCTTTAGTGTGTGATAAAGCATTCTTTTTATGGTAATACATAATAAAAATAATTCTTTTCATAAGATATTCAATACTTTTAACTAATTTTGCCATAGCACACTCCTGTCTATAATGATGTTAGTTTTCTTTTAGGTGACTAATTTATCAGGTTTTGCCATGAGGATCTTGTTTATTTTTATTAAACTATGTGGTTTTCGATCAGTTTATATGTCCTGTGAAAATGAATATGCTGTAGAGCTCATCATATGGATATTTTAAAGAAGTCACCACTAAGACCACCTGGGTTCAGAGATGTTTGCGGAGTAATTTTTCTTCTTTGGTGATTAGCACCACTCTGCATTGGGATTGACAATGGAGCCCCACTATGGAGCCAAGGCCATGAAGAGTTGGTAAGAAACTTACCCTCTGATTGATACTCAGTAAAAGGTAGTGTAAATCTAACTTTCTTCCTTTGTTAAAACAAGGTGGACTCTCCTCTCATTCGTCCTGGCCACTTTGAGTCAGTTGAAACCAGTAATGTCTTCGGATATGCTGTGAAGAGTCATGAGAGATGCCACATCATACACGGCCTGAACTTACCCTCAAGGAGTTCACAGTCTAATGGAAGACAACGAAGTTCCTCTGCATTCAACATGGTGGTAGGTGCTTTCTATGTAGCTGCTCATTTAACTCTCAATCAACCACGAGAAATATGAATTCTTGTTCCCTCTTTGCAGAAGAGAAAGCACAGTCTCAAAGGCAAAGAAACTTGTCCAAGATTATTCAAGTAGCAAATGGCAGAGATGAGCTATAAACACAGGTCTGTTGGCTCCAAATCTCTTATTCTTTCCCCAGAACATCATGTTTCATAAACATATAATTATCAAGAAAATCACCTGTTTAGGCTACTTATTAAGGGCTTAGGAAGCCACAAGGACATGGGGAGAGCTGGGATGGGTTCACAGAGAAGGCAAAATGGGGGTTCTCTCTTGCCACCCCAGAGCATCACCTCCTTGTTCCACTGATGGGACAAATCATAATGGGCTGCTTTGTGACATGTCTTGCGTTGCTGTCTTGGGCAGTCATTTCCACCGTACAGTGAGAATTAATTGTTCGTAGCTTGTCTTCCTTCCCCAGTAGCTTGTTGGCACTCAAAGACTTGAGCACAAATCTCTGGAATCCAAGTCCAGCATTCCTTCTGTCAGAGTAAATGCCATCTCAGTACCAGAGTTTAAAGTGCCTGGATTCCTTGAAAATATCTGGGGTTTATCACTTTGTATTTATACTGTAATTCCTTTTTATGTTGCGAAAGATTGGCTTCAGCCTTGACTGTGCCACTAATTTACTATGTGATCTTAGACAAGTCACTTCTCTCGTAGGGGCATCAATTTCTAGATTTGTAAGTGATGGATCTGATGTTTATGGTCTATAAGTCTCTTTCTAGTAGCAGCCTTGCATTTTTCTGGTAAATTCCTTGATCTGGGGGCACGTAGAAGTGGAAGGCTTGGGAGGGTCCTATCCTTGCCGGTAGTAAAGGTTGCACTGTTTATAGAGGATTTAAAAACAATAACAAAACTAACTGAAGTTCCTCCTTTATTTTCAAGTCTAAATAACATAAGTGATAGAAAATTATCCCTGCTGGGGCAGATAGCTCCTCTCTTTTGGTAAGTCATTGCCTTACTTACATGCTATACGGCCGTTGCAGTAGACATTGCTATGCCTTGTCTTATGACGACTGAAAGGGTTGAAGACACAAAGAAGGCAAGTATTTGAACCCACGTTGTGCTAACATAGCTAAGGGTTGGCTTTGGATTCCTATTTCTCAATCCAGAGGTCTCTCCTCCAAGTCATATCCTTTGTGAGCTGGTCATTCCTACTAATGACAATGGACTTTGCCAGGACAGACAGGAAAATCTCCTGGCTTAGAAGAGAGCATTTCCTGGCTCTATCAAGCAAGTATAGTGGTGCGGTCTGGTTTTATAATTTTTAAAAGCCACTTGAGACTAGCCTCAGTTCAAACTCTCTCTTGGTTCCATCAGTTACAAAATATCAGACAGTTACCTAGGGTTTTAGAGACTAGATCTCTGGGCTCAAATTCCAAACCTGGCACATGTACATCAAGCAACCCAGGGCAAGCTCTGTAAAATGGGGATAATATTACTTAGACCAAAGTGTTGCTGGAAAGAGTGGATAGATAATTTTCATTAAATCGCTAGTTCGGTGTCTGGCCCACAATAACAAATGTTAGTTTTCTGTTTCTGATGCCATGGTGAAAATTAACAGCCAGCTCAGTCCAAGTCTTAAAGCAAACGGACAGTGAAGGGTCCTTTCTGCCCCAGGATTCAGAGGGGCGAGTCCTGGAGGGCCTTGGCCTCGGCAGTTCTGTGCCTCCATAATTCAACCCACGTGGTGACTCGGTGTGTGGACACATGCTGTGCTGGGGCTTGCAGAGCCTCCAGCTGGGAGAGAGACTGAGGAGGCAGCCACGATTTTAGCTCTAGCTTGGAATTTCCTGGTTTCGGGGGGGTCTGGAGTCCGAACCTTCTCTGGTGCTGGTGCTGCTTTTGCTGCCAGAACCAGGCGGTAGACACAGCGTATTTCCACCCGACCGCCCAGGGCGAGGCAGGAGCCCTCCTCCTGGGCCCTCCAGAGCTTGGGGCTGGCCAGGGCCGGCTGGGCAAGCTCCAGCAGCTCCTTCCTGTGCAAACGCGTGTGCGCTCAGACAGTCGCATTGCTCAGTCAGGCCTGGGTGGAGGATTGTTTGTTTCTGCCTGGAAAGGAGGAGGCAAGTTTCACACCCTCCCTAATACAAGGTTAATTATCCTGTCCCTGGGTCCTGAAATCCAGGTAAAGACATTGTAGCCTCCTTGAACCTCGATTTGTACCTGCATGGGAAAGGCTTCCTGGCTCCTGAATGACTTATGTTCTTGGAGTTGCAAGAAATACAATCCAAATCAGGCTAATGGAAGCAAATAAAAAGATACATTTTTTGAAGTATATAGTGGATAGCTCACCAAAAAAAAAAAAAAGAAAGAAAGAAAGAAAGAAGGAAGGAAGGAAGGAAGGAAAAAAGCTGAGCCGTCAAGCTTTAAGGAGAACAGAAAAATACCAGGACAGCTTGAGGATTGCAGTGGCAGCAACTCATGGAAAGTCTCAAAGGATATTTCCAGAAATACCCAATACCAATGATTTGTGAACTTTTATATAATCATTCAAGATTCAAACTCCCCCCAAAGAGGGAATCCAATTGGTCCTAGTAAAGAAGGGCCCTCCATTGACAGCCTTCTTAGCTTTGCATGTCCTGAAATTGACTTGATTGGTTGTTAATCCCCTGATGAGCGAACTCTTGGAACCAGCTCACAATAATCAAGCTCATAAACAATAGATGTATAAACCAGATAACAGTGAATCAATTTACAGAGTCGCTTCTATCTTTGGGGTATAGAAATTATTTCTACTTGTTGTCAAGAATCTCCTCCCTCACTTCTTTCATGGTGTCAACATGCAGGAAACACTGAGTGAGGCATTAAATATTTGTTCAGAGAATATGGGAATGAGTGATCTTGGGGGTGGTATTATCCATTCTGAAGAATAATTCTGACCATCTTGTTTCTTTGTTCCATTTTTTTCTAGCTCCATTCATATTACTCCTCATTGATAGCTCATTTATTTGGCAGATATGACATGATACCAGTTGGGTGTCTGAATCCCTGGCCTTGAGAGCTTACCAAGGCTACCTCGATGGGACTCACAACTTAATACTTTTATCTGAAGAGAGTGGGTCTGTCTTTCCCTGTAACTGCAAAATGTCTGCTTTAACCAGTTATTCTTTCCACAGCTAATCTTAGAGACATCTGTGTGGTTGTTGGAAGCCTCCAAGGAGGGTTGTAGAAACTATTTGTAGCAGATATTTTATCAAGAGAGAGTGGAGAACAATATGCCATAGTAAATAAAGAAAGTGTATTGTTGTTATAGTAGTTCACTGAGTTGTCTTACTAAATCACACCCCACACCCCATCCCATGTCAAAACAAAAATAAAAACAACATAAAAAGATCCCTTACCAGACCATTATTCTTGAACACATGTCAAATGCAACAATTAAGCATGTGTGTTCTTTAAAATGCATAAGAGATACTGTTCTGGGCTAGTATGTGTATTTTGAAATTCTACTTGGTTGTGTGAGCCAGTTGGATCCTTACATACCACAGCCTGCAAAATTTTGCTTATTCAAACTGAGATTGCTTCAAGTATTGCAAAGACTATTAAAGACACATTGATAATACATACAAGAGATGTTTGTGCAGGTTGTTAAGTTAACAGGAAACATAAGGCCTTAGGCTGTGTCTGGTTCTGCACGATGCCAGGAGAGTAGATATTTCCAAATATAGACAGATTGTGTGACACTTTAAATCATGTTGAATTAAATAACAGCCCCTCTGTAAATCAGAATTCAGACTTCCAGCGATCCCAAACATCTGGAATAGTACACAGGTAAATCATTTAGTAAATAGAGAGATAGACAGACAAATATATGGGTACAGATGGAAGCACATCAAGCAATAAAGTGTCCACAAATCAGCAGTCGGACGTTTACTTCTGTGGGGTGGCGTATCAGTTATGAGAGTCCCATAAAGATAACTGTGTCCTAGGAACAAAATTAATCTTTCTAGGGAGTTCTCAAGAGGTTAACTTGAGGAAGACTGTGGTGGTTGCTTGAAGTTCTGGACACTCACTGCCCTTTGCCCTGCCTTGCCTGTCTTGATGTTTTTCTGTCCTAGTATCTGAGACAGTTGATCACGATCATAAAGTCGCCAGTTCAGGAAGGTCTTTGTTGTGCTGTGATACAGAAGGAGTGGGAATAGGCTGACACTTACTCATGTGCTATGGTTGGAATGTTTGTGTCTTTCTAAAATCCATGTTAAACCTTAATCCCCAGTGCAACAATATTAAGAGGTGAGGAATTTAGGAGGTGATTAGTGCCTTACAAAAGGGCTTGAGGGGGCGAGTTCACCATGTGAGGACACAGAGTCTAATCTCCAGAGGATGCAGAAACAAGGTGTCATCTTGGAAGCAGAGAGCAGCTCCCATCAGACACCAAGCGTATAAGTACTTTAATCTTGGACTTCCCAGCCTCCAGAACTATGAGAAATAATTTTCTGGTGTTTATAAATTACCCACTCTCAGGTATTTCATTATAGCAGCCCAAATGGACTACGACACTCATATCTTGGAGGACTTTGATGTGTTTTAGAACATCTGACACTGAGGGGACACAAGCCAGCCCACACTAGTAATCTGGGGATGTATAGTGGCAAATTCAATCCTTAATCACTTGAGAACATGTACTATCCTAACTCTGCACATATGAAGCCAAATGCATTTCTAACTGTTTTGGAGGAATGATTCAAAGGTAAGAAAGTCAAACTTCCTCAAGTGCAAAGAAAAATAGTAACTGGTACAGGGGTCCACAAAGGTAACACTTTGGGGGAAGGGACAATAAAACGGTCCTCTGGTGAGAGCTCTATGGATTTTTCTGGGGAGAATCTGCTGCTATTCATATAATAGGCATGTTATTCATGACAAAAAGGAAAAAGTAGCAGTAAAAATAATGCTGGAGAAACATCCTGGGAAGTGTGTGTAAGTGGTTGGCCAAGAAACAGCTTCCTGGTCCCCATGCGCAGGCCAGAGAATGCCCAGGGAGGCATCCACACAGGTGATGGAGGTACCGCAGCTAAGGGGAATATTGGAATAGTTTCAGAGGGTGACTCAAGAGTACATAAATGTAAAGTTTGAAAAAAAAAAGTGAAAGCAAAAATGGGAGAAAATGAAAAATTGTTGAACTGTTTGAGGGGGAGTGGAATTTAAGGCAATAGATGGCTAGAGGAGAATGAATCCGAAATATAGCCATGCAGAGCAAATGTGATCAAGGTCTGCTTTTAGGGGAGCTTAGTGTTTGGGGCTTGGTTACAACCCTTGTCCTATCATTCAGAGGTAGGCAGCCAAGCATTTGGCATAGACAGATAGAAGCCGTAGCGTATGAGTAACAGCTGCAACAGCATGGCAAGGTGTTGTGTGTTGAAGCCCTGGAATGCTTGGCTCTGCTGTGTTCACGTATTCAGTTAGCATGGTTGGGTTGAGGGTCTGAATCTTCTGTGTGTGATGATAAAGGCTACCATATGAGCTCTCTTCTTTAACTCCAAGTGGTCAGTGAGTTCCAAGGTTGACTTCAAGTTACACCCTTGCTGAGAATAGAATCTGGGCTGCCACAGAATCAGCTGCCTCTATTTATAAACTAAGTTTGGTTTTGCAATTCATAATATGAAGGAAGGGACTTGCCCCATTTTGGTTGTCATGAATTTAATATGTACTATCTCTTGGATGTCATCTACTGTTTTGGGATTTTTTTTTGATAAAAGCCATTTTCACTGGGGTTGGGTGATATCTCATTGTGGTTTTGATTGGCATTTCTCTGATGATTACTGATGAGCATTTTTTCATATGTTTATTGGCCATTAGTCTACCTTCTTTTGAAAAGTTTGTTTGTGTCTTTTGCCCACATTTTAATGGGGTTGTTTGAATTTTTTCTTGCTGATTTGCTTGAGTTCTTTTTAGATTAGATTCTGGTTATTAGCCCTTTATTAGATATATAGCATGTAAATAATTTCTCCCATTCTGTAGGGAGAAAATATTGTTGTCTATTTGCTCTGTTGATTGTTTCCTTGGCTGTGCAGAATGTTTTTATTTTAATCAAGTCCCATTTTTAAATTTTTGTTGTTTCTGTGCTTTCCCTTGGGGTCTTCCTCATAAATTCTTTGCCTAGAGCAATATCTAGAAGAGTTTTCCCAACATTTTCTTCTAGAATTCTTATGGTTTCATGTCTTAGATTTAAGTCTTTTATCCATCTTGAATTAATTTTTGTGAGTGGTGAGAGATGTGGGTCCTGTTCCAATCCTCTACATGTGGCTATCCAATTTTCCCAGAACCATTTATGGAATAGGGATTCTTTACCCCGGTGTATATTGTTGTCTACTTTGTCAAAGATCAGATGGCAAAATGTGGATGGTTTTATATCCCTGCTCTGTTCCATCGGTCTATGTCTCTATTTCTGTGCCAGTACCATGCTGTTTTGGTTATGATGGCCTTGTAGTATAGTTTAAAATCTGGTAAAATGAAGTCTCCAGATTTGTTTCTTTTGCTTAAGGTTGCTTTGGCTATTCAGGCTCTTTCCTGGTTCCAAACGAAGTGTAGAATTATTTTTTCTAGATCTGCAAAAAATGATGTTGGTAATTTGATGGGGATTGCATTGAATCTGTGAATCGTTTTGGGTGATATGGACATTTCAACAATGTTTATTCTGCTGATCCATGAGCATGTTTTTCCATTTGCTTACGTCATCTGCAGTTTCCTTCCTCAGTGATTCATAGTGCTCTCTGTAGAGATCTTTCACCTCCTTGGTTAAATATATTCCTAGTTATTTTATTGTTTAATTTGTATCCATACTAACATATTTAAGCTCTTTGAATCCTAAATTCTACATAGTGAAAAAATCCTCAGTTAACATTTCCTCCCAAATAATTTCACTGAGAAACTCTTTCCCCCACCATCCCCCCTCTAATAAAACCATAGAATGGGTGTTCTGCAGAAAATCTCACCAGGAACTCTAAAATAAATGACTGTCATGCCACCCTGATTAGCAGAATAAAGTTGTCCTTGTCATACTATGCCTCCGGGACAGATTCTTGATGGAGGACATTACCATTTAACATTTTCCCTTAACAAATGCCTTTTATTTTTATTATTTAGTTATTCATTTATTTTAGTGGAAAGGCTTATTTGCTGTGATTGGGAACTTTGACTACCCAGAATATGTGGTGCTTGGAGGATGGTACCAAGAGGTGTCTTGCAGGGCAAACACATCTGCACTGAGAGGAGTTTTTCACTTTTTATCCCAACGCTGGGTGTTTCATCCACACACTGAGAATCGCCCTTATGAGGTTCATCTGCTCTTTTCCTTCCTGCTTTTCCAACTTGCTGAGCACCAGGGGCACGAAGGGACAAAGGGAGGCATGTGGGGTCACAAGGAGGTGGACTCGGCTCCACCCATGCTGACGCCAGGCAGCGCCCACCCCGCGTTTCATTCCCGAGCCGCTTCTGCGGGTTAATGAAGACGTCAGCTCCCAGCCTCAGCCACACTATGTAAAAGAACTACTTATTGCCTGTTCCATCTCACTGACTTTTATGGTGATACTTAAACCAAAATGGTGAACTATTACACTTCATAGCCTGCAAATAAAAGCAGGATGTTAAAAAGTAGGGGCCGTAACCCCTGATCGGGGCTGAAATGGCTTGTAATCTTGGGAGGACTCTGCTCGGCTCCCCAGGGAGGGGCCCGGGGTGCTGTGTTAGACCCCGACCATGAATCCCGGGATCTCTCTGCCCAGCTCCAGCGCTTGTACGCAGCAAGCAGCCCTTAGCAACCGCATGGTGACAGGCACACAGCAGCGGCCGGTGGGGAACAGAGAGGCCAGTGGTTGTGCACTTTTACCAGTTGCGCACGTGAGAGCCTGTCCTCGGAGCCTCTGTGGAGAGACCCTCTGCGCAGGGACCCTGCGTGATGCTTTGTCTACAGTTCCCGTATGCGGTATGTGACTTTATATATGTGACTTCGGCTTCTGACCTCAAGCCCTGCGTAACACTCCCCAGGCTCAGTTTTCCTCAAACTCACCTGAGGTCCTCGAAATGTCTTCATCTCCATCGCTAGAAGGGGTGGTGGGGGGGAGGGACCTGGGGGTCCTCAGAGCCGCAGCCACAGCCCAGTGCGTGCATCAAGGATATTACAACCTGCTTTAAAGCACCTTTTAATGATCTTATTAATGTAAACTGAGATTTATTCTGTTTGCTTGTTTGAGTCAAAGTTATGTGGACACAGAGCAAAAGTTCAAATATCATTTATCTTCGTTTGGGTTCTCCCAAAAGTAGATGCTGAGATAGGGATCTAGATGTAACAGAAATTTGGGCAGTGATCCCATGACACATGGCCAAAGAGCGGGGAGTGAGGCAGGGAAGGGGACTTGGATAGGAAGGATGGGGAGGGGACACTGCTGTGGGCAACCGGTGCTGCTTCCCACCGGGCTGGTGGGACACTGAGGAGCCACCCTGGAGCTGCCTGACTGGGAGGTCAGGGTGTCTCCCCACAACTGCCATCCCTCATTGGTTCAGGTTTGTTTCCAGACACTTCTGATCCGCCCCAAGTCAGCAGAGCAGGAGGAAATATATATAGAGAGAGATGGCAGGGGTGGGGGAGACATAGAGATAGAGAGAGGGGAGAGAGAGAAGAGAGATACGAAAGACTTGAGGTCAGAAGCCAAAGTTATGTGTTCATATATATAAAGTCATATGCTGGATATGGGGACTGTAGACAAAGCTGGGGACAACCTTAGGGGGCCAAGGGAATATGGCGGAGGGGGTACAGGCAGGGATGGGACAGCATCTGCGAAGGTACCAGATAATAAAGTGAAAAAAAAGAAAATGGGTTCTTTCTGTCAAAAAATTCAGATCTGATTTCCCAATGTTAACTACATATAACAGTTTCTGATGTATCTTGTGAAATGTTCTCTTTCTTTGCATACATATGCACATGCACACGTGTATGTTTTATATGTGTGTGTATATATATCTTTATATGTATCTATAACTTTGTTTTCAAAACATACATAAGCATCTACCTCATTCTTTGTGATAGTTATGTATTATTTCATAGAAAGAATATAGCAAAATTTATTTTGTGGTATATTTTAATAAACAAGGATAAAAAATAATTCAAAAATTAGCAAATATTAAAAATTATAATTAATGAAATAGGTAAGAAAATGTAATTTCACTTGTTTATCTTTACAGATTTTTCTAATACATGACAGTTCAAAGCTCAGTGGCTGCTATTAACTAAATTGGATTGTTCTTATCTGCTTGCTACCTATATGCTATGTAACCCAGGAAATGTCACAAAATTCTCTGAGCCTTACTCTTGTTTTCAGACTCCAGCTACACAGATTACCTACCTAAAATGTTTGTGGAGATGATCAAATTAGACCTTTTGTGAAAAGAGCTCAACATGTCAGAACTGCTCAATAAACATTACCTGTTAGTATTCTATTCCCCAAACAGAATGAAAACCAAAAATCCTTTGTCAGGTCATATATCTTAAAGCCAATAAGAAAAAGATTCAGTCATTATAACTGCATAAACTGTGCTCAAATTTTAAAAAGTACTTGACTGCATGTTCTTTACATTATCTGAGAACTGATTATATACCAGGAACAGTAGCAGGTGCTTTCAGATACAGTATCTCAGTTCATGCAGAAGTTGATGGTGTCTTCAGTTCCTTCTCTCTGTGTACTGTTGATGCTCCTTGCATTGAGAGATGGAGTCTAATGCCCTTCCTTTTGTACCCAGACTGGCTGGCCCTAGAGTTCTTCTTGACTGGTAGAATGTGGCAGAGGCAACTTTCAGGGCCTTCCAAGTCTATGTTATAAGAAAATTTAGAGCTTCCACTTGTGTCCTTTGGTTCTCTGGTTTCTGGGGGAAACGAACTACTATGTGAGAAGTCCAAGTATCCTGAATCCGCCATGTTGTAAGGGAGCCAAGCTAACTCTGTGGCTGCTTGGAGAGAGAGATGCTCGACCAGCACCCAGCCATTTCATACACCTCACACCATGCATCAGATGTTTGAGTCGAGAAGCCTTCAGTTAACTCCACCCCACTGATTGCAACTGAACCAGAGACTCTAAGCAAGAACTGTGTAGCTGAGGCCAAACACCAGAACCATGTGAGATAACAATAAAGTTTAGAGGTGGTTTGTCACAAAGCAATAGATCACTAGAATTGACACACAGATCAAAATGCAAAAGAAGGGTACTCAAGCTCTGCTGTCCATCTTATTTCATGCACCAATTATGCAACAGGTTTTATTGCAATCTAGAAAAATCTATCTTCAGTAATGTCAATTAGTGGTTTTATAAAATAATCGGAAGATGTTGCCCCATATGTTAATGCAAACACTTTAAATTCCACTATAACTTTTTGTTCAGAAGAATTTATTGAGGATAAATAGCTCTGCTTAAATATTTCAAGGGATGTAGATATGAAAGTTCTTGAAATTAATACATTTATATTGTTTTTAAGCAAAAAATCTTATAACAAAGTAGATGTTTCCAAACATCTATTCACTTATGTAGCAGATATTTTGTTCCATATTTTTAAAATGTCACCTTAATCTTGAAGTGAGAGATTATATTTATTAGCATCATTATTATTATTTAATTATCTGCAAGATGACATTATAGTGAAAGGCACTCCCATAGCAGAAAAAAATGTTTAATAAATTTGGAAAATTTGTCACTTTATAAAAGAAAAATAGATAATTTCAAATCTAGCAGCTTTTTTAAGTTCTTCACTACATTAAAATATTTTTATTGTCACTCTACCTCATTATAAAGGTAAGTATTCTTTTGTATGTTAAAAGATCTTTTTTTCTTATAAAATTAAGCATATTGATGACAACCTGTAAACATTTTTGTGCACTTAATGGCTTCAATGTTTTTCTTGTTGTTGTTGTAGACATAATGACATAGTCTTAATTTCATGTCCAAAGATGTCTTTGTAATCTTTCTTGGAGATTTTTTAAAACTAAATTCTCATCAATCAGCCATTGTATCAATTGATCCACTTATAATTATTTTATAAGATATTGCTTTCATGATGAAGTCATTTATTGCTTATGTATCTCTTCTCCATTACATATATTCTTTAGTGTAAAAAAAAAGTTCTTTCTGTATTTCATGTGACAAAGTCCATAAAGAAAGAAATGTTAAAAACATCTGTACTTTCAGCCAACTTGTTAGCAAACCTCACACACCAAATAATTTCTTTTAACACTTGACTCTTTAAGTTTTCAGCAAGGTTTTCTCTGTATTTTTTAACAGAATCTGCTGACAAAGGAATGTGTTTTTATTTGTCTCCATATTGTTTTCTGTGTATTATTTCAGCTGTTTTTCTCATGGTGGGAAGATTCACTATTTCCCCAATGACTTTTTTTTTTTTTACTTCACTAAACACAGTAAAACTCAAAATAGTTTTCTACGTGTTTAACAATAAGTTCAGTGAAATTTCGTCAAGTACTTGGTTGAGTATTGTGTGACTTTAAACATGGCTGAAAAAAATATAGTGGTGTGTCCATGTCTGGATGTTTCATTTTCTAATGTCTTGAAAATTGTGCCCAATTGTGCCAGCTGTATTGACTCTCTTATAGGTGACAGATTACAACGGAGCAATGTCAGATTTAGTGAGGTGGAGTGGGGGGGTGGAGGGTGAGCAGTTGCCATGATTCAAGTAGAGTTGATAAGATTAAAGATGAGCAGGAGTTTTAGGGGTAAGGAAGGAGGGACGGATTTGGGAGAGGAACCTCAATAGTTCCTGATTTTCTTATGTAAATTATATTTGAAAATAATAGAAATAACTGTCATCCAACAGAAGGCAATTTGAAATTATTAAAAATAAATAGGTAAAAGCGATGCAAATCTTTACTCACTTTGGGACTGTAAAGAAGAAAACGAACAGGAAAAGGATGTTAATTTCCTTACTGAGGTCTCTTTAGAGAATGATAAAGTGGAACAAGTGCAAAATACACAGAAAAAGATTTTAAAATTCTATTTCTCTATATCTATCATTTTATGTATTTCCCATGTCCTTGGAAGTTTCCCCTTGGCAGATGTCTCCCCTTTCTGGACTCCTCAAACAAGCAGACATCCGAGGCTGATGTCCTTTCTCCCTGCAGCATCTTCCGGTCCTTTCCCATTGGCCCAGTCTCGTCTCCTCTCTGGATTTCTCTTCTTACATCAGGTTAGTGTATACTCTGCTGTGCTGAAGAGAACGTTCTCTTCCTCTGATCTTCAGGATAGGACCCAGGAAGGAGAGGGAGGGGGACTGGGGGAGCCACGAAGGGAGGCGACAACTCCAGAATTCTCTCTAAGGAGCAGGGGAAGAGGCTGGCAATCCTCTTGTGTTGTGTTGTTTTTCTTTGCCTTGTAATAAACACCACACATACCTAAAGGTCATAACCTTGATTCTTCTTGGAGAAGGAGTCTGTGATTTAAGTCACAGATGAGGTAAGGTAGGTGGATAAAAAGGGGTCGTGCAGGGTATTGACCTTGGATGTGGGAGCTGAGCCAATGACTGCGTTTAATAATTCCATCAGTTAGGCCATTGGGGGCTGGAAAAGTGCTTGATGAATGAATGTAACTAAAACTTTTTCTTCCTCTTCTCTCTCTTTTTATGAAAAACACAGAGGAAGAGGATTACAACAGCCAAGAGAATGAGGAGGCTGCAGAGGGCTCCCAAGCAATGCAGGGTGATACTATGGGTTGCTCATGTGTCTGAGTCACTCTGGGTCATCAGCTCTCTGGGGACAGAGATGTGTTTTGTTTTTCTTTATGTTTCTGGTACTCAGCAGCAGCAGCGCTTAAAACAACATGTAGATTCTCCCTCCCAAATTTCTTCACTTTCAAAGCTTGCTTTATTTTTTATAGATACAGAAATTTATAAAATTTTCTATGTTTTCTACTGTTTGCTGTAAATGAATAAATGAATGAATGTGAGAAAGAGGAAAGCTGACTCCATGCATTAATCCTATCCATCCAGGTTTGTTAAGCTTCCTGTTCCTTCCTCAGCCTTTCTGGTTGTTTTGGCCAAATCCAGATTGCACAGGAACCTGGCTGCTCCATCCTGTCCCACTGGCTTATAGCCAGAAGGAACAGAGTCTCATTTCTTAATAATCCCAGCCCCCTCTCACACTCCCCTAGTCCCACCTACTCATCCATCCTCACTCTCCACCTAACGCACACTTTCATCTATTAGCTAGAGTTTTGCCAAGCCTGCTTCTCATTTCTGAGCCACATCCCCTCCCTTCCTTCCTCTCTCTCCATTTCTTTTCAGGTTAATTTATCTGATTATATGCAACACGCTGCAGCCATGTTAAGACACCAACTGAGTTTCCACTTGGAGGCTTGGAGGAAAGATTACCATTAAAACGTGACTTCCATCCACTCAGCTGAAATTACTATTGATTGCCAAAGAAAAATATTTGTGCTGTGAAGCTGGGAGCTATGATGTTGAACCATATTAACATAATGTTAGCATAGCTACGGGTGTTTAGTAGCACGCAATCAGATTTGAAATGAACGTTGATTATAGATGGAGATTAATGTTCACATATTCATAGGAACACAATGAGAAGAGCAATTTCCTTTCTACTACAGATCAATGGTTTCCCCATTCAATTATACAGCTGTAATAATTGCATTATGCTGAAATATTTCTTAATGGCTAATTTCTTTCCTTTTGTGTGTGTGTGTATGAGCTCTTTTGTCAGTGATAGCTTCTGCAGCCCGAGGACAGCATAAGATGTTTTAATCACTGGTGCCATTTTGCAAGCTTTGACCAAACCAGTAATTTCCCCCTTTTCCCCTTCTTTACTATCCTCCCTTATTATCACCCAGAATTGCTTCCTGGATGATTGAAACCTAGGGACTTGCCTCAAGTCTTTTTTTCCCCCCTTGGTTAGAGAGTGATGGCAAAACTAGAAACCTACAGGGCCATGGGTTGCTCAGATCTTTTTTGCATATTTGCTGGAGATTCTTTGGAGGAGAAAGAGATGAAAACTGATGAACACTATGCATAAGATGTTCCTCCCCCAAGTGACTCTTCTTTTAAAGACCATTCACTGATTAAAAAGCAAACAAAAAAACCTAGTGTTTTTTCCGATAATCCAGGCAGAACTCTGAGGCCTGAGGGGGTGTCAGTGTCTGCTTTTCTGACTCAAGGTCTTTTTCAGATCCTCGAAGTCTACTTAGGCTGCTTCAGGCACATCCTGAAAGTGGAGGAGAATTAATACCCTTAGGGGCCACCTTCAACCAGGGGGAAACTGCAGCTGGTGGGTACATGCCCTGGCCTCTCAGAGGTCCTGCAGAGTTGAGAACTGAAACCACAGCAAGCACCCTTATGTTGGCGTTTCCTTCCGTCTTGACTTGTTCTCCCAGCTCCTTCACCATTGCTTCCTGGGCTCACCCCCCAGGTAAACCACCTGAATCCAAGCTCTTTCTCAGTGTCTGCTTCCCAGGGAACCCAAACCAAGTCAGTAAGTTTGGAGACTTGCCAAAGACTTTAGAGACAGACCGGCCTGGCTGAAATCCTGTCTCTGTTACTAATCTGCCCTGTGATCTCGGGCAAGTGAATTCCCATCCATGAGCTTCTGTTTTGTTATCTATAAAATGGGTATCATAATAGAATCTGTCTCAAAGCATTAAAGATTAAATGAGATCTTGTGGGCAAGCACTTAAATAACCTTATTTCTCATCATTAGTATTTTTATTAGAAGTATCTAGCACAACGTAGACACTCAATGAACCATAACTTCCTTTCTCTCTTTTATGCTTGCGACAAAATAGGTCTGGGCATAGCAAACACAATCAATATGTTTGTTTTTTTTTTTAATAGATGCAACATTATTTTTTGCTGGTCTGCTATATGTAAAGAAGCAATATGTGGGGTGTAGTTTTCATGGTCAAGAGTGTTACAAAGTCTTGGCTGTCAGTTCTATTCTCTAGAGCCTTTTTAAAACACATCTCCAGGGAAAGAGGGGATTTTGTGCTTCCTGTGTTCTCTCAGAGGGGTACAAACCTCACAGGAGAAAAACACATCTGTTACCTAACAATGGACAGAATATAAAAAATAATATCGAGCCTATATATTTTTAAATCATCTATTGGCAGGGAAGGCGTGCGTTTCTGGAAACTGGTCCAGGGCAGGAAAACTATTCAATAGAATGGAGACAGCCTGGGATTTGATATGAGGTATTCGGTAGGGATGAGTGGTTCCCAGGAAAGATATCTCTATTCTTAGGCCCCACCAAAGCCACTATTACGTGTTCTTTAGCTTCTCAGTCCATCACTCAAAAAGAATTTATTGGGTGCTTACTGCATGCTAAGCAATGTGTTCAGTGGTAGATAGAATCTCAAGCAAATAAACTTAATTCCTAGTTCTTATAGTTTTTATATCTAGAAAAGAACTACTAAACAATCACATGAATATATGTGAAATTGCCATTCTGGTAATGAGAAGGAAAAATTTATTTCAGGAAAGAGAGAGATTCAGAAGACAGGGCGACCCTGAAGGATTGATGCATAAACTGAGATCTGAAAGAGGAACAGGATTTAACTTAGCTGGGAAAATCGTGCAGGGAATGGAGCTTCAGCAAGTGCGGACAGCATGGCTTTGGGCAAGTACTGAGCCTTTTCAGCCTTAGTTTTCTCCTCTGGAAAATGGGGATAAGAAGAACAATTAGCTCAAAGGATCGATGTAACATGTTAATCAATGTAAAGCATTTAGCACAGAGTCAAACACAGAGTAAGAACTCAATAAATTAAGTTCTTTTGGGGGGACTCAAGCAGAAGTGATCTCATTTTGCAGACTGCCCCTTTCTCTTTGCTCTTCTTCCCGGCCTTTGCCCCTTTGATTTGGCTCAGATGAATCTACAGAGGTTGTAACTCATGCCCTCATTCTTCTCCTTTAGCGTCAAACTGGGATTTACATATGTGTAAATTAGTAATTTGATTGTTCCCTCTCAATAGCATCTAGTAGCAAAATCTTTCCAATGGGAACTCAGCTTTAGGTGAGTATGGCCACTCAGAGCAATATGTCTCCATGTCATCTTGTGGACTCCAGTAGTCCCCAACCTTTTTGGCACCAGGGACCAGTTTCATTCAAGACAGTTTTTCTATGGACTGGGGTGGTGGAGGAGGCGGGGTGGTGAGCGACGGGGAGCGGCTGTAAATGCAGATGAAGCTTCGCTTGCTCACCTGCTGCTCCCTTCCTGCCATGCAACTTGGGTCTGAACAGCCCAAGGACTAAACCACAAGATTCATCCAATTATATAATTGTATGTACACATACATACAGACGTATACATATATACACTGTGTAATACACTATATAATTATATATGAATGTGTGTGTGTGTATGAGTTTCTTAGGTTTCCCTGTTAACAAGACCTGTTTAGATTTTCTTCTTCAGGAAACAGCCATCAAACAATAGCTGGTATTCCGCAAAGGGGCATTGCCAGAAAATACTAAGGGAGAGGAGAGAGACGATAAAGAGGAGAAGCTGTGTGCGAATGAACAGGGTAAATACTCCAGATTAGCAAAACATACATAATGCTAAGTGCCTCATTAAAAATCTAAAAATCAAAGAAGAGATCGCCACAATTTCCCAGATTTGCTTATTTGTCACATGTGGTTGATTTCTTCAAGAGAAAGATGAAAACTGAATACAAACCAGCCCTGGCCCCTGCCTCCACCACCTGCATTTATGTCTCAGGACATGGATGGCAATTTCCAGGAACAAACTTCCCCAGGATGTAAAGAGTTAAAAGAAATCACTTTTGCTAACACTTTTACTTTTTTAAACAAAGCAGTACAGCCCAATGTGAAAAAAAAAAAAAAAAAAAAGCCTGACTTAGGAGTTGGGCAGACAAGCGTTTGCTTCCAGATCCTGCTGTTTCTCACTTTTTGATCTTTGACAAGTTACTTAAATTTTCTGGGCCTCTGTTTCCACATCTGTGTGACAGGGCTCCTGCTAGTTCCTGCTTTACTCCTGCTCGTTGTGAAAAGCCAGTGACTGCGTTACCTACTTTGGGTCGAGTATGGCAAACACTACATGATAACAAGTCCTTTGCGTCATCACCCAATGTGGTGCTCACTACTATCAATATCATTTCTGCTTCACAAATGAGGAGACTGAGGCAGAGAGAAGCCAAGTACACGTCTCCCATTTCTATACCTGGTGAGAGAGGTAGCCTGAATTTGAAACCAGGCAGTCTGGCTCTAAAGTTCACCCTCCTAACCATCGGGCCATGCCACTTCTGTAGTAAAGCATTTAACGTAACGGGTGGGCTTCTGTTCTAATATAAACGTTTAAAGATCAAATGAGTATTGTGCAAGTTAGCCAGACATTTCATGAATGCCTGGGTCTGGCATTTTAGGCCTCTCACAATTCTACCTCTTGTCACTGTTAGCCCTGAGACTACTTGCAAGAATTTTCCCCAGATGCACAGATGTCACCAAACGTGTCCTTCAAACACACATGGCCCTCGCCTTTCTCAAGCTAGGAGAGAGCCAAAGAGTTCCGCAGACTGTGTTTGGTTTCCCCAAACAATTACACCCTCTATGTCTCTAGTCGAGTTACTGCCCTGTTGGCCCAGCAACTTTCCACTTCACATGGGGCCTGCCTCTGCTTAGCTGCCCCCGACTCCCAGTGGCCTCTGAGTGGCTCCACACTGGTTATCCCCACAAACTGGAGCCAGAGCCATAGTGGGGACAGGCCTGGTCAGATAAGGCCATGCTCTAGGCCTTCCATATGGCCAGTCCAAGCCCTAAGATCCTCAAGATCAAGACAAAGATCAGAGGGGCTAGACCAAATACCAAATGCTCACATTGCACGCAGCTACACAATGGTGTAATGGCTGGCAAAAACCAGAGGCACAGGCCACCAAGACCAAGAAGAATGGGGTTCTGGTGGCATGGCTCATGGGGAAGACTCAGGGTGGAGGCAGGGTGGAGTCAGAGTGGGCCCACCCATGCATGCTGCACACTGTTTTTTTTCATAAATTGGCACAGCATCCCACCAAAGCTAGCTTACTGATGAGGTAAACACTTTGGAAAATAGAACATCTGACCCTCCCCAGATGAACCAGCATTTATGGTTCTAGTGCCAGAACAGGTGAGAGGAGGTAGGCATGAGATGACTGAGGGTATTGGAGGTGGATAAGGAGTTTAACACGTGAGTGTAGTGTCATGACAGATGCATACATACAAGTAGTGCATATATAACTGAAAAGGTATCATTCCTTCTACAGAAGCCTTAAATAAGTTAAGACATGCATAAAGCATCCTTAGAGATATTAGGATATTTGGGAACACAGCTTTAACATTTTACTGGACTACTAGATGCAAAATTTGTATTTGATCAAATAGTCAGAAGATAGGAAAGAAATTTTACTTTTAGCTATCACCCAGTCAAATCTCTCATTTAATGAGGAGGGAAACTGAGTTCTAATACAGCGGTTACTGTGCTATTCTTAGGTAGGGTTTGGCGAATTTTTCTCTGTAAAGGACTAGATTGTAAATAATTTAGGCTTAGTGGACCATATGGTCTCTGTTACAACTACTCAACTCTGCCGTTGTATTGCAAAAGCAGCCACAGACGGTATGTAAATGAATGAGGATGGCTGTGTTCCAATAAAACTTTATTTACACAAACAGGTGGTGGGCTGGCTTTGGCTTGCAGACCACAGTGTGCCTATGCTTTTCCTAAAGTCTGGCAATCTTTAAAAACTCATCATTTTGTAACATATTATAATGTTAATGATATATTATAAAGCATAATTTTAATATATTACAGCTTATATATTATATACTATATTTTAATAATGGAATACAATAGAGTAGAATAAGAAAGAATAAACCTCTTAACTACATAAGATTCCTGGCAATTATAGAAAACACTCTTTTTGGTCTACATAAAATAGAAAGTATCAGTCATTTAAGAGTTAAAACATTAATCCCAGGTTATTTAGAAAGGTAATTTTCTATAGATTTGCACAGAGGTATGGAATTTGACCTAAGGCTTGATTTTCTGAATGCAAAAGCACACAGCATGACCATCTATTCAAAGGAAGCCAGGAGCAGTCAGCTTGACAACTTGGGGTTGGAGGTCATATCTGGAAAGGCACAGGTAAAATTCAAGGCTTTATTACAAATGAAGGGTAAATTACCTTTCCAACGACGTGTCTTCCCTTTACAGGCTGAGGAGAATTCACGGCTGTTTCTCAGGAGGGTAGGAATCTCTAGAAATACAAAGTCCTTTAGGGCTAGTTTTGGTTAAATAGTACATTGGGAAATAGGTGTGTTTTTGATGCTGTGGTTTTCTTGTATTTCCTCCACATCTAGCTATCCCTACTTTAATCTACTTGCACCTGTCCTTCACAAGACTGACATCACAGTGACAGTAGTTTGGATGTGAATGTTTTGTAGCTGGCTAGCTGCTGCAGAAGAACAAAGCCACCTGCATAAATGGCAGTGAGTGCTCTGCAGTCAGGAGTGTTAGGAATGTTGGAGAATGCTCTGCATTTCTTCCTGATCCTCTAGCAGTGGCAAAAGGCATCTGTGTTTCTCCTCTTTGCAGAGACAGCCCGGCAGACACACTGAATAGTAGATTTCACATCAAGTTTTCTGAGCTATGGATGGGAGAAGGCTTCGGTTTAGGGTAAAGATCCTGTTTTTACCCTAACAAATATAAAGATTTTGGATGGGAAATGCATGGCTCTGTGCCCCAACTATGCAATGAACTGTTATGAAACCCCTTGGACCTGAAAACAGAACCCCTAGTTTTCTTAGTATTAAATGAGATAATAAATGCAAAACGCATAATCTGGTTCCTGAAATCTCATGGGGACTCAATAAATCATAGTTAAAGATAATTGTATTTTAATTTTTGTTGATATTATTTTGTTTAAAAGTCTTGTTCCTGTTTCCTGATCTTTATAGTTTAGTTTACGGCAATTCCTTCAGATTCATCACCCAGAGTCTTGCTCTGAGATAAATTCTTACAGAATGATTCGCCTCTAACTTCCTGCTCTGATTCTGTGATTTCCACCTCCCTCTTTTCCTTTTAGAGTCTTTATCCCACAGACACCTCAACCTCACAAAAAGATTTTCTTTCTCTCATACTTCAGGAGCCCTTTCTTTTGTTCTGGATGTGAGAAACTTCATCTTGGCTAATTGTCTCAGTGTTTCTGAAAAACTGCAAGGATTCCCTGGATTGGGGTGATAAAGTGGTTACTCTGTTCTATGGGGAATGTATCTCTCCTTAAAATCACATTGGATCCCAAAGACTCCAGTTTGAATGTTACCAGAGTGTAGCTTGAAAGAATACAAAGCAACTTCTTGCATCCTGAATCACATAATCTAGGCAACACCTTTTGCAGTGTGTCTAGTTACTGTTCCAATTTTACCTATGTAGAAAGAGGAGAAAAAATAGTTCATGTAGCAATTTCTCTAGTCCTTCTACTCCATGGCTCATGCATCTGAGGGTCTCGAGTTTCCTAGCACAGCTTACCTTCAAAACTTCTTGGTATATTGATGAAATGTTTTGAACTGCAGACTTTTAAACATGAAAAACGACATAAAACAAGTCCTGTATAGATACGTAAGCCATGCAGTTTGCATATACAAAATGTTATGTGTGATTTGAGTGATTTCCAAGGGTACTTTTGTCTGTGTGATTTAAACCATAGGTTAAAACCTAACTTCAATGACAAGGCAAGTCCACTGTATTATGAAATGACTGCGCCCCACCAGCCCCAAGTGATGAACTGTGGAGGATACAAATCTATCATTCCCAAAAGCACCCTCAGGAATTAATATAGAAGGAGTGAAAACCATTGCGTTCCTTGGATTCTTTCGGTTTCAAGAGGCAGAGAGTTGCTGCAGTTGCTTCAGGGAGTGTGACTCTAAGGCAGGATTTCTCAACCTCCCCACTGTTAACATTCGGTCTGGGTTATCTGTTCATGGGGGTCCACTCGGTTCATTGTAGGATGTTTAGCAGCTTCTCTGGCCTGTACCCACCAGATGCCAGTAGCATTCTTCCTCCCCTGTTGTGACAACCAAAAATGTTGCCTGGCATGGCCAAATGTCCCCCGGGAAGCAAAATCACCCCTGGTTGAGCATCACTGCTCTAAGGTTACAAATGGGGATACCTGAGCCAGGCATCTCGGTATGTGGCTGGGCCTCAGAGACCCCAGGGAGCAGTGCACGGCCAGGCCTCTGGACGGGGAGGGAGATGGGTTCCTGCAAGGGCTTGTGGAACCTAGTATTGCTGGCCCAGTAGCAAGAGGGTGTGGATCTCACTGTAGGTAGTGAGATCTGTAGTCCACTCGTGCCCTTGTCTGCCTGGCTCTTCCCCACCTCCTGGGTGGCCTCCTTGCTTGCTGTGCTGTCATCTCTCCTGCCCATGGCTTTGACTATCACATGCTTCCACTTTTGCTCCTGCTCCCGAGCCCCTGCTGCCCATGTATTTTGCAACTCAACTTTATAATAGGAAGAGTCCTGTGGCCCTACCTCTTCCCATGTAGGGTTTCTTGTACCTCGTTTCTCAGAGGTCCTGAACTACAGCAAGGCTTGGCTGCCTTCGGGGAGATGCACACTGCTGGTTCCCTTGGGCAGGATGGAGTAGCGTCACAGGACAGGGCCCCCAGGAGTTTCTCTGCTTAGGTGGGGTCTCGGGTATTGTTAGCACCATGTTTGGTGCCTGGTGCAGTCATGATGTTAATAAGGACAGAAATCAATGAAGAAAGGGAAATGCCATTGCTGGGTGCCTTGTGTGCTCCCTGCTTTACATATACCATTAATTCTCCTACCAAGCGAAAGAGACGGGTATGCCCATACTCTGCCGTACGTACGACAAGGGACAAGGTAGAGAGCTGTGGGAGGTGCCTGTATCCACACACCAGAAGGGACCCACAGGCTGTGTGCTTTCTGCTTCAGGACTCCATCCTGGGGGGTTGGAATTTGTGCTTTTACTGGTCCCAGTAACCCAAACCCCAAGAGGAAATGTAAGTTTAGATAGCAGCCAGAAATGGTGTCAGGAAAGTAGCAAGGGTGAAGCTAAGGAAAAGTACTAAGGCTCGGCTAAAGGAGAACACTGTTGAATTGTAAGCTAATCTCTCTCCACTGCCACCTTGTGACCCTTCCACACCTGTCCCCCATCCCCAAATCAGAATTACTTATAGCCTCATCTTTGTGCAGAAGTCACTACTTATATGTCTCTAGGACAGAATTTGCATCACCCTATTTTATTTAGGAGAAATACTCTCCACCTTATCAGACAGTCAGAAATAAGCAGGCATGTTTTCTCTAATCTTATAGCTAATACATACAAAATACCTGACACATAGCAGGTGATCACTGAGTGACATGTGTCTCTCTCTGGCCAGGCTGTGCACTATGTTTGTCCATTTCTTAATCCTGAGAGCTTGGGGCAGAGTAGGGAATAATGTCAACTAACATTTAATGAACACTTATCATATGTTGTACACTGGTCTAAGGGCTTCCTGGGTCCTTCTAGCAGCCTCATAGTAGACACCATTTTTGGCCCCAATTTGTTAATGAGGGAACTGAGGGACAAAGAGGTTAAACAACTTATCCAATATCACAGATCTGTGAGATAGAAGAGTCAGGATTTGAACTTGGTGCTAAGAGAGTAAGGTGGTGTGGCCTCTGACCTTGCGAAGAACCATCAATCAAATAGGGATTGAACCTTGATCTCAGGAGCCCAACCTCAAAGGGTTAATCCAAGCTCGAAATACCCATAAGAGTGCCTGAAATATGGCAGAACTCAGTAAGTGCTAGTTATTGTCATTGTTAAACTAATGCTGTTACTGCGCTGTACTGGTAAGTAATGTCTATCTTCCACAAATAGTTCCTCCAAGGTAGGGGTAGTGTCTTGCCTTAGCAAATCACACAGTAGCATGACAAAGGCTCAACAAAAATGAAAACAATAAAATGAAAAAAGCATAGAAGGTAGGCAGTGAAGGCCAAAGTGTGGTTTATCTTTGGGGACTCAACTGAACGTCCAGATGTCACAGAGTTACTCATAAAAGTTGGGAAGTCATGCATTAGCTTTTATCTACATTTTAAAACTGAGGTTATTTTTTTCAAAATTTATTTACTATTGCTTTCAGTTTTGGGAGATCTACCTCTCAGTCGCAGGCTGTTTACCTGGCTCTGGTGCTTAAGGAGGCCCAAGTGTCCACACCCTGAAGGTCTCATCCCAGCCAAGACACTGAGCTGTCATGCTTAAGGGCCACACATAGGTCAGGTGAAGCACAGGGCTCCACAGTCGACATCACAATGCATCCCGTTCTCAAAGCAGAGATACTGCCAACAAATCTTGGCTAGCTCCCTGTGCAAATACACATTTTCTGCATTCTAAGAGGCTCTTCCCTGTACCAGTGCCGCACTAGTAAACATTAAGTGAGTACTCACTGTTCACCAAGTACCTCCCTACGGCACTGTCCCTGAGGCCAGGCCATTGATGTTTCAGCATCTATCCCAGTATAGCTGTTGTTAGTCCTATTGTATTTTGAATAAATTCAACTTAAACATATTATGTATTAGAGTCCCTACCATGCTTCAGGGATCATGTGAAATATCCACTCATGTTGGGATTAAATATAATAATTCAGCAAGAACCTACGAGGACCTCCTGTAAACGAGGTATTTGTCTAGGTATGGGGATAAACAGATGCAGACAAATTGCTTGCCTTTAAGAGGCCTTGCTTCAGGGAAATCCCAGCCTTGCGAAGAAGGGAACAGGCTGAGGAAGAACATATAAATAAGATGGTAACTCCATGACTGCACTGCCATTCTTTTAAAAGAGTATATATATAAATTCAGATTCGGGCTTATGTTAAACTAGAATCCACCCAAACTTTTTCTTTTTCTTTAATTTTTTTTACACTAACCTAGCTGCAGCTTCCAATATTCCTTTGGAGGAACAAATGTCTCTAAAAGTCACCTTGCACAGTTCCTGGCTCATGATCCGCATTTAATGAATGCCAGTTTCACTCTGGTCCTCTCTGGGGCCTCCCAGGGCCATGTTGTAGCTTTCTTTGACCCATGGGAACAGAGGTGGGCATGGGGGTAGGGCCCTGCCAAATTCTAACCAAGGACCTCTCTCTCAAGTCAAAGGCTCATGTGATTTTACTTTGGTAGCTTTGCCCTCTACTGAATTTGATCCTTTCCAGAGTGATATTTTCCAAAAACAGCAAACATGCCCCATTTTCAAAGAAATGCTTATAAAATCTCTTCTGTCACTAATGACTTTCTCAGATGGGCAATGCTGTATTCTGCGGGCACGAAAGGCAAAGAAAACTAAACAATGAACGGGACCCACACCTTGTTCCTTGTACTGCTGAATGTTTTGATTTCCACCTTGGCAGCCATTGGGGAAATCCTATCCTTGGATTAGGAACTACGCTCTTGGTGATTTAGAGGAGGAAAAGTTTTGCACTGAAGTTAAGGTAAGTGAAATCTTAGCAATGAGTTTCTTCGCTTTTCTTTCTTGGGAGGTATAGGGGAAGGGGTGTGTGGAAGCAAGTTTCGCCATGAATGATGGGATAACAGTAGCTCAGCCTCTGACTCCCATGGCTTTCGCAAAAGACTAAATCATAAGAACCACCTCAGGCAGCCTTCGACACAAGGACAGTCCAGAAGATCATTGCATTTCCTATTTGGAAAAACATCTTATAAAAAATACAAGAATAAACTTAATCAAGCACAACAATGTTTATAAATAATTCTCAAATGAGTTTTTAGGTGAAGTCTTGTTTCCATTCAAGGCAATAATTTAAATTCTAGGTAACTTTCCTCACACAATGAGGCCATTTAATATTCAATTGTAATATCCAGTTTCCTCCCACGGCCCCACAGATTTGGTTAGACTGGGATTTCTCAACCTCAGCACTAGTGACATTTAGGATCAGATAATTCTTTGTTCTTGGGGCTGTTCTGCATATTCGTTGGAGGTTTAGCAGAATTCCTGGGCTCTCCCCACAACTCCCTCACCCTAGTTGTGACAACCAAAAATGTCTCCAGATATTGTCAAATGTGCTGGGGGGGATGGGTGGGTGGGAAAATTACCCCAAATGGAGAGTCACTGCATGTTTGATTTGGCATCATTCAAAAATGTTCAAGTCAAAGCATTTGTTTCCATTCTCCTGGGAGACACAAATTGATAAAACCACTATTTAGTTTATTATAAAATGTATCACATGTTAACCAGCTGCCCATTATTAAAAATCCAATTTATTATAGTCTTTACAAAGTATCTCCTAAATTAATTCATTATTTATATTTTTGGGGGAGACTGTTTTAAATAAGCAGTTGCTAATTGAAGGAAGAGTAAGGTATCACCAGTGATTGATTGCTCTATACTGATGACAGTTGTTATATGTTATGTACCCACTGATTATTAGAAGGCACCAGTTTATTGATGTTTGAAAAGTAGAACCTGCCTCGTGCCAACGGTGATGTTGTGGATTTGTTCTTGCCCCAGGTCTCTCCCTGTTGTTCATGTTCACTGATGACCTAGTAACAACAGCTGAGACTAGAGGAGGACTCCTGCTGTGCCAGGCACTGTGTGGAGAGCATTATTAGCATCATCTCATGGCATCCTGCACACAACTCTATGAGGTAACTGCTGTTAATTCCATTTTACAAGGATGGATCTATGTCTTAAAGGGCGACATGACTTGCCTGAGGTCATTTAGGTGGCAAGTAGGTGAGCAGAGATTCAAACCCAGGTCTGGCCCTTACTCACTCTTAATTAGTACACTTAATTCCCCATCACCTATCCAGTGCACATTAGCTGCCTTTCAGTACTAGGAGATTAATTCAGTTCTACAGTATATGTTTATTGCATATGCTGAAAGTTCCATCAGCATGCTCTTAAAAAATGGCAATTCATGAGTCCTGAGAAAAATGATCTTCCAAGTGTCATGAGTATTTTTTCTCTTTGCTCTGTCCAGGAGCGAAACTGTTAGCTTGTCACACAATGGAGCCTTTGCTGTCAGACTAAACAATGACATCTATTATTCACATGAAGAGCAGGACCAAAAAAAAAAAAAAAAGTTCTTTTTCCTGTGAACTGAGTCTTAAGAGTTTCATGGTTTGTATCACAGGGCTGCAAGGTTTTATGCCTCAGTCTAACAGGGCTGAGCTGCCCTGGCTTCGACAGCTTACAGAACCACTGCTAAACAGCCAGGGATCTTGCGTCTTTAATCACTAGAACAGAAGCAGAGAGGGAGGAGGGAAGGAAAAAGAAGGCAGTGGGCAGAAGAGTGAAACCGACATAGATGGATGGAGTCTTGAGAGGCAGAACTGCAGACAGTACACCTCAGGTGTGCTCTCGTGGTTATGCGAGACCAGCGTTTATCAATCCGCCAAGCTGTGCATGGTCCGGCCTGGTTTGTTTCAGAAGGAGCCCTGCAGATTTACCTCCTTGCTTCCTAATCAGGGTCATGTTAGTGCATCATTTATTACCTCTAAAGACAGGCCAGGGTGGGGCTGTCAAAGAGCCGTGGAAGAAAAAGGGGTAGGGCTGATGGAAAAGCTCCTTCCGCCCCAGCCTGCAAAGCATCGCTCTGCTTTCATTCCAGGAAATAGTAATGATAATAATAATAATAAAATAAATTTCTGGATCCTTCTAAAATCTGCAGTTGCAGTCCCACTGGGGCTGTGTAAGTAGAGAAATATTCCATCCATTTAGATGTGGCAGAGCCATTAAGGACGTTGACAGGGTTTAGGAGCCTTCCTTACGGCCTTGAGACGGGCCCAGACTCCCAATTTTCTCCATCTTGTTATTAAATGGAGTCGTAATCATAATGCATCCCTCCAAGTTCTTTTCTCTTTCTCCCTCTCTAGCAACCTGAATCTGGCACACTTCCCTTCCCCTTTAACCCTCACATGCTAAAAATAATATCCTCTTGGAACCAGCCAAAAAGTGTCAATTGGAGGAGTTTAATTAGCAAGAGTGGGCAGGAGACAGTTCTAGCCTTCCCAATTTGCTACATTCTCTCCAGGGAGCTGGAGCCAAGCACAATTGGAAAATCCAGGTTCATGTGTGCCAGAGCTGGGAGTTTCTGACTTGCAGGGAGAGTCTGCCTGGAAAGCGGCTGTGTTTCATCTCTGCAATACCAGGTGGGGGCACTGGGGAGGCCAGGGCTGGTGCATCTACTTGAAGTACAGGGTTTCAGAGCCAGGACTGCTGGACTAGATTTTTAGGGTTTATTTCTTGCCTGCACATTTACTGGCTCTGTGACCATGACCTTGGGTAAGCTACTCAACCTCACCTTGCCTTGCCTTGCTCATCTGTAAAGTGGGGGTAATCATAGCACTTACCTCATAAGTTTGTCATGAGTGTGAGTCCAGCCAAGCACTCAGAACATAGCTTGGCACAGAGCAAGTCCAACGTAGAGAGTTGGCTCATAGTATTATTTGTTGGCCTTTTTTCACTTTGGGGAGTCTAGAGACCCACCTAGCTGACAAACCTTAGCTTCCTCTTCTTTTGATTGCTACCACCTAGATTAAAAGAGTCCAGTAAGAAGAGAAAGGTTTAAATCAAACAGTAATTAAGATTCATGTAGTAAACAGGATTTTACCTAATTTGCATGTGTTTTGTTAATTTTTCAAATGGAATTCAGTGTATCTGAGGGACTTTGAATGATCAGGTCTAGAAGGCTCTTAGAGGTCCAGTCTCCTTCTCAAGGTGTTCCTCTACACAGCAGCACCTCCTGCAGTAAGAACTGGGTAGCCATGAGATAATTGTGATCACAATAATGCTGAGTCCTTGTAGAGTACTTTGTAGCTTATAATGTTTTGTTTTCTTAAAACAATGTCCCTGACCTATCCCTTGGGTACTTCCTCAGGAGATGCGTGAGAACCTCATGGCTACAGGAAGAGACTCAAAAGATTATTAGTTGTTGTCAGAGGTGGGGTTCCAGGAACAAGGCTAGATGAAGTGCTGGACTCCAAGGGGTGACATGGAACAATCCTAATCATTGTGTCCATTTCAGGGTAATGAACACCAGTTGAGTCTAACTTTATTGTTCAAAGAGCCCAACTGAATAATGAGTGACATATCTGAGCAGAGTCTATGTTCATAGCTAGGATGGTGCTGGTATCCAGCTCTAGGGAAGGCTATTTAGACTGAGGTGAGAATAATGTTAGCAGCTCATGTGGAATGAGGCTCAAGGTCTAGTCCATGTTGAGACTGTTTGTAAGAGCCAGATAGGTGTCAGGTCCTGACACCTATCTCTTCTCCGGAGAGAATACATTCAAGGCAAGGCTCCAATCTCAACTGTTTGGGGACATGGAGATGGTTTATGATAGTGAACACCTATAGTGCAGCCTAGGGATAATCTGTAGTTCCACAGGCACAGGGGAATCTGGGGGCCCCACCTGAGAAATGTCAGCCCAAGTCCAAATAATAACTGGGTCTCAGATTTCCCGTGAGTGGAGAATTTACTCACAGGTCCTACAGTTATAGAACTGTAGTCTTATCAATATCACCATACCCTCCCAAAGCAGCAGGCAAAGTAGTAACTATTAGGCCACTGTGCATACTTAGAGAGGAAAATTATCTGTGAATTTATAACTAGTAAACTGAGATTAAAACTCTAGCTCCAAAGTCTGACATTGTTTTTTTTTTTTTTCCCATAACATTGTATGGTTCATGACAGGGATTATTCCATTTTTTTTTTTTTTTTTTGAAAACTCGTCTTTTTAGCAAATCTAGCCTTAATTTGAATCTAGATCTTTCTTTATATAATTTCTTTGCTGAACTTTAATTTTTCTTTTTTTTTTTTTTTCTGGAGCTAACCATTGAATCTTTGTCCATTTACAATCACAGCCCTTTATATATTTTCTCTCTTCTTCCCCCTCACCAACTTTTCTTCCTCCTTCTCTACCTTAAAACTTGGTGGCATAAAACGGGATTATTGTATTATTGCTCTTGAGTCTAAAGATCAGCTGGACAGTTCTGATTCTGTGGGCTGGGCTCAGTTGACATGGACTGATCTCATTCATGTGTCTGAGGTCAGCCAGATGGCTGGCAGGAAGTTGACAGGTCTAGGATGATCTTGCTTGGCTTCTCTCTTGGCCATGCATCTTCCACTAGGCTGACCTTGGTTGTAGTGGTCCCAAAGTGACAGAAGACATTCACAGGATGTCTTGAGGTATAGGTGCAGAACTGGCACATCATTAATTCTGCTGCATTCCATTAAGGAAAGGAAATCACAGGCCAGCTCAAATTCAAGGGATTGGGAAATAGACTCCACCTCTTGTTGGGAAGAATAGCAAAATCATATTGCAAGGGAAAGCATGGAAAACCTATTTGAGAGAATAATAGAGGAAAACTTCCCTGATATTGCTAGAGGTTTAGAAATCCAGATACAAGATGATCATTAAACACCTGGAAGGTTCATAGCAAGTAAGACATAACTAAAACATATAGTCATCAGCCTGAGCAAAGTCAAAGTGAAGGAGAAAATCCTATAAGCTATGAGACAAAAGCAACAATTTACTTACAAAGGAAAGCCCATGAGACTAACATCAGATCTCTCAGTAGAGACCTTTCAAGCAAAAAGGGTTTGGGGTCTCATTTTTAGTATTCTTAAACAGAATAACTGCCTGCCAAGAATTTTGTATCCTGCAAAACTAAGTTTTATAAATGAAGGAGAAATAAAGTCTTTCCCAGACAAGCAGTCACTAGGGGAATTTATCACCACTAGACCTGCCCTACAAGATATTCTTAAAAGTGCCCTATACATGGAAAAGAACAATTGATACCAACCAATGTAAAAAACACCCAAAAGTTAAAGCTCACATATCAATAGTAACATTGAAAGGTCTTAATTCTCCTTTTAAAAGATATAGACTGACTTTATGGATTAAAAAAACAACCTCAAGTATATGCTGACTCCAAGAAAGCCATATAACTCACAAGGATACTCATAGACTCAAGGTAAAGGGATACTCATAGACTCAAGGTAAAGGCATGAAAAAGTATTCCATGCGAATGGAAACCAAAAGCAAGCAGAATTAGCTATTCTCATATCACATAAAACAGACTTTAAATTAAGAATGGTAAAAAAAAAGACAGAGATGGTCATTATATAATGACAAAGGGAGAAATTCAGCAAGAAGATATAACAATGCTAAATATATATGCATATAACACAGGAGTTCCCAGACTTGTAAGTAAAATACTATTGCATCTAAGCAAAGAAATAAATAGCAACACCATAATTGCTGGGGACTTTAACACTCCACTGAAAGAACTGAACAGATCATTGAGGCAGAAGATCAACAAACAAACACTGGACTTAAACAGGACTCTGGAACAAATGGACCAAACAGACATCTATAGAACATTCTACCCCCAAAACTGCAGAATATACATTCTTCTCATCAGGACATGGGACATTTTCCAAGATAGATCATATATTTAATCCACAAAACAAGTCTCAGCAAATTCAGAATAATTGAAATCATTCCATGTGCCTTCTCAGATCACAGTGGAATAAAACTAGAAATCAACTCCAAGAGGGATTCTCAAATCTACACAAAGTCACAGAAATTAAATAATCAGCTGCTGAACAATCCTTGGGTGAATGACAAAATTAAGATGGACATCAAAAGATCTTTTTGAACTGAATGACAATCATGACACAAGCATCCAAAATCTATGAGATACAGCAAAAGCAGTGTGAAGAGGGAAATTCATAGCCTTAAGTGCCTATGTCAAAAAGACAGAAAGATTACAAATTAACAGCCAAATGTCACACCTCAAAGAACTATAAAAAGAAGAACAAACCAAATCCAAAGCTGGCAGAAGAAAAATAAATAACAAAGTTTAGAGCAGAACTAAATGAAATGAAAATTAAAAAAAAAAAAAATACAAAGGCTCAACAAAGCAAAAGGTTGGTTCTTTGGGAAGATAAAGAAAATCAATAGACCTCTAGCTAGATTAACAAGAAATAGAAAAGACCCAAATAAGCTCAATCAGAAATGAAAAAGGAGACATTACAACTGATATCACAGAAATACAAAATATCTGTGAATACTATGAGCATCTCTATGTACACAAACTAGGAAATGTAGAGGAAATGGATAAGTTCCTGAAAACATACAATCTCCCAACCCTGAATCAGAAAGAAATAGAAATCCTGAACAGACCAATAACAAGCATTGAGATTGAAGTCATTTACGAGGTTAAAATATAAAACTTTTAGTAATTCTAATGAGTCACAAGAATATGTCAGTTGCCTATGAGAATCAATGAAGGGAAAACCTTTGTTAATTAATCTGGGCAAAAATATTTTGGCCAGTTTTTCTTGTTTCCCCTCACAGGCAGGAGGTTTGGAATGTTGCCTGCAGACATGCCACTCTGAGTGTGTTCTGATCTGGTGTCAGGATGTCTGGCGCACAGGACAGAGAGATTTGCCATCTACTGAAGTGTACATGGAGTTCTTCTCACCATTTCTTTCCACCCATGTGTCCTCCTGCCAAAATGCCCTATCAGAAATAGCTGAAAGAATGGAAAGTGTTCAACCTGAGGAACAGAAAACACATGCAAGAATAAGAGGACACGAGCTCTGTATTCAATTAACTGAAAGGTTGTTATGGGGAAAAAAATAAAAACGTCTTTGGCATTATTCTAGAAGGAACAACTGCCATGCATAGACAAAAGTTATAAAGACGTGAATTTCAGCTCAAAGAATGAGGAACGCTCTCTCTCTACTTCACAAAGCTTGTGTGTGCCACCCAGGTTCCTACCAGGACTTATTCCCAGATGCCTGTTCTCCCAGGAAAGAACTCTCTCAGAGATCCATATTCTTCTCACCCTCAAGTTTCTCCTCTAGCAATGGAGGTCTTGTCTGTATTGAAGAGATAAGCCCATGTAGAGTGGATGGTTTAACAAAAGGATAGCACCAAACACAGGGAAGTCACTTTGACATCAGAATTATTACACAGATATGATTACATTGCACTTGGCCCTACTGCAAGTTAATGGGGGAAAATGATCAAAGGATAGGGCTTCTTTTTAAAAATAAATGGAAGCACGTTGGTCCTCAGACTAAATGTCATGGTTGCTGAGCAATTATATAAAGCCGCAAATAACTTGCCTTCCAGGGTGCCCTCAGTGTCAGACTGGACATGGCCACTGAGGAGACTTAGAGGGAGGAGAGAGAGGCCAGGAGCAGATACTGTGTCAGTTGGTTCCGTCCATGCATTTCGAGCCACCCAATCCTCGCTGAGTCATCAAATCAGTCTGGCTGTAATTTGTTTTCAGAATTAAAAAAAAAAAAAGTGCATACATTTTTAAGTTCTTGGATGGAGCTATTTCCTGGGTCAAATGCCCTGGCTCTCCCCCGATAGGCAGGCTGAAGGGCAGATTCCTCCTGTTGGCAGGGCTTCCCCTCAGCTGTCACGTCTGTGCAGTCTGGGTTGTGGCCAAGGGAGATGGAGAGCTGGAAGGTTCTGGTGGAATGGGTCTCAGAAACTAGGTCACTTCAGCCCAAAGTGACATTGTTACTCAAAGGTGGTGAGGAGCCAAGGAGCGATCATCGAAACTCTGTTTTTGGGTTTTTTGGGTTTTTTTTTTTGCATTGATGGTGTGGATGTATCTTTAGGATGTATCTTTAGGAAGTCCGACAACTGTAGGCTGGATCCAGGACTAGCACAATGCCCCATCAGAGATGTGGGCCTTTCTTCTTCGTTGGTCTTCTGTGAATTTTCACCGTTGCCCCAGGGTGAGAAACTTCGAAACACAGCCTGAGCCTACACCCACTACACACCTGTAAGTTCCAGAGGAATAGGAATCACTTTGTCTTGTTCTCCTTTGTATACCTTTGCAAAGCACCCAGTGCACAGTGTTTGTTGAGTCAATATGTGCTAAGGAACAAAGGAAGAAAGAGAGAAATAAAGAAAGAAAGAGGAAGGAAGGGAAGAAGGGAAAGGGAGGGAAGAAGAAGAACAGAGAGAGAGAGAGAGAAATTGCCCACTCTACTCACCTAGTGATCCTAGGGCTGCCTCCTTATCATCCTATGAATTCCTCATGTTCATTCCCGTCATGGAAGAAAACAATCTGGGAGGGGAGAATAGGGATTAGATTTAAGACTAGTTAGCATGGATTACTCAGTATTGTTGGAATGTGGGGATTCTATACAGTCAAGGTGGAGTAGACAGAGACGAAAACATCAAGTTCACTAACAATGTTTTCGGTTGGATCCAAGAGCCCAGGATTTAAGAATTAGAAGGCTGTGAGTGGTCAAGAGTATAATGCCAGCTGGGCATGTTGAGCAGAAGAGAACCAAATATAGGCTGAAGTCAGAAAATCCTGAATTCATAACTGACTTCAGGTCGGGCGCCGTGGCTCACGTCTGTAATTCTAACACTCTGGGAGGTCAAGGCAGGAGGATCGCTCAAGGTCAGGAGTTCCAGACCAGCCTGAGCAAGAGCAAGACCCTGTCTCTACTAAAAAATAGAAGGAAATTAACCGGACAACTAAAAATATATAGAAAAAATTAGCCTGGCCTGTAGTCCCAGCTACTTGGGAGGCTGAGGCAGTAGGATTGCTTGAGCCCAGGAGTTTGAGGTTGCTGTGAGCTAGGCTGATGCCACGGCACTCTAGCCCAGGCAACACAGTGAAACTGTGTCTCAAACAAAACAAAACACAACACAACACTGACTTCAGAGGCTATGATCTGCATAAATTTTGAGCAAGACACTTTTTCAAATATTTTATTTTATTCTATTACTTTTATAGATTTATTGGATGCATGTGCAGATTTGTTACATGGATATATCGTGTAGTGGTAAAGGCTGGGCATTTTGTGTAACCCTTACCCCAGCCATGTACATGGTGCCTAGTAGGTAATTTCTCATTCTACACCCCCGTCTCATCCCTCCCATCCTTCTGAGTCTGCCGTGTCTGTTATTCAACTCTCTGTGTCGATGTGCACTCATTATTTAGCTCCCATCTGGCAGTGAGAACATACAGTATTTGATTTCCTATTTCTGAGTTATTTCACTTAAGATTATGGCCAACAGTTTCATCTACATTGCTGCAAAAGATGTGATTTCATTCTTTCTTACGGCTGAGTAGTATTCCCTGGTGCGTATATAGCACATTTCCTTTATCTAATCATCAGCTGATGGATTCCGAGGTTGATTCCATCTCTTTGCAACTGAAGACAGTGCTGCAATAAACACATGAGTGCAGGTATCTTTTTGATATAATGATTTTGAGCAAGTCACTTTTCATGTGAACCTCAGATGTTCTCATTATAAAATAGAGATAATAAAAATACCCATACCATAAAGTCTTTGACTTTTTTCCTTTTATTCTTTTGTTTGCTTTCCCTTTTTCTTTCCTTCCATTATCTTTTCTTGACTTTTCCTGCCCAGAAACTACTACTGTTTGGCTTCCGCTTGATATTAGCCTACTTATCAGACATCTTCGAATCTGAGTATGTTCTTATAAGCATGTCTTTGTTTAGTCCGTGTGCATATTAAAAGCTGACTTCTGCTGCCAGTGGACTACAACATGCAGGTTAACCTCTCACAAATAAAACAAAATAAAATAAAATAAAATCAGCTAGAACAACTGAACAGAACAGTTTTCAGAAAGTATCACAAAGGCTAATGTTCTAGAGAAGAAGGACACTCAGAGAGGTGTAGCTCTCTGAGCTGCCAGGACAGGTAGTTGAGAGGCTGAGATACTGAGCATAGCTTTTTACAGCCTTAATAGGACGGTGGGGACACAATTTAGACTTCAGGGCCTGTCAAGGATGGGGAGCCCTAGTAACGCCCCACTATGGTCTTGTTTGGAACTTGGGAGCACTACCCTCTAAGACTAAGAATAAACCAGGAACAAAAAGATTCAGTCCTTCTACAGAGTAAAGTCTGATTTCAAAATTGCCTTAATCCCAGAATTAGATTTTCTGTGATTGACAGTCTGCCTAGATAACTGTCAGAGGCAAACATAAATTTTCCCTGGAACAAGATAGCATGAATCCCAAATATCATTTTTTTCTATAATTTTTAATATATAATATGTGGTACTAAATTTAAAAATAAGCAGATAACAAAGAGGTAGTCAATATTACAAAAAAAAAGAGAGAAATAACTGAAAATAGGCACAGCTACAGGCAGGATGCACGTAGTGGGCATGCACTTTAAAATAACTTCTTTCCTCCTCCACCTCCTCTTTCCCTACCTCCTTTTCTCTCTGTTTAATGAAGCATAAGTCTACCAGGTTTTAGTTGGAAACTCACACTCTGTCTATTTTATCTGAGCCATCTTAGGCAGCTCAAAGCATATCCTGGGAGCGAAGGTCCTATTCTTCATTTGATTCTTAGGCCAAGCCTAAGTCCTAATAGTGCTTATTCTTCAAAAGTCTTCTCAGTATTATCTTTTATTAGACATAGATGAGAAGCCATACTGCAAGTTTTCCTATTTATGGACTCTTTTTGTGGCCTTTCATTCCTGTTTGCAATCCTGTCAATTCTTTTCTGAGCCCATCTCTTTCTCACAGCACTTTTTGTTAAACTAAATAAAGCCAGGGTTAACTAGCACACTTGTTTTATATTCTATTTTATAAATGCTTCCCTTAGAGTTAAATTAGTTAAGTACATTTCTAAGTTATTTCAGGGATCACTTTTACCACGTTTCACGTTTCCATAACTGATCAATATCGCTCCAGTTTATGTAACAACTTCTTTATTTTTTTCTCCCTTGCCTTTGGAGCCCAGATCATTAGCCAAGGCCATGTTTGGTGGTGGTTGTTGTTTCCACTTATGGTACCAGTTTCTGTATCAGTCAGACTCGGCCAGGTCATGCCGTAGTAACAAACAGCTCCTAGAACGCTGAAGTGTAAAATAAAAAGTGTTTATTTTTTCCTCCTTCTGCAAGTCCATGAAGGTTCTTTAGAGGTACCCTGCTCATTTTATTCACTTGGGTATCCAGGATGATGCTCGCGTCACATTTCTCAGTATCTGATAAAGAGATCTCTGGAGGGATGCATGCTGGCAATTAAATGAGCTTGTCACTTTTGTTCATAACGCATGATGTAGAATGAGTCACATGGCCCCACTGCACATAAAGGGGTCAGGAAATGAAATTTGATCATGTACTTAGAAGATAGGGAAATAGAAACATCTAGTGAACAGCACTGATGACTACCACATAGACCCTGTGTGTGTAGGAGCTTGGTATGTGAAGGAAGTGACAATACAAATCAGCAGTTAAAAAAAATGGGCATTCCATTAAAGGTCCCGAGTGTTAGACTACTCATATGGAAAAATACACAAGTCAGATTCCTAGTATTTATCTTACACAAAAATAAATTCTACAGGATTTAAATATATAAAAATGGAAAGAAAGAAGACTTTTACAGTTTTAGAAGAAAACATTTAAAAATTCTTTCCAAATTAAGCTAGGAAATTCTTAAGACAAAATTTTCCAAGCCAACAAGGAAAAGGCTAATAAGTATAAAGCACTAGAAAAAAGTCAGCAAGAGAAAAGCTACCATGAGCTAGAACATCATGCTATAGACTAGGAGTTCAGTTACTCAGAGGAAACCCAAAGCAGATGGGCCAGTTTACTTTTTGATGTCTCACCTCATGCTGATGGCCCTGCCTTGAAAAAGTAGCTGTGTGTCCTTTGGAGCATATGTTAAAAGCTTCTCTTGGCCTTGTGGGAATACTTCTCAATAATTCCCATTGTCTTGACGCCCCCATGGTAAATTTCTGCTACATAAACCTCCACATCTAAATACCTCCCAGGTGTGTGTGTCCTTTCTTTGGTAGCCAAAGGTTTGGGGATGTGGAGAGCTTTACCACGAAAAGGTTGTTACTCCTTGTGCTTAAGGCTTCTGTCCCCTTCTTTGGAATTACAGATCACCCTATGAGGTTGGCCTTAGAAAATACAAGTATACTGCTTCTTCCTGATAGTCCTGCACTGGGCCCAGATCACTGTAGGCCCACATCCTTTTCTTGTTTATATTTACCATGATTTGAGGACTGGTTTTGTTTCTAATATGTCATTGCACATTTTATAAAGGTCATTTTATTTAATGCAATTCTGGGAACTATGTATTATCTGCTTCCTTGTACAGATGTAAAAAACTTCAAAAACTTTGGAATATGTTTTATGAAGTTTAGCATTGCCCCATTATGAGCAGATTAATACTTTATCTAGATCAGGAATATAAAGAGGAGATAGGTCTTGAAAAATTAGCATCTACATAGAGTAGACCAGTGAATCTGAGTTTATACTCAGACCTAGGAACTGAAAACAAGTTTCCCCAAGATGCCCTGGGATAAAGTTTTGCCATCTTCAACTTGGGGCACCCAATGAAGAGCTCATGGGCTTTAATTCTGATGCAATTGAGGTCTTTTTTAATGCCATACTAGACAACAAGGCACTAGTTCGAACCATTTCTTCTTAGTGGCTATTTACTCTGGTCCATCTTTTTAATTTCTGCTGCCCTCCATCGAGGACCCCACTGGGCTGGGTTCATCCTTAGAGCACACGTGCCAACAAATAGCTCTTCTCTTGGTTCATGTGTCCTCTACCTCGTGGTTTGTTTAACTGTGGCTACTCTTTTCATTAATCGCTGTTTACACTTCACAGTGATACTTGTTGAGCTTGGCAAAACCCATCAGCTTTACTCATTTTCAGTCTCTGACCCAAGGCAAATTGTCATCTTTGACAATATTTTAGCTGTATAACAGCAACTGGTAAAAAACAATTAATTAAGTTAAGTTACCTTGAGAACAGATACGAGAATGTTGGCACACTGTTAACCTGCTGTTTCTGGAAGGGCAATATCCTGTTAAACAGGGTCCACCCAGATGTATGGAAGTAAAGTGGAAAACATGGGAATATAAGTAAACCCATGGACCCCATCATCCCCAGATAAATATTTTTATAAGAGAAAGGAAGACACCACTAAGCACATTGCGGCATCTTTAAGTTGCCCAGGGTTATAGGCACATTATAGCCACCTCAGCTACGTCCTTGCTTCTGGGAAGGAATAGTCAAATCCAGGCTTGGATTCAATTTGTCTCCATCCAGTTTAGCTACATGTCCTAAAGGAAGGGCCAGCCACCGGTAAGGCAGCATAATGAAGCCTCCCGCCTGCAGTCAAACAGCCAGCATCAGACCTTCGCAAGCCTTGAAAGTGCCACTTAACAGGACCTTCGTGTCCCCTTGAGCCGGCTGAAGGGAAAGTGCTGCTGAACTGCTGGATTGGCAGAGCTAAGTTTATACAGATGGAAGAGTTAGCAGAGACCACAGAACAAATACCAGCAACCAACCCATTTCACACATCTGAAAAAAGAGAGAAAGGAATGGCAGAGGCCGGCCAAAGCAAACAGGCTTTGGAAAACTTGAAACTGTGGGCCGGACTTTTAAGCTGTTCCTATTCTTTTCACACTCATCTTGGGGAGCTTGCTCCACTCCGAAAAGCAGAACTTTTTTTGCATTTACAGTTCTTGGGTCTGGCCTCCCACAGATAAAGGGCAGTTAGTTCTCAATGACAAAACAAGCGTTGTTTCCAACATAGTCGGCACAGTTTTTCTGGAGTCTGGACTTTTCGTGGGGGATTGAGAAAGTGTCATTTTTTTTTTTTGCCAGAAAAATACATGTTATTGGGATTCCCTTAACTTGTCTTTTTGTGGTATGCACTGGCTCTTAGTCTTTTTTATTTTCTCTTTTTTCTTTTCTTCCAGGAAAGAAAGCCATTTTCATTTCTTTTTCCTGGAGTATGCTGAGATATAAAACTTCCCTGCAATCTGCTACCTCTCACAAATACCCTTCAGTTTCCACTGAAGCACTTGGGTACTTATCACAGTGTATTCTAAAGGAACCACGAATGTTGTTGCTGCCTTGGGGATGTGTGATGTTTCTAGCTCCAATCCCGGAAGGATAGAGGACTGATATTTGGAGACAAGAGTTAAAGAGAAATTTAGCCTGAGTGGCCATGAATTGGGCACTGCCCTCCCCGGTGTGGTTGCATAGAATTTATGGATAGTGGTTGGAAGAAACTTTCCTGTGAGCTGGCATTCGAGAAGTCAGTGAAATGGCTTCAGCTAGGATGCTTTGTTTGAGAAAGTGAGAAAACTTTGCACACACAAGACAGACCATGCTATAATCATCTGGGCTCTGGGTGGTTTGGAAAATGGCTGTCAGAGATCCATTGAACGGGTTAATCAGGTTACCCAACTAGTTTGCTAGAATGTGTGGATGTGTGTCTGTGAGGAAAATTCTGCAACTGTGTTTAAAAACAGTTCCATCTGTTCCTATGTATTTAAAATGCTTAGATGGGAAAAAGGAGTAGATGCAAAAACAAGACTCAGACCCTTTACGAAACAGATCATCTCAATTTAATTTGGTAACGGAGGGTAACACGCAGGCCAGTAGACAAAGAGCCAGTGGCAATTAGATACTGCCCAGGAGGCAGAGTGAAGCAGACCGGGAAGGCCAAGGGAAGTTTCCCACTGGGACTTCTCCCGACTGGATGAAACCTCCAGAGGCTGATGTCCCGAAATGTGCACACAACGCTTTGTTTATAAGAAACGGGCCAAAGAAAAGCCCATTGGAAAAAGTGCTGTCATCTGATGACTTTGAACACCAAAAAGAAATAATCCTCCCTGCAGGTGGCAGAGTAAAGAGAGAATAGTCAGTAAAAGTCGCCTTGGTGGCTGGAACCAGGTGAGGGAGGGCTAATGTCCAAAGGTTTGAAAACCCTTTGAGAAAGCTAGCAAACAAAGTAACAACATGTGCCTTGATTTTAGCAGACCAGGATTCAGAGAAGAGCGTATGCGTCAAGGTAGGATACATGTGAACAATGACATTTCCAAAGAGTTAAGTCCCTAATTGATTTCCGCTTATGAGAAAACATCCTAGGGAGGCATGTGTAGGTTCCATTGCCGGGTAAGGACTTGTCAAATAGAGCAGGTGATCCTTGGCCTGGATCATGCTCTTCTGGTTCCTAAGGGAAATATAGTCTGGAAAACTCCTATCTGTACTAAGAAATTCTAGAATGTCTGTTATTTTTTTTTTTGTAATTGACCAAGATCAGGAAAACCAGACATGATTCATAATTCTATGCTTAGCTTTTCTTCAATATGTGCTTTTCATCAAGTCAGCTAATCCTGATAAATCTCAATTTCTTAATCTGAAGCTGGAGGTACTGGAGAATTCCGTCAGAGCCACTCAGGAGCAGGACGCCTTTGCCAAACACAGCTTCCTGTGGCATCTCCACAGATACAGCAGAGGGTGGGTGGCGGTGAGTGGGAGGACGGGTCCTGGTGAGGTGACCTGAGTCTTCTGGCTTGTTCTCTCTGGGCCAGTTACTGAGGTCGTAGACTACACGGAACAGAGTTCTGACACCCTGGACTTGCACATTCTAAGGCTTTACAGTGCTACCCTTCTTTGACATCAGATTCCAGATTTCAAATGAAAAGAAGTGAAACTTTTGTAATAAATTAAATCACATCAAAAATCTGGATCAATCTTAGCTCTTATACTCTTGGGGTAGCTGTCATCTCTGATCTTTTCTAGCTTACAGATGAGGGGGCTAAGAGAGGGGGGTCTAGGGGCTACTGGCTCTCACTTTTCATCAGTTCTCCCAGCATTACCACCTGCAATCACCATGTTATACATACTTACATGTTTTATATATTATATGTATATAATATAAATAAAATGCAGAGTTTTGGGTAGTGTAATATAAATACAATGTAAAGATAAATACAAATATGAAGCTTTTATTTATTTATTTCTTCCTCCCTTCACTAGAATGGCATCTCCATGGGAACAGCATTATTCAGCATTATTTTGTCTTCTTTGTCCACTTCTGTATTGGCAGTGCCCAGAATAGCATCCACGCATAGTAGGTGCTACACCAATGACTGTGGAATGCATGGAGGGGTATCTGATTCTGGTTTCCAGAATGCCCTTCACTGACATTTGTTTTTCTGTCTTGCAGTGTAAGGTTCTGCCTGGGATGCAAACCTGAATCGTCTCCATACAGTTCTTCATTTCCCTCTCGCATGTTGAAACTTCCACTCCTGGTCAGTCGTGCTCAGGCCAGAGACTTATCTGACATTCTCAGGGATATTTCCACAGCCAGATGAAATCTGAGGTCCCTTAAAAGGCACATGATCTGTATCCACTGAGATGGTCATGTAGTCTTTATCTTTCAGTCTGTTAATATGGTGCATCCCATTGATTGATTTGCAGATATGAAACCAAGCTTGAATCCCCAGGGATAAATCCCACTGAGCCATGGTGTATAATCTTTTTGCTGTATTGTTGAATTCGGTTTGCTAGTATTTGAGGATTTTCACCAGAGATATTGGGTGATTCTCATCATACACACAATGGTAACTGTGTGAGGAGTTGGATATATTAATTTGCTTGACTGTAGTAATCATTATGCTATGTATATGTGTTATATATCAAAACATCATGTGTATACCTTAAATATACACAATTTTTGGCCAGGCACAGTGATTCACTCCTATAATCCTGGCATTCTGGGAGGCCAAGGCAGGAGGATTGCTTGAGGTCAGGAGTTCCAGACCAGCCTGAGCAAGAGCGAGACCCTGTCTCTACTAAAAATAGAAAAAATTAGCTGGGCGTGGTGGCATGTGCCTGTAGTAGCAGTTACTCAGGAGGCTGAGGCAGGAGGATTTCTTGAACCCAGGCGTCTGAGGTTGCTGTGAGTGAGGCTGACGCCATGGCACTCTAGCCCAGGTGACAGAGTGAGACTCTGTCTCAAAAAAAAAAAAAAAATGTATATATATATACACACACACACACACACACACACACACAATTTTTATTTTTTAAAAAAGCATGTGATCTTGTTATCATGAATGCCATCCAGATCCTGGACCCAGGCCTGCCTCAAGAAAGGGATTGAGATTTTTGGCCACTCCCCTCCCCTCCTGGGCCATGCCAGCCGCCACTTCCCCTTCTGCTTTCGGTCATCCTCTCATCCTCATCTTCTCTAACAGCTGATGCTATTCCTGATGATCTATAGCCTTCTGTTTAATATTCCTTATGCTTGGAGCATCTACTCTCTGTCAGGTGTTACATGTACAGCAAATGGGTCAAAACGTCCCTCAATTCAAGGAACTTAGAAGCTGGAGGAGACGGGGGCGGGGGGGGGGTCAAGCTTTTATGACCATGGCCCACAGTAAATATACACAGACAATCCAGTACACAGGAACACACACATAGACGTACAAGGGCTGTCCGGAAAGTATCCAGCCTTTGTTAATATAAGAAGAACATATTACATGGGTGGATACTTTCTGGACAGCCCTGGTATATTGTTTCAAAGTTTTATGAAACTATACTTACTTGGATGATTTTTTTTCCATTCTATTCTAGAGTGGTTTATTTTATTTCATGAAAAATATGGTTATGAAAAACAAATCTGGTTATGACCCACCAAACTGATCTCACTATCCAGTTATGAGTTGCAATTAGTACAATTAATCAGACACAGGCAGTTCGAAGTCATTATAACAGAAAAAAAAGTAGGCACAAGGAAATGGAAGCCACAAAAGAATTGTGACTTCTTCTAGGAAGATGCCATCTAGAATTATGCTTCTCAAACTCTAACACACATGCGAGGCACTCTGGCATTGATTTAGACTGTAGATTCTTACTCAGGAGCTGGGAAACTGGGTGTGAGATTCTGGGTTTCCAGCATGCTCTCAGGGGCTGATGGTGCTTCAGGACCACAGATCACACCTTTGCAAAACAGGGGTTTAGGAAGTGATGTCTAAAGGATGACCAGGAATTATCCAGGGGACAGAGGGAGACAGGAAGAACATCCTGGTAGGAAGAAGGACATCAGCAATGTTTTCTGTACAAGAAACACAATGGATTGCATAAGGAATAGCAAACATCCATGGTGTCTTAAAATTACTTATGTGTATGATACAGTGAAAGACAGGGCCTGTCCCTAGCAGTGAGGGATAATTAGGGTAGCGACAAACCACATTTTTTTGCCCAAGGCTATACTCAGGGAAAAGGAACCAAAACTTCCAGAGCACCTTTTTAAGATAAATCATGGTTTTTTTTAATTTTTTTTACTATGAAACACAATATTGGCAACTGCAGTTTAGAGTCTTTACTATATTTCTCTTTCATCGGTGGGTGGTGGAGATGAGTAGAGCTCTAACCTCACCAGCAGGTGACTATCTGACCATAGTGCTGAGACTCAGAGCAATTGGAGGTTGGGGGTGGCAAATTTAGTGTCAAGACCAAAACATAGCCTTGCATCAGGTGATTCCCGGGTGCTGGGGAACAGGTTTTAGAAACAGCGAGGTCCTGGGTGAGTCACAAAGAATGAGGTGGGGACAGGGACATGGAGGCAAAATACTAAGGGAAGGTATGAATTTCTTCCTCTACCCCCACAGGTAAGGGAAGTGAGGACTGGACCCCTCAAGCTTTATTTCCAATCAGTGTTTTTTTTTTTTTTTCTGTTATCACTCCCCCAGTAATAAGCTTGGTAAGCTCCAATTTAAATGCCACATCCCCAGTGGCAGCCTTGGTTTGTGACTCAGCCCTGTGGTGAGGACAGAATCTGAAGTCCCCTTCTGGCAGGGGCGATGGGAGAACTTGTGGGAGTTACGCGGTTCCCAGCGGATTTCTCAGTGCACCAAGTGGAACACGCGGAGCCCCCTGACTTGTGCATTTCTATGTTCATCCAGTTGGTGCTCATTCTCCAACTACTGTCTCTGGAAAGGCCTGTGTTAGATGCTGGGTGCACGACTGTGCCTCAAACAAACCCGGTCCCTGCCGTCTGTGACCCTCTAGTTCCCTATAACTCTATGGAGTCAGTATATTTTGGGCTGAATCCTAAAATAAGGTGTTCCAAATGTGCTGTGTATTTTCCTTTTTGCTCCCAGCTAGATCAGGAAGTTCATTGGCCAAAGCTACCCTGTTCTCACTTTGGTCGTAATGAATGATTACAGGGGTCTGCCTTTTATGAAGAGAATTTGTCCTCATTATGATGAAGAGAACATGTTTGCGATTCTAACTCAGATCCCGAGGCCCAACCTGCATATGTCCATGCTGACATGGACTGTCAGTACTGATCCCCTTCTGCTCGGCTCCCCAGGAAACCACCTTCTCCTAGGAAACCGTCAGTGGACACGTGTACCCCTTGTTTGCGTTGGCTGTGGTACAACGAAGAGAGCCAGACACCTGGAGTTGCCGCATTTCTTTCTTCCCCAAAATGTGATCTGTAAGACACTGCAGCAGAATTATCACGAATGAGGATCCCAGGCTGTCATGTATGAGCCAGAGACGGCCTCTGCGCATTGGCCCCTGGGTCATTTATTTCTTTACTGCAGGCTGAGACCTGTTAGTTCAAAAGCCTGACAGCATCAAACTCAAAGTTTTACATATTCGATTATTTGAAAAATAGCACAAATAAGAATATTTTTAGCTATTTAAAGCCTATCTGTTTTGCCTACCCTGAGCAACCTCACCCAACAGCTGTTACCCCTTGATGAGACAGGGCCTTGTAGTTCTAAGGCCTGAAAGCATTTCTGCCCTTCGGAGATTTCTGACCTGGAATTCTCACTGCCGTGCTGCTGAGTGACATCACTGAGACAGGTAAGCCTCTCTCTGATCTCCCTTCTCCTCTCCTCTTCTCAATGGTGGCCCCTCCCTATAAGCCTCTCATGGTCTCATGCTACGAAGAGCTTCCCGTCTCCTGCAACCCTGTCCAAGCACCACCAGTAAAGCTTGTTGTGTGTTACTGCCTCTCGTGGTCACAGCTTTGTCCTTCATCAGAACCCGCTACACACAGCTATTCCGTATAAACTGAGTCAAAGCAAAAGGGAGGGGTGCCTGGAAATGTACAGTTTTTATCAGCCTGCCCAGGTGATATGTGTGTGTGTGTGTGTGTGTGTGTGTACACATGCCCACATGAGCATTAGTTTAAGAACTACGAATTAGAAGATTTTGCTTGAATCTTGCCTTTGGCAATTGTTATCTGACTTTGGAAAATTCCTTTCACTCTCTGAGCATCAATTTTTCCCTGTGTAAGGTTGAGATGATGACATCTATATCAGAAAGATCTGTGAAGACAAAATGCAAGTGTGTGTGGAAGAGATTAGCGCGATGGTCTACACAAGCTAGGTGCTCCACATAGAGGTGTGGGATCTCAGTCTGTCTTCCTGTTCCGGGTCCTTTCTGAGGCTCTTTTGGTCTAGTCCTTGTCATCCTAAAATAGTCCCTTTTTTACATTCCTTTTTGAATCATCGGGGCCTCGTCAGTGTACCGATTCACTTGTAAATCTTATTTGACATACTACTGTGCCTACCTGACTTGAAGTCTTTTAATTTTCCTGTCCCTCTGCTATTAGATCTCCCCGTAACTGCATTATCTAATGCTATAAAGTGTCTGACAGCCAGAGTTTAGATGACAAATGCTGCATAAGGTACATTTGTATTGTATTGTTACAGTCCTTATCACCAAATTCAGATGGGACCTCAATGCTATTTTTATATAAGATTTTGTTCAGTTCCCTTCCACTGTCTATTGGAGATTTCTGGTTTTGCTAAATATATTTTTCCCTTCCCTGCTTAGAATCATCTACTGAGATATAATTATTTTTAGCAACTTTGCCGAGTTGTTTGCAATTTTGTATGTAAGTCTTTGCTCTCTGGGGACATAATAAATACATGGCCCAGTGTCCCAGTGAACGGTGAGAGAGATGTGTGAAGTCAAGGTGTGATTCCCCAGTGATGATTGCTAAACGAGATCATTTACCAAAGGTGCCTTTGTGCACCATGGAAATCTTTAACCCCTATTGCATGGATTTTGTATTTTTTTTTAAAACGATGAATACTCTTGTCCAAAGACAATGTCTCTGTCCTTTATGTCATCTCTACTCCTCTCCCTACTCCAAGTTTTTAAAAAAACCACAGCATGTACCAAATATACATGGGATATCAAGAGTAATTATTTTTTTCTAAGATCAAGGCCAGTGACAGATGCAATGGAAACACAAAAATGAAATCATATGTGAATTTGACTATAGCACCATGTGGCTGGAGTGGAGAAAATGATAACACAACTCTGGTTTCATATGTTAACGTTGGTAGGGAGCAACTGAGAGGTTATTCACATGAAATTTTGCTAGCAGAATTCCACTTGTGCAGCTCCAGGGAGATGGGTAAGTAAAAGGACGAGTTTGAACAACTGTAAAGTTGTTGAGTGAGGATAGACAGACATAAAATACAAATAGGGGACTCTCGTTTAGCAAAACCAACTGGGTGGCCACTGTGAAAAGTGACAGTAAAGAAAGATTTTTAAGATGAGTAGTTCTAGAAAATTGACCGGCAAAGAGAGAAACACTCCACATCACTTTCTAAATGGTGACCAGATGGACCAGTAGTTTCCTAAACAGCTGCCTAATTCACATTTCCAGTGTAAAGTCTCAAGAAACTAGAGTGGAAAAGATCCAGCTTTTTAATGTCAAGAAGGACAAAGAAAAAGAGAGAATTTAATTGGATTGGGATTAGAGCTAAATTTTATTAAGTGTATGCCAGATGTACCACTTAGGGTAACACACACATGGGAAAATAATACTTACCATTGTGCTAAGGGCTTTGCATAGGTTATCTCATTTGATCGTCACAAAAAAACCCTATTTGGCAGGTACTATTATAATATTATTTCCATTTTACAGACAGGTAAATTGAAGCTTAGAAAGATTAATGTGCTCAAGGTCAGAGAGCTAGTAAGTAGTAGATCCAGGAACCAAATCCAGGTTGTCTAAATTTGGATTCCTCAAAAAAGGATATAAAAGGGGAAGTTGTAGCTAATGTTTAAGAGCCACCTTTCTGCTGTAGATATATCAGGCTAGTGTGTGTACACGATAGCACACTCCTGTGCTTTACTTAAGTGTTCATGATATGTAACCTATAACTTCATTTCTTCATCCTAAGGTAGGTTTAGAACTAAGTTTGCCACTCAATGGCAATGTGTGGTCTGGGGAAAATCAATCTATTTCAGCCTTTAGTCTAATCTGTGAAATGGGGATAAAAAATAGTGCTTTATATTTCCATGTCCGGTTAAGATGGAATAATAGGGATTGGATATGTTCTTCTACTGAAACAACTGAAAATAAATTTTTAAAAAATGGAATAGAATTCTCAAATAGCAATTTGCAAGACACTGCACATCAGATGATGAAAGGCAATGATCTCTGAGGGGTAAGACCCTTCAAATCATTCCAGCTTATTGCCATAAGAGGGATCCAAGCCCACAACACGGGAAGGGGGAACCCAAGCAAAGCATGGTGGGCTCCCCGAGATGAAGATATGGGGCTGAGCATCCAGGAAGACCGAGGGGGGTAGAATACCAGAGAAAGGAAAGCTGTTAAGAGAATAAGAATTTCAGAGATCTACAAGGGCAATCCTCAGATATTAAACTGCGTGTGTGTGTGTGTGTGTGTGTGTGTGTATGTGCTTGCATGCACGTGCATATATACACATGTAAATGAGGTCAGGGAAAGAACCATTTAAAAGGATTAGAAGGCTGGTAAGGTTGACTGTTCTTCCTAGCCAGGCCAGAAAACCTAGAGATTCATGCAGCACCGGGTGGAGTTCACAGAAATGTCTTGCCTGAGTAGTTGAGAGTAACTATTCCTACACCGAGCAATGTTCTGGTTCTGCATAATATATATTAAAAACCATACTCCCAAAGAGTAAACTATTTCCAAGTAGCTTAAAGCATCCTAGAACAAAGTTCAAGAACATTTATGAGAATACAAAAATATCCAGCACTCAAAAACATAAAACACACAATGCCTGGCATTTATTCAAAAATTATCAACCATTAAAAAAACCAAGAAAAAAATGGAGAAAATAAATTTATCATTTGAAACCGACCCAGAACTGACACATATGCTAGTATTAGCAGAGAAGTGGCAGCAAAACAGTTATTATAACTATATTCCTGATATTCGAAAACTTAAGAGGTCAAAAAAATTAAGAGGAGACATGGAAGATATATATTAAAAAAGTTCTATATATAACTTCTGTAGATAAAGACAACAATGTGTGAGATGAAAAATGCACTGGATGAGATTAATGGCAGATTAGACTTTCAGCAGAAAATACTAGTGAATTTGAAGACATAGCAATAGAAACTATCTAAAACAAAGCACAGAAAGAAAAAAAGACAGCTAATTAAAAATTAAAAGAGAATCAGTAATCTGTAGGACAACTTAAAGTATCCTAATACATATGTAACTGGGAGTTACAAAAGGAAAAAGTGGTAGAACAAATATTTGAAGATATAATGGCCAACATTTTTCCAAATTTGATGGAATTATAAGCCCAAATTTTAAAACTTCAAGAAAACTCCAAACACAATAAACACAAAGAAAACTACACTAAGGAAAATGATAATACAATCAATTTGCTGAATACCAGTGCAAAGCAGCCAGAAGGGGAAAATATATTATGTCCAGAAAAACAAAGCAAATGCTGAGAGCAGATTTATCATTAGGTATAATGCAAACAAGTAGAAATTGAAACAACATCATTAAAGTACTGGGAAAAAAATAGTCAACTTAAAATTTTATATCCAGTGAAAATAATTTCCAAAAATGATAGCAAAATAAAATCATTTTCAGACAAATAAAAACTAAAATAATTTATTACCAGCAGATCTGTACTACAAGAAAGGCTAAAGGAAATCCTTTGGGCCAAAGGAAAATGACACCAGATGGAAATACGGATCTACATACAAAAGATGAAGGAAATTGGGAAATATTTTTTCTAGTGTGGCAGTCAGTCTTCTTCTTAAAGAAGAAAAATCACATGATAGTATCAATAGATGCAGAAAAAGAATTGAACAAAATCCTGACACTCATTTATGATAAAAACTCTCAGCAAACCAGGACTCAGGGGGAACTTGTGGGGGACAGGAGAATCCCACTATGAATTTAATTGGAGTGTTCCTAGGGCATCCAGAGTCCCCAGGGTAGATTGACTAGGGAGTCCCACCCTGCTGAGAGTCCCTCACAGCTCTGCTCTATATTAAATTAAATTAATTAATTAGTTGATTTGACTACATTTACCGCCATTGTTAGCTCCTCACCATAGGTGCTCAGTCACCTTCATCCGGACACTAAATTATGATTACAGCGCATCAGAGTTTGCTTTGGAACATTCAACTAGAAATAAATTCTATTCGCTATTCCCTGCCAATTGAAATCAACAGGAATGTCTGGTACCTCTTTCTTACCTTGTCTCACTGCTTCTTGGTCTTTAAATTTCTTGGATTAGCTATTTATCCCAGTGAACCACAGTTATTCATGTTGCACAGTTTCCAGGGGAAAAATACAGCCCTTTCCCCCCCAGCTTCATGTCTAGAGTTTTTACATTAGTTAAATGCCATAGGTACTTTGAGAAACCTTAGTCTTGCATTTGCATAGAGGGGTGTCTTGCACAGAAATCCATCTGGGACCACATATTATTGCCCATGTATCTATCATTTAGGGAGGGGCTGTGAAACAGTATCATGAGTTCGCTGTGTCTCCCTGTTCTGCCTTCAAGCCATGCTGGGCAAGACTGTTGCACCTTTCAGGCTGAAACAAGCACCAGCCCAACATATATGCTTATCTCCGTTTATGTAGTATGTCTACCTTGTGTAAATTATTTTCTGAGGGTGTAAAAAGTCATGTTTTGAGTTGGGGGGGAACAAACCCCCCCCTCTGATCTCACACTGGTTTCTATTCCACGTTCAGAATCATGGATCAACAAGGGTCACATCTATAAAACCCTAAGGCAGTGAGTAAACATGGTTTGGAGAACAAAATTCCCTCTGGTAGGCCAGAAAGATGTTGATGGTACTAAAGAAAAATACAAAATGACTATATTTACTGCAGTGATGATGGTGGGCTGCTACAATTATAGCATTTGCTTAATGTGTTCACTTTATCCGTTAATTACAGTACTCCTGTCAACCCATAGATCTGTCTTTCTGGACATCTGTTAACCTAAGCTACAGAAGGTCACTCCTGGTCGGTGCTTGGAAGGAAGAGAGAGTTTGCACGTGGAAACAAACAAACAAACAAACAAACAAACAAAAAACCACCCAGATATCATAATCAGTGACGTGGGCAGAAGCCCAGCGTTAGTTGTCAGAAGCTGGTGGCTAACCAGAGGGATAACTTAGGAGGGATAAAACAGTTCGCCAATTCAGACATATATATGTCCCACACACATTTATAGAGTGCTCACTGTATACCAGGACCTAATATAGGGAGAGGTAAGTGGGTTGAGATATGGACATCTGAATCCCCAAATTCGGTAACTGCAGGGGATTTCTTTCAGTAAAGGGGTAGTAGCTCAGTTTAGTCTCTGGTTGTTTTTTCCAATATCAGGAAGATTTAGTCAATCTGTAGTTGAGGAAATTATATTCTGTCAGCAAAAATAAATAACTATATATAAATAGTGCACCTTTGTCATTTTAGCAGCAATAATGTCAGTGACAGTTAATATTTATTGAGTAATGATCATAAGCAGGAAATTATATTTATTGTTTTTCAAGTAATCCTCAATACTTAAAAATAAGTACTATTGTTATACCCATTTTCCAGATGAAGAAACAGAGGCCCAGAGAAGAAGAGTGACCCGTCTAAGGTCACAGAGCTAATAAGGATGGATACAGACTCAAGTTCAAATCTGTCTCACAGCAAAGTCCCCTGTCTAACTTGCCACGAACCATTACAAAGCATTATAACAATTGAATTTTGTTCTTAGAGGAAGGGAGGAAGAAAGGCTCATTTCATCTTTCTGAAGAGTGTGCTGTTTGTGACAAAAGCCAGTATAATCAGGTAAGGTCTGAACATTTGGGAATATCATATGGGCACAGCTTAATCATTGGCTCCTGGGGAATCCCATGGGTTAATAAACTATTCCATTTTGTGGCACTTTGGAACATTTGGGGAGAAAGTCACTCTGTGAACATAAAACTAATCATTGCGTATCTGAAAGCACGCTGGAAAAAGTTAAGCATTTCAGCAAACCCCTTCACTTTAAGTGCATTCAGCATTTTCCCTCCTCAGAAATAACTTGTAAGTTTGTGCTTTTAATTATTATCATTCTCCCCTGAAATTATGGGCAAAGCACTCAGTGATATTTGAAACATCAATTACTGGCCTGCAGCCCTCTGCTACTGTTTCTCTGCCTGCTGCCAGGCTGCAAATCCATTTTCTGCATTTCTTTCAGATTTTCTGAACAAAATTATGGAAAATCGCTGCTGGCACATGGCACTTTTCCACAATGGTCAGAGTTATTGAATTGTGCCGTTATGTGCTACTTTGAGAAGGCATTCCAACTGCAAATGCCAGCCTTCAAACTATCAGAACATTTTCCCCAATCTGGGCTTTATAAATTTTCCACAGGAAAAGGCTGAGGAGTCTGCCCTGGCTTTGCCTGAAGCTCCTGCTGGGCGTAACCACACGCTTGGGATGGTTCAAGTTGCTGATTCTTAGCTCATCTCCTCTCTGGGGTCCGTAATCTGGGTTTTCTTTCTGCTTTCTCATCACAGTTGCTCACACCGTGCGACCAGAGACCCAAGGCCACCAGAACCCTCTGTGGCCTCCAGGGAAGGCAGCAACCTGTTGACAGCCACTTTGGATTTGTCTTCCCCTTTCAGCCCTTGATTTGTGTGGTAATGTTCCAAGGGCACCTTGACCTCACCATTCCCAACTCTGCTCCTCCCTCTGTATTCCCCATGGAGGCTCACACATCAATAAGAATTCTGGGAGCTGTTCTCAACTCCTTTCTCTCTCTGAGACCACAGGGTCATTCTGTCACCAAGACCAGTGGATGCTACTTCGTGTGTCTCTCCCACATCAACTTTACAATCAATCATCTTTCTCCTGGATTTTCCCAACAATGACTTGGCTTACATTTTGCCACTTGTCTTTCCCTTCTCCAGTGTATCTTGCACGTTGCTGTCGATGGATTATTGCAAGAATATTTATTAGTTTACCCAACGGTTATTAAACACCTACCCTGTATCAGATACTGAAATAGGTGCTAGAGAAATAGACGTGGTGGGTGTATGACCCCAGCTTCTAAGTGTTATGGACCATGGTTATTCCACTGCTTAGAAAGGGACAATGGACTCTTCCTTCCTATGAAATAAGTCACAGCTCTTTATCACGGCTGGTCCTCGGGGATAACGGTGATGCAGTTTTGATGCATTTCTTGGTCCCATTTCTTTCATTTCTTTCAATGTCTCCTGTCTTTCAGCTGTGCTAATCTCTGTTCCCTAAAAAGGCAGAAACGTTGACCCCAAATCTTTACCATACTATTCTATTGCCACCCAGTACCCATCTTTCACAGCTCAGCAAATGTCGACTTATTTTTTAAGGTCTGCCTCAAATCTCATCCTCCGGTGAAGCCTATTTCTGCCTTTCCAGCTGCCCCATCCTCTGTGCTCTCATTGTACTGTGTGAATATCTCTGAAAATTCAAAAGGGTGTGGGAACGGTAGGGTATCACAGGATTCCAATACGGAGCACAAGCTCTGGGATCCAGTGGATACAAGTGCTGTTACTGACTAGTTGTGAGGTTTTTATTGCAGTGTTTATCTTCTCTAAGCCTCATTTTCTCCATCCATAAATTGGAACAACAAATATGTAACTTATAGTGTTGTTCATAATACTTAATGAGCTCATGTATATAAAATGTCAATCTTAGAATAAGCACTGAATAAATTATAACAATTATTATTGTTGTCATCATTATTACTGTAGTGTGGTTCAGCACATCCTGTTATAATTAGTTTTGTGCCTCTCTCTGCTACCACACTGCATGCTCTTACAGTACAGAGATCACCTCGTTTTCACCTCTGGTTCTTCGGTACCTAGACTAGCGCCTGGCTCCTTTTCGGTTTTTTTTACAAGAGCAAATTAACCTTTATCTGGAAATCCACAGGTACTTCAAAGTCAACATACAAGAGAGCCAAAACTCCTAGCTCACCCCAGAGCATGTATAGTGCCTAGAACAGTGCCTGGCATGTAACAGTTGTTAAAATATAAGTTAATTATATTACAGTTTAATTCACCCAAACACATTGATGAGTCACTCTCTTGACCAAGTGTATGAATTACAAAAATGAATTTCTGTGGGAGCTGAGGCATTTGATGAAACTGTTTAAGTCAGAGATTCCTCGAATACCCATTAAATAAACTGCACATTCTCCAGGTTTGGTCTCCAGGAAATCAGACGGGGACACTCATGTTATTTAAACGTAGCTCGTGTTATCCTTGTCTGGAAGATGGGAACAGAGAGAGACTATGGGCTCTAACTTGTTCAAAAAAGCCCCATGGTTAGTTTCTGTATGTTTTGAAATCTAGGGTAGAATATAATTCTTATATTCCATAAAATACAGCTGCCATCATACGCTCTATGTCCTCTTGATCTTACCTTATCAAAATTTAGCCCCGGATTCCACATTCCTAATGACAGGCTGATAATGCATCCAGATACCTCTTCATTTCACTGATTGGTCTGCACGATGTACACTATTATTTTCTGGGCCCCCATGTACTGTATTATGTTTTCCTGTGGCACACTGCTGTGGGCATACATCACCTTCCACTGATTGTGTGGGCTTAGCACCGGACCTCCTTGATACAGTCTGTCAATGTTTTAGGAAAAAGCTCTTCCATGTTGTATGAGGTGGCTGCAATAAAGGGATTTTCGCATTCGAGGAAAGAGAAAGATAGAGCTATCTGGTCCTACATATAAAGATAGATATAGGTATAGGTGTAGATATAGGTATAGATGTAGGTATATACAGATATAGCTGTCTATATCTATATATGGAAGACAAAACTGCTATTTTCTCCCCAAAGGTGTCCAGTTACTAAAACAACAACCGACAGGTAGCAGCCACTGTTATACAATGAGCCTGCATTTGTACTGAGAGAAAGCACGGATGGCAACACAGTGTTTTTCACCTCTACACCTTCGCTTGTGCTGCATGCTCTATCTAGCGCCAGAGGGAAAGCTGACTTGGACTTCTCTGTTCCTACTGTCGTGTGTGTGTGTGTGTGTGTGTGTGTGTAATTCTGGTGGAGATTTTCATCCTCTCCACACTAAAATTTCTTAATAGAGTTATCAGCATTTAAACTCTGAAGTGTTAGTGGAAGACTGAAATGAGATTTTCATGTACAAATTGCCTGGTATGCTATAATTTTACTCATTCATTATTCCAAAAATAGTTCTCAATTCTTCTGTGGATCAAGCTCTCTGTTAGGCACCCATGACAAAAATGGTGAGTAGAAGCCCACACAATTCTTTTATTGTATTCTAGTATATGGATTGGTAAACTTTTTCTGCAGAGGGCTAGTTAGTAAATATGCTGGGTTTTGCCATGTGGAATTTGTCACAGCTACTCAACTCTGCCATTGTAGCACAAGAGTAGCCATAGATAACATAAATAGACATGGCTGTGGTCCAGCATATCTGTATTTACAAAGCAGGCAGTGGTTTGGAATTGGCCAGTGGGCTGTAGTTTGCCAACTCCTGGTCTGGTAGAATAGTCAGGGGGCAACTAAGCAGTTACAGGAATAAATGAAAAGAAGCTGGTTCCAGGTGAGTGTAAAACCAAGGAAGCTCACACAGACTGATATTAAAAGTTATGGAGGTAGAAAAAAATAAGAGAAAAAGGGACTATGAGGATAGAACATGAGGGTGGAGAAGTTGTCTGGGCCCACAGAAACATGCAAGACCTTGCAGGCTCTATCCAGGGTCATGTCTTTATCCTCAGTGACAAGCCTTTCCTCTTACCTATACCCCTTTGCTATAATAGTTGGTCCTTTGCAAGAGGACAGCTGACCGTGGGTGTGGTCCTCTTCTCAGAAGCTCACAGAAGAGAAATATCTATGATCACTCTACTCTGACCTCATAAGAGGCCTGGGAGTGGCTAAATAGGGTTACATTCTTCTGCTCTCTCATCATGCATAGTAAGAGGAAAATCTTGGAGAAAACCAATTTTGATTTTATTGTTTCATCTGGGCTCTTGGATCTCAGAGCCCAACTTCTCCAGGATTTCTTCTTCCTCTCTCCTGGCTATAACCTCAGAGCATCCACATCCTGGGATGGAAGCTCTAGAACCACAGCAGGGGTGCACTGGGGCATCTCTTTCCTTGCTGGTTTTTTGGAGGGAATCACCTTTCTCTTTGGGCTTCAATTTATATAGCCATTAAATAATAGTTTTTTCTACACACCTCAAAGGCTTACAATGAAATTCGACTCTGAATTTTTCTTTTGTAATCTATAAAACACTACCAAAAAGATGAAATGCAAGGATGGTCACGACAGCAGTAGTGACAGCGGGGAGATGAGGAGGAGGACAATGAGATGACAGATGTAACGGGTTGTCATACCTAAAGCATTTGTTCAGCATATATTTATGAAGCACTTGTGTGTCAGCTTCTAGGTTTAGAACTACAGTCGTGAGGGAAAGACGCTTGCCCTTACCCTCAAAGACCTTACAGTCTAGTGGAGGGAGAATGTCAATAAGAGAATGATCACACAGATAACTCCATGTGTATTTAATTATAGAATGAAACAGTACTTTCCTCATAAGCACAATTAAGCCAAGGGTGCAATCAGAGGGGTGTGTGTGTGTGTGTGTGTGTGTAGGCGTCAGGAAGGAAAAGACTTATAGAGGGAAATGGCATTTAAACAGAGACCTGGAGTGCATGGAGAATTGAGTTACCCAGGTGAAGAGCGTAGAAAGAGTGTTTCCAGGTAGAAAAGCAGCATGTGGGAAGACCTGGAGGTGGATGAGATTGTGGTGCTGCCAAGAACTGAAAGAAGCCAGGATGGCAAGAGAACAGTCAGCAAAGGGAAGCAAAATTAAAGGTGAAGGAGGACGGCACAGCCAAGGCCAGCTCTTTCAGGCCTTGTGAGATGTGTCACCGAGAGTGGTTTTTGTCCTGAGAGCCTGGGGAGCCAGTGGAGGGTTTCAGGTGAGAAGAACATGTAATCCCACTGGTGTCAAATAAAAATCACAAGGCGTGCTGTGTGGGGAGTGGAATATGAGAAGGGCGAGTGCAGGGGAGGAAGACACGCGGGGAGGCAGGGCAGCCACCCCAGCGAGAGGCCACGTCGGCTGGGTCAGGGCTGTGGTAGTGCAGAGGGAGGGAAAGGGGCAGAGGTATGTTTTGGAGGTAAGACTGATGGGCTCTGCTAAAGGATTGGATGAGCCAGCAAACAAAATAGGGGAAAAAAATTAAGGATGACTCCTAGGTTATCTGTAGTGAGAAACTGGGTAGGTGGGACATTTGATTCCTTGAAATGTGGAAGAAAATTGGAAGAGAAATTGTGCATATACCCACGTGGTATGACGGGTGTGTGTATGGAGGAGAGGGAGAGAGATAAAAAGAGAGACATTAGGGTAGGAAAGCCAGCATGATAGTACCTTTGTTCAGAGAATAACTTTTCATTTAGCTGTATCTTGCACAAACTATTATATAAGGCTGGATATTGATACTGGGTAAAATGGCCATGTTTCAAGCAGGTGGTGTTGACTCCTGATAAGGACCATGGGCTCTGAAGCCGGATTTCTGGGGTTCAGATCCTACCTGCCCACCACCCCCAATGCTGTGTTAGGGAGAATAATGATCTAGCAAAGACGCCCACATCCTAATTCCTGGAACCTGTATCTTAGGTTACACGGCAAAGGGGAATTAAGATTGCTAATCTGATGGCTTTGAGATGAGGTGATGTCCCTGGATTATCACGGTGAGCTCAATGTAATGACGAGGGCCCTTAAAAGTGGAAGAGGGAAGCAGAGAAGGTCAGAGTCAGAGACGGAAATGTAATGATGGAAGCAACGTCAGAGAGATGTGATGTTGCTGGCTTTGAAGGTGGAGAAAGGACACCATGAGTCAAGGAACGTGGGCAGCCTAAAGAGGCTGGAAGAGGCAAGCACAAGGATTCTCCCCCCCTAGAAAGGGATGAAGCCCTGCTGCCACCTTGATTTTAGCTGGGACCCATCAAACTTTTCACTTACTGAACTTTGTATTGTTCGAAGCCACTAAGCCTGTGATAACTTGCTACAGCAGCAATGCAAAACTAATACATCCACTGACTAGCGTTTGTGGGAAAGATACTTAACATCTCTGTGCCTCAGTTCAATGGGGTTAATTGAAATGCCTACTTCACAGAGACTGAGTTTAAATAGGGCAATATGTGTAAAGCACTTAGAGTCTGGTATGTAGGAAATACATGTCAGGTCTCTTCTTTCCTCAATATAGTCCCGTCTCAATGTGAGGAATGACCTCTGCTTTTCTCAGAGGGAGGACAGGTACAATGGAGGCCACAGTTGTTCAGGAATGATTTGCTCAAGCCACCTGGATAAATGGGTCAGTTTCACCCTTATATTCCTAGCAGCCCCACAATACCTGACCTATTAATAAATTAGATATGCTTTGAATTATTGATATAAACTAACCTAGACTCACAGATGAGAAAACCTCTGCCAGTTCCTACTTGCATGAAAAAGTGTGAGATGGAGCAGCCTGTTTTCTCATACTTTAATGGAGTTATTCCTCTTTTGAGAAGTGAAATAAAACTCTAAGACAAGTTAATCTACAGTTCTTAGAGAAGAATATCAGTATGCTTTGCCGTGTGCTGCAGTTCATAATATTCAAATTATTAGCAAATAAAGATTATTATAAATTATTAACTGTTTGTGAGTGGAATGATTTGCATATTTTAAGACATTCCTTTAACATTAAATCTTCTAAACACCTTCTCTCCTTGTGAATCATGAAGGATTATTGGGATGACAGGTTTTCACCTGGTTTTATGATGCCTGTTTAGAGAAAGGGAGCAGTTGCTGTCTGAGCTTGTGTTGGGAACCTGGCTTCCCGCCCCTGGAGTCCTCTCTTCCTTGCACATAGGGCTACATGCTTGGACCTGTGGCCTCAGACCTGCCCAGGCTCACACTCCCCTGCTTTGGCCCTGAGCTGGGATTCTGGGAGGAGTTGGATGATTCACATCCAAAAGAGCTTGGATATCCCTGGGTCTGTTGTGGTTCACCTCTTTCTTGAGACCAGCTGGGTTTTCCTCAATTCTAATCTCACTCTCTGTGTCCTCCAACTTCAGTTCTGCTGTGCTGTGCTCTCAGGTTCCTCTGGGTCCATTTTCTAATTTGAGCTTCATGCTCCGTTCCCAAGTTATATGCCCTGAAGGTGATTTCTGATACTCATTGCCTAGTGCCTGGGTATCTGGATTTGGATTCCTGTATTCTCAATCTCTGATGCTTCATCTACTTGAAAGTCTCTGAAACTTAGACGTCTGTCTCTTCCTGCCTTATCTTTCCAATAAGGTTGAATGAGAGAAGAATGGGGCTGGCTCACCAAGACATTTCCTGCAAAGTGACCCTGCCTGAGTAGTTCTTTGGGTGGTGGGGGATAAATCAACAAGCCAGGCATTGGCTCGATTTCATGGCAACCTCTCTTTAAAAGGATGAATATTCGGTTCGATACTTGACCTACAATATAAAGAAGAAGGTCACAGATTACATTTTTGCCCCTAAGAAAGAATTACTCTTCCAAAACCCCAGAGGAAAGTAGGGTCTGGCTTTCTGATTATATGTTTCATTGCAAAGCAGTGATGTAATGTCATACATGATAAAACTAGGGAGCTGGGCTTGAATTGAAGTCAATTGAAGCTTACAGGCTTAATCCAGGTTTGTGTATTTCAAATTCATCCAGCCATGATTTCTGGGGCAAGTATTTGAGGTTAGAATAGCTTATGAGTGACATGGACCGTTGGTTGGTTTCGTTTGCAATTCAATGGGCCGCTGAAAAGGAAACTTTGCTCATATGGTTTGGAAAGTGTCATTCTGAAGGGAAAACTGAGCTAATCTCTCCATCCTGAGAGTTTTGGAAAGGAGGCTTTTTCATAGCCATTTTATCAGAACCTAAAGGAGTGTGAACAGGTAGAGATTGTCTCAAGCATTATAAATGACCTGGCACGTTTGGTTTTGTGTGAGTTTGTGGGTAATCCCTGGTTTGTTTAACTGGGTGATTCTGGTTCAGGGAGCAGTTGACACAAGTTCAAAAAGACACATTGACAAAGGAAGGTCCCGTGTTGGCCCCAACTCTAGGCAGCTGGCTCTGTGTGTTTCACTGTTTTCCAGCACACCCGACTCTTCCCCGAAGATGCTGCCCTTGAAAGGCACAGGCCTTTACCAACGACAGAAGCCACAATAGTTCATGTGGAGAACGTATTCCCACCACATTTCCCCGAGAGTGACAGAGAATTTATTAAAAGCCAGAGTAGTGTTTGAGGACAGAGAAACCTCTCTGGCTAAAGTAAGAACTGGATTTTATGCTTTGATGTAAACTAAAATCCTTTTTGGGTCTCACAAACATATATGAAAGAAGTATAATTGAAAAACCTGATGAGATGTTGTGTCCTTTTTTGTTAGTGAGTTTGGCATTCGCCAAACCGGGTGGAGTAAGCCATTCATGTACAATCCATAAATAATAGAGTTGTTCTTAGAAGTAAGATGGAGACAATGACAAGTAAACCCAAAATGCCTCAAGTTGAGGGAACAGTACAGCAAAGAATTTGATGCTGGAGGGAGCAGATGTAGTTGGGGACTTTAAGGGAAGGATGCATGGCTGTGGCAGAGACCCTATGGGGAAGGAGCCTATGGGGAGAGAACTTGTAGGGAGAGAGCCAATAGGGAGAGAACCAGTAGGGAGAGAGCCTGTAGGGAGATAGCCAATAGAGAGAGCCTAAAGGGAGAGTCTATAGGGAAAGAGCCTATAGGGAGAGAGCTTATAAAGAGAGAGCCTGTAGAGAGAGAGGCAATGGGGAGAGAACCAGTAGGGAGAGAGTCTATAGGGAGATAGCCAATAGGAAGAGAGCCTATAGGGAGTTGAGGTCCCAAAATTGAGCAGGGCTCTGATTGTGAAAAGCTATCACTTTCCTGAGGATTTTCCAGTTCTTCCTCCTTTCCACTTTTCTGCCCAGCCCCCAACCTTCCCATCCCTGATGACTTAATATTATTGAAAGTGAACTGTCTTGGAAATTAGACTCTTTCCAGTTCCTGGCTCCATAATTCTTCCTGCTAGATATGGGGGCTGCTGCTTCTAGGGCCACTCCTAGCAAAAATAATTTGTCCTTCCAGAGTCTCCTCAAACACTAGAAACCCTGGGTCTATCCCTTCTCCTTTTAATGCTTTCCACGGGACAGTTCTTGTTCATCCAGCTTTAAAATATACCGTAATATCTGAGTTTATTTCTGTTTGTCCATCTGAGACCCAGGTATTCCTGGACACTTAAGGGTCCAGTTGGCTTAAGGATCAGGATACTATGATCATTGACCAGTGCTGGCCCCTGAGGAGAGCCAGTTGTCCTCTGAAGGAAGACCCGGAACATTCCTCCTTCCAGCTAGCTGTCTTGCCCTGATCCCCACCCGTCTCTCTCTGGCTTTTCCTTCCCCTAATTATAACCTGAGTTGAGTCATCTGGTATAGCTAGTGGTGGTTACGGTTTAATGTCTGCTCTAATAGTTACTTAGTCTTCAGGAAAAGTAGGGAAAGTGGTTGGTTTGAAACAGCCTAAGTCTCCTCAGGACTGAGGTCATTCTCAGAGGTTCATTAAGAAGACACAAAATATCTTTAAAAGCCACTAAAGAAACAGTGCTCAGAGTTTCCATTTAGCCATCCCTCAAATATCTGTCTAATTTTAATTCAGATAAGCAATCAGAGTACAATAGAACCACTGAAAATGCCACTTACTATGAGGGTGGGAGTTAGCTTTAATTTTTCCATATGATCTTTGTATATCTCGCCAGCAAAAAAAGAAAAAAGCCTAAATCAGAGATATCAAAACTTAGGTTTCTAAGATTTATTTGGGGTACTAATAAAAATGCAGATTTCTGGGCCACACCCCAAGATGACTATGATTCATCTGGTTAGAGCTTAAGAAACTGCATTTTAATAATTATCCCCAAATGATTCTGATACAAAGGGTTCATGGCCAGACTTTGAGAACTAGGGCAGTAGACATCTTGCTCCTATTGGTGACTAAGAGCTGGAAAGTGATACAATTTAAGTGCATAAGTACTTGAAATAAAATATCTTCTGAATTACTAGGGGATAAGAGGGTGTAGGGTCTAATTAACAAATAATAGAGCATCACAAAGTGAATTAAACAAAATGAAAAATGGGCAAACACTAAAACTCAAACAAAGCTAGAATGATAGCATTAAAAGGAAAAAAATACTATTTAGAAAAATATGAACAAAGCAGATATGTAAGTAGATATATATATATTTTTAAAAGCCTTTAAACCTCAGTCAATAGAAACTTGCAATTCTTCGCTATTTAAAAGAAATGTAGCTAAAATAAAGATATTTTACTAATTTATCAATGTTTCACATTAACCCAATGATTTTCTATTTTAGACTTTTTTATAAGAGAACAATCATGTATACACATGGACATGAATATATTAATACAGAAATATTCATTTCAGTATTATTTAAAATATTAAAAATTAAAAACAGGCCGGGCGCGGTGGCTCACGCCTGTAATCCTAGCACTCTGGGAGGCCGAGGTGGGCGGATCGTTTGAGCTCAGGAGTTCGAGACCAGCCTGAGCAAGAGCAAGACCCCATCTCTACTAAAAATAGAAAGAAATTATATGGACAGCTAAAAATATATATAGAAAAAATTAGCCAGGCATGGTGGTGCATGCCTGTAGTCCCAGCTACTCGGGAGGCTGAGACAGGAGGATCGCTTGAGCTCAGGAGTTTGAGGTTGCTGTGAGCTAGGCTAACGCCATGGCACTCACTCTAGCCTGGGCAACAGAGTGAGACTCTGTCTCAAAAAAAAAAAAAAAAAAAAAAAATTAAAAACAATATCTATTATATATGCAGGGTTAAAATGTAAACATCTGTAATGTTAAATGTACTGAAGACATTAAAATTATGTGATGGGAAATTTATTTAATCTTCTAAATTTTTCTTGAATCGTTGTTAAATGAAATGGTTACAAAAGTATATGTAGAGTTTATTCCAAATAGTAATAGTATAATGGGTGGAGATCATGGTGTTTTAAAATTTCTTGTTTTTTTAATACTTCTAAAATTTCCCATAATTAGCATGCATAAATTTTGAAAAAAAGAAACAATATTATTTTAAAAACAGTAAATGATGACATGTTTGATTTCAATATTCAAGGCACATGCAAATTAAAATTTAAAAAGCAAATGCTTCCAAACATAATGACTAGTTTTTTAATTAAAAAGAGGATTATTTTATTTTCATTACAGATTAAGAATTTTACTAATTTCTTTAAAAGTGGTAAGATGTATTAAGAAAAGAGCATATACAATAAAAGCATTATAGGCTGATAGATATATATTCATTTATAAGTATGATATATATTCTCATATATCTCCTATGCAGTGAAAACAAAGAAATGTCTTATTTTTTATTGCTCAAAGAACATTTAAAAATTGCTTATCTAGCACAGTATCTTCCAAAAAGCAGAAATTTATAATAATAGAACTTATCAAAACTTATGGACATTAGCCATAGCTATTCACCAAGGAAAATTTATATACTCAGGTATTTAAATATTAACTAGTAAAGTACGTAAATTCATGTAGTAAACATTCAGATCTAGATTTTGGAAAAAAGACATAGATACTTATTGAAATAATTTAAAAACATTTAAGAAAACATTGTACTTTTTATAAGCCAATGCTTCAAAAAATACTTCAAAGTGCATGGTTTTTTAGGTAATATAAATGGCCAAAATTAACATTAGAAATAATTTTTATGGACCAAAAACTATTAAAAAAATGTACTTCTAACAATGGTGACAGAGCCACATGTGTTTTCACCAGTCAATTCCAAATTTTTGAGAAACAAACCATGTAATGTTATACAAACTGGTCCAAAGCACAAAATAAGAAGAGACGCTTTTAAATTAATTTACAATTTACTAAGTTAGGATATCACTGTTATTAAGCTCTGGGAAAGAATACACAAAATCAAAAGTAGAGGTCACATTTATTTTTAAATATTGATACAAAAATCCTAAGTGAAATCTTTGCAAATAGGATCTAATAGTATGTTAAAACAATAGAATTCTATTTAAAAAAGTCTTATCTAGGACATCTGGAAAAACATGACATTTGTCAATAACAAATATAAGGACATTAGTAGAGCAATAGAAAATGCCGTATCAGTGTTACTCAAAGCATGATCTTTAGTGTGCAAGAGAAGAGCTGGGTAAACACTAAGTTCTGGGCCTCAACCCCAGAGATTCCAATTACACTAGTAGCGTGGGGGAGAGTGTTGAAAATTTGCAGCTCTAGCAAGTTCCCAGATCATATAGATGCTGCCAATCAGGGGACCACACTTTGAGCAGTACAACATTGAGCAGTGACGTTCAACTTTGGGTGCAAGTTGAAATCATCTAGGGAGCTCATAAAAAGACTGATGTCTGAGTTCCAACACCAGATATTCTGGTTTAAATACCTGGACTGCAATTTGGGTATTTGGGGCGTGGGGGGTGTTATTTAAAATCTCCTGAGATGATTTCAATGTCCAGCCAAAACTGGGACCTACTGCTGTAAAAGGATTGGCCAAACCAATGGCCGTGCATTATCTTCACTCCTAATGTTTGCTGGTGATTAAGCATGGCGTTTCCCTCCCTTACACAATCCATCTTAAAAGATGACATGGGCTTAATCATGATCACTTTTTATGAAGCACCTGCTCTGTGCATGGCAATTTATGTGTACTATCTCAAAGGCTGGAAGGGACTCTTCAAGGTCAGCTTGGTTTTTCTCGCCACTGGATAAAGAACAGAGGGTGCACAGGGTGATCAACCATCCAGGTTTTCCGTAGACTTAGGGGTTTCTCAGGATGTGGGACTTTCAGTGCTAAAACCAGTAAAATGCTGAAAAAAACAGGATGAGTTGATTACCTAAGGCTAATCATGTACCCAGGGTTATGTGCTACTAAGGGGCATAGCCGGGAGTTGGAAGGTTTGTCCTGTGCCCTGTCCACTCGCCCACACTGGCCTGGACAGCCATGAGGGAGGGTTATAAGAACTTACTGAAACTGGTTTCATGGTGAATCTCCATGGCAATGCCAGGGGTGACTGATCGGTAATGACTAGGAGATAGCACTTAGGTGTAGGTTCCTGATATTTTTCAGTGCAGCAATGTAAAGTTCTCTGGGCCAAATAAATCATAGTATGTGTGGCAGTGGTTCTCATAGAGGGTCCCAGGACCTGTGACAACAATGCCATAATACCGTAAGAGAATGTGTTAGAAATGCAAGCTCTCAGGCCCCACTCCAGATACACAGACCGAATCAGAAACTCTGGAGTTGGGGCCAGAAACCTGTATTTTAAAGAAGCCCTCCAGATGATTCTGATGGAGAAAAGTATAAGAATCACTGACTTAGGGGAGAGGGTGAGGACTGCGATGCTCTTAAAGTTCCCCTGCTTCCAATGTGTGTCCAGAAATGGGAACCACAGCTCCAGCCCTCAGAGCCCTGGTTCTCAGGCGAGGCTGCAGATTAGAAACACCCGGGGAGCTTTTAAAGTCCTGATCCCCAGGTTGCTAGAGCAATTAAACAAGAATCCATGGGGTGGCATCAATACTTTTCCAAATCTTTCTAGATGACACCAACATGCAGCCAAGATTGGGAACCAGTGCCTTCTGCCCTTTAAGGCTGTAGCATTCCACAATGAACCTAGCAGGTGTGTTTCCCTGTTGCTAAATGCAGAAACTTTTCTGTGAATATAGGCGTCTAGACTTGTAAATGGGAAAAACGCTAACCTTACTACATTCAGTACCTGTCAGTTACCTAATCTGCCTGGGACATATCTTTTCCATAGAGTGAGTGGAACTTTCTTGAAAGTCAGGTGGGACTATATCCTTTGAGACCATTAGATTCCTTTGGAAGATGTGGAATCTCTTCATGGGGAAAGAAAAAGTCAATAGACATACCATGAAAGGTAAAAGTGATTTTTCAAAGATAAGACAGGAGCTATACCCACAGCTGCCCCCTTGCTAAGAATATTCCTGGGCTTGGATTGCTGATTCCAGCCTGGAGTCAGTCCTGCTGGACAGTGGACATTGTCTTCGTGGGCCAAAAAGTCCCACTTGGATTTCCAAAAATAATGTTTAATGTTTCCCCAAGACTAGTAAGCAGTGACAATAGGAAAAAATAACCTTTACATCTTTTTTTCTTTTTTAGGTCAAGGAAATGCTTGAAAAGGAGAATTGTCTGAAATGAATTCTGTATTAGGCAATGTTGTGGTAGAGCATGGAAACTACCGGAACTGAAGCTCTTTCATTTCTTTTACTATCTAAGCTGTGAATTTCAAAAAAAAAAAAAAAAAAAAAATAACAAGTCATTATAAAAGTGAAACATAAGATTCTTCACACCCACTGTTTTAATCATTTTAAAACCTCCTATAACTTGAAGTAACTAAAACATTTTTTAGTAGTTAATGCTCACTGAATTTTTAGTGCTTTCTGAACATAAAATAAAATAACATTAATATTATGTTCTAGGTACTGTGCTAGTCATTTTGCATTCATTCATTCAACATCAACTCTGTGCTGGAGACTGCAATGGCTGCTGAAGGTCTGGAAATTAATTGCACATTATTCCTGCTTTGACAGAGCTCATGGTCTAATGATATCATCAAAGCAGAGTATGCAGTGGGGTACACAGAAAAGGCACCTGGTCCAGTTTGGCAGGGGCAGGGAGTCGGGTGAGAACAAAGGGACACTTAATGGAAGAAGTGATATCTGACCTGAATCACAAGGAGTAGCAGAAATTAGCAAGAAAAACTTAATCTAAATACCGTGTGCTATTTACTCTTCATAACAACGCCAAAAACTAAATGTTATCAGTCACATCTTAAAGATCATTTTAAGTAAAATACCCAGGCAACAGAGTTAATGTCATGGAGCAAATTTTGTGGGAGGACATCCCTGCTAGCTAGCCTATATAAAGATTAGTTCAATCAATCTCTCTCTCTCTCTCTCTCTATTGGGGACTCAGTTATGTCCCCCTCAAATTCCTAAAGACATATTTTAAAGTTTTAACCTCCAATGTGACTATATTTGGAGATAGGGTCTTTAAGAAAGTAATTAAGGTTAAATTAAGTCATAAAGATGGGGCCCTAATCCAATAGGACTAGTGGCTTTACAAGAAGAGGAAGAGATAACCAGAGATTTCTCTCTTCATGTACACACAGAGGACAGGCCATGTGGGGACACAGAGAAAAGGTGGGTGTCTACAAGCCAGGAAGAGAGACCTCACCAAATACCAACCTTGATGGCACCTTGATCTTGAACTTCCAGCCTCTAGAACTGTGAAAAAATTAATTTCAATTGTTTAAGCCACCCAGTCTGGTATTTTTGTCCTGGCAGCCGGAGCAGACTAATATTCCATCTCTACGTATATGGCATAAAGGGTAATTAACATAAAAATATATAGTTTGCTTATATATAATAACCTAATACTAATGCATTATAGTTTAATATGTATATGATAAGGAATATTATTGGTCTCAAAAGATAGGAAAGGTAGGAAAGCATGTTCCTTGGTTTCTGATTCTGGGTTCTACTTTTCTCGCCATAGAAAGACCTTCTCTGTTTTCATTGTCATGCACAAAGACGGACCCCAGCACTGAACGGAAATAATCTCTTAATCTATGTTCTCAAAATCAACCAAGAACATCACATATGGTCAACTAACTTGATCATATTAGTTCAAATGCTAGAGATGGAGCATCCGAGAGTACTGGAGAAACCATGGATATATGTGCAAAAGCCACGTGAGATTTGACAGTTACAGAAATTTAACTATCAGCCGAATGCTGAGCCTTTGTAAAGGGACCCGTGTTTCATTGTACGTTAATATCATCATTTTCATGTTCCCCCTGGAAAGGTTTCTGATCCAAATGGAATACTTCAGCGTAACAAGTAAAGAAACCCAGCAAAAGCTTTTTATACTTTCATGGATTTTAACCTCACACTTCTGACTAGGGTAGAGTAAATATATTCATATTGGGGGCAATGAAAGCTGTTGTGTCTGAAAGACCTGGGGTCATTCAAAGTTGACCATCTTCTAACAAAGTGTCTTGAGAAAAGTTACCTAAGCTTTCTTTGTCTCACTTTATCTGTTTAAAGGGTTACTAAATCTATTGTAAAGTGTGATTGTGAAGACCACATAAATGATGAGGAAAGTGAAGTATTGCAAGAATGGAAAAACAAAAACCACATGTACTCACTATTAAATTGGAATTAATTGATCAACATTTATGTGCACATATAGAAGTAAAACTCAAGGGAAATCAAGCAGGTTGGTGGGGAGGAGGGTAAAGGATGGGCAAATTCACACCTAACAGGCACAATGCACAGTATCTGGGTGATGGGCACACTTATAACTTTGAATCAAACTGTACAAAAGCAATTTATGTAACCAAAACATTTGTACCCCCATAATATTCAGAAATAATAAAGAAAACTATTAATTTCCCCCATCCTTCCCATTATAGATTGTGATCAGAATCCCCCAGGTTTAATCTTTTTGATGCCATCATAAGTTTATTCTATATTAACTAAAATAGTTCACCAAAAATATGCATCTTTATTTGTGAGATTTTTATTTGGCCCAGGAATAAGCTGAATGTTCTGGTCAGTGTCACTAATGGGCCAGGTAGTAATTCAGCTTTTGGCCTTATTATTGAAATTGGTGAATTATTGACTTGTTAGTATAATCGGCAATAACTTTCAGAAGTCAGATGCCTTTCTCAGATGCTCAAGTTTGAATTTGGCATTAAAACAAAATGTAAAGCTTTTAAAGCAAAATAAATCTTTATAAAATATTGTTGATCATGTCTCTTCCCAAAACCATGTAGAAGATCATATTCTATGATAGAGAAATTGAAAAAGAAAAGACTGAAACTATCGCTGGCCTTACTCAGAATTCTACATAGGTAATTTGAGCTACTCTCATAATTCAGAATTTCAGAGGTCCATTTTATTTCAAAGAAAACCTCTTAGCCTAATTTGGGGTAGATAGTGAGGTCTGTTCCCTCTGGCCAGAAGTCTCAAAGTATGATTTATTCTTGCAGCATTGCTTTGAGATGTTTTTTCCTTCTTCCAAATTTTGTGGAAATGCCAAGTCTCTTTCTTTTAAAACTCCATAAAATTTGGCTCAGAAACACAAGGCCTAGGGAATAAGATACCAGTTATTTAATTCCACACTGTTTCTCTCACCCCTGACTAACCTCTTATTTAAAAGATTTAAAATAATTTTCCATATAGAAAACGTTTTACCTTTTGATTTTTTTGGATATTCCTTTAAAACCTCCTCTAAAGTGTTGAAATGTAATATAGTATGCACAGGTGAAAACTACTTACTTTTTAAAAACAGCATTTCTTTTGGCTCAGCCAAAAATACCGGAATGTTTTCACTTGCTTCCCACTAAAGAGTAGAGCTATTTCGTGAAGCAGGTTTCACCTTTGAGGAATAACATAAAAACTTTCAACCTTTAGCTGTGAGAAGTTACCAACTGTAAGTTAATATTTGTGCACAGTCCTGACTCTGCATCCTGAAACCTCACTAAACATGTGTGCCATGTGGGGTAGCCAGTGGCATGGTGCCGTGGAAAGAGCTTGCATTTTGATCTCCTTGGAATAACTGTGTGAATCTCAGAAACACCATGTAAACTCTCTGAGCCTCAGTCTCTCGATCTTGGAAATGGGACTCCTCCCCTTCTCTTCCCTTAGATTCTATGAGGACAAGGTAATGAGCGTGGCAAAAAACCAGCTCTCCACCAATGCCAAGGGTTCTTTCTCTTTCATCTGCCCTCCTATTTCCTAGATCTAGGTCCAACCCATGACTTTTGCATTAGTATTTGTGTGGAAAAAATAATGGCCCTCTAGCGATGTCCATGTCTCAGTCCCCCAGACCTGTGAATATACATATTACCATACATGGCAAGAGAGACATTGCAGAGGTCATTAAGTTAAGGATCTTGAGATGCAAGATTACCCTGGATTATCACAGTGGCCCCAGTGTACTCTCAAGTGGAGGACATAGCTTCCACAGCAACATCTGGAGGTGCTATGCTGTGGGCTTCAAAGATAAAGCAAAAGGCCACGAGCCAGGCAATGCAGGAAACGTCCAGAAGCTGGAAAAGGCAACGAAATGGATTCTTCCCTACATCCTCTAGAAGGAGTGCAGGCCTGCCTACACCTTGGTTTCAGCCCTGTGCAACCCCCTTCATGCTGTGAACTTCTGAACTGTAAGATAATCAGTTTGTGTTGTTTTTAAGCCATTAAGTTTGTGCTAATTTGTTACAGCAGAAACAGGACGTGGATACAGCGTTTTTGCAGGGCCAAGTTCAGTGTGTAGCTGTGGAAAGTGGTTCTAACCATTGGCTGTCTATAGCCTTAAATAGCGATAGACAGAAGAGGCTGATGGAACAATGAATGCAATAGACCATTTCTCTTTTATAGACAAGAAAGCTGGGACCTCCAGAGCAGAATACATGCATAGACCAAATATTTAGGCCCCTGTTATCTTTTTTCCCAGCATTTTAATAAAAATACCTAATGTGTTTTAGCAGAATTGAGTAAATATGACTCCTTTCTGGGAGCATGATCCTACAGATAGCAATAGTGCCCATCGTTCAGAAGTCCAGAGACAGCTTCTCTTTCTGCCTTGAATTCCTAAAAAAAGTTTATGATTTTGTGTCACCTTTTACAACAAATCCTGACTGAACCTGAAGCAAAGCCACAAAACATAATTTTTGGAATTTTATACATCTCTGGGGAGATGTTCAATCCAAAACTCATTCAAGTAAAAACCCTCTGGATTTGACACTTCAACCCTGAACTCTTGTCTATTTCAAGTGGTTTTATGATTCTGGGGTACAGCAAAACCTCAGTGGAGTCCCATCAAAAAAGGGGGAGAAAAAGAGGAAGAGAGAAAGAGACAGAAAGAGAGAGAGAGAGGGAGAGAATATTACCAACCTGGGACTAGAGAAGAGAAAAATCCTGTGCTATTTTGTTGAGGTGTTTCCCCAGAATTAGCCAAAGTGAGGATCTGAAGACAAGTTTGTTTAGACACCCTATCACTTGGTCTTGAAACATTCTTATGAAATGCTACAGAAAGTGTTAGAATATCCAATTAGTGATGATACGGTGGAGTTGGGAATGTGTCATTCGCCTGGGTGGTCCCGAAGCTTTTCTGGCCTTTTAGCCAATGATATTTATTTTAATAATAGCTCAGACACCAGGAGGCCTCTCCTCTTCCCTCTTCATCCACAAATCATGACGCACTCCCCTATTTCTTATTCACATGTCTGGACTACGTGTGTTGTGCAGTGGTTGCAAAAGTGTTTCCTACTGGGGGTGAATTTGAAAACTGAAGAGCTGCCTGCAGATCTCTGAAGCAAACTTATTCAGGAGAACAATCAGACTTTTTCTGTCTGGCTCTTAGGGCCACAAGAAGAGAAGCAGAAAGAAATAGATGATGACTCAGTGTAAGGCAGACTTCTCTAATGTTTGGAGTTTGGCAGAGTACTCTGATTTGTTGATAATCTGGCTGGAGCTAAGGATTCTGGAACCCTGTTTTGGAGTCCTGATCAATGAACTCAGACTGCCATGGGTGTAGAGTTAAAATGTGGCTTCCCAAGTCCACATTTGATAAACCCACTATAAATGGAACTGAGGTAGTTTTAAGTTTCTGGAGACCGGGGGTGTTCAGATACAGGTTTGAAGACCACTTGTCAGTGATCTCCTAGAGAAAATTCAAAGCACTGATTGGTGTTTGGACTTAATCATTTATTCAACCTGTGAGCACATGTTCATTAAGTCTAGTACACACAATGCTCAAAGTTGGATATTGCATTGGTTTTAAAGATCGACCTTGGATGTTTATAATTTTATTATTCCATCAATTTTGCTATGGTTAGCAAAGAAAAATGATCAAATAGAAGTAGGAGTCACATCCTCCAGGATGCTGATTATTTACACAGCAAATTGTCATAAATTAATAGATAACAATAACAATAATTACCACATGGGCCAGGCATGCATATGCCTCACATAATTTAATCTTTCAAGAAAACTTTTAGTAAACACAATTACTCTTATTCTTCATATAAGGAAATTGATACTCAGAGATATTTGATTAATTGCCCAAGATCTCAATGCTAGTAACACCTGGAGCAAGTATTCTACCCAGTTTCACCCAATATATATAAGTAGTTAACAAGTTAGCACATTGTTTTTCGGCTAGAGAGTTGCAGAACAATAGAAATGGAAATACAGCAATGACTCACTATATACTTATTTGAAGGCACATGGAGTTCTTTTCCCAGATAAATTAGCAGCAAGCTATTCATTTTACATATGGAGATTTGCAAACTCTCATCTGGGGTGAGCTCAGTGACAAGTCAGTTGGCAGTGGGGACATAACTTACGGCAAATTGATTCAGACACAAAAAGTTGTTTTTAGTGCTTTTTGTTGATGACTTAAGGAGCTCTCAAGTAGCTGGAGTTAAAATTATTTCTGACTTTCTGGTGTCCTAGAAAGTCTTGGAAGATGTGGCAGCAAGAGAAGTATACTCTGAGTACAACCACCTTGCACTGGGCCAGGCACTTTCGTGCACATATGCTGATTTAATTGCTTCAGTGGCTTTATAGGGTCAAAGTCATTAATCCTATTTTTGCAAAAAAAAACCAAAAAAAAATCAAAATTTGACATTTTATTCTAGGCCACATTGATTATTAGACCTTTCAAAGCTGGTTGTTTGGTCACAGGCTTGCAGATTACGCATAGCTCTGTGTTTATATAATATGGTAACTCAAAATGTTCTTGTGGGTTATATTGTGGTTCTAAACCTCCCTTTTATAATACTGCTTTTATGGGGAGAGATGGTCTGAATTCCAAATAAGAGACGTTGAAAGCTGAGGACTTCTGGTGTACTGGCTAGAACGAGCTTGAGATTCAAATAGCAACAGCATAGTAAAGAATATCAGGCATCAATTACTCTACACCTAACCGTTTGTCAGTGAATCTGTGGAGAGATCCCTGGGAACCACTGAGTTGTAATGGTGTGTGGCCCATCAGTCTGAGTTATGTACACCAGGACACAGGAGCCAGCACCCTCTCATCTGTGTTCTATCCCTACCAGGCCTGGGTAGGAAAGGAATCTGTAGGCAATAAAGAAATAAAAGCCCTAATTTGGCTTTGGTTCCATGCCATGTTCTTCACCGGGGTGGCGTTGAGTAGCAGCTTCTGGGCCACACATGTAGGAGAGAAATGGTTGTGAAAAGATGACTCCTTTTGGTTGTGGCTGCCTAAACAAAGCATCCCTGGTTGATAGATTGGGTGCTTTCCACATTCCATCTTCTTCCAATGACTGAGCTCTGCTTCAAGAGTAGATCTGGGTTCTCAATGAAATACCCACTCCCTCAGAAAGCCTGAGAAGCCACAGTTCCCTAATGTGGCCAGGTGGAAAAGAGATTAGGCTGGGTACAGTTTTAGGGCAAGGCCACATCAGGACTCTGGCCCTGACTGTAAATGTCTCTGCACTCATCCTTCTGCCTCTGGCTTCTATAGTCAGTCCTCATTCCCCAACCTCTTCTATCCAGAAGCAGTATTTTAAAACAGCAAAATCGATGGATGTCAAAACCTCATGGAGAGCAAAAGCAAAAAGAGGCTCAAAAAATCTAAGGAGAAAGGGACATTTGAGAAAAGAAAATGTCAAAGCACAAAGCCAGCTCAATCCCATTTGTAATGGGTCACAATTTATTAGGAAGCCAATCTGAAACCACAAGCAGGGACTAGCCCTGTCCTATTTTAAATGGACTTTCCATTTCCTCTGAAATGGCCAAAATGTGACTTGGTTAAAATAGAATGGTTTGTGAAATTTCTCCTTTCCTAACTAAAAAAAGGAAAATATTCTATAGATTTTTCTTTAAGTATTGAACTTTAAATATTTACTTTATTTTTTTGCTTTATATTTATTATTATTAAATGTATTTAATGTCTTACATTTATTTATTTCTATTACATTTATTATTATCATTAGTAGTAGTAATAGTAGCAGTGGGTGCTGGGTGTATATTCTAGCTTTGCACCCAAATCTCTATCTGGCTTCTTATTATAGTGATCTGGGCTGGAATACCTTTGGGACATGCGAGAGCTCCTTAATATAGACATTAGGATAGACAGAGAATCTGCTGATTCTAAATCACCTATTCCCAGCCTCCTTATCCTTAGGCCCTATCCTAATCCCACTTAAAAAAATAAGTCAAAAACTAATAGGTGCTCATGGCAAATAAATATTTAATAATATAAAAGAATATGAGGTAAAAAGTAAAAGTTTCTCTCCTTCCCTCAATTTCTATTCCTCTTAGGTAACTATTATTATCATTTTCTTACATATTCTTACATAGTCAGCATATATAGAAAAACGTTTCTCATTATGATCAATTTGATAATTTATACACATACACACACACACACACACACACACACAGAGAAAAGAACTTTGTCAACCCATATGCATGTTTTTTTTTTTTTAAATATCCTCCTGGCATTTACTTGTAAAGATGCACCCTAACTTATTTAACCAGTATACTATTGATGGAAACTTAGTTTTCTTTTTTAAAAAAATTAGAAATGATAGGACCACAAATGTACATCTTTCTTTTTTTTCTGATTGTGCATATATATATATATAGGATAATCTCTGCTATTTTATTCAGTGGGCTATGGATGATCCTTGCTTTCCAGATGAAAGACTGTCTAGATCCTTAATGCAGTGGGCAAAGGAGAGAGGCGAGAGAAATATGTGCATGCCTCGAACGGGAAAAGCAAGAAAGCAAATGATTCCAAAAGAGGGATCAGGGACTGTGAGCAGAAAAGACCTAGAGAAAAAAAGACCCAGGGAAGGTTTAGCTCCAGTTCAGTTCTATTCCTAATACCTTTAAGTCGTCTGCTAAAGCCCAGCCCTTGGCACCTCATTAAGCCCCGGGCTCTGGCTGGAGCCCTCCTCTATCTTCCCAGGGGCGGATAGAAGAGGCCTGAGTAGCGGAAGCCTCGAGCTCCGCCTAGAGGCTGGAGAGCATAAGCCAGCCTGGAGAATACACATCACACCAAATGAAAGGACATTTTTAAAAGAAAAAGACACCAGTTTAGAACAGCTGGTCACATGCATGCGCCTCTTCCCCTGGTGTCTTGATTCATGTGCATACATTTTTACATAATTGCAGTGATGGCCTAGATTCAATTTTGTATTGGGTGTTTTTTTCCCCTCCACTTAATATTATACAGTAAATGTTTTTCCATGTGGCTACATAATCTTTCTAATTACCATTTTAATGACTTCATAATACTCCTTCCAGTTCACATATTGTAATTTATTTAACTACTCTCTATTGGTGGACATTTTAGATTGTTTCCAGACTTTTACTAATATAGAAAATGGTGCATACAGTATCTGTTGTTTTCCCCTTTTTGAATGAGTTTCTTAGATTAAATAGTGAGTCACAGAGTAGAGTTGATTGCAGAGTCTTTGCTGGTTCCATAAGCAGCAATGCCTAGGACAAGGTACTAAGATACTAATTTGGGTATCTTATACTATTATTATTATTTTTTCACTTCTGCAAATGTCTTAATGTAATCTTCCACTGCTTTTCACATTCTACTAATTCTTCTCTGTTTTCCACACAGCCAAACTCATGCATTTAGCCCTTGGTTGATCATTATTCATTCACTCTCTTTTAAGAACCTAATATTTACCAGGAATTTGCTCTAGAATCAGGTTTCCTTGGTAACTTGTACTTCTTACAGAAAACAGGAACAAAGGATCAGAATGCATCATGCTAGTGAACTCATTTTTTAAAACTAAAAAAAAAAAAAGAAATCATATTTTGCAAAACTCTAGTTATCAGACTTAAGGAAAATGTGGGTTGGAGAAAATTTGCTAGCACAACTCAGCTTTGTGAAATGCATAAGGGCTGAATAAAAAAAGAACTGAGACAGAGCGTGGAGCTGGTTAAAGCCAAGCATTGTTGGATGAGTAGGAGTTTACCAGCAGATAAGAGACGACAGTGGGGACTTAGGGTCAGACCATCTGTGTTGAAATTCTAGCTCTGCCCCTTACGAGTTGTAAGAACTTAGTAACTTATCTTTCCTCCCTTTTCTTTTCTTTGAGGTTCCTATTCAACTTTTAAAACTCAAACAAAATATCATCTATGCTTTTACTTTCCTGAACTTCTTCAAGAAAAATAAAATTCCTTCTTACACTGTGTTCCCAATCCACTGATGACAAAGCTCTATTAAAGACCCTAGCATGTGATGTTGTCTAAGCTCAAATGCAAGGTCTTTGGGGGCAGAGGCCAGGCCTTCTTCTCCTCGGTGTCTCCAGCGCCTAGCATAGTACCTGACACATCTTCAGCACTTGGCAAATGTTTGTTGAATTTAATGACTCGAATTGAATGTTTAAGTAATTATGGAACATCAACAGGAAGAAATATTATGCAGCAATTAAAAGGATAATTAGGAAGCCTGAGAAGCTCGGTGGGATTATGTTTATGATATGTTTAATGTTAACATGCAAAGTGGTATCTGCATTATGATTCTCACTGTCTAAAAATTCTCAGGCTAGGTACTAAAGTGATAAAGAAGAATGAGAAAAAATATATTTATCTCTAAGAAGCTCATGTTATATTGAGCAAAGTAGGTATATATGAAAATGATCACGGTGTAAGGCCACTGATGATGGTATGTGTGAAGTGCTAAGAAAAGGGCTAGGATTGTCTGGGGAAGTTGAGTGAGACTGAACATTCCCTGTGCCTTAAGTAGTTGTTGACGGACGAGACATTGGAGTAGGATGTTTCTTAGATGGGAAATGCACAGAAGAATAAAAATGCATTGTATTTGAAAGAAATAATTAGAAATTTCCATGAGGGTTGGTGGGAAATGAGAGGAGAGGAGAACATAATATTAAGTCATATTGTAAATGGCTTGCTAAGGTGTTTGATCTTGAACATGTAGACAGAGGGGAGTCCTCAGAGGTTTTGAAGCAGAGAAGTGGCTTGATTACACTTTTTTTTTATGACAATAACCTTGGTGGAACAAAAAGGTTGGACCAGAGGAATAAATACTGAGGGCAAGAATCCAGGGAGGAGGCTGTAGCCACCTACTTACTGGTGGAGCTGGAACCTGGGCAGATTTGACACACCTTCAAAGGTAGAATAGGTAAGACTTAGTGCTCTATAGAATAATGGGAAGCGAGTTGAGAGAAAATTCTAGGATGACTCATGGGGACAGACAATAATTTGTGGAAAAAAAAATAGGAGCAGATCTATGATAAGAAGAAGGATGGGATCGATGTTGGGTTTAGTTTTGGAGATGTTGAGTCCATGGTGCTAGTGGCCCTCGAAACCACAGAAGGCTGACATGCAGTCAAACACATGATGCTGGATTCTTAGGAAATAACTTCTGGCAAAAGATGTCTATAAACCGGGGCTAACATATTACCCCATACTTTCTATTTCCATGTAAAACAGGAAGAATGTTACCAGCAAAAATACACTGGCAGCCTGGCTGCAAATCTAGACTCTTTCTCATCAGCTGTGAGCAAATTACTTAACCTTGTTAAGCCTCAAATTCCTCATCTGCAAATTGAGATAATAAATCTTGCCTCACAGGGCGGTGAGAAAATGGGATGAGATAAAGCAAGAAAAACATCTGCAGGAGGAACCAAATAAGTGTCTATTCCACGCCCACCTGCACTTTGCACCCCATTCCCCACCGATTATCTCAGAACTAGAGTAAAGGGCTAAAACAGAAACCAACACAGTTGTCTTTAAAACGAGCATTGACTAGATCTCTGTCCAGTGATGACTGATTTTTCTCGGGCTGGTCTAGTTCTCAAAGTCAGGTATTAGTGAGATTCAGGGACCTGGCCTTCTCTTGAATGGTAGCCAGGCTGTTTTCCAAATAAAGATTTCTCTGGAGTGAAATACGGACTTTCTCACTATAAGCACCATCGAGGTCTAATCTGTATCAGCATTCTAATATGGTGACTTCATTTCTCTCTCCTCCTCTCTGCTGGGAGTAAGACCTTGCGTTTCTATTGCTGATTTGAATTGAGTTCTTTCTCCACATCTTCATCTAATATGATAATAATTATGAAATAGTAATAATAATAACTTCCTTTTTGATGGCTTGCTTTATGTTAGTTGCATCAGTTCTTTTAACCCTTGCAACAAACCTACGTGATGTTAGGTTTTCCCCATATCACAAATGATGAGGACAGGGTAGAGAGAGGGGAAATGACTTCTCTAAAACTGCATAGAAAGTGAGTGAAGAATCTAAGATTTGAAAAGAAACCGTATGAATCCAGAGCCCTTACTTTATACCAGTAGCTCTCAACCGAGGTGGCATTTTGTGTCACTTAGGGGAGGGAGAAAGAGACACAAGAAGCAAGGAAGTGTTGCATGTATATGTGTTTTAATTGCTGTTCGTCATGAATCATAAGTCACTCTTGTTTCTCCATCAAGGGAGGCACAAGGACAAGCAAACAGAATGGCATTTATCTATGATTAAAAAATTATGACCATTTATATGCAAATGAGGGATGGCCCTATACTTCTGGAAGACTGAAGAGAATTATGCAGAGTCGTAAATTTGGGGTGTTTCTTCTTTTCCGCACACTTCCAGGGCAAGTGTAGAGGTTCAGCAGCATCCACCAGGGCAATTGGGAGCAAGACTAACAATCTTGGTTTATTTCACAAGATGCAGTCACGGCTGGAAGCTTATGTTCAAGTTCCTTCATGCTTTTGCTGGAGAACCCTGCCAGTTTCCCTGATGGAATGCTGACAGCTCTGTGAAGACTTCCACATAAATGCTTTAGTTTCAGTAGAGCTAGCTGCATTTTCTTCAGGCCTCTGTAGTGGCACAGATTCAGTTCGTTCATCCATTCATTCATTTATTCATTCACACACTCATTCAACACAGGCTCACTGAACCCCATCTTGCACCAGGCACTGTTCTAGACACTGAAGATAAAGTTTGCACCTGATTCTAGGGCACGCTAGGGAGATAAGGTCACTGTTCTCCCGTGCAGCTTACAATTGACCCAAGGAGACAGATAAATGAGTGAGGAAAAAAAAAAAAAGGTAGATCTGGGATCAGTCAGTGCCCTTTTTCTTGGGGATTTGCCTCGTTTGCACCCATTTGCACATGACCTTCCACATACCAAGGTCAAGCTTGCCCATATTTAGCCCTAGGATCCCACTTCTGCCACATGGCTCTTTTCCCTTGCCCAAGACGCCTGGAAGTTTGGCAATGTTATTTCATCCTGAGAAACCACGATCTAGAGGAAGGAGGTTCTCTTACATGCTGGGAATTTGGGACTAGCATTGCCGGGGGTGGGGGGACAGGGGCTTGCTAACGCTCGTGTGGTGGTTTTCTAGAGCCAACCTTTAATATGATGCATCCCAGGAGCTCAGTGAATTCAGCAACCCACCAGCAGAGCTGGGATGATATTTTCCTATTTCCTTCCCCCATGCATATGAAATAGTAGATTCTGAGTGGGAAGAAGGCAGGTACCTCGTGACTTTGTTCCAGTTGGGAGCGTAGTTGCTAACTTACAAGTGCCTTCCTTGCTGGGGAACAGCCTGGGAAAAGAGACCCCTTTGGCTTGTGTCTGGAAGTCACTGCATCCTCCCCTGGCTATCCAGGTTTCCTGGGGTGCTTTGTACTGATTTTTGGGATCAGAAGGGAAACTTCTGAGGGGCACTGTCATATCTCACTCTATCTAGAGCAAGAAATAAAATGTAAAGTCTGTTTCATCCCCCCTTTCTCCTTTGGGGCCAGTGCTGTTTCTGATTTACTTCTCTGCCCCCAGTAGGGTGCATATTCCTTACGGTTTGTGGCTTCTGATCTCACCTAGCTTGTTTTGCCCTGCATCTCCCCTGTAGCTCCTTCAGGAATAATCTCACTATTTGACCCAGTTCTGACACCTGTGTAGCCTTCTCCAGGTGTGGCTGAGTGAGCTCTCCATAATCAGGGAGGACGTGGCCCTTCAAAGTCATCTGACGTTAGTCGTGGACTCATTATTTCTGCAGTCTCATTAAATGCCACGCATTTCCCTTGGACCACGCTGCAAAAATCTTTCCCCTAAAAGTTTTTTTTTTTTTTTTTACTCTCATATTTAATCAGGGGTTGTTTCAGGAAGATCAGAAGTTATGTCTGGTCATCTACGAAATCATTTCTGGGCTGGGCCGTACCTGGCAATGAAATAATAAATGTGAAAAGGCAGAAATATTAAAGTGGAGAGAATGCAATGGATTTTCCTGGAGTCACACAGTGAATTAAGGGGAAACAAGGCAAACTGTGGGAGGAAGGACTGGGGGGCAGGCTGGCTGCTGGCCAGGTGCTAGGGGTGGACGTTAGGGCAGGAACAAAATGGGAACACCTGGAAGGGAAGAGACATCCTGGGTCTCCAAAAGGGGACATATCACAGAAGGAGAACAGTTCACCTTCATCTGTGACCAGCCCTAATACAGCACCTGCATCTGCTACCTGCCATGGGCGATATGCTGTTAATACCCTAAAACATGTAATCTTTAAAACACTCCTTTGAGGTGAGAAAAGGGGTTGCTGGAACTTGAACTTGGGACTTTCTGATCCTGGTGCTCGAACTCTTTACTGCATTACCCTCTCATTTGGTTGCAGGCATTTAAACCCAAGTATTTAAGGCCTCAAAAACTCAGTGGTTTCTTTCCTTCTGTCTTTCCTCTTGTGTGTGTGTGTGTGTCTGTGTGTGAGATAAATGCTACCAATTGATATTGGTATAATAGAGAGAAATCTGCTTTCACTCTATTAATGGCATCACTAACCATTTATTGATTTTTAAAAGGGAAATTAGAAAAAAAAAAGATGTTGCAGATTATTGCTATTAAGTCTCATTGGAGAGTTGATGCATGTGCTCCTGTGGGGATGAGGGTGTGTGGAAATATGAGTCAGACACAGACAATAAGAGGTCGTGGTACTTGCCACTGAAAAGTCAAAAGAGACAGCCACAGCAAATTAAGGCCCACCCTTTAAGCCATTAAGCAAACTTTCCTGTCTTATGTACCTAGACCAAGTAGCACGACGCAGGAGCAAGAGCATAGGATCAAATCTCTAGTCTGCTTTTAACTCAATGTGTGACTTTGGGGAAGTTTCTAATCCTTGTGACCCTCCTTTTACTCAGATGTGCTATTTGGACAACAGTACCAACCTCACTGAGTTTTCCTGGAGATAGCATGAACATGCAGAGCATAACGCAGCCTGGGGCACTCTGTGAACCCACAATACCTACTGGATCCTTCTCATTCTCTTCAGCTATCCTCCAGGTGTCAGGGGCTGAGTGTTTGTTTCTCATGGGGCCCCTACTTTTCCCTTCTAATGCATGTTGCAAACCCTGGAAAGTGCATCCTCCTAAAGCCTTGCTTGTATTGTGTAAGGAGGACAGTGAATATTTGTCATTATCCAGCTGGCTCCAGTCTCCCTTTGGAGGAGGCCTAGGAAGATCTAGGACAGATTATTTGACAAGTCTTGGTTTAGTTGTGGAAGGGAAGACCTCAGGCAAAATGCTGAAAAAAGACCCATTGATATACAAAAAGAGTTAAGAGTCCCTCTTTGAGAAGTTAATAGGACTTTAAGACCCCCTAAGGCAGGGAATGCTGAGAGGGGGAAATGCAAGAGAAAAGAAAAGATCTAGGAAAAATGCCAGGCATTGGCCAAAGTTCCTCTTGAAAATGTGGTGACCCAATTGTCTAATATTCAAGTTTAAGTAGTTTTCAGTGCTGTTTAAATAAACACAACAAACACTAGTTTGTTGAGAGTAAGTTGATATATAGAATCCGTGGAACAGTTCCTAGCATATACTACTACTATTATTGCAAGCACAACTTGATCTACTGTGCCTCACTTTATTTTGTTGCATACTGAAGGTTTGTGGCAACCCTGTGTCAAGCAAGTCTGTAGGTGCCATTTTTCCAACAGTATATGCTCACTTGTGTCTCTGTGTCACACTTTATGAATTCTCGCAATATTTCAAACTTTTTCATGGTTATTATATCTGTTACGGTGATCTGTGATCAATGTTCTTTGATGTTACTATTGTAATTGTTTTGGGGCACTAAAAACTGTGTTCATATAAGATGATGAACTGAATGAATAAATGTCATGTGTATTCTGACTGCTCCAACTCCCCTGTCCCTCTCTCTTTCTCTCTCTCTCTCTCTGTCCTCAGCGGGGCCTCCTTATTCCCTGAGACACAATGATATGGAAATCAGGCCAATTAGAAACCCTACAATGCCCTCTAAGTGTTCAAGTGAGAGGAGGAGTCGCAGTCTCTTACTTTAAATCAAAAACTAGAAATGAATAAGCTTAGTGAGAAGGCTGAGACAGGTCGAAAGCTGGACCTCTCATACCAGTTAGCCAAATTGTGAATGCAAAGGAGAAGTTCTTAAAGAAAATTAAAAGTGTTATTTCAGTGAATACAAGAATGATAAACAAGTGAAAAAGCCTTATTGCTGATATAGAGAAAGTTTCAGTGGTCTGGATAAAAGATGAAACCAGCCACAACATTCCCTTAAGCCAAAGCCTGATCCAGAACAAGACCCTAACTCTCTCCAAGTCTACGAAGCCTGAGAGAAGTAAAGAAGCTGCAGAAGAGAAGCTGGAAGCTAGCAGAGGTTGGTTCATGAGATTTAAGGAAAGAAGCCGTCTCCATAACATGAAAGTGCAAGGTGAAACAGCAAGTACTGATGTAGAAGCTGCAGGAAGTTATCCAGAAGATCTAACTGAGACAATTGATGGAGACGGCTACACTAAATAGATTTTCCACACAGATGAAACAGGCTTCTAGTGCAAGAAGATGCCATCTAGCACTTTCACTGCTAGAGAGAAGTCAATGCCTGGCTTCAAATCTTCAAAGGACAGGCTGGCTTGCTTGATAGGAATTAATGCAGCTGGTGACTTTAAGTTGAAGTCAATGATCATTTACCATTTCCAAAATTCTGAGGTTTTTCAGAATTATGCAAAATCTGTTTGCCTATGCTCTATAAATGGAGCAACAAAGCCTTGATTACAGTGCATCTGTTTACTGTATGGTTTACTGAATATTTTAAGGCCACTATTGAGACCTACTTCTCAGGGAAAAAGAAGATTCTGTTAAAATATTACCGCTCATTGGCAGTGTACCTGGCCACCCAAGAACACTGATGGAAACATACAAGGAGATGAATATTGTTTTAATGCATACTAACACAACCTATACAACCTACTTTCTTTAGTCCACGGATCAAGGAGTAATTTTGACATTCAAGTCTTATTATTTAAAAAAGACATTTTATGAAGCTATAGCTGCCATATAGTGATGCCTCTGATAGATCTGGGAAAAGTAAATTGAAAACCTTCTGGAAAGGATTCATCATTATAGATGTCATTAAGAACAGTTGTGATTTGTAGAAGACAGTCAAAATACTAACATTAACAAAAATTTGGAAGAAGTTGATCCCAAATTTTAGGGGTTCAAGACTTCAGTGGAGGAAGTAACTGCAGACATGGAGGAAATAGCAAGAGAATTAGAATTAGACATGGAGCCTGAAGATATGACTAAATTGCTTCAATCTTGTGATAAAACTTGAACAGATGAGAAGTTGCTTCTTATGAAGGAGTAAAGAAAATGGTCACTTACGATGGAATCTACTCCTGGTGAAGATGCGATGAACAACACTGTTGAAATGACAACAAAGGATTTAGAATATTACATAAACTTAGTTGATAAAGCAGTGGCAGGGTTTGAGAAGACGGACTCCAATTTTGAAAGAAGTTCCACTGTGGGTAAAATGCTATGAAACAGTATCACATACTGCATACAGTATCACCTGCTTCTGTTGGAGATATGGTATTTTGGGGACTAAAAGGATTGCGGGAGTGGCAAAGTCTACAGTGGAATGGCATTTTGTTAAAACGTAGATTAAACATTTAGGAACAAATTCAGGAAGCAGGAATTGAGAGTCTAGACTTCTTGGAAAAGTCAAGACATCCCTAACTCTCAACCCAAGGGTGTCTGAGGACTGAAAGGGATGTTGGGTCTCCCATTACATGTTGGATAGATGTTTGAACCACTTTCTCTTGAGTCTCAAAAGGTAGGGTGATGAAGGCTAAATGGGGTTACATCTAATTCAGAGTTCATAAGAGCTTCCAGGACACTTACCCTGAAGGCTACAGCCAAATGCCCAGTTTGCTGCATCATTTGTCCACTATGATCTGGTCAGCTGTGTGTTTGTGGTCTTTCCCATCCTGTCCCAGACACACCTTCTCTGAGCTCTCTATCATTTTTCAGTCTTGTGAAGAGAGCTGCTGCCTCTGCATGTTGCATGTTATCCTGGGCCATCACCCTCCCTCCACCACCACCACCAGAAGGGACTGCCTGCTTCTCTCTGCCCATCCAATCCTGATACTTTTCTTAGCCCAGCCCAAGCTCCCGCTCCCCCAAGAAGCCTTTGCTACCCCCTCAATCCAAGACTGACTCCCCTCCTAGCATTTCTGAAGATCTTGGATTGTACTTCCTCTGACCCCCAGTGATGTCCCCTTCCCACCTCCTGCACACACGCACATGAATGTGGAGGGCTCCTTCCTGCTGAGGTTGTACTTGAGTCTTGATCAAACTTTTGGAAATTTTTTTCTGTAAAGGATCAGATGTTAATTATTTTAGGCTTTGTGGGCCACACATGGTCTTTGTGGCAATTTCTCAACTCTGCCTTAGTAGTGTGAATGTAGCTATGGACAATACATCAACAATGAACTTGGTTGTTTTTCAATAAAACTTTGTTTACCAAGACATACTCCTGCAGTCCACGGTTTGCCAACCCCTGCTTTAGAAGGTGCCTCTACCCAAAGGGAGAAATGTCCCTTCACTCGACCCGATCAAAAAGCCCCTCCTCAACCTACCAGCTTTTGATTTTTCTTATTTCAGCCAAAAATAAAATAAACTTTTAAAGAAAATCTTGATAACAAGAATCAGGGTGACTACTACTGAAAGAAGAATAAGAAAGAAAATAACAATTTTTGGGAAAAATGTGGGGAAATTGGAATCTTTGTGTACTGTTGGTAGGAGTGTAAAATTGTGCAACTGCTATAGAAAACCATATGGTAGTTCCTAAAAAGATTAAAAATAGAATTACCATATGATCCAGAAATTTCACTTCTGGGTATATATCCAAAAGAATTGAAAGTAGGGTTTCAAGGAAATATTTGTACAGCCATGTTTATAGCAGACTCATTCATGATAGCTGAAAGGTAGAAGCAATCCAAGCATCCGTCAACAGATGAATGGATAAGCAAAATATGGTATATTGTTTAACCTGAAAATAGGAAGGAAATCTTGCTATTTGTAACAAAATGGATGGACCTGAAGGACATTATTCGAAGCAAAATAAGCCAGTCACAAAAGATAAATACTGTATGACTTATTATATGAGGGCCTAGAGTAGTCAAATTCATAGAGATGGGATATAGAATGGTGCTTCTCAGGGGCTGGTGGGAAGTTATTGTTTAATGGGTACAGAGTTTCAGTTTTGCAAGATGAAAAAAGCTCTGGAGCTTGGTTGAATAGCAATGTGAATATACCTAACACTACAAACACTTAAAAAGGATTAAGATGGTAAATTCTTATATGTATTTTACCACATTTTTTAAAAAGTTGTTTGTATTAAAATTTTAATGGGAAAAAATAATGGCTTAATTTAGCTCCTCTCCCCTCCCCCTCCTTTGCACAGGCCCCTCTGCTCCCAGGGATCAGGCAGCTTGGAGGGGCATGGAGCGGGGAGGGCATTAGGATGTTCTCCCACACAGGAGAAGCCGGACAGGAATGCTCTTTTCCCACCAGCCTTTCCATGGGAAGACAGACTGTGCTTTCTGCCTGATGCAATATGGTAATTGCTCCCTCTCAGCTGGTGGTGGTCCCCCAGCAGCTTGGCCAGAGCGTCATTTTGGAATCTGTCATGTCCTATAGCCCTGCGCTGGGACTGCACAAGTGCCTTCTTCTGCTTAAGTTATTTATATAGGTGGTTGAAAACGCTTTGCTTGTACAAACTAGAAACTATTAGATTAGGCCAGCAGAGACAGCCAGAGGCAATCTTTTAACAAAGTGAGTGGGATTCAAAGTAGGCATGGAAAGCAAATATTATTTCACTGGGAGTCGATTAGAGGGAGCTCCTCGGATGAGTGGTAACTGCTTTGTTAACTTAGCTGGGGGAGGTGAGCGGGGCCAGGTAGGCACCAGCTGGGTTGGAAAGTGAGCCGGCTGGGTCGAGATGGTAATTCAGGGGCGGATGGGTGCATCAGGCACCCCTCCACACACCCTCCCCCCTTCTCCTTATTTAAAGTACATGATGAAGCTTAGCAGCTGGGAAGCCTCAGTTTGCTCTAAAATTTCTCATTTTAATTCAGGCAAACACTCTATAAATCCAATGTATCGGAAAGCAAATATTGAGGCTGAGTCAGAAGGTCCATTAGATGGAGTGCTTAGTTCTCGGCCCTGAGCGTGTCATAGGGGTGGGTTGGGAGGCACGGAAGGAGAGGCTGAGCTGCAGTGTGAGTGTGAGAAAGAACCTCAGGAAGGGGGACCCCGTGAAGGAGTTGGGGGCAGAGTGCAGGGAAAGGGGGCTTTGAGCGTCATGGAGGGTAGATCAGTTTGGAAAAGGCTGGATTAGAAGGAAACTCTTAGAACGTCTGGTGGAAAGAGAATTGGAAAGGGGGCTTCAGATGAAGATTGGTAATTGGGGCTGGGGAGAAAGGATGGGGGTGGCCAGAAGGAGGCTCAGTAATTTGCAAACGTCTGGGTACACAGTGGTAGTGGCTGCCTTCTTATAGTCAAATTCTAAGAAGGGTGAGGGCCAAGGATAGATGGGGGAATTTGCATTGTTCTTCAGTGAGGCTGCTGGGAATTTGTGAAAAATGTCAAACTGGCCCAGTAGTGGCTGAACCTCCACCAAAGACCTTAGACATCAGAGTGTCCAAGGAAATGGTACTCAGGAGCTCCCAAATGTGCTATCTTCCGGGCATGCCCACAGGGAAGAAGAGGGTGTTTTATGTCTGGAGGTGTGCATGGTGGTTAGGGGTGTGGGTTCTGGAATGAGAAAGATTTGGATTGAAATCTCATCTTGACTATGTACAAGCTGGGTGAACTTGGAGGAGTCACTTAACCCCTTTGAGTTTCAGTTTATTCATCTGTAGAATGGGGATAATTATATTATACTTCCTTGAAGCTAACTGTAATACTCTTTCTTAGGAAGACAGAATGTGATAATGCATGTATGTTTAGCACAATGCCCGGCACAAGAAGGGTGATGAATTAAACTTAGCTTTTTAAAAATTGAGATCATTATAAGAATAATTCTCAAAAATAATGTCTCCAAAACACCTCCAAGTGCTCCCTGTTTGTGAACAAAAGTTCCAAAGAAGCATGAAGATTGTCCATGGAGTGACTGGGATAACAGTGTCCTCCATGTTTCTTCCACCTTTTCACGGTAGCTCTGGGAATCTTTGACCATAAATTCTCCATGGTTATTTGCTATTCGCTATTCTCCATTAGATTTTTTACAGAAAGGGAAACAGCAGGTATAATGATCCACTGCTGGAGTCTCTTTCAGATCTGATTCATGTCAGCACTTTTGCTTTTCAGTGCAGCTACAGATTAGTTAAGGCAATCTTCCCATTCATCTCAATATCCCCTTCCAACTTTAAGGTTTTAGGAAGAGACGTTGGAAGTGTCTTGAATTGTTAGCACAAGAGAATGAGAAGCACAGTTGAGGATGATAATAACCACCCTTCACTCAGCCCTTTTCATGTACCGGGCTCAGAATGAATTCTTTTACAAGACTTTACTCATTTAGTGATCACCACACTCTTTTAAGATAGGCACTACTTTTATCACTGTACCGAGGAAAAAGAAACTGAGTGCAGTAGAAGGTCACACTTTGCCCAGGATTACACATCTGCTGCGCGGCAGGGCTGAACTTTGAATAAATTCAACCAAATCTGAAGCCAGATTTGTTGATCTTAACCACTGCATGTACCTGAGGACTGTGGTCCCCAAACCAGGCTCAACACACAGGGGCCAAAATGGAGACAAATCACAAGAGCCTTTACTCTAGGTGAGAGCCTTGGTTATTGGGAAAAGATGATAATTAATCTCCTGTTATAAGGGAAGGGAAGATTTGATTTTTGCCCAAAATGAAGTTGTCTTAATTGTTACTGATATACACTGCTTTGGACTCTTAATCAATGATGTTAGCAGTTTTCAGTGTTAATTTAATTAGTACAAGAGACCCTGCGGGTAGAAATATTGGATAATTAGTATTTTATGTAATGGCTTATGAAGTCCTGTAAAAAAAACTCAATAATCACAAATTGTCAGCAGAACTTTTATCAAAACACAGTGTTTAAGTGGGTGAATCCTCGAATGGAGGCCGGTCTGATAAAACACTGGTTGGGGCATCACAGTTACCATTCCTAGTGCATTGTTCTGGATTCTAGAAGGTAAAGGGTGAAAGAGTCATGTCAGGTTCCTCTAGAAATACATTTCCAGGGTGACCATGGACACACAGAGACTTTTTTCAGAGGTGGTGCTTCAATGACAGGGAAGATCCCAGAGTGATGCATGTGGATCCCCACTCCTGATGGAAGAGAGAATCTCATTTTTCTAAGTCTTGGATGACTCTGTGGGGAGAAATTTTGGATGCAGAAAGGATTTCAGTGAAAGTCTGATAAGCATGCGACCAAAATAACAAAGAGGAGTCTGGGTAAGTGCCTGTGTGCGGATGTCGAGTTGTTCTGGCAACAAGGGATTATAGTGATTGCAGAAAATGTCAAAGTAGGACTTTAAAATAGTCCCTTGGCCATGCTTTACGGACCACGCACAATTCTCAAGCAGATGGGTCGGGACTCATTGTGAAGCCGGTTACAGTGAAAGTCCCTGCCTGCACAAACACCTGATAAAGCATGTGCAATCTTAGATCCCAGCGTATGTGATGGAAATGAACCTGAACGTTCATAGGCCCTCTAAGCCAAATGAGTGTCAATTCTTACAGACCAGAGACAATGGGGGGGAAATATTCCCTCTGTGTTGGCCAGCATGATGCCTCCCTCCTTGCCCTGTGGATCTGAAGAATTCAGAGTATTGGCTTTTGCCACCCTACAGCCTGTGACAGGGTACATTATACCAAGAATTTAGAACCCCGGTGTTCTCTTACTATTACATGCTGTAGCTGTGTCCTAGGATTGGCTTATGTGATGTCTCTCTATGCCAGAAAACAAAAGCCTGGAGACCAGAATTTCAGATTCAAAGATTTCAACTTCAATGCTCACTGGCATGTAAAACCCAAAATGTTCCAAACGAAACTCTATTCCTTTGCTTTAAAACTGCATTTCCTCCTAGATTCCTTTCATTGGTGGGTCAGTGGCTATACCATCCATCCAACACCAGGGCTAGAAATCAATGGGTTACTCTTCACTCCGTCTCCCCTTTCCTCACCACTCATGTGGTTTTAACATTAATGTCTACAGAGTTTGTTTCTTAGTACTCTTCTTGCCCATCATTATTAATATCACTGATTCATTTAATTCAATCATTCATCAGCTCTTGCCTGGACTGTAAAATGGTTTCAGAACCAGATGGGATGCCAACCTTGCCTCCCCACCCCCCACATCTCTCCCTTCACACTCACTGGCGTCAACAATCTGAAACACAAATAGGACCTTGTCATTATTATTTCACCTCCTTAATTAGTTTTCATGACCCATGAGATAAAGCCCAAACACTCTGGCACAGGATCTGTGACTCTCAGGATCTGGTTCAGGGTTAACCCTCTAAGAGCTACTGCCTCAAACTTGTGCCCCACCTTCATGCTATTAATTAACTATACATGGCGTTCTAACTTTTGTCACTAAGACTTTTCTCACTTTTTCTATTTTTCTTCTCTCTTT